>NW_027136919.1:0-748783 GCF_040869045.1 Eurosta solidaginis | reverse complement strand
CATGCTAACCTTTAGCCAGGTAAGCAAATTAAAAAAAAAACGCAATATGTAGGCTACACGAGAACGGAGACGTCGAGTAACCAAAACAAATGCGTTAAACAAATTCGTACACGTTATTTATCAATTTAACTCTAGAATTAAAGGATATACAACGAGAAACAACGTTTGACAACCTTTAAACAGTTTTAATAACTATCTCAAAAATTATCGCTCTGATGCAAACAACTGATGAGTTATCTACTTAAATATGATGAACAAAACGACTTACGTATTTTAAACATGCTAACCTTTAGTCAGGTAAGCAAATTAAAAAAAAAACGCAATATGTAGGCTACACGAGAACGGAGACGTCGAGTAACCAAAACAAATGCGTTAAACAAATTCGTACACGTTATTTATCAATTTAACTCTAGAATTAAAGTATATACAACGAGAAACAACGTTTGACAACCTTTAAACAGTTTTAATAACTATCTCAAAAATTGTCGCTCTGATGCAAACAACTGATGAGTTATCTACTTAAATATGATGAACAAAACGACTTACGTATTTTAAACATGCTAACCTTTAGCCAGGTAAGCAAATTAAAAAAAAAACGCAATATGTAGGCTACACGAGAACGGAGACGTCGAGTAACCAAAACAAATGCGTTAAACAAATTCGTACACGTTATTTATCAATTTAACTCTAGAATTAAAGGATATACAACGAGAAACAACGTTTGACAACCTTTAAACAGTTTTACTAACTATCTCAAAAATTATCGCTCTGATGCAAACAACTGATGAGTTATCTACTTAAATATGATGAACAAAACGACTTACGTATTTTAAACATGCTAACCTTTAGCCAGGTAAGCAAATTAAAAAAAAAACGCAATATGTAGGCTACACGAGAACGGAGACGTCGAGTAACCAAAACAAATGCGTTAAACAAATTCGTACACGTTATTTATCAATTTAACTCTAGAATTAAAGGATATACAACGAGAAACAACGTTTGACAACCTTTAAACAGTTTTAATAACTATCTCAAAAATTATCGCTCTGATGCAAACAACTGATGAGTTATCTACTTAAATATGATGAACAAAACGACTTACGTATTTTAAACATGCTAACCTTTAGCCAGGTAAGCAAATTAAAAAAAAAACGCAATATGTAGGCTACACGAGAACGGAGACGTCGAGTAACCAAAACAAATGCGTTAAACAAATTCGTACACGTTATTTATCAATTTAACTCTAGAATTAAAGGATATACAACGAGAAACAACGTTTGACAACCTTTAAACAGTTTTAATAACTATCTCAAAAATTATCGCTCTGATGCAAACAACTGATGAGTTATCTACTTAAATTTGATGAACAAAACGACTTACGTATTTTAAACATGCTAACCTTTAGCCCGGTAAGCAAATTAAAAAAAAAACGCAATATGTAGGCTACACGAGAACGGAGACGTCGAGTAACCAAAACAAATGCGTTAAACAAATTCGTACACGTTATTTATCAATTTAACTCTAGAATTAAAGGATATACAACGAGAAACAACGTTTGACAACCTTTAAACAGTTTTAATAACTATCTCAAAAATTATCGCTCTGATGCAAACAACTGATGAGTTATCTACTTAAATATGATGAACAAAACGACTTACGTATTTTAAACATGCTAACCTTTAGCCCGGTAAGCAAATTAAAAAAAAAACGCAATATGTAGGCTACACGAGAACGGAGACGTCGAGTAACCAAAACAAATGCGTTAAACAAATTCGTACACGTTATTTATCAATTTAACTCTAGAATTAAAGGATATACAACGAGAAACAACGTTTGACAACCTTTAAACAGTTTTAATAACTATCTCAAAAATTATCGCTCTGATGCAAACAACTGATGAGTTATCTACTTAAATTTGATGAACAAAACGACTTACGTATTTTAAACATGCTAACCTTTAGCCCGGTAAGCAAATTAAAAAAAAAACGCAATATGTAGGCTACACGAGAACGGAGACGTCGAGTAACCAAAACAAATGCGTTAAACAAATTCGTACACGTTATTTATCAATTTAACTCTAGAATTAAAGGATATACAACGAGAAACAACGTTTGACAACCTTTAAACAGTTTTAATAACTATCTCAAAAATTGTCGCTCTGATGCAAACAACTGATGAGTTATCTACTTAAATATGATGAACAAAACGACTTACGTATTTTAAACATGCTAACCTTTAGCCAGGTAAGCAAATTAAAAAAAAAACGCAATATGTAGGCTACACGAGAACGGAGACGTCGAGTAACCAAAACAAATGCGTTAAACAAATTCGTACACGTTATTTATCAATTTAACTCTAGAATTAAAGGATATACAACGAGAAACAACGTTTGACAACCTTTAAACAGTTTTAATAACTATCTCAAAAATTGTCGCTCTGATGCAAACAACTGATGAGTTATCTACTTAAATATGATGAACAAAACGACTTACGTATTTCAAACATGCTAACCTTTAGCCAGGTAAGCAAATTAAAAAAAAAACGCAATATGTAGGCTACACGAGAACGGAGACGTCGAGTAACCAAAACAAATGCGTTAAACAAATTCGTACACGTTATTTATCAATTTAACTCTAGAATTAAAGGATATACAACGAGAAACAACGTTTGACAACCTTTAAACAGTTTTAATAACTATCTCAAAAATTGTCGCTCTGATGCAAACAACTGATGAGTTATCTACTTAAATTTGATGAACAAAACGACTTACGTATTTTAAACATGCTAACCTTTAGCCCGGTAAGCAAATAAAAAAAAAAACGCAATATGTAGGCTACACGAGAACGGAGACGTCGAGTAACCAAAACAAATGCGTTAAACAAATTCGTACACGTTATTTATCAATTTAACTCTAGAATTAAAGGATATACAACGAGAAACAACGTTTGACAACTTTTAAACAGTTTTAATAACTATCTCAAAAATTATCGCTCTGATGCAAACAACTGATGAGTTATCTACTTAAATTTGATGAACAAAACGACTTACGTATTTTAAACATGCTAACCTTTAGCCCGGTAAGCAAATTAAAAAAAAAACGCAATATCCTTTAATTCTAGAGTTAAATTGATAAATAACGTGTACGAATTTGTTTAACGCATTTGTTTTGGTTACTCGACGTCTCCGTTCTCGTGTAGCCTACATATTGCGTTTTTTTTTTTAATTTGCTTACCTGGCTAAAGGTTAGCATGTTTAAAATACGTAAGTCGTTTTGTTCATCATATTTAAGTAGATAACTCATCAGTTGTTTGCATCAGAGCGACAATTTTTGAGATAGTTATTAAAATTGTTTAAAGGTTGTCAAACGTTGTTTCTCGTTGTATATCCTTTAATTCTAGAGTTAAATTGATAAATAACGTGTACGAATTTGTTTAACGCATTTGTTTTGGTTACTCGACGTCTCCGTTCTCGTGTAGCCTACATATTGCGTTTTTTTTTTAATTTGCTTACCTGGCTAAAGGTTAGCATGTTTAAAATACGTAAGTCGTTTTGTTCATCATATTTAAGTAGATAACTCATCAGTTGTTTGCATCAGAGCGATAATTTTTGAGATAGTTATTAAAACTGTTTAAAGGTTGTCAAACGTTGTTTCTCGTTGTATATCCTTTAATTCTAGAGTTAAATTGATAAATAACGTGTACGAATTTGTTTAACGCATTTGTTTTGGTTACTTGACGTCTCCGTTCTCGTGTAGCCTACATATTGCGTTTTTTTTTTAATTTGCTTACCTGGCTAAAGGTTAGCATGTTTAAAATACGTAAGTCGTTTTGTTCATCATATTTAAGTAGATAACTCATCAGTTGTTTGCATCAGAGCGACAATTTTTGAGATAGTTATTAAAACTGTTTAAAGGTTGTCAAACGTTGTTTCTCGTTGTATATACTTTAATTCTAGAGTTAAATTGATAAATAACGTGTACGAATTTGTTTAACGCATTTGTTTTGGTTACTCGACGTCTCCGTTCTCGTGTAGCCTACATATTGCGTTTTTTTTTTTAATTTGCTTACCTGACTAAAGGTTAGCATGTTTAAAATACGTAAGTCGTTTTGTTCATCATATTTAAGTAGATAACTCATCAGTTGTTTGCATCAGAGCGATAATTTTTGAGATAGTTATTAAAACTGTTTAAAGGTTGTCAAACGTTGTTTCTCGTTGTATATCCTTTAATTCTAGAGTTAAATTGATAAATAACGTGTACGAATTTGTTTAACGCATTTGTTTTGGTTACTCGACGTCTCCGTTCTCGTGTAGCCTACATATTGCGTTTTTTTTTTAATTTGCTTACCTGGCTAAAGGTTAGCATGTTTAAAATACGTAAGTCGTTTTGTTCATCATATTTAAGTAGATAACTCATCAGTTGTTTGCATCAGAGCGATAATTTTTGAGATAGTTATTAAAACTGTTTAAAGGTTGTCAAACGTTGTTTCTCGTTGTATATCCTTTAATTCTAGAGTTAAATTGATAAATAACGGGTACGAATTTGTTTAACGCATTTTGTTTGGTTACTCGATGTCTCCGTTCTCGTGTAGCCTACATATTGCGTTTTTTTTTTAATTTGCTTACCGGGCTAAAGGTTAGCATGTTTAAAATACGTAAGTCGTTTGGTTCAACAAATTTGAGTAGATAACTCAGCAGTTGTTTGCATCAGAGCGACAATTTTTGAGATAGTTATTAAAACTGTTTAAAGGTTGTCAAACGTTGTTTCTCGTTGTATATCCTTTAATTCTAGAGTTAAATTGATAAATAACGTGTACGAATTTGTTTAACGCATTTTTTTGGTTACTCGATGTCTCCGTTCTCGTGTAGCCTACATATTGCGTTTTTTTTTTTAATTTGCTTACCGGGCTAAAGGTTAGCATGTTTAAAATACGTAAGTCGTTTTGTTCAACAAATTTGAGTAGATAACTCAGCAGTTGTTTGCATCAGAGCGACAATTTTTGAGATAGTTATTAAAACTGTTTAAAGGTTGTCAAACGTTGTTTCTCGTTGTATATCCTTTAATTCTAGAGTTAAATTGATAAATAACGTGTACGAATTTGTTTAACGCATTTGTTTTGGTTACTCGACGTCTCCGTTCTCGTGTAGCCTACATATTGCGTTTTTTTTTTAATTTGCTTACCAGGCTAAAGGTTAGCATGTTTAAAATACGTAAGTCGTTTTGTTCATCAAATTTAAGTAGATAACTCATCAGTTGTTTGCATCAGAGCGACAATTTTTGAGATAGTTATTAAAACTGTTTAAAGGTTGTCAAACGTTGTTTCTCGTTGTATATCCTTTAATTCTAGAGTTAAATTGATAAATAACGTGTACGAATTTGTTTAACGTATTTGTTTTGGTTACTCGACGTCTCCGTTCTCGTGTAGCCTACATATTGCGTTTTTTTTTAATTTGCTTACCGGGCTAAAGGTTAGCATGTTTAAAATACGTAAGTCGTTTTGTTCATCAAATTTAAGTAGATAACTCATCAGTTGTTTGCATCAGAGCGACAATTTTTGAGATAGTTATTAAAACTGTTTATAGGTTGACAAACGTTGTTTCTCGTTGTATATCCTTTAATTCTAGAGTTAAATTGATAAATAACGTGTACGAATTTGTTTAACGTATTTGGTTTGGTTGCTCGACGTCTCCGTTCTCGTGTAGCCTACATATTGCGTTTTTTTTTTAATTTGCTTTCCGGGCTAAAGGATAGCATGCTTAAAATACGTAAGTCGTTTTGTTCAACAAATTTAAGTAGATAACTCATCAGTTGTTTGCATCAGAGCGATAATTTTTGAGATAGTTATTAAAACTGTTTAAAGGTTGTCAAACGTTGTTTCTCGTTGTATATCCTTTAATTCTAGAGTTAAATTGATAAATAACGTGTACGAATTTGTTTAACGCATTTTTTTTGGTTACTCGATGTCTCCGTTCTCGTGTAGCCTACATATTGCGTTTTTTTTTTAATTTGCTTACCGGGCTAAAGGTTAGCATGTTTAAAATACGTAAGTCGTTTTGTTCAACAAATTTGAGTAGATAACTCAGCAGTTGTTTGCATCAGAGCGACAATTTTTGAGATAGTTATTAAAACTGTTTAAAGGTTGTCAAACGTTTTTTTTTTAATTTGCTTACCGGGCTAAAGGTTAGCATGTTTAAAATACGTAAGTCGTTTTGTTCAACAAATTTGAGTAGATAACTCAGCAGTTGTTTGCATCAGAGCGACAATTTTTGAGATAGTTATTAAAACTGTTTAAAGGTTGTCAAACGTTGTTTCTCGTTGTATATCCTTTAATTCTAGAGTTAAATTGATAAATAACGTGTACGAATTTGTTTAACGCATTTGTTTTGGTTACTCGACGTCTCCGTTCTCGTGTAGCCTACATATTGCGTTTTTTTTTTAATTTGCTTACCGGGCTAAAGGTTAGCATGTTTAAAATACGTAAGTCGTTTTGTTCAACAAATTTGAGTAGATAACTCAGCAGTTGTTTGCATCAGAGCGACAATTTTTGAGATAGTTATTAAAACTGTTTAAAGGTTGTCAAACGTTGTTTCTCGTTGTATATCCTTTAATTCTAGAGTTAAATTGATAAATAACGTGTACGAATTTGTTTAACGCATTTGTTTTGGTTACTCGACGTCTCCGTTCTCGTGTAGCCTACATATTGCGTTTTTTTTTTAATTTGCTTACCGGGCTAAAGGTTAGCATGTTTAAAATACGTAAGTCGTTTTGTTCAACAAATTTGAGTAGATAACTCAGCAGTTGTTTGCATCAGAGCGACAATTTTTGAGATAGTTATTAAAACTGTTTAAAGGTTGTCAAACGTTGTTTCTCGTTGTATATCCTTTAATTCTAGAGTTAAATTGATAAATAACGTGTACGAATTTGTTTAACGTATTTGTTTTGGTTACTCGACGTCTCTGTTCTCGTGTAGCCTACATATTGCGTTTTTTTTTTTTAATTTGCTTACCGGGCTAAAGGTTAGCATGTTTAAAATACGTAAGTCGTTTTGTTCATCAAATTTAAGTAGATAACTCATCAGTTGTTTGCATCAGAGCGACAATTTTTGAGATAGTTATTAAAACTGTTTATAGGTTGACAAACGTTGTTTCTCGTTGTATATCCTTTAATTCTAGAGTTAAATTGATAAATAACGTGTACGAATTTGTTTAACGTATTTGGTTTGGTTACTCGACGTCTCCGTTCTCGTGTAGCCTACATATTGCGTTTTTTTTTTAATTTGCTTTCCGGGCTAAAGGATAGCATGCTTAAAATACGTAAGTCGTTTTGTTCAACAAATTTAAGTAGATAACTCATCAGTTGTTTGCATCAGAGCGATAATTTTTGAGATAGTTATTAAAACTGTTTAAAGGTTGTCAAACGTTGTTTCTCGTTGTATATCCTTTAATTCTAGAGTTAAATTGATAAATAACGTGTACGAATTTGTTTAACGCATTTTTTTTGGTTACTCGATGTCTCCGTTCTCGTGTAGCCTACATATTGCGTTTTTTTTTTAATTTGCTTACCGGGCTAAAGGTTAGCATGTTTAAAATACGTAAGTCGTTTTGTTCAACAAATTTGAGTAGATAACTCAGCAGTTGTTTGCATCAGAGCGACAATTTTTGAGATAGTTATTAAAACTGTTTAAAGGTTGTCAAACGTTTTTTTTTTAATTTGCTTACCGGGCTAAAGGTTAGCATGTTTAAAATACGTAAGTCGTTTTGTTCAACAAATTTGAGTAGATAACTCAGCAGTTGTTTGCATCAGAGCGACAATTTTTGAGATAGTTATTAAAACTGTTTAAAGGTTGTCAAACGTTGTTTCTCGTTGTATATCCTTTAATTCTAGAGTTAAATTGATAAATAACGTGTACGAATTTGTTTAACGCATTTGTTTTGGTTACTCGACGTCTCCGTTCTCGTGTAGCCTACATATTGCGTTTTTTTTTTAATTTGCTTACCGGGCTAAAGGTTAGCATGTTTAAAATACGTAAGTCGTTTTGTTCAACAAATTTGAGTAGATAACTCAGCAGTTGTTTGCATCAGAGCGACAATTTTTGAGATAGTTATTAAAACTGTTTAAAGGTTGTCAAACGTTGTTTCTCGTTGTATATCCTTTAATTCTAGAGTTAAATTGATAAATAACGTGTACGAATTTGTTTAACGCATTTGTTTTGGTTACTCGACGTCTCTGTTCTCGTGTAGCCTACATATTGCGTTTTTTTTTTTTAATTTGCTTACCGGGCTAAAGGTTAGCATGTTTAAAATACGTAAGTCGTTTTGTTCATCAAATTTAAGTAGATAACTCATCAGTTGTTTGCATCAGAGCGATAATTTTTGAGATAGTTATTAAAACTGTTTAAAGGTTGTCAAACGTTGTTTCTCGTTGTATAACCTTTAATTCTAGAGTTAAATTGATAAATAACGTGTACGAATTTGTTTAACGCATTTGTTTTGGTTACTCGACGTCTCCGTTCTCGTGTAGCCTACATATTGCGTTTTTTTTTTAAATTTGCTTACCGGGCTAAAGGTTAGCATGTTTAAAATACGTAAGTCGTTTTGTTCATCAAATTTAAGTAGATAACTCATCAGTTGTTTGCATCAGAGCGACAATTTTTGAGATAGTTATTAAAACTGTTTAAAGGTTGTCAAACGTTGTTTCTCGTTGTATATCCTTTAATTCTAGAGTTAAATTGATAAATAACGTGTACGAATTTGTTTAACGCATTTGTTTTGGTTACTCGACGTCTCCGTTCTCGTGTAGCCTACATATTGCGTTTTTTTTTTAAATTTGCTTACCGGGCTAAAGGTTAGCATGTTTAAAATACGTAAGTCGTTTTGTTCATCAAATTTAAGTAGATAACTCATCAGTTGTTTGCATCAGAGCGATAATTTTTGAGATAGTTATTAAAACTGTTTAAAGGTTGTCAAACGTTGTTTCTCGTTGTATATCCTTTAATTTTAGAGTTAAATTGATAAATAACGTGTACGAATTTGTTTAACGCATTTGTTTTGGTTACTCGACGTCTCCGTTCTCGTGTAGCCTACATATTGCGTTTTTTTTTTAAATTTGCTTACCGGGCTAAAGGTTAGCATGTTTAAAATACGTAAGTCGTTTTGTTCATCAAATTTAAGTAGATAACTCATCAGTTGTTTGCATCAGAGCGATAATTTTTGAGATAGTTATTAAAACTGTTTAAAGGTTGTCAAACGTTGTTTCTCGTTGTATATCCTTTAATTCTAGAGTTAAATTGATAAATAACGTGTACGAATTTGTTTAACGCATTTGTTTTGGTTACTCGACGTCTCCGTTCTCGTGTAGCCTACATATTGCGTTTTTTTTTAATTTGCTTACCGGGCTAAAGGTTAGCATGCTTAAAATACGTAAGTCGTTTTGTTCAACAAATTTAAGTAGATAACACATCAGTTGTTTGCATCAGAGCGACAATTTTTGAGATAGTTATTAAAACTGTTTAAAGGTTGTCAAACGTTGTTTCTCGTTGTATATCCTTTAATTCTAGAGTTAAATTGATAAATAACGTGTACGAATTTGTTTAACGTATTTGTTTTGGTTACTCAACGTCTCCGTTCTCGTGTAGCCTACATATTGCGTTTTTTTTTTTAATTTGCTTACCGGGCTAAACGTTAGCATGCTTAAAATACGTAAGTCGTTTTGTTCATCAAATTTAAGTAGATAACTCATCAGTTGTTTGCATCAGAGCGACAATTTTTGAGATAGTTATTAAAACTGTTTAAAGGTTGTCAAACGTTGTTTCTCGTTGTATATCCTTTAATTCTAGAGTTAAATTGATAAATAACGTGTACGAATTTGTTTATCGTATTTGTTTTGGTTACTCGACGTCTCCGTTCTCGTGTAGCCTACATATTGCGTTTTTTTTTTAATTTGCTTACCGGGCTAAAGGTTAGCATGTTTAAAATACGTAAGTCGTTTTGTTTATCAAATTTAAGTAGATAACTCATCAGTTGTTTGCATCAGAGCGACAATTTTTGAGATAGTTATTAAAACTGTTTAAAGGTTGTCAAACGTTGTTTCTCGTTGTATATCCTTTAATTCTAGAGTTAAATTGATAAATAACGTGTACGTATTTGTTTAACGCATTTGCTTTGGTTACTCGACGTCTCTGTTCTCGTGTAGCCTACATATTGCGTTTTTTTTTAATTTGCTTACCGGGCTAAAGGTTAGCATGTTTAAAATACGTAAGTCGTTTTGTTCATCAAATTTAAGTAGATAACTCATCAGTTGTTTGCATCAGAGCGATAATTTTTGAGATAGTTATTAAAACTGTTTAAAGGTTGTCAAACGTTGTTTCTCGTTGTATATCCTTTAATTCTAGAGTTAAATTGATAAATAACGTGTACGAATTTGTTTAACGCATTTTTTTTGGTTACTCGATGTCTCCGTTCTCGTGTAGCCTACATATAGCGTTTTTTTTTTTAATTTGCTTACCGGGCTAAAGGTTAGCATGTTTAAAATACGTAAGTCGTTTTGTTCAACAAATTTGAGTAGATAACTCAGCAGTTGTTTGCATCAGAGCGACAATTTTTGAGATAGTTATTAAAACTGTTTAAAGGTTGTCAAACGTTGTTTCTCGTTGTATATCCTTTAATTCTAGAGTTAAATTGATAAATAACGTGTACGAATTTGTTTAACGCATTTGTTTTGGTTACTCGACGTCTCCGTTCTCGTGTAGCCTACATATTGCGTTTTTTTTTTTAATTTGCTTACCGGGCTAAAGGTTAGCATGTTTAAAATACGTAAGTCGTTTTGTTCATCAAATTTAAGTAGATAACTCATCAGTTGTTTGCATCAGAGCGACAATTTTTGAGATAGTTATTAAAACTGTTTAAAGGTTGTCAAACGTTGTTTCTCGTTGTATATCCTTTAATTCTAGAGTTAAATTGATAAATAACGTGTACGAATTTGTTTAACGCATTTGTTTTGGTTACTCGACGTCTCCGTTCTCGTGTAGCCTACATATTGCGTTTTTTTTTTAATTTGCTTACCGGGCTAAAGGTTAGCATGTTTAAAATACGTAAGTCGTTTTGTTCATCAAATTTAAGTAGATAACTCATCAGTTGTTTGCATCAGAGCGACAATTTTTGAGATAGTTATTAAAACTGTTTAAAGGTTGTCAAACGTTGTTTCTCGTTGTATATCCTTTAATTCTAGAGTTAAATTGATAAATAACGTGTACGAATTTGTTTAACGCATTTGTTTTGGTTACTCGACGTCTCCGTTCTCGTGTAGCCTACATATTGCGTTTTTTTTTTAATTTGCTTACCGGGCTAAAGGTTAGCATGTTTAAAATACGTAAGTCGTTTTCTTCATCAAATTTAAGTAGATAACTCATCAGTTGTTTGCATCGGAGCTACAATTTTTGAGATAGATATTAAAACTGTTTATAGGTTGTCAAACGTTGTTTCTCGTTGTATATCCTTTAATTCTAGAGTTAAATTGATAAATAACGTGTACGAATTTGTTTAACGTATTTGGTTTGGTTACTCGACGTCTCCGTTCTCGTGTAGCCTACATATTGCGTTTTTTTTTAATTTGCTTACCGGGCTAAATGTTAGCATGCTTAAAATACGTAAGTCGTTTTGTTCAACAACTTTAAGTAGATAACTCATCAGTTGTTTGCATCAGAGCGATAATTTTTGAGATAGTTATTAAAACTGTTTAAAGGTTGTCAAACGTTGTTTCTCGTTGTATATCCTTTAATTCTAGAGTTAAATTGATAAATAACGTGTACGAATTTGTTTAACGCATTTTTTTTGGTTACTCGATGTCTCCGTTCTCGTGTAGCCTACATATTGCATTTTTTTTTTTAATTTGCTTACCAGGCTAAAGGTTAGCATGTTTAAAATACGTAAGTCGTTTTGTTCAACAAATTTTAGTAGATAACTCAGCAGTTGTTTGCATCAGAGCGACAATTTTTGAGATAGTTATTAAAACTGTTTAAAGGTTGTCAAACGTTGTTTCTCGTTGTATATCCTTTAATTCTAGAGTTAAATTGATAAATAACGTGTACGAATTTGTTTAACGCATTTGTTTTGGTTACTCGACGTCTCTGTTCTCGTGTAGCCTACATATTGCGTTTTTTTTTTAATTTGCTTACCGGGCTAAAGGTTAGCATGTTTAAAATACGTAAGTCGTTTTGTTCATCAAATTTAAGTAGATAACTCATCAGTTGTTTGCATCAGAGCGATAATTTTTGAGATAGTTATTAAAACTGTTTAAAGGTTGTCAAACGTTGTTTCTCGTTGTATATCCTTTAATTCTAGAGTTAAATTGATAAATAACGTGTACGAATTTGTTTAACGCATTTGTTTTGGTTACTCGATGTCTCCGTTCTCGTGTAGCCTACATATTGCGTTTTTTTTTTTTAATTTGCTTACCGGGCTAAAGGTTAGCATGTTTAAAATACGTAAGTCGTTTTGTTCATCAAATTTAAGTAGATAACTCATCAGTTGTTTGCATCAGAGCGACAATTTTTGAGATAGTTATTAAAACTGTTTAAAGGTTGTCAAACGTTGTTTCTCGTTGTATATCCTTTAATTCTAGAGTTAAATTGATAAATAACGTGTACGAATTTGTTTAACGCATTTGTTTTGGTTACTCGACGTCTCCGTTCTCGTGTAGCCTACATATTGCGTTTTTTTTTTTTTAATTTGCTTACCGGGCTAAAGGTTAGCATGTTTAAAATATGTAAGTCGTTTTGTTCATCAATTTTAAGTAGATAACTCATCAGTTGTTTGCATCAGAGCGACAATTTTTGAGATAGTTATTAAAACTGTTTAAAGGTTGTCAAACGTTGTTTCTCGTTGTATATCCTTTAATTCTAGAGTTAAATTGATAAATAACGTGTACGAATTTGTTTAACGCATTTGTTTTGGTTACTTGACGTCTCCGTTCTCGTGTAGCCTACATATTCCGTTTTTTTTTTAATTTGCTTACCGGGCTAAAGGTTAGCATGCTTAAAATACGTAAGTCGTTTTGTTCATCAAATTTAAGTAGATAACTCATCAGTTGTTTGCATCAGAGCGACAATTTTTGAGATAGTTATTAAAACTGTTTAAAGGTTGTCAAACGTTGTTTCTCGTTGTATATCCTTTAATTCTAGAGTTAAATTGATAAATAACGTGTACGAATTTGTTTAACGTATTTGTTTTGGTTACTCGACGTCTCCGTTCTCGTGTAGCCTACATATTGTGTTTTTTTTTTAATTTGCTTACCGGGCTAAAGGTTAGCATGTTTAAAATACGTAAGTCGTTTTGTTCATCAAATTTAAGTAGATAACTCATCAGTTGTTTGCATCAGAGCGACAATTTTTGAGGTAGTTATTAAAACTGTTTATAGGTTGACAAACGTTGTTTCTCGTTGTATATCCTTTAATTCTAGAGTTAAATTGATAAATAACGTGTACGAATTTGTTTAACGTATTTGGTTTGGTTACTCGACGTCTCCGTTCTCGTGTAGCCTACATATTGCGTTTTTTTTTTAATTTGCTTTCCCGGCTAAAGGTTAGCATGCTTAAAATACGTAAGTCGTTTTGTTCAACAAATTTAAGTAGATAACTCATCAGTTGTTTGCATCAGAGCGATAATTTTTGAGATAGTTATTAAAACTGTTTAAAGGTTGTCAAACGTTGTTTCTCGTTGTATATCCTTTAATTCTAGAGTTAAATTGATAAATAACGTGTACGAATTTATTTAACGCATTTGTTTTGGTTACTCGACGTCTCCGTTCTCGTGTAGCCTACATATTCCGTTTTTTTTTTAATTTGCTTACCGGGCTAAAGGTTAGCATGTTTAAAATACGTAAGTCGTTTTGTTCATCAAATTTAAGTAGATAACTCATCAGTTGTTTGCATCAGAGCGACAATTTTTGAGATAGTTATAAAAACTGTTTAAAGGTTGTCAAACGTTATTTCTCGTTGTATATCCTTTAATTCTAGAGTTAAATTGATAAATAACGTGTACGAATTTGTTTAACGCATTTGTTTTGGTTACTCGACGTCTCCGTTCTCGTGTAGCCTACATATTGCGTTTTTTTTTTTTAATTTGCTTACCGGGCTAAATGTTATCATGTTTAAAATACGTAAGCCGTTTTCTTCATCAAATTTAAGTAGATAACTCATCAGTTGTTTGCATCGGAGCGACAATTTTTGAGATAGTTATTAAAACTGTTTATAGGTTGTCAAACGTTGTTTCTCGTTGTATATCCTTTAATTCTAGAGTTAAATTGATAAATAACGTGTACGAATTTGTTTAACGTATTTGGTTTGGTTACTCGACGTCTCCGTTCTCGTGTAGCCTACATATTGCGGTTTTTTTTAATTTGCTTACCGGGCTAAATGTTAGCATGCTTAAAATACGTAAGTCGTTTTGTTCAACAACTTTAAGTAGATAACTCAGCAGTTGTTTGCATCAGAGCGACAATTTTTGAGATAGTTATTAAAACTGTTTAAAGGTTGTCAAACGTTGTTTCTCGTTGTATATCCTTTAATTCTAGAGTTAAATTGATAAATAACGTGTACGAATTTGTTTAACGCATTTGTTTTGGTTACTCGACGTCTCCGTTCTCATGTAGCCTACATATTGCGTTTTTTTTTTAATTTGCTTACCGGGCTAAAGGTTAGCATGTTTAAAATACGTAAGTCGTTTTGTTCAACAAATTTGAGTAGATAACTCAGCAGTTGTTTGCATCAGAGCAACAATTTTTGAGATAGTTATTAAAACTGTTTAAAGGTTGTCAAACGTTGTTTCTCGTTGTATATCCTTTAATTCTAGAGTTAAATTGATAAATAACGTGTACGAATTTGTTTAACGCATTTGTTTTGGTTACTCGACGTCTCTGTTCTCGTGTAGCCTACATATTGCGTTTTTTTTTTTTAATTTGCTTACCGGGCTAAAGGTTAGCATGTTTAAAATACGTAAGTCGTTTTGTTCATCAAATTTAAGTAGATAACTCATCAGTTGTTTGCATCAGAGCGATAATTTTTGAGATAGTTATTAAAACTGTTTAAAGGTTGTCAAACGTTGTTTCTCGTTGTATATCCTTTAATTCTAGAGTTAAATTGATAAATAACGTGTACGAATTTGTTTAACGCATTTGTTTTGGTTACTCGACGTCTCCGTTCTCGTGTAGCCTACATATTGCGTTTTTTTTTTAAATTTGCTTACCGGGCTAAAGGTTAGCATGTTTAAAATACGTAAGTCGTTTTGTTCATCAAATTTAAGTAGATAACTCATCAGTTGTTTGCATCAGAGCGACAATTTTTGAGATAGTTATTAAAACTGTTTAAAGGTTGTCAAACGTTGTTTCTCGTTGTATATCCTTTAATTCTAGAGTTAAATTGATAAATAACGTGTACGAATTTGTTTAACGTATTTGTTTTGGTTACTCGACGTCTCCGTTCTCGTGTAGCCTACATATTGCGTTTTTTTTTTAATTTGCTTACCGGGCTAAAGGTTAGCATGTTTAAAATATGTAAGTCGTTTTGTTCATCAATTTTAAGTAGATAACTCATCAGTTGTTTGCATCAGAGCGACAATTTTTGAGATAGTTATTAAAACTGTTTAAAGGTTGTCAAACGTTGTTTCTCGTTGTATATCCTTTAATTCTAGAGTTAAATTGATAAATAATGTGTACGAATTTGTTTAACGCATTTGTTTTGGTTACTCGACGTCTCCGTTCTCGTGTAGCCTACATATTCCGTTTTTTTTTTTAATTTGCTTACCGGGCTAAAGGTTAGCATGCTTAAAATACGTAAGTCGTTTTGTTCATCAAATTTAAGTAGATAACTCATCAGTTGTTTGCATCAGAGCGACAATTTTTGAGATAGTTATTAAAACTGTTTAAAGGTTGTCAAACGTTGTTTCTCGTTGTATATCCTTTAATTCTAGAGTTAAATTGATAAATAACGTGTACGAATTTGTTTAACGTATTTGTTTTGGTTACTCGACGTCTCCGTTCTCGTGTAGCCTACATATTGCGTTTTTTTTTAATTTGCTTACCGGGCTAAAGGTTAGCATGTTTAAAATACGTAAGTCGTTTTGTTCATCAAATTTAAGTAGATAACTCATCAGTTGTTTGCATCAGAGCGACAATTTTTGAGATAGTTATTAAAACTGTTTATAGGTTGACAAACGTTGTTTCTCGTTGTATATCCTTTAGTTCTAGAGTTAAATTGATAAATAACGTGTACGAATTTGTTTAACGTATTTGGTTTGGTTACTCGACGTCTCCGTTCTCGTGTAGCCTACATATTGCGTTTTTTTTTTAATTTGCTTTCCGGGCTAAAGGATAGCATGCTTAAAATACGTAAGTCGTTTTGTTCAACAAATTTAAGTAGATAACTCATCAGTTGTTTGCATCAGAGCGATAATTTTTGAGATAGTTATTAAAACTGTTTAAAGGTTGTCAAACGTTGTTTCTCGTTGTATATCCTTTAATTCTAGAGTTAAATTGATAAATAACGTGTACGAATTTGTTTAACGCATTTTGTTACTCGATGTCTCCGTTCTCGTGTAGCCTACATATTGTGTTTTTTTTTTCAATTTGCTTACCGGGCTAAAGGTTAGCATGTTTAAAATACGTAAGTCGTTTTGTTTAACAAATTTGAGTAGATAACTCAGCAGTTGTTTGCATCAGAGCGACAATTTTTGAGATAGTTATTAAAACTGTTTAAAGGTTGTCAAACGTTTTTTTTTTAATTTGCTTACCGGGCTAAAGGTTAGCATGTTTAAAATACGTAAGTCGTTTTGTTCAACAAATTTGAGTAGATAACTCAGCAGTTGTTTGCATCAGAGCGACAATTTTTGAGATAGTTATTAAAACTGTTTAAAGGATGTCAAACGTTGTTTCTCGTTGTATATCCTTTAATTCTAGAGTTAAATTGATAAATAACGTGTACGAATTTGTTTAACGCATTTGTTTTGGTTACTCGACGTCTCCGTTCTCGTGTAGCCTACATATTGCGTTTTTTTTTTAATTTGCTTACCGGGCTAAAGGTTAGCATGTTTAAAATACGTAAGTCGTTTTGTTCAACAAATTTGAGTAGATAACTCAGCAATTGTTTGCATCAGAGCGACAATTTTTGAGATAGTTATTAAAACTGTTTAAAGGTTGTCAAACGTTGTTTCTCGTTGTATATCCTTTAATTCTAGAGTTAAATTGATAAATAACGTGTACGAATTTGTTTAACGCATTTGTTTTGGTTACTCGACGTCTCTGTTCTCGTGTAGCCTACATATTGCGTTTTTTTTTTTTAATTTGCTTACCGGGCTAAAGGTTAGCATGTTTAAAATACGTAAGTCGTTTTGTTCATCAAATTTAAGTAGATAACTCATCAGTTGTTTGCATCAGAGCGATAATTTTTGAGATAGTTATTAAAACTGTTTAAAGGTTGTCAAACGTTGTTTCTCGTTGTATATCCTTTAATTCTAGAGTTAAATTGATAAATAACGTGTACGAATTTGTTTAACGCATTTGTTTTGGTTACTCGACGTCTCCGTTCTCGTGTAGCCTACATATTGCGTTTTTTTTTTTAAATTTGCTTACCGGGCTAAAGGTTAGCATGTTTAAAATACGTAAGTCGTTTTGTTCATCAAATTTAAGTAGATAACTCATCAGTTGTTTGCATCAGAGCGACAATTTTTGAGATAGTTATTAAAACTGTTTAAAGGTTGTCAAACGTTGTTTCTCGTTGTATATCCTTTAATTCTAGAGTTAAATTGATAAATAACGTGTACGAATTTGTTTAACGTATTTGTACTCGACGTCCTCCGTTCTCGTGTAGCCTACATATTGCGTTTTTTTTTTAATTTGCTTACCGGGCTAAAGGTTAGCATGTTTAAAATATGTAAGTCGTTTTGTTCATCAATTTTAAGTAGATAACTCATCAGTTGTTTGGCATCAGAGCGACAATTTTTGAGATAGTTATTAAAACTGTTTAAAGATTGTCAAACGTTTGTTTCTCGTTGTATATCCTTTAATTCTAGAGTTAAATTGATAAATAACGTGTACGAATTTGTTTAACGCATTTGTTTTGGTTACTCGACGTCTCCGTTCTCGTGTAGCCTACATATTCCGTTTTTTTTTTTAATTTGCTTACCGGGCTAAAGGTTAGCATGCTTAAAATACGTAAGTCGTTTTGTTCATCAAATTTAAGTAGATAACTCATCAGTTGTTTGCATCAGAGCGACAATTTTTGAGATAGTTATTAAAACTGTTTAAAGGTTGTCAAACGTTGTTTCTCGTTGTATATCCTTTAATTCTAGAGTTAAATTGATAAATAACGTGTACGAATTTGTTTAACGTATTTGTTTTGGTTACTCGACGTCTCCGTTCTCGTGTAGCCTACATATTGCGTTTTTTTTTTAATTTGCTTACCGGGCTAAAGGTTAGCATGTTTAAAATACGTAAGTCGTTTTGTTCATCAAATTTAAGTAGAAAACTCATCAGTTGTTTGCATCAGAGCGACAATTTTTGAGATAGTTATTAAAACTGTTTATAGGTTGACAAACGTTGTTTCTCGTTGTATATCCTTTAATTCTAGAGTTAAATTGATAAATAACGTGTACGAATTTGTTTAACGTATTTGGTTTGGTTACTCGACGTCTCCGTTCTCGTGTAGCCTACATATTGCGTTTTTTTTTTTAATTTGCTTTCCGGGCTAAAGGATAGCATGCTTAAAATACGTAAGTCGTTTTGTTCAACAAATTTAAGTAGATAACTCATCAGTTGTTTGCATCAGAGCGATAATTTTTGAGATAGTTATTAAAACTGTTTAAAGGTTGTCAAACGTTGTTTCTCGTTGTATATCCTTTAATTCTAGAGTTAAATTGATAAATAACGTGTACGAATTTGTTTAACGCATTTTTTTTGGTTACTCGATGTCTCCGTTCTCGTGTAGCCTACATATTGCGTTTTTTTTTTAATTTGCTTACCGGGCTAAAGGTTAGCATGTTTAAAATACGTAAGTCGTTTTGTTCAACAAATTTGAGTAGATAACTCAGCAGTTGTTTGCATTAGAGCGACAATTTTTGAGATAGTTATTAAAACTGTTTAAAGGTTGTCAAACGTTGTTTCTCGTTGTATATCCTTTAATTCTAGAGTTAAATTGATAAATAACGTGTACGAATTTGTTTAACGCATTTGTTTTGGTTACTCGACGTCTCTGTTCTCGTGTAGCCTACATATTGCGCTTTTTTTTTAATTTGCTTACCGGGCTAAAGGTTAGCATGTTTAAAATACGTAAGTCGTTTTCTTCATCAAATTTAAGTAGATAACTCATCAGTTGTTTGCATCGGAGCGACAATTTTTGAGATAGTTATTAAAACTGTTTATAGGTTGTCAAACGTTGTTTCTCGATGTATATCCTTTAATTCTAGAGTTAAATTGATAAATAACGTGTACGAATTTGTTTAACGTATTTGGTTTGGTTACTCGACGTCTCCGTTCTCGTGTAGCCTACATATTGCGTTTTTTTTTAATTTGCTTACCGGGCTAAATGTTAGCATGCTTAAAATACGTAAGTCGTTTTGTTCAACAACTTTAAGTAGATAACTCATCAGTTGTTTGCATCAGAGCGATAATTTTTGAGATAGTTATTAAAACTGTTTATAGGTTGTCAAACGTTGTTTCTCGTTGTATATCCTTTAATTCTAGAGTTAAATTGATAAATAACGTGTACGAATTTGTTTAACGCATTTTTTTTGGTTACTCGATGTCTCCGTTCTCGTGTAGCCTACATATTGCGTTTTTTTTTTTAATTTGCTTACCGGGCTAAAGGTTAGCATGTTTAAAATACGTAAGTCGTTTGGTTCAAAAAATTTGAGTAGATAACTCAGCAGTTGTTTGCATCAGAGCGACAATTTTTGAGATAGTTATTAAAACTGTTTAAAGGTTGTCAAACGTTGTTTCTCGTTGTATATCCTTTAATTCTAGAGTTAAATTGATAAATAACGTGTACGAATTTGTTTAACGCATTTTTTTTGGTTACTCGATGTCTCCGTTCTCGTGTAGCCTACATATTGCGTTTTTTTTTTTAATTTGCTTACCGGGCTAAAGGTTAGCATGTTTAAAATACGTAAGTCGTTTTGTTCAACAAATTTGAGTAGATAACTCAGCAGTTGTTTGCATCAGAGCGACAATTTTTGAGATAGTTATTAAAACTGTTTAAAGGTTGTCAAACGTTGTTTCTCGTTGTATATCCTTTAATTCTAGAGTTAAATTGATAAATAACGTGTACGAATTTGTTTAACGCATTTGTTTTGGTTACTCGACGTCTCCGTTCTCGTGTAGCCTACATATTGCGTTTTTTTTTTAATTTGCTTACCGGGCTAAAGGTTAGCATGTTTAAAATACGTAAGTCGTTTTGTTCAACAAATTTGAGTAGATAACTCAGCAGTTGTTTGCATCAGAGCGACAATTTTTGAGATAGTTATTAAAACTGTTTAAAGGTTGTCAAACGTTGTTTCTCGTTGTATATCCTTTAATTCTAGAGTTAAATTGATAAATAACGTGTACGAATTTGTTTAACGCATTTGTTTTGGTTACTCGACGTCTCTGTTCTCGTGTAGCCTACATATTGCGTTTTTTTTTTAATTTGCTTACCGGGCTAAAGGTTAGCATGTTTAAAATACGTAAGTCGTTTTGTTCATCAAATTTAAGTAGATAACTCATCAGTTGTTTGCATCAGAGCGATAATTTTTGAGATAGTTATTAAAACTGTTTAAAGGTTGTCAAACGTTGTTTCTCGTTGTATATCCTTTAATTCTAGAGTTAAATTGATAAATAACGTGTACGAATTTGTTTAACGCATTTGTTTTGGTTACTCGACGTCTCCGTTCTCGTGTAGCCTACATATTGCGTTTTTTTTTTTTTAATTTGCTTACCGGGCTAAAGGTTAGCATGTTTAAAATACGTAAGTCGTTTTGTTCATCAAATTTAAGTAGATAACTCATCAGTTGTTTGCATCAGAGCGACAATTTTTGAGATAGTTACTAAAACTGTTTAAAGGTTGTCAAACGTTGTTTCTCGTTGTATATCCTTTAATTCTAGAGTTAAATTGATAAATAACGTGTACGAATTTGTTTAACGCATTTGTTTTGGTTACTCGACGTCTACGTTCTCGTGTAGCCTACATATTGCGTTTTTTTTTTAATTTGCTTACCGGGCTAAAGGTTAGCAGGTTTAAAATATGTAAGTCGTTTTGTTCATCAATTTTAAGTAGATAACTCATCAGTTGTTTGCATCAGAGCGACAATTTTTGAGATAGTTATTAAAACTGTTTAAAGGTTGTCAAACGTTGTTTCTCGTTGTATATCCTTTAATTCTAGAGTTAAATTGATAAATAACGTGTACGAATTTGTTTAACGCATTTGTTTTGGTTGCCCGACGTCTCCGTTCTCGTGTAGCCTACATATTGCGTTTTTTTTTTTAATTTGCTTACCGGGCTAAAGGTTAGCATGCTTAAAATACGTAAGTCGTTTTGTTCATCAAATTTAAGTAGATAACTCATCAGTTGTTTGCATCAGAGCGACAATTTTTGAGATAGTTATTAAAACTGTTTAAAGGTTGTCAAACGTTGTTTCTCGTTGTATATCCTTTAATTCTAGAGTTAAATTGATAAATAACGTGTACGAATTTGTTTAAAGTATTTGTTTTGGTTACTCGACGTCTCCGTTCTCGTGTAGCCTACATATTGCGTTTTTTTTTTTTTAATTTGCTTACCGGGCTAAAGGTTAGCAGGTTTAAAATACGTAAGTCGTTTTGTTCATCAAATTTAAGTAGATAACTCATTAGTTGTTTGCATCAGAGCGACAATTTTTGAGATAGTTATTAAAACTGTTTATAGGTTGTCAAACGTTGTTTCTCGTTGTATATCCTTTAATTCTAGAGTTAAATTGATAAATAACGTGTACGAATTTGTTTAACGTATTTGGTTTGGTTACTCGACGTCTCCGTTCTCGTGTAGCCTACATATTGCGTTTTTTTTTTTAATTTGCTTACCGGGCTAAAGGTTAGCATGCTTAAAATACGTAAGTCGTTTTGTTCAACAAATTTAAGTAGATAACTCATCAGTTGTTTGCATCAGAGCGATAATTTTTGAGATAGTTATTAAAACTGTTTAAAGGTTGTCAAACGTTGTTTCTCGTTGTAAATCCTTTAATTCTAGAGTTAAATTGATAAATAAGGTGTACGAATTTGTTTAACGCATTTGTTTTGGTTACTCGACGTCTCCGTTCTCGAGTAGCCTACATATTGCGTTTTTTTTTTTAATTTGCTTACCGGGCTAAAGGTTAGCATGTTTAAAATACGTAAGTCGTTTTGTTCATCAAATTTAATTAGATAACTCATCAGTTGTTTGCATCAGAGCGACAATTTTTGAGATAGTTATTAAAACTGTTTAAAGGTTGTCAAACGTTGTTTCTCGTTGTATATCCTTTAATTCTAGAGTTAAATTGATAAATAACGTGTACGAATTTGTTTAACGCATTTGTTTTGGTTACTCGACGTCTCCGTTCTCGTGTAGCCTACATATTGCGTTTTTTTTTTAATTTGCTTACCGGGCTAAAGGTTAGCATGTTTAAAATATGTAAGTCGTTTTGTTCATCAATTTTAAGTAGATAACTCATCAGTTGTTTGCATCAGAGCGACAATTTTTGAGATAGTTATTAAAACTGTTTAAAGGTTGTCAAACGTTGTTTCTCGTTGTATATCCTTTAATTCTAGAGTTAAATTGATAAATAACGTGTACGAATTTGTTTAACGCATTTGTTTTGGTTACTCGACGTCTCAGTTCTCGTGTAGCCTACATATTGCGTTTTTTTTTTAATTTGCTTACCGGGCTAAAGGTTAGCATGCTTAAAATACGTAAGTCGTTTTGTTCATCAAATTTAAGTAGATAACTCATCAGTTGTTTGCATCAGAGCGACAATTTTTGAGATAGTTATTAACACTGGTTAAAGGTTGTCAAACGTTGTTTCTCGTTGTATATCCTTTAATTCTAGAGTTAAATTGATAAATAACGTGTACGAATTTGTTTAACGTATTTGTTTTGGTTACTCGACGTCTCCGTTCTCGTGTAGCCTACATATTGCGTTTTTTTTTTAATTTGCTTACCGGGCTAAAGGTTAGCATGCTTAAAATACGTAAGTCGTTTTGTTCATCAAATTTAAGTAGATAACTCATCAGTTGTTTGCATCAGAGCGACAATTTTTGAGATAGTTATTAAAACTGTTTAAAGGTTGTCAAACGTTGTTTCTCGTTGTATATCCTTTAATTCTAGAGTTAAATTGATAAATAACGTGTACGAATTTGTTTAACGTATTTGTTTTGGTTACTCGACGTCTCCGTTCTCGTGTAGCCTACATATTGCGTTTTTTTTTTTAATTTGCTTACCGGGCTAAAGGTTAGCATGTTTAAAATACGTAAGTCGTTTTGTTCATCAAATTTAAGTAGAAAACTCATCAGTTGTTTGCATCAGAGCGACAATTTTTGAGATAGTTATTAAAACTGTTTATAGGTTGACAAACGTTGTTTCTCGTTGTATATCCTTTAATTCTAGAGTTAAATTGATAAATAACGTGTACGAATTTGTTTAACGTATTTGGTTTGGTTACTCGACGTCTCCGTTCTCGTGTAGCCTACATATTGCGTTTTTTTTTTTAATTTGCTTTCCGGGCTAAAGGATAGCATGGCTTAAAATACGTAAGTCGTTTTGTTCAACAAATTTAAGTAGATAACTCATCAGTTTGTTTGCATCAGAGCGATAATTTTTGAGATAGTTATTAAAACTGTTTAAAGGTTGTCAAACGTTGTTTCTCGTTGTATATCCTTTAATTCTAGAGTTAATTGATAAATAACGTGTACGAATTTGTTTAACGCATTTTTTTTGGTTACTCGATGTCTCCGTTCTCGTGTAGCCTACATATTGCGTTTTTTTTTTAATTTGCTTACCGGGCTAAAGGTTAGCATGTTTAAAATACGTAAGTCGTTTTGTTCAACAAATTTGAGTAGATAACTCAGCAGTTGTTTGCATCAGAGCGACAATTTTTGAGATAGTTATTAAAACTGTTTAAAGGTTGTCAAACGTTTGTTTTCTCGTTGTATATCCTTTAATTCTAGAGTTAAATTGATAAATAACGTGTACGAATTTGTTTAACGCATTTGTTTTGGTTACTCGACGTCTCTGTTCTCGTGTAGCCTACATATTGCGCTTTTTTTTAATTTGCTTACCGGGCTAAAGGTTAGCAATGTTTAAAATACGTAAGTCGTTTTCTTCATCAAATTTAAGTAGATAACTCATCAGTTGTTTGCATCGGAGCGACAATTTTTGAGATAGTTATTAAAAACTGTTTATAGGGTTGTCAAACGTTGTTTCTCGATGTATATCCTTTAATTCTAGAGTTAAATTGATAAATAACGTGTACGAATTTGTTTAACGTATTTGGTTGGTTACTCGACGTCTCCGTTCTCGTGTAGCCTACATATTGCGTTTTTTTTTAATTTGCTTACCGGGGCTAAATGTTAGCATGCTTAAAATACGTAAGTCGTTTTGTTCAACAACTTTAAGTAGATAACTCATCAGTTGTTTGCATCAGAGCGATAATTTTTGAGATAGTTATTAAAACTGTTTATAGGTTGTCAAACGTTGTTTCTCGTTGTATATCCTTTAATTCTAGAGTTTAAATTGATAAATAACGTGTACGAATTTGTTTAACGCATTTTTTTTTGGTTACTCGATGTCTCCGTTCTCGTGTAGCCTACATATTGCGTTTTTTTTTTTTAATTTGCTTACCGGGCTAAAGGTTAGCATGTTTAAAATACGTAAGTCGTTTGGTTCAAAAAATTTGAGTAGATAACTCAGCAGTTGTTTGCATCAGAGCGACAATTTTTGAGATAGGTTATTAAAACTGTTTAAAGGTTGTCAAACGTTGTTTCTCGTTGTATATCCTTTAATTCTAGAGTTAAATTGATAAATAACGTGTACGAATTTGTTTAACGCATTTTTTTTGGTTACTCGATGTCTCCGTTCTCGTGTAGCCTACATATTGCGTTTTTTTTTTAATTTGCTTACCGGGCTAAAGGTTAGCATGTTTAAAATACGTAAGTCGTTTTGTTCAACAAATTTGAGTAGATAACTCAGCAGTTGTTTGCATCAGAGCGACAATTTTTGAGATAGTTATTAAAAACTGTTTAAAGGTTGTCAAACGTTGTTTCTCGTTGTATATCCTTTAATTCTAGAGTTAAATTGATAAATAACGTGTACGAATTTGTTTAACGCATTTGTTTTGGTTACTCGACGTCTCCGTTCTCGTGTAGCCTACATATTGCGTTTTTTTTTTAATTTGCTTACCGGGCTAAAGGTTAGCATGTTTAAAATACGTAAGTCGTTTTGTTCAACAAATTTGAGTAGATAACTCAGCAGTTGTTTGCATCAGAGCGACAATTTTTGAGATAGTTATTAAAACTGTTTAAAGGTTGTCAAACGTTGTTTCCTCGTTGTATAATCCTTTTAATTCTAGAGGTTAAATTGATAAATAACGTGTACGAATTTGTTTAACGCATTTGTTTTTGGTTACTCGACGTCTCTGTTCTCGTGTAGCCTACATATTGCGTTTTTTTTTTTAATTTGCTTACCGGGCTAAGGTTAGCATGTTTAAAATACGTAAGTCGTTTTTGTTCATCAAATTTAAGTAGATAACTCATCAGTTGTTTGCATCAGAGCGATAATTTTTGAGATAGTTATTAAAACTGTTTAAAGGTTGTCAAACGTTGTTTCTCGTTGTATATCCTTTAATTCTAGAGTTAAATTGATAAATAACGTGTACGAATTTGTTTAACGCATTTGTTTTGGTTTACTCGACGTCTCTCCGTTCTCGTGTAGCCTACATATTGCGTTTTTTTTTTTAATTTGCTTACCGGGCTAAAGGTTAGCATGTTTAAAATACGTAAGTCGTTTTGTTCATCAAATTTAAGTAGATAACTCATCAGTTGTTTGCATCAGAGCGACAATTTTTGAGATAGTTATTAAAACTGTTTAAAGGTTGTCAAACGTTGTTTCTCGTTGTATATCCCTTTAATTCTAGAGTTAAATTGATAAATAACGTGTACGAATTTGTTTAACGCATTTGTTTTGGTTACTCGACGTCTACGTTCTCGTGTAGCCTACATATTGCGTTTTTTTTTTTTTTAATTTGCTTACCGGGCTAAAGGTTAGCAGGTTTAAAATATGTAAGTCGTTTTTGTTCATCAATTTTAAGTAGATAACTCATCAGTTGTTTGCATCAGAGCGACAATTTTTGAGATAGTTATTAAAACTGTTTAAAGGTTGTCAAACGTTGTTTCTCGTTGTATATCCTTTAATTCTAGAGTTAAATTGATAAATAACGTGTACGAATTTGTTTAACGCATTTGTTTTGGTTGCCCGACGTCTCCGTTCTCGTGTAGCCTACATATTGCGTTTTTTTTTTAATTTGCTTACCGGGCTAAAAGGTTAGCATGCTTAAAATACGTAAGTCGTTTTGTTCATCAAATTTAAGTAGATAACTCATCAGTTGTTTGCATCAGAGCGACAATTTTTGAGATAGTTATTAAAACTGTTTAAAGGTTGTCAAACGTTGTTTCTCGTTGTATATCCTTTAATTCTAGAGTTAAATTGATAAATAACGTGTACGAATTTGTTTAAAGTATTTGTTTTGGTTACTCGACGTCTCCGTTCTCGTGTAGCCTACATATTGCGTTTTTTTTTTTTAATTTGCTTACCGGGCTAAAGGTTAGCAGGTTTAAAATACGTAAGTCGTTTTGTTCATCAAATTTAAGTAGATAACTCATAGTTGTTTTGCATCAGAGCGACAATTTTTGAGATAGTTATTAAAACTGTTTATAGGTTGTCAACGTTGTTTCTCGTTGTATATCCTTTAATTCTAGAGTTAAAATTGATAAATAACGTGTACGAATTTGTTTAACGTATTTGTTTGGTTACTCCGACGTCCTCCGTTCTCGTGTAGCCTACATATTGCGTTTTTTTTTTTTTAATTTGCTTACCGGGCTAAAGGGTTAGCATGCTTAAAATACGTAAGTCGTTTTGTTCAACAAATTTAAGTAGATAACTCATCAGTTGTTTGCATCAGAGCGATAATTTTTGAGATAGTTATTAAAAACTGTTTAAAGGTTGTCAAACGTTGTTTCTCGTTGTATATCCTTTAATTCTAGAGTTAAATTGATAAATAAGGTGTACGAATTTGTTTAACGCATTTGTTTTGGTTACTCGAAGTCTCCGTTCTCGAGTAGCCTACATATTGCGTTTTTTTTTTTAATTTGCTTACCGGGCTAAAGGTTAGCATGTTTAAAATACGTAAGTCGTTTTGTTCATCAAATTTAATTAGATAACTCATCAGTTGTTTGCATCAGAGCGACAATTTTTGAGATAGTTATTAAAACTGTTTAAGGGTTGTCAACGTTGTTTCTCGTTGTATATCCTTTAATTCTAGAGTTAAATTGATAAATAACGTGTACGAATTTGTTTAAACGCATTTGTTTTGGTTACTCGACGTCTCCGTTCTCGTGTAGCCTACATATTGCGTTTTTTTTTTAATTTGCTTAACGGGCTAAAGGTTAGCATGTTTAAAATATGTAAGTCGTTTTGTTCATCAATTTTAAGTAGATAACTCATCAGTTGTTTGCATCAGAGCGACAATTTTTGAGATAGTTATTAAAACTGTTTAAAGGGTTGTCAAACGTTGTTTCTCGTTGTATATCCTTTAATTCTAGAGTTAAATTGATAAATAACGTGTACGAATTTGTTTAACGCATTTGTTTTGGTTACTCGACGTCTCCGTTCTCGTGTAGCCTACATATTGCGTTTTTTTTTTTAATTTGCTTACCGGGCTAAAGGTTAGCATGCTTAAAATACGTAAGTCGTTTTGTTCATCAAATTTAAGTAGATAACTCATCAGTTGTTTGCATCAGAGCGACAATTTTTGAGATAGTTATTAACACTGGTTAAAGGTTGTCAAACGTTGTTTCTCGTTGTATATCCTTTAATTCTAGAGTTAAATTGATAAATAACGTGTACGAATTTGTTTTAACGTATTTGTTTTGGTTACTCGACGTCTCCGTTCTCGTGTAGCCTACATATTGCGTTTTTTTTTTAATTTGCTTACCGGGCTAAAGGTTAGCAGGTTTAAAATACGTAAGTCGTTTTGTTCATCAAATTTAAGTAGATAACTCATCAGTTGTTTGCATCAGAGCGACAATTTTTGAGATAGTTATTAAAACTGTTTATAGGTTGTCAAACGTTGTTTCTCGTTGTATATCCTTTAATTCTAGAGTTAAATTGATAAATAACGTGTACGAATTTGGTTAACGTATTTGGTTTGGTTACTCCGACGTCTCCGTTCTCGTGTAGCCTACATATTGCGTTTTTTTTTTAATTTGCTTACCGGGCTAAAGGTTAGCATGCTTAAAATACGGTAAGTCGTTTTGTTCAACAAATTTAAGTAGATAACTCATCAGTTGTTTGCATCAGAGCGATAATTTTGAGATAGTTATTAAAACTGTTTAAAGGTTGTCGAACGTTGTTTCTCGTTGTATATCCTTTAATTCTAGAGTTAAATTGATAAATAACGTGTACGAATTTGTTTTAACGCATTTTGTTTTTGGTTACTCGATGTCTCCGTTCTCGTGTAGCCTACATATTGCGTTTTTTTTTTAATTTGCTTACCGGGCTAAAGGTTAGCATGTTTAAAATACGTAAGTCGTTTTGTTCAACAAATTTGAGTAGATAACTCAGCAGTTGTTTGCATCAGAGCGACAATTTTTGAGGATAGTTATTAAAACTGTTTTAAAGGTTGTCAAACGTTGTTTCTCGTTGTATATCCTTTAATTCTAGAGTTAAATTGATAAATAACGTGTACGAGTTTGTTTAACGCATTTGTTTTGGTTACTTGACGTCTCTATTCTCGTGTAGCCTACATATTGCGTTTTTTTTTTAATTTGCTTACCGGGCTAAAGGTTAGCATGTTTAAAATACGTAAGTCGTTTTGTTCATCAAATTTAAGTAGATAACTCATCAGTTGTTTGCATCAGAGCGATAATTTTTGAGATAATTATTAAAACTGTTTAAAGGTTTGTCAAACGTTGTTTCTCGTTGTATATCCTTTAATTCTAGGAGTTAAATTGATAAATAACGTGTACGAATTTGTTTAACGCATTTGTTTTGGTTACTCGACGTCTCCGTTCTCGTGTAGCCTACATATTGCGTTTTTTTTTTTAATTTGCTTACCGGCTAAAGGTTAGCATGTTTAAATACGTAAGTCGTTTTTGTTCATCAAATTTAAGTAGATAACTCATCAGTTGTTTGGCATCAGAGCGACAATTTTTGAGATAGTTATTAAAACTGTTTTAAAGGTTGTCAAACGTTGTTTTCTCGTTGTATATCCTTTAATTCTAGAGTTAAATTGATAAATAACGTGTACGAATTTGTTTAACGCATTTGTTTTGGTTACTCCGACGTCCTCCGTTCTAGTGTAGCCTACATATTGCGTTTTTTTTTTTAATTTGCTTACCGGGCTAAAGGTTAGCATGTTTAAAATACGTAAGTCGTTTTGTTCATCAAAAATTTAAGTAGATAACTCATCAGTTGTTTGCATCAGAGCGACAATTTTTGAGATAGTTATTAAAACTGTTTAAAGGTTATCAAACGTTGTTTCTCGTTGTATATCCTTTAATTCTAGAGTTAAATTGATAAATAACGTGTACGAATTTGTTTAATGTATTTGTTTTGGTTACTCGACGTCTCCGTTCTCGTGTAGCCTACATATTGCGTTTTTTTTTAATTTGCTTACCGGGCTAAAGGTTAGCATGTTTAAAATACGTAAGTCGTTTTGTTCATCAAATTTATGTAGATAACTCATCAGTTGTTTGCATCAGAGCGACAATTTTTGAGATAGTTTTTAAAACTGTTTAAAGGTTGTCAAACGTTGTTTCTCGTTGTATATCCTTTAATTCTAGAGTTAAATTGATAAATAACGTGTACGAATTTGTTTAACGCATTTGTTTAGGTTACTCGACGTCTCCGTTCTCGTGTAGCCTACATATTGCGTTTTTTTTTTTAATTTGCTTACCGGGCTAAAGGTTAGCATGTTTAAAATACGTAAGTCGTTTTTCTTCATCAAATTTAAGTAGATAACTCATCAGTTGTTTGCATCAGAGCGACAATTTTGAGATATTTATTAAAACTGTTTAAAGGTTGTCAAACGTTGTTTCTCGTTGTATATCCTTTAATTCTACAGTTAAATTGATAAATAACGTGTACGAATTTGTTTAACGCATTTGCTTTGGTTACTCGACGTCTCCGTTCTCGTGTAGCCTACATATTGCGTTTTTTTTTTAATTTGCTTACCGGGCTAAAGGTTAGCATGTTTAAAATACGTAAGTCGTTTTGTTCATCAAATGTAAGTAGATAACTCATCAGATGTTTGCATCAGAGCGACAATTTTTGAGATAGTTATTAAAACTGTTTAAAGGTTGTCAAACGTTGTTTCTCGTTGTATATCCTTTAATTCTAGAGTTAAATTGGTAAATAACTTGTACGAATTTGTTTAACGTATTTGTTTTGGTTACTCGACGTCTCCGTTCTCGTGTAGCCTACATATTGCGTTTTTTTTTTAATTTGCTTACCGGGCTAAAGGTTAGCATGTTTAAAATACGTAAGTCGTTTTGTTCATCAAATTTAAGTAGATAACTCATCAGTTGTTTGCATCAGAGCAACAATTTTTGAGATAGTTATTAAAACTGTTTAAAGGTTGTCAAACGTTGTTTCTCGTTGTATATCCTTTAATTCTAGAGTTAAATTGATAAATAACGTGTACGAATTTTTTAACGCATTTGTTTTGGTTACTCGACGTCTCCGTTCTCGTGTAGCCTACATATTGCGTTTTTTTTTTTAATTTGCTTACCGGGCTAAAGGTTAGCATGTTTAAAATACGTAAGTTGTTTTGTTCATCAAATTTAAGTAGATAACTCATCAGTTGTTTGCATCAGAGCGACAATTTTTGAGATAGTGATTAAAACTGTTTATAGGTTGTCAAACGTTGTTTCTCGTTGTATATCCTTTAATTCTAGAGTTAAATTGACAAATAACGTGTACGAATTTGTTTAACGCATTTGTTTTGGTTACTTGACGTCTCTATTCTCGTGTAGCCTACATATTGCGTTTTTTTTTTAATTTGCTTACCGGGCTAAAGGTTAGCATGTTTAAAATACGTAAGTCGTTTTGTTCATCAAATTTAAGTAGATAACTCATCAGTTGTTTGCATCAGAGCGATAATTTTTGAGATAGTTATTAAAACTGTTTAAAGGTTGTCAAACGTTGTTTCTCGTTGTATATCCTTTAATTCTAGAGTTAAATTGATAAATAACGTGTACGAATTTGTTTAACGCATTTGTTTTGGTTACTCGACGTCTCCGTTCTCGTGTAGCCTACATATTGCGTTTTTTTTTTTAATTTGCTTACCGGGCTAAAGGTTAGCATGTTTAAAATACGTAAGTCGTTTTGTTCATCAAATTTAAGTAGATAACTCATCAGTTGTTTGCATCAGAGCGACAATTTTTGAGATAGTTATTAAAACTGTTTAAAGGTTGTCAAACGTTGTTTCTCGTTGTATATCCTTTAATTCTAGAGTTAAATTGATAAATAACGTGTACGAATTTGTTTAACGCATTTGTTTTGGTTACTCGACGTCTCCGTTCTAGTGTAGCCTACATATTGCGTTTTTTTTTTAATTTGCTTACCGGGCTAAAGGTTAGCATGTTTAAAATACGTAAGTCGTTTTGTTCATCAAATTTAAGTAGATAACTCATCAGTTGTTTGCATCAGAGCGACAATTTTTGAGATAGTTATTAAAACTGTTTAAAGGTTATCAAACGTTGTTTCTCGTTGTATATCCTTTAATTCTAGAGTTAAATTGATAAATAACGTGTACGAATTTGTTTAATGTATTTGTTTTGGTTACTCGACGTCTCCGTTCTCGTGTAGCCTACATATTGCGTTTTTTTTTAATTTACTTACCGGGCTAAAGGTTAGCATGTTTAAAATACGTAAGTCGTTTTGTTCATCAAATTTATGTAGATAACTCATCAGTTGTTTGCATCAGAGCGACAATTTTTGAGATAGTTTTTAAAACTGTTTAAAGGTTGTCAAACGTTGTTTCTCGTTGTATATCCTTTAATTCTAGAGTTAAATTGATAAATAACGTGTACGAATTTGTTTAACGCATTTGTTTAGGTTACTCGACGTCTCCGTTCTCGTGTAGCCTACATATTGCGTTTTTTTTTTTTAATTTGCTTACCGGGCTAAAGGTTAGCATGTTTAAAATACGTAAGTCGTTTTCTTCATCAAATTTAAGTAGATAACTCATCAGTTGTTTGCATCAGAGCGGCAATTTTGAGATATTTATTAAAACTGTTTAAAGGTTGTCAAACGTTGTTTCTCGTTGTATATCCTTTAATTCTACAGTTAAATTGATAAATAACGTGTACGAATTTGTTTAACGCATTTGCTTTGGTTACTCGACGTCTCCGTTCTCGTGTAGCCTACATATTGCGTTTTTTTTTTAATTTGCTTACCGGGCTAAAGGTTAGCATGTTTAAAATACGTAAGTCGTTTTGTTCATCAAATGTAAGTAGATAACTCATCAGATGTTTGCATCAGAGCGACAATTTTTGAGATAGTTATTAAAACTGTTTAAAGGTTGTCAAACGTTGTTTCTCGTTGTATATCCTTTAATTCTAGAGTTAAATTGATAAATAACTTGTACGAATTTGTTTAACGTATTTGTTTTGGTTACTCGACGTCTCCGTTCTCGTGTAGCCTACATATTGCGTTTTTTTTTTAATTTGCTTACCGGGCTAAAGGTTAGCATGTTTAAAATACGTAAGTCGTTTTGTTCATCAAATTTAAGTAGATAACTCATCAGTTGTTTGCATCAGAGCAACAATTTTTGAGATAGTTATTAAAACTGTTTAAAGGTTGTCAAACGTTGTTTCTCGTTGTATATCCTTTAATTCTAGAGTTAAATTGATAAATAACGTGTACGAATTTTTTAACGCATTTGTTTTGGTTACTCGACGTCTCCGTTCTCGTGTAGCCTACATATTGCGTTTTTTTTTTTAATTTGCTTACCGGGCTAAAGGTTAGCATGTTTAAAATACGTAAGTTGTTTTGTTCATCAAATTTAAGTAGATAACTCATCAGTTGTTTGCATCAGAGCGACAATTTTTGAGATAGTGATTAAAACTGTTTATAGGTTGTCAAACGTTGTTTCTCGTTGTATATCCTTTAATTCTAGAGTTAAATTGACAAATAACGTGTACGAATTTGTTTAACGCATTTGTTTTGGTTACTCGACGTCTCCGTTCTCGTGTAGCCTACATATTGCGTTTTTTTTTTTAATTTGCTTACCGGGCTAAAGGTTAGCATGTTTAAAATACGTAAGTCGTTTTGTTCAACAAATTTGAGTAGATAACTCAGCAGTTGTTTGCATCAGAGCGACAATTTTTGAGATAGTTATTAAAACTGTTTTAAGGTTGTCAAACGTTGTTTCTCGTTGTATATCCTTTAATTCTAGAGTTAAATTGTTAAATAACGTGTACGAATTTGTTTAACGCATTTGTTTTGGTTACTCGACGTCTCCGTTCTCGTGTAGCCTACATATTGCGTTTTTTTTTTTAATTTGCTTACCGGGCTAAAGGTTAGCATGTTTAAAATACGTAAGTCGTTTTGTTCAACAAATTTAAGTAGATAACTCATCAGTTGTTTGCATCAGAGCATCAATTTTTGAGATAGTTATTAAAACTGTTTAAAGGTTGTCAAACGTTGTTTCTCGTTGTATATCCTTTAATTCTAGAGTTAAATTGATAAATAACGTATACGAATTTGTTTAACGCATTTGTTTTGGTTACTCGACGTCTCCGTTCTCGTGTAGCCTACATATTGCGTTTTTTTTTTTAATTTGCTTACCGGGCTAAAGGTTAGCATGCTTAAAATACGTAAGTCGTTTTGTTCATCAAATTTAAGTAGATAACTCATCAGTTGTTTGCATCAGAGCGATAATTTTTGAGATAGTTATTAAAACTGTTTAAAGGTTGTCAAACGTTGTTTCTCGTTGTATATCCTTTAATTCTAGAGTTAAATTGATAAATAACGTGTACGAATTTGTTTAACGCATTTGTTTTGGTTACTCGACGTCTCCGTTCTCGTGTAGCCTACATATTGCGTTTTTTTTTTAATTTGCTTACCGGGCTAAAGGTTAGCATGTTTAAAATACGTAAGTCGTTTTGTTCATCAAATTTAAGTAGATAACTCATCAGTTGTTTGCATCAGAGCGACAATTTTTGAGATAGTTATTAAAACTGTTTAAAGGTTGTCAAACTTTGTTTCTCGTTGTATATCCTTTAATTCTAGAGTTAAATTGATAAATAACGTGTACGAATTTGTTTAACGCATTTGTTTTGGTTACTCGACGTCTCCGTTCTCGTGTAGCCTACATATTGCGTTTTTTTTTAATTTGCTTACCGGGCTAAAGGTTAGCATGCTTAAAATACGTAAGTCGTTTTGTTCATCAAATTTAAGTAGATAACTCATCAGTTGTTTGCATCAGAGCGACAATTTTTGAGATAGTTATTAAAACTGTTTAAAGGTTGTCAAACGTTGTTTCTCGTTGTATATCCTTTAATTCTAGAGTTAAATTGATAAATAACGTGTACGTATTTGTTTAACGTATTTGGTTTGGTTACTCGACGTCTCCGTTCTCGTGTAGCCTACATATTGCGTTTTTTTTTTAATTTGCTTACCGGTCTAAAGGTTAGCATGCTTAAAATACGTAAGTCGTTTTGTTCATCAAATTTAAGTAGATAACTCATCAGTTGTTTGAATCAGAGCAACAATTTTTGAGATAGTTATTAAAACTGTTTAAAGGTTGTCAGACGTTGTTTCTCGTTGTATATCCTTTAATTCTAGAGTTAAATTGATAAATAACGTGTACGAATTTGTTTAACGCATTTGTTTTGGTTACTCGACGTCTCCGTTCTCGTGTAGCCTACATATTGCGTTTTTTTTTTTAATTTGCTTACCGGGCTAAAGGTTAGCATGTTTAAAATACGTAAGTCGTTTTGTTCATCAAATTTAAGTAGATAACTCATCAGTTGTTTGCATCAGAGCGACAATTTTTGAGATAGTTACTAAAACTGTTTAAAGGTTGTCAAACGTTGTTTCTCGTTGTATATCCTTTAATTCTAGAGTTAAATTTATAAATAACGTGTACGAATTTGTTTAACGCATTTGTTTTGGTTACTCGACGTCTCCGTTCTCGTGTAGCCTACATATTGCGTTTTTTTTTTAATTTGCTTACCGGGCTAAAGGTTAGCATGCTTAAAATACGTAAGTGGTTTGGTTCATCAAATTTAAGTAGATAACTCATCAGTTGTTTGCATCAGAGCGATAATTTTTGAGATAGTTATTAAAACTGTTTAAAGGTTGTCAAACGTTGTTTCTCGTTGTATATCCTTTAATTCTAGAGTTAGATATATAAATAACGTGTACGAATTTGTTTAACGCATTTGTTTTGGTTACTCGACGTCTCCGTTCTCGTGTAGCCTACATATTGCGTTTTTTTTTTAATTTGCTTACCGGGCTAAAGGTTAGCATGCTTAAAATACGTAAGTGGTTTGGTTCATCAAATTTAAGTAGATAACTCATCAGTTGTTTGCATCAGAGCGATAATTTTTGAGATAGTTATTAAAACTGTTTAAAGGTTGTCAAACGTTGTTTCTCGTTGTATATCCTTTAATTCTAGAGTTAGATTTATAAATAACGTGTACGAATTTGTTTAACGCATTTGTTTTGGTTACTCGACGTCTCCGTTCTCGTGTAGCCTACATATTGCGTTTTTTTTTTAATTTGCTTACCGGGCTAAAGGTTAGCATCCTTAAAATACGTAAGTCGTTTTGTTCATCAAATTTAAGTAGATAACTCATAAGTTGTTTGCATCAGAGCGACAATTTTTGAGATAGTTATTAAAACTGTTTAAAGGTTGTCAAACGTTGTTTCCCGTTGTATATCCTTTAATTCTAGAGTTAAATTGATAAATAACGTGTACGAATTTGTTTAACGTATTTGTTTTGGTTACTCGACGTCTCCGTTCTCGTGTAGCCTACATATTGCGTTTTTTTTTTAATTTGCTTACCGGGCTAAAGGTTAGCATGCTTAAAATACGTAAGTCGTTTTGTTCATCAAATTTAAGTAGATAACTCATCAGTTGTTTGCATCAGAGCAACAATTTTTGAGATAGTTATTAAAACTGTTTAAAGGTTGTCAGACGTTGTTTCTCGTTGTATATCCTTTAATTCTAGAGTTAAATTGATAAATAACGTGTACGAATTTGTTTAACGCATTTGTTTTGGTTACTCGACGTCTCCGTTCTCGTGTAGCCTACATATTGCGTTTTTTTTTTAATTTGCTTACCGGGCTAAAGGTTAGCATGTTTAAAATACGTAAGTCGTTTTGTTCATCAAATTTAAGTAGATAACTCATCAGTTGTTTGCATCAGAGCGACAATTTTTGAGATAGTTACTAAAACTGTTTAAAGGTTGTCAAACGTTGTTTCTCGTTGTATATCCTTTAATTCTAGAGTTAAATTGATAAATAACGTGTACGAATTTGTTTAACGCATTTGTTTTGGTTACTCGACGTCTCCGTTCTCGTGTAGCCTACATATTGCGTTTTTTTTTAATTTGCTTACCGGGCTAAAGGTTAGCGTGTTTAAAATACGTAAGTCGTTTTGTTCATCAAATTTAAGTAGATAACTCATCAGTTGTTTGCATCAGAGCGACAATTTTTGAGATAGTTATTAAAACTGTTTAAAGGTGGTCGAACGTTGTTTCTCGTTGTGTATCCTTTAATTCTAGAGTTAAATTGATAAATAACGTGTACGAATTTGTTTAACGCATTTGTTTTGGTTACTCGACGTCTCTGTTCTCGTGTAGCCTACATATTGCGTTTTTTTTTTAATTTGCTTGCCTGGCTAAAGGTTAGCATGTTTAAAATACGTAAGTCGTTTTGTTCATCAAATTTAAGTAGATAACTCATCAGTTGTTTGCATCAGAGCGATAATTTTTGAGATAGTTATTAAAACTATTTAAAGGTTGTTAAACGTTGTTTCTCGTTGTATATCCTTTAATTCTAGAGTTAAATTGATAAATAACGTGTACGAATTTGTTTAACGCATTTGTTTTGGTTACTCGACGTCTCCGTTCTCGTGTAGCCTACATATTGCGTTTTTTTTTTAATTTGCTTACCGGGCTAAAGGTTAGCATGTTTAAAATACGTAAGTCGTTTTGTTCAACAAATTTAAGTAGATAACTCATCAGTTGTTTGCATCAGAGCATCAATTTTTGAGATAGTTATTAAAACTGTTTAAAGGTTGTCAAACGTTGTTTCTCGTTGTATATCCTTTAATTCTAGAGTTAAATTGATAAATAACGTATACGAATTTGTTTAACGCATTTGTTTTGGTTACTCGACGTCTCCGTTCTCGTGTAGCCTACATATTGCGTTTTTTTTTTTAATTTGCTTACCGGGCTAAAGGTTAGCATGCTTAAAATACGTAAGTCGTTTTGTTCATCAAATTTAAGTAGATAACTCATCAGTTGTTTGCATCAGAGCGATAATTTTTGAGATAGTTATTAAAACTGTTTAAAGGTTGTCAAACGTTGTTTCTCGTTGTATATCCTTTAATTCTAGAGTTAAATTGATAAATAACGTGTACGAATTTGTTTAACGCATTTGTTTTGGTTACTCGACGTCTCCGTTCTCGTGTAGCCTACATATTGCGTTTTTTTTTTAATTTGCTTACCGGGCTAAAGGTTAGCATGTTTAAAATACGTAAGTCGTTTTGTTCATCAAATTTAAGTAGATAACTCATCAGTTGTTTGCATCAGAGCGACAATTTTTGAGATAGTTATTAAAACTGTTTAAAGGTTGTCAAACTTTGTTTCTCGTTGTATATCCTTTAATTCTAGAGTTAAATTGATAAATAACGTGTACGAATTTGTTTAACGCATTTGTTTTGGTTACTCGACGTCTCCGTTCTCGTGTAGCCTACATATTGCGTTTTTTTTTAATTTGCTTACCGGGCTAAAGGTTAGCATGCTTAAAATACGTAAGTCGTTTTGTTCATCAAATTTAAGTAGATAACTCATCAGTTGTTTGCATCAGAGCGACAATTTTTGAGATAGTTATTAAAACTGTTTAAAGGTTGTCAAACGTTGTTTCTCGTTGTATATCCTTTAATTCTAGAGTTAAATTGATAAATAACGTGTACGTATTTGTTTAACGTATTTGGTTTGGTTACTCGACGTCTCCGTTCTCGTGTAGCCTACATATTGCGTTTTTTTTTTAATTTGCTTACCGGTCTAAAGGTTAGCATGCTTAAAATACGTAAGTCGTTTTGTTCATCAAATTTAAGTAGATAACTCATCAGTTGTTTGAATCAGAGCAACAATTTTTGAGATAGTTATTAAAACTGTTTAAAGGTTGTCAGACGTTGTTTCTCGTTGTATATCCTTTAATTCTAGAGTTAAATTGATAAATAACGTGTACGAATTTGTTTAACGCATTTGTTTTGGTTACTCGACGTCTCCGTTCTCGTGTAGCCTACATATTGCGTTTTTTTTTTTAATTTGCTTACCGGGCTAAAGGTTAGCATGTTTAAAATACGTAAGTCGTTTTGTTCATCAAATTTAAGTAGATAACTCATCAGTTGTTTGCATCAGAGCGACAATTTTTGAGATAGTTACTAAAACTGTTTAAAGGTTGTCAAACGTTGTTTCTCGTTGTATATCCTTTAATTCTAGAGTTAAATTTATAAATAACGTGTACGAATTTGTTTAACGCATTTGTTTTGGTTACTCGACGTCTCCGTTCTCGTGTAGCCTACATATTGCGTTTTTTTTTTAATTTGCTTACCGGGCTAAAGGTTAGCATGTTTAAAATACTTAAGTCGTTTTGTTCATCAAATTTAAGTAGATAACTCATCAGTTGTTTGCATCAGAGCGACAATTTTTGAGATAGTTATTAAAACTGTTTAAAGGTTGTCAAACGTTGTTTCTCGTTGTATATCCTTTAATTCTAGAGTTAAATTGATAAATAACGTGTACGAATTTGTTTTGGTTACTCGACGTCTCCGTTCTCGTGTAGCCTACATATTGCGTTTTTTTTTTAATTTGCTTACCGGGCTAAAGGTTAGCATCCTTAAAATACGTAAGTCGTTTTGTTCATCAAATTTAAGTAGATAACTCATAAGTTGTTTGCATCAGAGCGACAATTTTTGAGATAGTTATTAAAACTGTTTAAAGGTTGTCAAACGTTGTTTCCCGTTGTATATCCTTTAATTCTAGAGTTAAATTGATAAATAACGTGTACGAATTTGTTTAACGTATTTGTTTTGGTTACTCGACGTCTCCGTTCTCGTGTAGCCTACATATTGCGTTTTTTTTTTAATTTGCTTACCGGGCTAAAGGTTAGCATGCTTAAAATACGTAAGTCGTTTTGTTCATCAAATTTAAGTAGATAACTCATCAGTTGTTTGCATCAGAGCAACAATTTTTGAGATAGTTATTAAAACTGTTTAAAGGTTGTCAGACGTTGTTTCTCGTTGTATATCCTTTAATTCTAGAGTTAAATTGATAAATAACGTGTACGAATTTGTTTAACGCATTTGTTTTGGTTACTCGACGTCTCCGTTCTCGTGTAGCCTACATATTGCGTTTTTTTTTTAATTTGCTTACCGGGCTAAAGGTTAGCGTGTTTAAAATACGTAAGTCGTTTTGTTCATCAAATTTAAGTAGATAACTCATCAGTTGTTTGCATCAGAGCGACAATTTTTGAGATAGTTATTAAAACTGTTTAAAGGTGGTCGAACGTTGTTTCTCGTTGTGTATCCTTTAATTCTAGAGTTAAATTGATAAATAACGTGTACGAATTTGTTTAACGCATTTGTTTTGGTTACTCGACGTCTCTGTTCTCGTGTAGCCTACATATTGCGTTTTTTTTTTAATTTGCTTGCCTGGCTAAAGGTTAGCATGTTTAAAATACGTAAGTCGTTTTGTTCATCAAATTTAAGTAGATAACTCATCAGTTGTTTGCATCAGAGCGATAATTTTTGAGATAGTTATTAAAACTATTTAAAGGTTGTCAAACGTTGTTTCTCGTTGTATATCCTTTAATTCTAGAGTTAAATTGATAAATAACGTGTACGAATTTGTTTAACGCATTTCTTTTGGTTACTCGACGTCTCCGTTCTCGTGTAGCCTACATATTGCGTTTTTTTTTTAATTTGCTTACCGGGCTAAAGGTTAGCATGTTTAAAATTCGTAAGTCGTTTTGTTCAACAAATTTGAGTAGATAACTCATCAGTTGCTTGCATCAGAGCGACAATTTTTGAGATAGTTATTAAAACTGTTTAAAGGTTGTCAAACGTTCTTTCTCGTTGTATATCCTTTAATTCTAGAGTTAAATTGATAAATAACGTGTACGAATTTATTTAACGCATTTGTTTTGGTTACTCGACGTCTCCATTCTCGTGTAGCCTACATATTGCGTTTTTTTTTTAATTTGCTTGCCGGGCTAAAGGTTAGCATGTTTAAAATACGTAAGTCGTTTTGTTCATCAAATTTAAGTAGATAACTCATCAGTTGTTTGCATCAGAGCGATAATTTTTGAGATAGTTATTAAAATTGTTTAAAGGTTGTCAAACTTTGTTTCTCGTTGTATATCCTTTAATTCTAGAGTTAAATTGATAAATAACGTGTACGAATTTGTTTAACGTATTTGTTTTGGTTACTCGAAGTCTCCGTTCTCGTGTAGCCTACATATTGCGTTTTTTTTTTTAATTTGCTTACCGGGCTAAAGGTTAGCATGTTTAAAATACGTAAGTCGTTTTTTTCATCAAATTTAAGTAGATAACTCCTCAGTTGTTTGCATCAGAGCGACAATTTTTGAGATATTTATTAAAACTGTTTAAAGGTTGTCAAACGTTGTTTCTCGTTGTATATCCTTTAATTCTAGAGTTAAATTGATAAATAACGTGTACGAATTTGTTTAACGCATTTGTTTTGGTTACTCGACGTCTCCGTTCTCGTGTAGCCTACATATTGCGTTTTTTTTTTTAATTTGCTTACCGGGCTAAGGTTAGCATGTTTAAAATACGTAAGTCGTTTTGTTCATCAAATTTAAGTAGATAACTCATCAGTTGTTTGCATCAGAGCGATAATTTTTGAGATAGTTATTAAAACTGTTTAAAGGTTGTCAAACGTTGTTTCTCGTTGTATATCCTTTAATTCTAGAGTTAAATTGATAAATAACGTGTACGGATTTGTTTAACGCATTTGTTTTGGTTACTCGACGTCTCCGTTCTCGTGTAGCCTACATATTGCGTTTTTTTTTTAATTTGCTTACCGGGCTAAAGGTTAGCATGTTTAAAATACGTAAGTCGTTTTGTTCAACAAATTTGAGTAGATAACTCAGCAGTTGTTTGCATCAGAGCGACAATTTTTGAGATAGTTATTAAAACTGTTTAAAGGTTGTCAAACGTTGTTTCTCGTTGTATATCCTTTAATTCTAGAGTTAAATTGATAAATAACGTGTACGAATTTGTTTAACGAATTTGTTTTGGTTACTCGACGTCTCCGTTCTCGTGTAGCCTACATATTGCGTGTTTTTTTTAATTTGCTTACCGGGCTAAAGGTTAGCATGTTTAAAATACGTAAGTCGTTTTGTTCAACAAATTTGAGTAGATAACTCATCAGTTGTTTGCATCAGAGCGATAATTTTTGAGATAGTTATTAAAACTGTTTAAAGGTTGTCAAAAGTTGTTTCTCGTTGTATATCCTTTAATTCTAGAGTTAAGTTGATAAATAACGTGCACGAATTTGTTTAACGCATTTGTTTTGGTTACTTGACGTCCCCGTTCTCGTGTAGCCTACATATTGCATTTTTTTTTTAATTTGCTTACCGGGCTAAAGGTTAGCATGTTTAAAATACGTAAGTCGTTTTGTTCAACAAATTTGAGTAGATAACTCATCAGTTGTTTGCATCAGAGCGATAATTTTTGAGATAGTTATTAAAACTGTTTAAAGGTTGTCAAACGTTGTTTCTCGTTGTATATCCTTTAATTCTAGAGTTAAATTGATAAATTACGTGTACGAATTTGTTTAACGCATTTGTTTTGGTTACTCGACGTCTCCCTTCTCGTGTAGCCTACATGTTGCGTTTTTTTTTAATTTGCTTACTGGGCTAAAGGTTAGCATGTTTAAAGTACGTAAGTCGTTTTGTTCAACAAATTTGAGTAGATAACTCATCAGTTGTTTGCATCAGAGCGACAATTTTTGAGATAGTTATTAAAACTGTTTAAAGGTTGTCAAACGTTGTTTCTCGTTGTATATCCTTTAATTCTAGAGTTAAATTGATAAATAACGTGTACGAATTTGTTTAACGTATTTGTTTTGGTTACTCGACGTCTCCGTTCTCGTGTAGCCTACATATTGCGTTTTTTTTTTTAATTTGCTTACCGGGCTAAAGGTTAGCATGTTTAAAATACGTAAGTCGTTTTGCTCGTCAAATTTAAGTAGATAACTCAGCAGTTGTTTGCATCAGAGCGACAATTTTTGAGATAGTTATTAAAACTGTTTAAAGGTTGTCAAACGTTGTCTCTCGTTGTATGTCCTTTAATTCTAGAGTTAAATTGATAAATAACGTGTACGAAAGGTTAGCATGTTTAAAATACGTAAGTCGTTTTGTTCATCAAATTTAAGTAGATAACTCTTCAGTTGTTTGCATCAGAGCGACAATTTTTGAGATAGTTATTAAAACTGTTTAAAGGTTGTCAAACGTTGTTTCTCGTTGTATATCCTTTAATTCTAGAGTTAAATTGATAAATAACGTGTACGAATTTGTTTAACGCATTTGTTTTGGTTACTCGACGTCTCCGTTCTCGTGTAGCCTACATATTGCGTTTTTTTTTAATTTGCTTACCGGGCTAAAGGTTAGCATGCTTAAAATACGTAAGTCGTTTTGTTCAACAAATTTAAGTAGATAACTCATCAGTTGTTTGCATCAGAGCGATAATTTTTGAGATAGTTATTAAAACTGTTTAAAGGTTGTCAAACGTTGTTTCTCGTTGTATATCCTTTAATTCTAGAGTTAAATTGATAAATAACGTGTAAGAATTTGTTTAACGCATTTGTTTTGGTTACTCGACGTCTCCGTTCTCGTGTAGCCTACATATTGCGTTTTTTTTAAATTTGCTTACCGGGCTAAAGGTTAGCATGCTTAAAATACGTAAGTCGTTTTGTTCAACAAATTTAAGTAGATAACTCATCAGTTGTTTGCATCAGAGCGATAATTTTTGAGATAGTTATTAAAACTGTTTAAAGGTTGTCAAACGTTGTTTCTCGTTGTATATCCTTTAATTCTAGAGTTAAATTGATAAATAACGTGTACGAATTTGTTTAACGCATTTGTTTTGGTTACTCGACGTCTCCGTTCTCGTGTAGCCTACATATTGCGTTTTTTTTTAATTTGCTTACCGGGCTAAAGGTTAGCATGTTTAAAATACGTAAGTCGTTTTGTTCAACAAATTTGAGTAGATAACTCAGCAGTTGTTTGCATCAGAGCGACAATTTTTGAGATAGTTATTAAAACTGTTTAAAGGTTGTCAAACGTTGTTTCTCGTTGTATATCCTTTAATTCTAGAGTTAAATTGATAAATAACGTGTACGAACCTTTAGCATGTTTAAAATACGTAAGTCGTTTTGTTCATCAAATTTAAGTAGATAACTCATCAGATGTTTGCATCAGAGCGACAATTTTTGAGATAGTTATTAAAACTGTTTAAAGGTTGTCAAACGTTGTTTCTCGTTGTATATCCTTTAATTCTAGAGTTAAATTGATAAATAACTTGTACGAATTTGTTTAACGTATTTGTTTTGGTTACTCGACGTCTCCGTTCTCGTGTAGCCTACATATTGCGTTTTTTTTTTAATTTGCTTACCGGGCTAAAGGTTAGCATGTTTAAAATACGTAAGTCGTTTTGTTCATCAAATTTAAGTAGATAACTCATCAGTGGTTTGCATCAGAGCAACAATTTTTGAGATAGTTATTAAAACTGTTTAAAGGTTGTCAAACGTTGTTTCTCGTTGTATATCCTTTAATTCTAGAGTTAAATTGATAAATAACGTGTACGAATTTTTTAACGCATTTGTTTTGGTTACTCGACGTCTCCGTTCTCGTGTAGCCTACATATTGCGCTTTTTTTTTAATTTGCTTACCGGGCTAAAGGTTAGCATGTTTAAAATACGTAAGTCGTTTTGTTCAACAAATTTGAGTAGATAACTCAGCAGTTGTTTGCATCAGAGCGAAAATTTTTGAGATAGTTATTAAAACTGTTTAAAGGTTGTCAATCGTTGTTTCTCGTTGTATACCCTTTAATTCTAGAGTTAAATTGATAAATAACGTGTACGAATTTGTTTAACGCATTTGTTTTGGTTACTCGAAGTATCCGTTCTCGTGTAGCCTACATATTGCGTTTTTTTTTTTAATTTGCTTACCGGGCTAAAGGTTAGCATGTTTAAAATACGTAAGTCGTTTTGTTCAAGAAATTTAAGTAGATAACTCATCAGTTGTTTGCATCAGAGCGACAATTTTTGAGATAGTTATTAAAACTGTTTAAAGGTTGTCAAACGTTGTTTCTCGTTGTATATCCTTTAATTCTAGAGTTAAATTGATAAATAAAGTATACGAATTTGTTTAACGCATTTGTTTTGGTTACTCGACGTCTCCGTTCTCGTGTAGCCTACATATTGCGTTTTTTTTTTAATTTGCTTACCGGGCTAAAGGTTAGCATGCTTAAAATACGTAAGTCGTTTTGTTCATCAAATTTAAGTAGATAACTCATCAGTTGTTTGCATCAGAGCGATAATTTTTGAGATAGTTATTAAAACTGTTTAAAGGTTGTCAAACGTTGTTTCTCGTTGTATATCCTTTAATTCTAGAGTTAAATTGATAAATAACATGTACGAATTTGTTTAACGCATTTGTTTTGGTTACTCGACGTCTCCGTTCTCGTGTAGCCTACATATTGCGTTTTTTTTTTAATTTGCTTACCGGGCTAAAGGTTAGCATGTTTAAAATACGTAAGTCGTTTTGTTCATCAAATTTAAGTAGATAACTCATCAGTTGTTTGCATCAGAGCGACAATTTTTGAGATAGTTATTAAAACTGTTTAAAGGTTGTCAAACTTTGTTTCTCGTTGTATATCCTTTAATTCTAGAGTTAAATTGATAAATAACGTGTACGAATTTGTTTAACGCATTTGTTTTGGTTACTCGACGTCTCCGTTCTCGTGTAGCCTACATATTGCGTTTTTTTTTAATTTGCTTACCGGGCTAAAGGTTAGCATGCTTAAAATACGTAAGTCGTTTTGTTCATCAAATTTAAGTAGATAACTCATCAGTTGTTTGCATCAGAGCGACAATTTTTGAGATAGTTATTAAAACTGTTTAAAGGTTGTCAAACGTTGTTTCTCGTTGTATATCCTTTAATTCTAGAGTTAAATTGATAAATAACGTGTACGAATTTGTTTAACGTATTTGTTTTGGTTACTCGACGTCTCCGTTCTCGTGTAGCCTACATATTGCGTTTTTTTTTTAATTTGCTTACCGGGCTAAAGGTTAGCATGCTTAAAATACGTAAGTCGTTTTGTTCATCAAATTTAAGTAGATAACTCATCAGTTGTTTGCATCAGAGCCACAATTTTTGAGATAGTTATTAAAACTGTTTAAAGGTTGTCAGACGTTGTTTCTCGTTGTATATCCTTTAATTCTAGAGTTAAATTGATAAATAACGTGTACGAATTTGTTTAACGCATTTGTTTTGGTTACTCGACGTCTCCGTTCTCGTGTAGCCTACATATTGCGTTTTTTTTTTTAATTTGCTTACCGGGCTAAAGGTTAGCATGTTTAAAATACGTAAGTCGTTTTGTTCATCAAATTTAAGTAGATAACTCATCAGTTGTTTGCATCAGAGCGACAATTTTTGAGATAGTTACTAAAACTGTTTAAAGGTTGTCAAACGTTGTTTCTCGTTGTATATCCTTTAATTCTAGAGTTAAATTTATAAATAACGTGTACGAATTTGTTTAACGCATTTGTTTTGGTTACTCGACGTCTCCGTTCTCGTGTAGCCTACATATTGCGTTTTTTTTAAATTTGATTACCGGGCTAAAGGTTAGCATGCTTAAAATACGTAAGTCGTTTTGTTCATCAAATTTAAGTAGATAACTCATCAGTTGTTTGCATCAGAGCGATAATTTTTGAGATAGTTATTAAAACTGTTTAAAGGTTGTCAAACGTTGTTTCTCGTTGTATATCCTTTAATTCTAGAGTTAAATTGATAAATAACGTGTACGAATTTGTTTAACGCATTTGTTTTGGTTACTCGACGTCTCCGTTCTCGTGTAGCCTACATATTGCGTTTTTTTTTTAATTTGCTTACCGGGCTAAAGGTTAGCATGTTTAAAATACTTAAGTCGTTTTGTTCATCAAATTTAAGTAGATAACTCATCAGTTGTTTGCATCAGAGCGACAATTTTTGAGATAGTTATTAAAACTGTTTAAAGGTTGTCAAACGTTGTTTCTCGTTGTATATCCTTTAATTCTAGAGTTAAATTGATAAATAACGTGTACGAATTTGTTTAACGCATTTGTTTTGGTTACTCGACGTCTCCGTTGTCGTGTAGCCTACATATTGCGTTTTTTTTTTAATTTGCTTACCGGGCTAAAGGTTAGCATGCTTAAAATACGTAAGTCGTTTTGTTCATCAAATTTAAGTAGATAACTCATAAGTTGTTTGCATCAGAGCGACAATTTTTGAGATAGTTATTAAAACTGTTTAAAGGTTGTCAAACGTTGTTTCTCGTTGTATATCCTTTAATTCTAGAGTTAAATTGATAAATAACGTGTACGAATTTGTTTAACGTATTTGTTTTGGTTACTCGACGTCTCCGTTCTCGTGTAGCCTACATATTGCGTTTTTTTTTAATTTGCTTACCGGGCTAAAGGTTAGCATGCTTAAAATACGTAAGTCGTTTTGTTCATCAAATTTAAGTAGATAACTCATCAGTTGTTTGCATCAGAGCAACAATTTTTGAGATAGTTATTAAAACTGTTTAAAGGTTGTCAGACGTTGTTTCTCGTTGTATATCCTTTAATTCTAGAGTTAAATTGATAAATAACGTGTACGAATTTGTTTAACGCATTTGTTTTGGTTACTCGACGTCTCCGTTCTCGTGTAGCCTAATATTGCGTTTTTTTTTTAATTTGCTTACCGGGCTAAAGGTTAGCATGTTTAAAATACGTAAGTCGTTTTGTTCATCAAATTTAAGTAGATAACTCATCAGTTGTTTGCATCAGAGCGACAATTTTTGAGATAGTTTCTAAAACTGTTTAAAGGTTGTCAAACGTTGTTTCTCGTTGTATATCCTTTAATTCTAGAGTTAAATTGATAAATAACGTGTACAAATTTGTTTAACGCATTTGTTTTGGTTACTCGACGTCTCCGTTCTCGTGTAGCCTACATATTGCGTTTTTTTTTAATTTGCTTACCGGGCTAAAGGTTAGCGTGTTTAAAATACGTAAGTCGTTTTGTTCATCAAATTTAAGTAGATAACTCATCAGTTGTTTGCATCAGAGCGACAATTTTTGAGATAGTTATTAAAACTGTTTAAAGGTTGTCAAACGTTGTTTCTCGTTGTATATCCTTTAATTCTAGAGTTAAATTGATAAATAACGTGTACGAATTTGTTTAACGCATTTGTTTTGGTTACTCGACGTCTCTGTTCTCGTGTAGCCTACATATTGCGTTTTTTTTTTAATTTGCTTGCCTGGCTAAAGGTTAGCATGTTTAAAATACGTAAGTCGTTTTGTTCATCAAATTTAAGTAGATAACTCATCAGTTGTTTGCATCAGAGCGATAATTTTTGAGATAGTTATTAAAACTGTTTAAAGGTTGTCAAACGTTGTTTCTCGTTGTATATCCTTTAATTCTAGAGTTAAATTGATAAATAACGTGTACGAATTTGTTTAACGCATTTCTTTTGGTTACTCGACGTCTCCGTTCTCGTGTAGCCTACATATTGCGTTTTTTTTTTAATTTGCTTACCGGGCTAAAGGTTAGCATGTTTAAAATTCGTAAGTCGTTTTGTTCAACAAATTTGAATAGATAACTCATCAGTTGTTTGCATCAGAGCGACAATTTTTGAGATAGTTATTAAAACTGTTTAAAGGTTGTCAAACGTTGTTTCTCGTTGTATATCCTTTAATTCTAGAGTTAAATTGATAAATAACGTGTACGAATTTATTTAACGCATTTGTTTTGGTTACTCGACGTCTCCGTTTTCGTGTAGCCTACATATTGCGTTTTTTTTTTTTAATTAGCTTGCCGGGCTAAAGGTTAGCATGTTTAAAATAAGTAAGTCGTTTTGTTCATCAAATTTAAGTAGATAACTCATCAGTTGTTTGCATCAGAGCGATAATTTTTGAGATAGTTATTAAAACTGTTTAAAGGTTGTCAAACGTTGTTTCTCGTTGTATATCCTTTAATTCTAGAGTTAAATTGATAAATAACTTGTACGAATTTGTTTAACGTATTTGTTTTGGTTACTCGAAGTCTCCGTTCTCGTGTAGCCTACATATTGCGTTTTTTTTTTAATTTGCTTACCGGGCTAAAGGTTAGCATGTTTAAAATACGTAAGTCGTTTTTTTCATCAAATTTAAGTAGATAACTCATCAGTTGTTTGCATCAGAGCGACAATTTTTGAGATAGTTATTAAAACTGTTTAAAGGTTGTCAAACGTTGTTTCTCGTTGTATATCCTTTAATTCTAGAGTTAGATTGATAAATAACGTGTACGAATTTGTTTAACGCATTTGTTTTGGTTACTCGACGTCTCCGTTCTCGTGTAGCCTACATATTGCGTTTTTTTTTTAATTTGCTTACCGGGCTAAAGGTTAGCATGTTTAAAATACGTAAGTCGTTTTGTTCAACAAATTTGAATAGATAACTCAGCAGTTGTTTGCATCAGAGCGACAATTTTTGAGATAGTTATTAAAACTGTTTAAAGGTTGTCAAACGTTGTTTCTCGTTGTATATCCTTTAATTCTAGAGTTAAATTAATAAATAACGTGTACGAATTTGTTTAACGAATTTGTTTTGGTTACTCGACGTGTCCGTTCTCGTGTAGCCTACATATTGCGTGTTTTTTTTAATTTGCTTACCGGGCTAAAGGTTAGCATGTTTAAAATACGTAAGTCGTTTTGTTCAACAAATTTGAGTAGATAACTCATCAGTTGTTTGCATCAGAGCGATAATTTTTGAGATAGTTATTAAAACTGTTTAAAGGTTGTCAAAAGTTGTTTCTCGTTGTATATCCTTTAATTCTAGAGTTAAATTGATAAATAACGTGTACGAATTTGTTTAACGCATTTGTTTTGGTTACACGACGTCTCCGTTCTCGTGTAGCCTACATATTGCATTTTTTTTTTAATTTGCTTACCGGGCTAAAGGTTAGCATGTTTAAAATACGTATGTCGTTTTGTTTAACAAATTTGAGTAGATAACTCATCAGTTGTTTGCATCAGAGCGATAATTTTTGAGATAGTTATTAAAACTGTTTAAAGATTGTCAAACGTTGTTTCTCGTTGTATATCGTTTAATTCTAGAGTTAAATTGATAAATTACGTGTACGAATTTGTTTAACGCATTTGTTTCGGTTACTCGACGTCTCCCTTCTCGTGTAGCCTACATATTGCGTTTTTTTTTTTAATTTGCTTACTGGGCTAAAGGTTAGCATGTTTAAAATACGTAAGTCGTTTTGTTCAACAAATTTGAGTAGATAACTCATCAGTTGTTTGCATCAGAGCGACAATTTTTGAGATAGTTATTAAAACTGTTTAAAGGTTGTCAAACGTTGTTTCTCGTTGTATATCCTTTAATTCTAGAGTTAAATTGATAAATAACGTGTACGAATTTGTTTAACGTATTTGTTTTGGTTACTCGACGTCTCCGTTCTCGTGTAGCCTACATATTGCGTTTTTTTTTTTAATTTGCTTGCCGGGCTAAAGGTTAGCATGTTTAAAATACGTAAGTCGTTTTGTTCGTCAAATTTAAGTAGATAACTCATCAGTTGTTTGCATCAGAGCGACAATTTTTGAGATAGTTATTAAAACTGTTTAAAGGTGGTCGAACGTTGTTTCTCGTTGTGTATCCTTTAATTCTAGAGTTAAATTGATAAATAACGTGTACGAATTTGTTTAACGCATTTGTTTTGGTTACTCGACGTCTCTGTTCTCGTGTAGCCTACATATTGCGTTTTTTTTTTAATTTGCTTGCCTGGCTAAAGGTTAGCATGTTTAAAATACGTAAGTCGTTTTGTTCATCAAATTTAAGTAGATAACTCATCAGTTGTTTGCATCAGAGCGATAATTTTTGAGATAGTTATTAAAACTATTTAAAGGTTGTCAAACGTTGTTTCTCGTTGTATATCCTTTAATTCTAGAGTTAAATTGATAAATAACGTGTACGAATTTGTTTAACGCATTTGTTTTGGTTACTCGACGTCTCCGTTCTCGTGTAGCCTACATATTGCGTTTTTTTTTTAATTTGCTTACCGGGCTAAAGGTTAGCATGTTTAAAATACGTAAGTCGTTTTGTTCAACAAATTTAAGTAGATAACTCATCAGTTGTTTGCATCAGAGCATCAATTTTTGAGATAGTTATTAAAACTGTTTAAAGGTTGTCAAACGTTGTTTCTCGTTGTATATCCTTTAATTCTAGAGTTAAATTGATAAATAACGTATACGAATTTGTTTAACGCATTTGTTTTGGTTACTCGACGTCTCCGTTCTCGTGTAGCCTACATATTGCGTTTTTTTTTTTAATTTGCTTACCGGGCTAAAGGTTAGCATGCTTAAAATACGTAAGTCGTTTTGTTCATCAAATTTAAGTAGATAACTCATCAGTTGTTTGCATCAGAGCGATAATTTTTGAGATAGTTATTAAAACTGTTTAAAGGTTGTCAAACGTTGTTTCTCGTTGTATATCCTTTAATTCTAGAGTTAAATTGATAAATAACGTGTACGAATTTGTTTAACGCATTTGTTTTGGTTACTCGACGTCTCCGTTCTCGTGTAGCCTACATATTGCGTTTTTTTTTTAATTTGCTTACCGGGCTAAAGGTTAGCATGTTTAAAATACGTAAGTCGTTTTGTTCATCAAATTTAAGTAGATAACTCATCAGTTGTTTGCATCAGAGCGACAATTTTTGAGATAGTTATTAAAACTGTTTAAAGGTTGTCAAACTTTGTTTCTCGTTGTATATCCTTTAATTCTAGAGTTAAATTGATAAATAACGTGTACGAATTTGTTTAACGCATTTGTTTTGGTTACTCGACGTCTCCGTTCTCGTGTAGCCTACATATTGCGTTTTTTTTTAATTTGCTTACCGGGCTAAAGGTTAGCATGCTTAAAATACGTAAGTCGTTTTGTTCATCAAATTTAAGTAGATAACTCATCAGTTGTTTGCATCAGAGCGACAATTTTTGAGATAGTTATTAAAACTGTTTAAAGGTTGTCAAACGTTGTTTCTCGTTGTATATCCTTTAATTCTAGAGTTAAATTGATAAATAACGTGTACGTATTTGTTTAACGTATTTGGTTTGGTTACTCGACGTCTCCGTTCTCGTGTAGCCTACATATTGCGTTTTTTTTTTTAATTTGCTTACCGGTCTAAAGGTTAGCATGCTTAAAATACGTAAGTCGTTTTGTTCATCAAATTTAAGTAGATAACTCATCAGTTGTTTGAATCAGAGCAACAATTTTTGAGATAGTTATTAAAACTGTTTAAAGGTTGTCAGACGTTGTTTCTCGTTGTATATCCTTTAATTCTAGAGTTAAATTGATAAATAACGTGTACGAATTTGTTTAACGCATTTGTTTTGGTTACTCGACGTCTCCGTTCTCGTGTAGCCTACATATTGCGTTTTTTTTTTTAATTTGCTTACCGGGCTAAAGGTTAGCATGTTTAAAATACGTAAGTCGTTTTGTTCATCAAATTTAAGTAGATAACTCATCAGTTGTTTGCATCAGAGCGACAATTTTTGAGATAGTTACTAAAACTGTTTAAAGGTTGTCAAACGTTGTTTCTCGTTGTATATCCTTTAATTCTAGAGTTAAATTTATAAATAACGTGTACGAATTTGTTTAACGCATTTGTTTTGGTTACTCGACGTCTCCGTTCTCGTGTAGCCTACATATTGCGTTTTTTTTTTTATTTGCTTACCGGGCTAAAGGTTAGCATGCTTAAAATACGTAAGTGGTTTGGTTCATCAAATTTAAGTAGATAACTCATCAGTTGTTTGCATCAGAGCGATAATTTTTGAGATAGTTATTAAAACTGTTTAAAGGTTGTCAAACGTTGTTTCTCGTTGTATATCCTTTAATTCTAGAGTTAGATTTATAAATAACGTGTACGAATTTGTTTAACGCATTTGTTTTGGTTACTCGACGTCTCCGTTCTCGTGTAGCCTACATATTGCGTTTTTTTTTTAATTTGCTTACCGGGCTAAAGGTTAGCATGTTTAAAATACTTAAGTCGTTTTGTTCATCAAATTTAAGTAGATAACTCATCAGTTGTTTGCATCAGAGCGACAATTTTTGAGATAGTTATTAAAACTGTTTAAAGGTTGTCAAACGTTGTTTCTCGTTGTATATCCTTTAATTCTAGAGTTAAATTGATAAATAACGTGTACGAATTTGTTTTGGTTACTCGACGTCTCCGTTCTCGTGTAGCCTACATATTGCGTTTTTTTTTTAATTTGCTTACCGGGCTAAAGGTTAGCATCCTTAAAATACGTAAGTCGTTTTGTTCATCAAATTTAAGTAGATAACTCATAAGTTGTTTGCATCAGAGCGACAATTTTTGAGATAGTTATTAAAACTGTTTAAAGGTTGTCAAACGTTGTTTCCCGTTGTATATCCTTTAATTCTAGAGTTAAATTGATAAATAACGTGTACGAATTTGTTTAACGTATTTGTTTTGGTTACTCGACGTCTCCGTTCTCGTGTAGCCTACATATTGCGTTTTTTTTTTAATTTGCTTACCGGGCTAAAGGTTAGCATGCTTAAAATACGTAAGTCGTTTTGTTCATCAAATTTAAGTAGATAACTCATCAGTTGTTTGCATCAGAGCAACAATTTTTGAGATAGTTATTAAAACTGTTTAAAGGTTGTCAGACGTTGTTTCTCGTTGTATATCCTTTAATTCTAGAGTTAAATTGATAAATAACGTGTACGAATTTGTTTAACGCATTTGTTTTGGTTACTCGACGTCTCCGTTCTCGTGTAGCCTACATATTGCGTTTTTTTTTTAATTTGCTTACCGGGCTAAAGGTTAGCATGTTTAAAATACGTAAGTCGTTTTGTTCATCAAATTTAAGTAGATAACTCATCAGTTGTTTGCATCAGAGCGACAATTTTTGAGATAGTTACTAAAACTGTTTAAAGGTTGTCAAACGTTGTTTCTCGTTGTATATCCTTTAATTCTAGAGTTAAATTGATAAATAACGTGTACGAATTTGTTTAACGCATTTGTTTTGGTTACTCGACGTCTCCGTTCTCGTGTAGCCTACATATTGCGTTTTTTTTTAATTTGCTTACCGGGCTAAAGGTTAGCGTGTTTAAAATACGTAAGTCGTTTTGTTCATCAAATTTAAGTAGATAACTCATCAGTTGTTTGCATCAGAGCGACAATTTTTGAGATAGTTATTAAAACTGTTTAAAGGTGGTCGAACGTTGTTTCTCGTTGTGTATCCTTTAATTCTAGAGTTAAATTGATAAATAACGTGTACGAATTTGTTTAACGCATTTGTTTTGGTTACTCGACGTCTCTGTTCTCGTGTAGCCTACATATTGCGTTTTTTTTTTAATTTGCTTGCCTGGCTAAAGGTTAGCATGTTTAAAATACGTAAGTCGTTTTGTTCATCAAATTTAAGTAGATAACTCATCAGTTGTTTGCATCAGAGCGATAATTTTTGAGATAGTTATTAAAACTATTTAAAGGTTGTCAAACGTTGTTTCTCGTTGTATATCCTTTAATTCTAGAGTTAAATTGATAAATAACGTGTACGAATTTGTTTAACGCATTTCTTTTGGTTACTCGACGTCTCCGTTCTCGTGTAGCCTACATATTGCGTTTTTTTTTTAATTTGCTTACCGGGCTAAAAGTTAGCATGTTTAAAATTCGTAAGTCGTTTTGTTCAACAAATTTGAGTAGATAACTCATCAGTTGCTTGCATCAGAGCGACAATTTTTGAGATAGTTATTAAAACTGTTTAAAGGTTGTCAAACGTTCTTTCTCGTTGTATATCCTTTAATTCTAGAGTTAAATTGATAAATAACGTGTACGAATTTATTTAACGCATTTGTTTTGGTTACTCGACGTCTCCATTCTCGTGTAGCCTACATATTGCGTTTTTTTTTTAATTTGCTTGCCGGGCTAAAGGTTAGCATGTTTAAAATACGTAAGTCGTTTTGTTCATCAAATTTAAGTAGATAACTCATCAGTTGTTTGCATCAGAGCGATAATTTTTGAGATAGTTATTAAAATTGTTTAAAGGTTGTCAAACTTTGTTTCTCGTTGTATATCCTTTAATTCTAGAGTTAAATTGATAAATAACGTGTACGAATTTGTTTAACGTATTTGTTTTGGTTACTCGAAGTCTCCGTTCTCGTGTAGCCTACATATTGCGTTTTTTTTTTTAATTTGCTTACCGGGCTAAAGGTTAGCATGTTTAAAATACGTAAGTCGTTTTTTTCATCAAATTTAAGAAGATAACTCCTCAGTTGTTTGCATCAGAGCGACAATTTTTGAGATATTTATTAAAACTGTTTAAAGGTTGTCAAACGTTGTTTCTCGTTGTATATCCTTTAATTCTAGAGTTAAATTGATAAATAACGTGTACGAATTTGTTTAACGCATTTGTTTTGGTTACTCGACGTCTCCGTTCTCGTGTAGCCTACATATTGCGTTTTTTTTTTTAATTTGCTTACCGGGCTAAGGTTAGCATGTTTAAAATACGTAAGTCGTTTTGTTCATCAAATTTAAGTAGATAACTCATCAGTTGTTTGCATCAGAGCGATAATTTTTGAGATAGTTATTAAAACTGTTTAAAGGTTGTCAAACGTTGTTTCTCGTTGTATATCCTTTAATTCTAGAGTTAAATTGATAAATAACGTGTACGGATTTGTTTAACGCATTTGTTTTGGTTACTCGACGTCTCCGTTCTCGTGTAGCCTACATATTGCGTTTTTTTTTTAATTTGCTTACCGGGCTAAAGGTTAGCATGTTTAAAATACGTAAGTCGTTTTGTTCAACAAATTTGAGTAGATAACTCAGCAGTTGTTTGCATCAGAGCGACAATTTTTGAGATAGTTATTAAAACTGTTAAAGGTTGTCAAACGTTGTTTCTCGTTGTATATCCTTTAATTCTAGAGTTAAATTGATAAATAACGTGTACGAATTTGTTTAACGAATTTGTTTTGGTTACTCGACGTCTCCGTTCTCGTGTAGCCTACATATTGCGTGTTTTTTTTAATTTGCTTACCGGGCTAAAGGTTAGCATGTTTAAAATACGTAAGTCGTTTTGTTCAACAAATTTGAGTAGATAACTCATCAGTTGTTTGCATCAGAGCGATAATTTTTGAGATAGTTATTAAAACTGTTTAAAGGTTGTCAAAAGTTGTTTCTCGTTGTATATCCTTTAATTCTAGAGTTAAGTTGATAAATAACGTGCACGAATTTGTTTAACGCATTTGTTTTGGTTACTTGACGTCCCCGTTCTCGTGTAGCCTACATATTGCATTTTTTTTTTAATTTGCTTACCGGGCTAAAGGTTAGCATGTTTAAAATACGTAAGTCGTTTTGTTCAACAAATTTGAGTAGATAACTCATCAGTTGTTTGCATCAGAGCGATAATTTTTGAGATAGTTATTAAAACTGTTTAAAGGTTGTCAAACGTTGTTTCTCGTTGTATATCCTTTAATTCTAGAGTTAAATTGATAAATTACGTGTACGAATTTGTTTAACGCATTTGTTTTGGTTACTCGACGTCTCCCTTCTCGTGTAGCCTACATGTTGCGTTTTTTTTTAATTTGCTTACTGGGCTAAAGGTTAGCATGTTTAAAATACGTAAGTCGTTTTGTTCAACAAATTTGAGTAGATAACTCATCAGTTGTTTGCATCAGAGCGACAATTTTTGAGATAGTTATTAAAACTGTTTAAAGGTTGTCAAACGTTGTTTCTCGTTGTATATCCTTTAATTCTAGAGTTAAATTGATAAATAACGTGTACGAATTTGTTTAACGTATTTGTTTTGGTTACTCGACGTCTCCGTTCTCGTGTAGCCTACATATTGCGTTTTTTTTTTTAATTTGCTTACCGGGCTAAAGGTTAGCATGTTTAAAATACGTAAGTCGTTTTGCTCGTCAAATTTAAGTAGATAACTCAGCAGTTGTTTGCATCAGAGCGACAATTTTTGAGATAGTTATTAAAACTGTTTAAAGGTTGTCAAACGTTGTCTCTCGTTGTATGTCCTTTAATTCTAGAGTTAAATTGATAAATAACGTGTACGAAAGGTTAGCATGTTTAAAATACGTAAGTCGGTTTGTTCATCAAATTTAAGTAGATAACTCTTCAGTTGTTTGCATCAGAGCGACAATTTTTGAGATAGTTATTAAAACTGTTTAAAGGTTGTCAAACGTTGTTTCTCGTTGTATATCCTTTAATTCTAGAGTTAAATTGATAAATAACGTGTACGAATTTGTTTAACGCATTTGTTTTGGTTACTCGACGTCTCCGTTCTCGTGTAGCCTACATATTGCGTTTTTTTTTAATTTGCTTACCGGGCTAAAGGTTAGCATGCTTAAAATACGTAAGTCGTTTTGTTCAACAAATTTAAGTAGATAACTCATCAGTTGTTTGCATCAGAGCGATAATTTTTGAGATAGTTATTAAAACTGTTTAAAGGTTGTCAAACGTTGTTTCTCGTTGTATATCCTTTAATTCTAGAGTTAAATTGATAAATAACGTGTAAGAATTTGTTTAACGCATTTGTTTTGGTTACTCGACGTCTCCGTTCTCGTGTAGCCTACATATTGCGTTTATTTTAAATTTGCTTACCGGGCTAAAGGTTAGCATGCTTAAAATACGTAAGTCGTTTTGTTCAACAAATTTAAGTAGATAACTCATCAGTTGTTTGCATCAGAGCGATAATTTTTGAGATAGTTATTAAAACTGTTTAAAGGTTGTCAAACGTTGTTTCTCGTTGTATATCCTTTAATTCTAGAGTTAAATTGATAAATAACGTGTACGAATTTGTTTAACGCATTTGTTTTGGTTACTCGACGTCTCCGTTCTCGTGTAGCCTACATATTGCGTTTTTTTTTAATTTGCTTACCGGGCTAAAGGTTAGCATGTTTAAAATACGTAAGTCGTTTTGTTCAACAAATTTGAGTAGATAACTCAGCAGTTGTTTGCATCAGAGCGACAATTTTTGAGATAGTTATTAAAACTGTTTAAAGGTTGTCAAACGTTGTTTCTCGTTGTATATCCTTTAATTCTAGAGTTAAATTGATAAATAACGTGTACGAACCTTTAGCATGTTTAAAATACGTAAGTCGTTTTGTTCATCAAATTTAAGTAGATAACTCATCAGATGTTTGCATCAGAGCGACAATTTTTGAGATAGTTATTAAAACTGTTTAAAGGTTGTCAAACGTTGTTTCTCGTTGTATATCCTTTAATTCTAGAGTTAAATTGATAAATAACTTGTACGAATTTGTTTAACGTATTTGTTTTGGTTACTCGACGTCTCCGTTCTCGTGTAGCCTACATATTGCGTTTTTTTTTTAATTTGCTTACCGGGCTAAAGGTTAGCATGTTTAAAATACGTAAGTCGTTTTGTTCATCAAATTTAAGTAGATAACTCATCAGTGGTTTGCATCAGAGCAACAATTTTTGAGATAGTTATTAAAACTGTTTAAAGGTTGTCAAACGTTGTTTCTCGTTGTATATCCTTTAATTCTAGAGTTAAATTGATAAATAACGTGTACGAATTTTTTAACGCATTTGTTTTGGTTACTCGACGTCTCCGTTCTCGTGTAGCCTACATATTGCGCTTTTTTTTTAATTTGCTTACCGGGCTAAAGGTTAGCATGTTTAAAATACGTAAGTCGTTTTGTTCAACAAATTTGAGTAGATAACTCAGCAGTTGTTTGCATCAGAGCGAAAATTTTTGAGATAGTTATTAAAACTGTTTAAAGGTTGTCAAACGTTGTTTCTCGTTGTATACCCTTTAATTCTAGAGTTAAATTGATAAATAACGTGTACGAATTTGTTTAACGCATTTGTTTTGGTTACTCGACGTATCCGTTCTCGTGTAGCCTACATATTGCGTTTTTTTTTTTTAATTTGCTTACCGGGCTAAAGGTTAGCATGTTTAAAATACGTAAGTCGTTTTGTTCAAGAAATTTAAGTAGATAACTCATCAGTTGTTTGCATCAGAGCGACAATTTTTGAGATAGTTATTAAAACTGTTTAAAGGTTGTCAAACGTTGTTTCTCGTTGTATATCCTTTAATTCTAGAGTTAAATTGATAAATAAAGTATACGAATTTGTTTAACGCATTTGTTTTGGTTACTCGACGTCTCCGTTCTCGTGTAGCCTACATATTGCGTTTTTTTTTTAATTTGCTTACCGGGCTAAAGGTTAGCATGCTTAAAATACGTAAGTCGTTTTGTTCATCAAATTTAAGTAGATAACTCATCAGTTGTTTGCATCAGAGCGATAATTTTTGAGATAGTTATTAAAACTGTTTAAAGGTTGTCAAACGTTGTTTCTCGTTGTATATCCTTTAATTCTAGAGTTAAATTGATAAATAACATGTACGAATTTGTTTAACGCATTTGTTTTGGTTACTCGACGTCTCCGTTCTCGTGTAGCCTACATATTGCGTTTTTTTTTTAATTTGCTTACCGGGCTAAAGGTTAGCATGTTTAAAATACGTAAGTCGTTTTGTTCATCAAATTTAAGTAGATAACTCATCAGTTGTTTGCATCAGAGCGACAATTTTTGAGATAGTTATTAAAACTGTTTAAAGGTTGTCAAACTTTGTTTCTCGTTGTATATCCTTTAATTCTAGTGTTAAATTGATAAATAACGTGTACGAATTTGTTTAACGCATTTGTTTTGGTTACTCGACGTCTCCGTTCTCGTGTAGCCTACATATTGCGTTTTTTTTTAATTTGCTTACCGGGCTAAAGGTTAGCATGCTTAAAATACGTAAGTCGTTTTGTTCATCAAATTTAAGTAGATAACTCATCAGTTGTTTGCATCAGAGCGACAATTTTTGAGATAGTTATTAAAACTGTTTAAAGGTTGTCAAACGTTGTTTCTCGTTGTATATCCTTTAATTCTAGAGTTAAATTGATAAATAACGTGTACGAATTTGTTTAACGTATTTGTTTTGGTTACTCGACGTCTCCGTTCTCGTGTAGCCTACATATTGCGTTTTTTTTTTAATTTGCTTACCGGGCTAAAGGTTAGCATGCTTAAAATACGTAAGTCGTTTTGTTCATCAAATTTAAGTAGATAACTCATCAGTTGTTTGCATCAGAGCCACAATTTTTGAGATAGTTATTAAAACTGTTTAAAGGTTGTCAGACGTTGTTTCTCGTTGTATATCCTTTAATTCTAGAGTTAAATTGATAAATAACGTGTACGAATTTGTTTAACGCATTTGTTTTGGTTACTCGACGTCTCCGTTCTCGTGTAGCCTACATATTGCGTTTTTTTTTTTAATTTGCTTACCGGGCTAAAGGTTAGCATGTTTAAAATACGTAAGTCGTTTTGTTCATCAAATTTAAGTAGATAACTCATCAGTTGTTTGCATCAGAGCGACAATTTTTGAGATAGTTACTAAAACTGTTTAAAGGTTGTCAAACGTTGTTTCTCGTTGTATATCCTTTAATTCTAGAGTTAAATTTATAAATAACGTGTACGAATTTGTTTAACGCATTTGTTTTGGTTACTCGACGTCTCCGTTCTCGTGTAGCCTACATATTGCGTTTTTTTTAAATTTGATTACCGGGCTAAAGGTTAGCATGCTTAAAATACGTAAGTCGTTTTGTTCATCAAATTTAAGTAGATAACTCATCAGTTGTTTGCATCAGAGCGATAATTTTTGAGATAGCTATTAAAACTGTTTAAAGGTTGTCAAACGTTGTTTCTCGTTGTATATCCTTTAATTCTAGAGTTAAATTGATAAATAACGTGTACGAATTTGTTTAACGCATTTGTTTTGGTTACTCGACGTCTCCGTTCTCGTGTAGCCTACATATTGCGTTTTTTTTTTTAATTTGCTTACCGGGCTAAAGGTTAGCATGTTTAAAATACTTAAGTCGTTTTGTTCATCAAATTTAAGTAGATAACTCATCAGTTGTTTGCATCAGAGCGACAATTTTTGAGATAGTTATTAAAACTGTTTAAAGGTTGTCAAACGTTGTTTCTCGTTGTATATCCTTTAATTCTAGAGTTAAATTGATGAATAACGTGTACGAATTTGTTTAACGCATTTGTTTTGGTTACTCGACGTCTCCGTTGTCGTGTAGCCTACATATTGCGTTTTTTTTTTAATTTGCTTACCGGGCTAAAGGTTAGCATGCTTAAAATACGTAAGTCGTTTTGTTCATCAAATTTAAGTAGATAACTCATAAGTTGTTTGCATCAGAGCGACAATTTTTGAGATAGTTATTAAAACTGTTTAAAGGTTGTCAAACGTTGTTTCTCGTTGTATATCCTTTAATTCTAGAGTTAAATTGATAAATAACGTGTACGAATTTGTTTAACGTATTTGTTTTGGTTACTCGACGTCTCCGTTCTCGTGTAGCCTACATATTGCGTTTTTTTTTAATTTGCTTACCGGGCTAAAGGTTAGCATGCTTAAAATACGTAAGTCGTTTTGTTCATCAAATTTAAGTAGATAACTCATCAGTTGTTTGCATCAGAGCAACAATTTTTGAGATAGTTATTAAAACTGTTTAAAGGTTGTCAGACGTTGTTTCTCGTTGTATATCCTTTAATTCTAGAGTTAAATTGATAAATAACGTGTACGAATTTGTTTAACGCATTTGTTTTGGTTACTCGACGTCTCCGTTCTCGTGTAGCCTAATATTGCGTTTTTTTTTTTAATTTGCTTACCGGGCTAAAGGTTAGCATGTTTAAAATACGTAAGTCGTTTTGTTCATCAAATTTAAGTAGATAACTCATCAGTTGTTTGCATCAGAGCGACAATTTTTGAGATAGTTTCTAAAACTGTTTAAAGGTTGTCAAACGTTGTTTCTCGTTGTATATCCTTTAATTCTAGAGTTAAATTGATAAATAACGTGTACAAATTTGTTTAACGCATTTGTTTTGGTTACTCGACGTCTCCGTTCTCGTGTAGCCTACATATTGCGTTTTTTTTAATTTGCTTACCGGGCTAAAGGTTAGCGTGTTTAAAATACGTAAGTCGTTTTGTTCATCAAATTTAAGTAGATAACTCATCAGTTGTTTGCATCAGAGCGACAATTTTTGAGATAGTTATTAAAACTGTTTAAAGGTTGTCAAACGTTGTTTCTCGTTGTATATCCTTTAATTCTAGAGTTAAATTGATAAATAACGTGTACGAATTTGTTTAACGCATTTGTTTTGGTTACTCGACGTCTCTGTTCTCGTGTAGCCTACATATTGCGTTTTTTTTTTAATTTGCTTGCCTGGCTAAAGGTTAGCATGTTTAAAATACGTAAGTCGTTTTGTTCATCAAATTTAAGTAGATAACTCATCAGTTGTTTGCATCAGAGCGATAATTTTTGAGATAGTTATTAAAACTGTTTAAAGGTTGTCAAACGTTGTTTCTCGTTGTATATCCTTTAATTCTAGAGTTAAATTGATAAATAACGTGTACGAATTTGTTTAACGCATTTCTTTTGGTTACTCGACGTCTCCGTTCTCGTGTAGCCTACATATTGCGTTTTTTTTTTAATTTGCTTACCGGGCTAAAGGTTAGCATGTTTAAAATTCGTAAGTCGTTTTGTTCAACAAATTTGAATAGATAACTCATCAGTTGTTTGCATCAGAGCGACAATTTTTGAGATAGTTATTAAAACTGTTTAAAGGTTGTCAAACGTTGTTTCTCGTTGTATATCCTTTAATTCTAGAGTTAAATTGATAAATAACGTGTACGAATTTATTTAACGCATTTGTTTTGGTTACTCGACGTCTCCGTTTTCGTGTAGCCTACATATTGCGTTTTTTTTTTTAATTAGCTTGCCGGGCTAAAGGTTAGCATGTTTAAAATAAGTAAGTCGTTTTGTTCATCAAATTTAAGTAGATAACTCATCAGTTGTTTGCATCAGAGCGATAATTTTTGAGATAGTTATTAAAACTGTTTAAAGGTTGTCAAACGTTGTTTCTCGTTGTATATCCTTTAATTCTAGAGTTAAATTGATAAATAACGTGTACGAATTTGTTTAACGTATTTGTTTTGGTTACTCGAAGTCTCCGTTCTCGTGTAGCCTACATATTGCGTTTTTTTTTTAATTTGCTTACCGGGCTAAAGGTTAGCATGTTTAAAATACGTAAGTCGTTTTTTTCATCAAATTTAAGTAGATAACTCATCAGTTGTTTGCATCAGAGCGACAATTTTTGAGATAGTTATTAAAACTGTTTAAAGGTTGTCAAACGTTGTTTCTCGTTGTATATCCTTTAATTCTAGAGTTAAATTGATAAATAACGTGTACGAATTTGTTTAACGCATTTGTTTTGGTTACTCGACGTCTCCGTTCTCGTGTAGCCTACATATTGCGTTTTTTTTTTTAATTTGCTTACCGGGCTAAGGTTAGCATGTTTAAAATACGTAAGTCGTTTTGTTCATCAAATTTAAGTAGATAACTCATCAGTTGTTTGCATCAGAGCGATAATTTTTGAGATAGTTATTAAAACTGTTTAAAGGTTGTCAAACGTTGTTTCTCGTTGTATATCCTTTAATTCTAGAGTTAGATTGATAAATAACGTGTACGAATTTGTTTAACGCATTTGTTTTGGTTACTCGACGTCTCCGTTCTCGTGTAGCCTACATATTGCGTTTTTTTTTTAATTTGCTTACCGGGCTAAAGGTTAGCATGTTTAAAATACGTAAGTCGTTTTGTTCAACAAATTTGAGTAGATAACTCAGCAGTTGTTTGCATCAGAGCGACAATTTTTGAGATAGTTATTAAAACTGTTTAAAGGTTGTCAAACGTTGTTTCTCGTTGTATATCCTTTAATTCTAGAGTTAAATTGATAAATAACGTGTACGAATTTGTTTAACGAATTTGTTTTGGTTACTCGACGTGTCCGTTCTCGTGTAGCCTACATATTGCGTGTTTTTTTTAATTTGCTTACCGGGCTAAAGGTTAGCATGTTTAAAATACGTAAGTCGTTTTGTTCAACAAATTTGAGTAGATAACTCATCAGTTGTTTGCATCAGAGCGATAATTTTTGAGATAGTTATTAAAACTGTTTAAAGGTTGTCAAAAGTTGTTTCTCGTTGTATATCCTTTAATTCTAGAGTTAAATTGATAAATAACGTGTACGAATTTGTTTAACGCATTTGTTTTGGTTACACGACGTCTCCGTTCTCGTGTAGCCTACATATTGCATTTTTTTTTTAATTTGCTTACCGGGCTAAAGGTTAGCATGTTTAAAATACGTATGTCGTTTTGTTTAACAAATTTGAGTAGATAACTCATCAGTTGTTTGCATCAGAGCGATAATTTTTGAGATAGTTATTAAAACTGTTTAAAGATTGTCAAACGTTGTTTCTCGTTGTATATCGTTTAATTCTAGAGTTAAATTGATAAATTACGTGTACGAATTTGTTTAACGCATTTGTTTTGGTTACTCGACGTCTCCCTTCTCGTGTAGCCTACATATTGCGTTTTTTTTTTTAATTTGCTTACTGGGCTAAAGGTTAGCATGTTTAAAATACGTAAGTCGTTTTGTTCAACAAATTTGAGTAGATAACTCATCAGTTGTTTGCATCAGAGCGACAATTTTTGAGATAGTTATTAAAACTGTTTAAAGGTTGTCAAACGTTGTTTCTCGTTGTATATCCTTTAATTCTAGAGTTAAATTGATAAATAACGTGTACGAATTTGTTTAACGTATTTGTTTTGGTTACTCGACGTCTCCGTTCTCGTGTAGCCTACATATTGCGTTTTTTTTTTTTTAATTTGCTTACCGGGCTAAAGGTTAGCATGTTTAAAATACGTAAGTCGTTTTGTTCGTCAAATTTAAGTAGATAACTCAGCAGTTGTTTGCATCAGAGCGACAATTTTTGAGATAGTTATTAAAACTGTTTAAAGGTTGTCAAACGTTGTTTTTCGTTGTATATCCTTTAATTCTAGAGCTAAATTGATAAATAACGTGTACGAAAGGTTAGCATGTTTAAAATACGTAAGTCGTTTTGTTCATCAAATTTAAGTAGATAACTCATCAGTTGTTTGCATCAGAGCGACAATTTTTGAGATAGTTATTAAAACTGTTTAAAGGTTGTCAAACGTTGTTTCTCGTTGTATATCCTTTAATTCTAGAGTTAAATTGATAAATAACGTGTACGAATTTGTTTAACGCATTTGTTTTGGTTACTCGACGTCTCCGTTCTCGTGTAGCCTACATATTGCGTTTTTTTTTAATTTGCTTACCGGGCTAAAGGTTAGCATGCTTAAAATACGTAAGTCGTTTTGTTCAACAAATTTAAGTAGATAACTCATCAGTTGTTTGCATCAGAGCGATAATTTTTGAGATAGTTATTAAAACTGTTTAAAGGTTGTCAAACGTTGTTTCTCGTTGTATATCCTTTAATTCTAGAGTTAAATTGATAAATAACATGTACGAATTTGTTTAACGCATTTGTTTTGGTTACTCGACGTCTCCGTTCTCGTGTAGCCTACATATTGCGTTTTTTTTTAATTTGCTTACCGGGCTAAAGGTTAGCATGTTTAAAATACGTAAGTCGTTTTGTTCAACAAATTTAAGTAGATAACTCATCAGTTGTTTGCATCAGAGCGACAATTTTTGAGATAGTTATTAAAACTGTTTAAAGGTTGTCAAACGTTGTTTCTCGTTGTATATCCTTTAATTCTAGAGTTAAATTGATAAATAACGTGTACGAATTTGTTTAACGCATTTGTTTTGGTTACTCGACGTCTCCGGTCTCGTGTAGCCTACATATTGCGTTTTTTTTTAATTTGCTTACCGGGCTAAAGGTTAGCATGTTTAAAATACGTAAGTCGTTTTGTTCATCAAATCTAAGTAGATAACTCATCAGTTGTTTGCATCAGAGCGACAATTTTTGAGATAGTTATTAAAACTGTTTAAAGGTTGTCAAACGTTGTTTCTCGTTGTATATCCTTTAATTCTAGAGTTAAATTGATAAATAACGTGTACGAATTTGTTTAACGCATTTCTTTTGTTACTCGACGTCTCCGTGCTCGTGTAGCCTACATATTGCGTTTTTTTTTTTAATTTGCTTACCGGGCTAAAGGTTAGCATGTTTAAAATACGTAAGTCGTTTTGTTCATCAAATTTAAGTAGATAACTCATCAGTTGTTTGCATCAGAACGACAATTTTTGAGATAGTTATTAAAACTGTTTAAAGGTTGTCAAATGTTGTTTCTCGTTGTATATCCTTTAATTCTAGAGTTAAATTGATAAATAACGTGTACGAATTTGTTTAGCGCATTTGTTTTGGTTACTCGACGTGTCCGTTCTCGTGTAGCCTACATATTGCGTTTTTTTTTAATTTGCTTACCGGGCTAAAGGTTAGCATGTTTAAAATACGTAAGTCGTTTTTTTCATCAAATTTAAGTAGATAACTCATCAGTTGTTTGCATCAGAGCGACAATTTTTGAGATAGTTATTAAAACTGTTTAAAGGTTGTCAAACGTTGTTTCTCGTTGTATATCCTTTAATTCTAGAGTTAAATTGATAAATAACGTGTACGAATTTGTTTAACGCATTTGTTTTGGTTACTCGACGTCTCCGTTCTCGTGTAGCCTACATATTGCGTTTTTTTTTTAATTTGCTTACCGGGCTAAGGTTAGCATGTTTAAAATACGTAAGTCGTTTTGTTCATCAAATTTAAGTAGATAACTCATCAGTTGTTTGCATCAGAGCGATAATTTTTGAGATAGTTATTAAAACTGTTTAAAGGTTGTCAAACGTTGTTTCTCGTTGTATATCCTTTAATTCTAGAGTTAGATTGATAAATAACGTGTACGAATTTGTTTAACGCATTTGTTTTGGTTACTCGACGTCTCCGTTCTCGTGTAGCCTACATATTGCGTTTTTTTTTTAATTTGCTTACCGGGCTAAAGGTTAGCATGTTTAAAATACGTAAGTCGTTTTGTTCAACAAATTTGAGTAGATAACTCAGCAGTTGTTTGCATCAGAGCGACAATTTTTGAGATAGTTATTAAAACTGTTTAAAGGTTGTCAAACGTTGTTTCTCGTTGTATATCCTTTAATTCTAGAGTTAAATTGATAAATAACGTGTACGAATTTGTTTAACGAATTTGTTTTGGTTACTCGACGTGTCCGTTCTCGTGTAGCCTACATATTGCGTGTTTTTTTTAATTTGCTTACCGGGCTAAAGGTTAGCATGTTTAAAATACGTAAGTCGTTTTGTTCAACAAATTTGAGTAGATAACTCATCAGTTGTTTGCATCAGAGCGATAATTTTTGAGATAGTTATTAAAACTGTTTAAAGGTTGTCAAAAGTTGTTTCTCGTTGTATATCCTTTAATTCTAGAGTTAAATTGATAAATAACGTGTACGAATTTGTTTAACGCATTTGTTTTGGTTACACGACGTCTCCGTTCTCGTGTAGCCTACATATTGCATTTTTTTTTTAATTTGCTTACCGGGCTAAAGGTTAGCATGTTTAAAATACGTATGTCGTTTTGTTTAACAAATTTGAGTAGATAACTCATCAGTTGTTTGCATCAGAGCGATAATTTTTGAGATAGTTATTAAAACTGTTTAAAGGTTGTCAAACGTTGTTTCTCGTTGTATATCCTTTAATTCTAGAGTTAAATTGATAAATAACGTGTACGAATTTGTTTAAGCATTTGTTTTGGTTACTCGACGTCTCCGTTCTCGTGTAGCCTACATATTGCGTTTTTTTTTTAATTTGCTTACCGGGCTAAAGGTTAGCATGTTTAAAATACGTAAGTCGTTTTGTTCATCAAATTTAAGTAGATAACTCATCAGTTGTTTGCATCAGAGCGACAATTTTTGAGATAGTTATTAAAACTGTTTAAAGGTTGTCAAACGTTGTTTCTTGTTGTATATCCTTTAATTCTAGAGTTAAATTGATAAATAACGTGTACGAATTTGTTTAGCGCATTTGTTTTGGTTACTCGACGTCTCCGTTCTCGTGTAGCCTACATATTGCGTTTTTCTTTTAATTTGCTTACCGGGCTAAAGGTTAGCATGTTTAAAATACGTAAGTCGTTTTGTTCATCAAATTTAAGTAGATAACTCATCAGTTGTTTGCATCAGAACGACAATTTTTGAGATAGTTATTAAAACTGTTTAAAGGTTGTCAAACGTTGTTTCTCGTTGTATATCCTTTAATTCTAGAGTTAAATTGATAAATAACGTGTACGAATTTGTTTAACGCATTTGTTTTGGTTACTCGACGTCTCCGTTCTCGTGTAGCCTACATATTGCGTTTTTTTTTTAATTTGCTTACCGGGCTAAAGGTTAGCATGTTTAAAATACGTAAGTCGTTTTGTTCATCAAATTTAAGTAGATAACTCATCAGTTGTTTGCATCAGAGCGACAATTTTTGAGATAGTTATTAAAACTGTTTAAAGGTTGTCAAACGTTGTTTCTCGTTGTATATCCTTTAATTCTAGAGTTAAATTGATAAATAACGTGTACGAATTTGTTTAACGCATTTGTTTTGGTTACTCGACGTCTCCGTTCTCGTGTAGCCTACAATTGCGTTTTTTTTTTAATTTGCTTACCGGGCTAAAGGTTAGCATGCTTAAAATACGTAGGTCGTTTTGTTCAACAAATTTAAGTAGATAACTCATCAGTTGTTTGCATCAGAGTGATAATTTTTGAGATAGTTATTAAAACTGTTTAAAGGTTGTCAAACGTTGTTTCTCGTTGTATATCCTTTAATTCTAGAGTTAAATTGATAAATGACGTGTACGAATTTGTTTAACGCATTTGTTTTGGTTACTCGACGTCTCCGTTATCGTGTAGCCTACATATTGCGTTTTTTTTTTTAATTTGCTTACCGGGCTAAAGGTTAGCATGTTTAAAATACGTAAGTCGTTTTGTTCAACAAATTTAAGTAGATAACTCATCAGTTGTTTGCATCAGAGCGACAATTTTTTAGATAGTTATTAAAACTGTTTAAAGGTTGTCAAACATTGTTTCTCGTTGTATATCCTTTAATTCTAGAGTTAAATTGATAAATAACGTGTACGAATTTGTTTAACGCATTTGCTTTGGTTACTCGACGTCTCCGTTCTTGTGTAGCCTACATATTGCGTTTTTTTTTTTTAATTTGCTTACCGGGCTAATGGTTAGCATGTTTAAAATACGTAAGTCGTTTTGTTCATCAAATTTAAGTAGATAACTCATCAGTTGTTTGCATTAGAGCGACAATTTTTGAGATAGTTATTAAAACTTTTTAAAGGTTGCCAAACGTTGTTTCTCGTTGTATATCCTTTAATTCTAGAGTTAAATTGATAAATAACGTGTACGAATTTGTTTAACGCATTTCTTTTGGTTACTCGACGTCTCCGTTCTCGTGTAGCCTACATATTGCGTTTTTTTTTTATTTTGCTTACCGGGCTAAAGGTTAGCATGTTTAAAATACGTAAGTCGTTTTGTTCATCAAATTTAAGTAGATAACTCATCAGTTGTTTGCATCAGAGCGACAATTTTTGAGATAGTTATTAAAACTGTTTAAAGGTTGTCAAACATTGTTTCTCGTTGTATATCCTTTAATTCTAGAGTTAAATTGATAAATAACGTGTACGAATTTGTTTAGCGCATTTGTTTTGGTTACTCGACGTCTCCGTTCTTGTGTAGCCTACATATTGCGTTTTTTTTTTAATTTGCTTACCGGGCTAAAGGTTAGCATGTTTAAAATACGTAAGTCGTTTTGTTCAACAAATTTGAGTAGATAACTCATCAGTTGTTTGCATCAGAGCGACAATTTTTGAGATAGTTATTAAAACTGTTTAAAGGTTGTCAAACGTTGTTTCTCGTTGTATATCCTTTAATTCTAGAGTTAAATTGATAAATAACGTGTACGAATTTGTTTAACGCATTTGTTTTGGTTACTCGACGTCTCCGTTCTCGTGTAGCCTACATATTGCGTTTTTTTTTTAATTTGCTTACCGGGCTAAAGGTTAGCATGTTTAAAATACGTAAGTCGTTTTGTTCAACAAATTTGAGTAGATAACTCATCAGTTGTTTGCATCAGAGCGACAATTTTTGAGATAGTTATTAAAACTGTTTAAAGGTTGTCAAGCGTTGTTTCTCGTTGTATATCCTTTAATTCTAGAGTTAAATTTATAAATAACGTGTACGAATTTGTTTAACGCATTTGTTTTGGTTACTCGACGTCTCCGTTCTCGTGTAGCCTACATATTGCGTTTTTTTTTTAATTTGCTTACCGGGCTAAAGGTTAGCATGTTTAAAATACGTAAGTCGTTTTGTTCATCAAATTTAAGTAGATAACTCATCAGTTGTTTGCATCAGAGCGACAATTTTTGAGATAGTTATTAAAACTGTTTAAAGGTTGTCAAACGTTGTTTCTCGTTGTATATCCTTTAATTCTAGAGTTAAATTGATAAATAACGTGTACGAATTTGTTTAACGCATTTGTTTTGGTTACTCGACGTCTCCGTTCTCGTGTAGCCTACATATTGCGTTTTTTTTTAATTTGCTTACCGGGCTAAAGGTTAGCATGCTTAAAATACGTAAGTCGTTTTGTTCAACAAATTTAAGTAGATAACTCATCAGTTGTTTGCATCAGAGCGATAATTTTTGAGATAGTTATTAAAACTGTTTAAAGGTTGTCAAACGTTGTTTCTCGTTGTATATCCTTTAATTCTAGAGTTAAATTGATAAATAACATGTACGAATTTGTTTAACGCATTTGTTTTGGTTACTCGACGTCTCCGTTCTCGTGTAGCCTACATATTGCGTTTTTTTTTAATTTGCTTACCGGGCTAAAGGTTAGCATGTTTAAAATACGTAAGTCGTTTTGTTCAACAAATTTAAGTAGATAACTCATCAGTTGTTTGCATCAGAGCGACAATTTTTGAGATAGTTATTAAAACTGTTTAAAGGTTGTCAAACGTTGTTTCTCGTTGTATATCCTTTAATTCTAGAGTTAAATTGATAAATAACGTGTACGAATTTGTTTAACGCATTTGTTTTGGTTACTCGACGTCTCCGGTCTCGTGTAGCCTACATATTGCGTTTTTTTTTAATTTGCTTACCGGGCTAAAGGTTAGCATGTTTAAAATACGTAAGTCGTTTTGTTCATCAAATTTAAGTAGATAACTCATCAGTTGTTTGCATCAGAGCGACAATTTTTGAGATAGTTATTAAAACTGTTTAAAGGTTGTCAAACGTTGTTTCTCGTTGTATATCCTTTAATTCTAGAGTTAAATTGATAAATAACGTGTACGAATTTGTTTAACGCATTTCTTTTGTTACTCGACGTCTCCGTGCTCGTGTAGCCTACATATTGCGTTTTTTTTTTTAATTTGCTTACCGGGCTAAAGGTTAGCATGTTTAAAATACGTAAGTCGTTTTGTTCATCAAATTTAAGTAGATAACTCATCAGTTGTTTGCATCAGAGCGACAATTTTTGAGATAGTTATTAAAACTGTTTAAAGGTTGTCAAACGTTGTTTCTCGTTGTATATCCTTTAATTCTAGAGTTAAATTGATAAATAACGTGTACGAATTTGTTTAACGCATTTGTTTTGGTTACTCGACGTCTCCGTTCTCGTGTAGCCTACATATTGCGTTTTTTTTTTAATTTGCTTACCGGGCTAAAAGTTAGCATGTTTAAAATACGTAAGTCGTTTTGTTCATCAAATTTAAGTAGATAACTCATCAGTTGTTTGCATCAGAGCGACAATTTTTGAGATAGTTATTAAAACTGTTTAAAGGTTGTCAAACGTTGTTTCTCGTTGTATATCCTTTAATTCTAGAGTTAAATTGATAAATAACGTGTACGAATTTGTTTAACGCATTTGTTTTGGTTACTCGACGTCTCCGTTCTCGTGTAGCCTACATATTGCGTTTTTTTTTTAATTTGCTTACCGGGCTAAAGGTTAGCATGCTTAAAATACGTAGGTCGTTTTGTTCAACAAATTTAAGTAGATAACTCATCAGTTGTTTGCATCAGAGCGATAATTTTTGAGATAGTTATTAAAACTGTTTAAAGGTTGTCAAACGTTGTTTCTCGTTGTATATCCTTTAATTCTAGAGTTAAATTGATAAATAACGTGTACGAATTTGTTTAACGCATTTGTTTTGGTTACTCGACGTCTCCGTTCTCGTGTAGCCTACATATTGCGTTTTTTTTTAATTTGCTTACCGGGCTAAAGGTTAGCATGTTTAAAATACGTGAGTCGTTTTGTTCATCAAATTTAAGTAGATAACTCATCAGTTGTTTGCATCAGAGCGAAAATTTTTGAGATAGTTATTAAAACTGTTTAAAGGTTGTCAAACGTTGTTTCTCGTTGTATATCCTTTAATTCTAGAGTTAAATTGATAAATAACGTGTACGAATTTGTTTAAGCATTTCTTTTGGTTACTCGACGTCTCCGTGCTCGTGTAGCCTACATATTGCGTTTTTTTTTTTAATTTGCTTACCGGGCTAAAGGTTAGCATGTTTAAAATACGTAAGTCGTTTTGTTCATCAAATTTAAGTAGATAACTCATCAGTTGTTTGCATCAGAGCGACAATTTTTGAGATAGTTATTAAAACTGTTTAAAGGTTGTCAAACGTTGTTTCTTGTTGTATATCCTTTAATTCTAGAGTTAAATTGATAAATAACGTGTACGAATTTGTTTAGCGCATTTGTTTTGGTTACTCGACGTCTCCGTTCTCGTGTAGCCTACATATTGCGTTTTTCTTTTAATTTGCTTACCGGGCTAAAGGTTAGCATGTTTAAAATACGTAAGTCGTTTTGTTCATCAAATTTAAGTAGATAACTCATCAGTTGTTTGCATCAGAACGACAATTTTTGAGATAGTTATTAAAACTGTTTAAAGGTTGTCAAACGTTGTTTCTCGTTGTATATCCTTTAATTCTAGAGTTAAATTGATAAATAACGTGTACGAATTTGTTTAACGCATTTGTTTTGGTTACTCGACGTCTCCGTTCTCGTGTAGCCTACATATTGCGTTTTTTTTTTAATTTGCTTACCGGGCTAAAGGTTAGCATGTTTAAAATACGTAAGTCGTTTTGTTCATCAAATTTAAGTAGATAACTCATCAGTTGTTTGCATCAGAGCGACAATTTTTGAGATAGTTATTAAAACTGTTTAAAGGTTGTCAAACGTTGTTTCTCGTTGTATATCCTTTAATTCTAGAGTTAAATTGATAAATAACGTGTACGAATTTGTTTAACGCATTTGTTTTGGTTACTCGACGTCTCCGTTCTCGTGTAGCCTACAATTGCGTTTTTTTTTTAATTTGCTTACCGGGCTAAAGGTTAGCATGCTTAAAATACGTAGGTCGTTTTGTTCAACAAATTTAAGTAGATAACTCATCAGTTGTTTGCATCAGAGTGATAATTTTTGAGATAGTTATTAAAACTGTTTAAAGGTTGTCAAACGTTGTTTCTCGTTGTATATCCTTTAATTCTAGAGTTAAATTGATAAATGACGTGTACGAATTTGTTTAACGCATTTGTTTTGGTTACTCGACGTCTCCGTTATCGTGTAGCCTACATATTGCGTTTTTTTTTTTAATTTGCTTACCGGGCTAAAGGTTAGCATGTTTAAAATACGTAAGTCGTTTTGTTCAACAAATTTAAGTAGATAACTCATCAGTTGTTTGCATCAGAGCGACAATTTTTTAGATAGTTATTAAAACTGTTTAAAGGTTGTCAAACATTGTTTCTCGTTGTATATCCTTTAATTCTAGAGTTAAATTGATAAATAACGTGTACGAATTTGTTTAACGCATTTGTTTTGGTTACTCGACGTCTCCGTTCTTGTGTAGCCTACATATTGCGTTTTTTTTTTTAATTTGCTTACCGGGCTAATGGTTAGCATGTTTAAAATACGTAAGTCGTTTTGTTCATCAAATTTAAGTAGATAACTCATCAGTTGTTTGCATTAGAGCGACAATTTTTGAGATAGTTATTAAAACTTTTTAAAGGTTGCCAAACGTTGTTTCTCGTTGTATATCCTTTAATTCTAGAGTTAAATTGATAAATAACGTGTACGAATTTGTTTAACGCATTTCTTTTGGTTACTCGACGTCTCCGTTCTCGTGTAGCCTACATATTGCGTTTTTTTTTATTTTGCTTACCGGGCTAAAGGTTAGCATGTTTAAAATACGTAAGTCGTTTTGTTCATCAAATTTAAGTAGATAACTCATCAGTTGTTTGCATCAGAGCGACAATTTTTGAGATAGTTATTAAAACTGTTTAAAGGTTGTCAAACATTGTTTCTCGTTGTATATCCTTTAATTCTAGAGTTAAATTGATAAATAACGTGTACGAATTTGTTTAACGCATTTGTTTTGGTTACTCGACGTCTCCGTTCTTGTGTAGCCTACATATTGCGTTTTTTTTTTAATTTGCTTACCGGGCTAAAGGTTAGCATGTTTAAAATACGTAAGTCGTTTTGTTCAACAAATTTGAGTAGATAACTCATCAGTTGTTTGCATCAGAGCGACAATTTTTGAGATAGTTATTAAAACTGTTTAAAGGTTGTCAAACGTTGTTTCTCGTTGTATATCCTTTAATTCTAGAGTTAAATTGATAAATAACGTGTACGAATTTGTTTAACGCATTTGTTTTGGTTACTCGACGTCTCCGTTCTCGTGTAGCCTACATATTGCGTTTTTTTTTTAATTTGCTTACCGGGCTAAAGGTTAGCATGTTTAAAATACGTAAGTCGTTTTGTTCAACAAATTTGAGTAGATAACTCATCAGTTGTTTGCATCAGAGCGACAATTTTTGAGATAGTTATTAAAACTGTTTAAAGGTTGTCAAGCGTTGTTTCTCGTTGTATATCCTTTAATTCTAGAGTTAAATTTATAAATAACGTGTACGAATTTGTTTAACGCATTTGTTTTGGTTACTCGACGTCTCCGTTCTCGTGTAGCCTACATATTGCGTTTTTTTTTTAATTTGCTTACCGGGCTAAAGGTTAGCATGTTTAAAATACGTAAGTCGTTTTGTTCAACAAATTTAAGTAGATAACTCATTAGTTGTTTGCATCAGAGCGATAATTTTTGAGATAGTTATTAAAACTGTTTAAAGGTTGTCAAACGTTGTTTCTCGATGTATATCCTTTAATTCAAGAGTTAAATTGATAAATAACGTGTACGAATTTGTTTAACGCATTTTTTTTGGTTACTCGACGTCTCCGTTCTCGTGTAGCCTACATATTGCGTTTTTTTTTTAATTTGCTTACCCGGCTAAAGGTTAGCATGTTTAAAATACGTAAGTCGTTTTGTTCATCAAATTTAAGTAGATAACTCATCAGTTGTTTGCATCAGAGCGACAATATTTGAGATAGTTATTAAACCTGTTTAAAGGTTGTCAAACGTTGTTTCTCGTTGTATATCCTTTAATTCTAGAGTTAAATTGATAAATAACGTGTACGAATTTGTTTAACACATTTGTTTTGGTTACTCGACGTCTCCGTTCTCGTGTAGCCTACATATTTCGTTTTTTTTTAATTTGCTTACCGGGCTAAAGGTTAGCATGCTCAAAATACGTAAGTCGTTTTGTTCATCAAATTTGAGTAGATAACTCATCAGTTGTTTGCATCAGAGCGATAATTTTTGAGATAGTTATTAAAACTGTTTAAAGGTTGTCAAACGTTGTTTCTCGTTGTATATCCTTTAATTCTAGAGTTAAATTGATAAATAACGTGTACGAATTTGTTTAACACATTTGTTTTGGTTACTCGACGTCTCCGTTCTCGTGTAGCCTACATATTGCGTTTTTTTTTTAATTTGCTTACCGGGCTAAAGGTTAGCATGCTCAAAATACGTAAGTCATTTTGTTCAACAAATTTAAGTAGATAACTCATCAGTTGTTTGCATCAGAGCGATAATTTTTGAGATAGTTATTAAAACTGTTTAAAGGTTGTCAAACGTTGTTTCTCGTTGTATATCCTTTAATTCTAGAGTTAAATTGATAAATAACATGTACGAATTTGTTTAACGCATTTGTTTTGGTTACTCGACGTCTCCGTTCTCGTGTAGCCTACATATTGCGTTTTTTTTTTTAATTTGCTTACCGGGCTAAAGGTTAGCATGCTCAAAATACGTAAGTCGCTTTGTTCATCAAATTTAAGTAGATAACTCATCAGTTGTTTGCATCAGAGCGACAATTTTTGAGATAGTTATTAAAACTGTTTAAAGGTTGTCAAACGTTGTTTCTCGTTGTATATCCTTTAATTCTAGAGTTAAATTGATAAATAACGTGTACGAATTTGTTTAACGTATTTGTTTTGGTTACTCGACGTCTCCGTTCTCGTGTAGCCTACATATTGCGTTTTTTTTTTAATTTGCTTACCGGGCTAAAGGTTAGCATGTTTAAAATACGTAAGTCGTTTTGTTCATCAAATTTGAGTAGATAACTCATCAGTTGTTTGCATCAGAGCGACAATTTTTGAGATAGTTATTAAAAATGTTTATAGGTTGTCAAACGTTGTTTCTCGTTGTATATCCTTTAATTCTAGAGTTAAATTGATAAATAACGTGTACGAATTTGTTTAACGTATTTGGTTTGGTTACTCGACGTCTCCGTTCTCGTGTAGCCTACATATTGCGTTTTTTTTTAATTTGCTTACCGGGCTAAAGGTTAGCATGCTTAAAATACGTAAGTCGTTTTGTTCAACAAATTTAAGTAGATAACTCATCAGTTGTTTGCATCAGAGCGATAATTTTTGAGATAGTTATTAAAACTGTTTAAAGGTTGTCAAACGTTGTTTCGCGTTGTATATCCTTTAATTCTAGAGTTAAATTGATAAATAACGTGTACGAATTTGTTTAACGCATTTTTTTTGGTTACTCGATGTCTCCGTTCTCGTATAGCCTACATATTGGGTTTTTTTTTTAATTTGCTTACCGGGCTAAAGGTTAGCATGTTTAAAATACGTAAGTCGTTTTGTTCAACAAATTTGAGTAGATAACTCAGCAGTTGTTTGCATCAGAGCGACAATTTTTGAGATAGTTATTAAAACTGTTTAAAGGTTGTCAAACGTTGTTTCTCGTTGTATATCCTTTAATTCTAGAGTTAAATTTATAAATAACGTGTACGAATTTGTTTAACGCATTTGTTTTGGTTACTCGACGTCTCCGTTCTCGTGTAGCCTACATATTGCGTTTTTTTTTTAATTTGCTTACCGGGCTAAAGGTTAGCATGTTTAAAATACGTAAGTCGTTTTGTTCATCAAATTTAAGTAGATAACTCATCAGTTGTTTGCATCAGAGCGATAATTTTTGAGATAGTTATTAAAACTGTTTAAAGGTTGTCAAACGTTGTTTCTCGTTGTATATCCTTTAATTCTAGAGTTAAATTGATAAATAACGTGTACGAATTTGTTTAACGCATTTGTTTTGGTTACTCGACGTCTCCGTTCTCGTGTAGCCTACATATTGCGTTTTTTTTTTTTAATTTGCTTACCGGGCTAAAGGTTAGCATGTTTAAAATACGTAAGTCGTTTTGTTCCTCAAATTTAAGTAGATAACTCATCAGTTGTTTGCATCAGAGCGACAATTTTTGAGATAGTTATTAAAACTGTTTAAAGGTTGTCAAACGTTGTTTCTCGATGTATATCCTTTAATTCAAGAGTTAAATTGATAAATAACGTGTACGAATTTGTTTAACGCATTTTTTTTGGTTACTCGACGTCTCCGTTCTCGTGTAGCCTACATATTGCGTTTTTTTTTTAATTTGCTTACCCGGCTAAAGGTTAGCATGTTTAAAATACGTAAGTCGTTTTGTTCATCAAATTTAAGTAGATAACTCATCAGTTGTTTGCATCAGAGCGACAATATTTGAGATAGTTATTAAAACTGTTTAAAGGTTGTCAAACGTTGTTTCTCGTTGTATATCCTTTAATTCTAGAGTTAAATTGATAAATAACGTGTACGAATTTGTTTAACACATTTGTTTTGGTTACTCGACGTCTCCGTTCTCGTGTAGCCTACATATTTCGTTTTTTTTTTTAATTTGCTTACCGGGCTAAAGGTTAGCATGCTCAAAATACGTAAGTCGTTTTGTTCATCAAATTTGAGTAGATAACTCATCAGTTGTTTGCATCAGAGCGATAATTTTTGAGATAGTTATTAAAACTGTTTAAAGGTTGTCAAACGTTGTTTCTCGTTGTATATCCTTTAATTCTAGAGTTAAATTGATAAATAACGTGTACGAATTTGTTTAACACATTTGTTTTGGTTACTCGACGTCTCCGTTCTCGTGTAGCCTACATATTGCGTTTTTTTTTTAATTTGCTTACCGGGCTAAAGGTTAGCATGCTCAAAATACGTAAGTCGTTTTGTTCAACAAATTTAAGTAGATAACTCATCAGTTGTTTGCATCAGAGCGATAATTTTTGAGATAGTTATTAAAACTGTTTAAAGGTTGTCAAACGTTGTTTCTCGTTGTATATCCTTTAATTCTAGAGTTAAATTGATAAATAACATGTACGAATTTGTTTAACGCATTTGTTTTGGTTACTCGACGTCTCCGTTCTCGTGTAGCCTACATATTGCGTTTTTTTTTTTTAATTTGCTTACCGGGCTAAAGGTTAGCATGCTCAAAATACGTAAGTCGATTTGTTCATCAAATTTAAGTAGATAACTCATCAGTTGTTTGCATCAGAGCGACAATTTTTGAGATAGTTATTAAAACTGTTTAAAGGTTGTCAAACGTTGTTTCTCGTTGTATATCCTTTAATTCTAGAGTTAAATTGATAAATAACGTGTACGAATTTGTTTAACGTATTTGTTTTGGTTACTCGACGTCTCCGTTCTCGTGTAGCCTACATATTGCGTTTTTTTTTTTAATTTTCTTACCGGGCTAAAGGTTAGCATGTTTAAAATACGTAAGTCGTTTTGTTCATCAAATTTAAGTAGATAACTCATCAGTTGTTTGCATCAGAGCGACAATTTTTGAGATAGTTATTAAAACTGTTTATAGGTTGTCAAACGTTGTTTCTCGTTGTATATCCTTTAATTCTAGAGTTAAATTGATAAATAACGTGTACGAATTTGTTTAACGTATTTGGTTTGGTTACTCGACGTCTCCGTTCTCGTGTAGCCTACATATTGCGTTTTTTTTTAATTTGCTTACCGGGCTAAAGGTTAGCATGCTTAAAATACGTAAGTCGTTTTGTTCAACAAATTTAAGTAGACAACTCATCAGTTGTTTGCATCAGAGCGATAATTTTTGAGATAGTTATTAAAACTGTTTAAAGGTTGTCAAACGTTGTTTCGCGTTGTATATCCTTTAATTCTAGAGTTAAATTGATAAATAACGTGTACGAATTTGTTTAACGCATTTTTTTTGGTTACTCGATGTCTCCGTTCTCGTATAGCCTACATATTGCGTTTTTTTTTTAATTTGCTTACCGGGCTAAAGGTTAGCATGTTTAAAATACGTAAGTCGTTTTGTTCAACAAATTTGAGTAGATAACTCAGCAGTTGTTTGCATCAGAGCTACAATTTTTGAGATAGTTATTAAAACTGTTTAAAGGTTGTCAAACGTTGTTTCTCGTTGTATATCCTTTAATTCTAGAGTTAAATTTATAAATAACGTGTACGAATTTGTTTAACGCATTTATTTTGGTTACTCGACGTCTCCGTTCTCGTGTAGCCTACATATTGCGTTTTTTTTTTAATTTGCTTACCGGGCTAAAGGTTAGCATGTTTAAAATACGTAAGTCGTTTTGTTCATCACATTTAAGTAGATAACTCATCAGTTGTTTGCATCAGAGCGACAATTTTTGAGATAGTTATTAAAACTGTTTAAAGGTTGTCAAACGTTGTTTCTCGTTGTATATCCTTTAATTCTAGAGTTAAATTGATAAATAACGTGTACGAATTTGATTAACGCATTTGGTTTGGTTACTCGACGTCTCTGTTCTCGTGTAGCCTACATATTGCGTTTTTTTTTTAATTTGCTTACCGGGCTAAAGGTTAGCATGTTTAAAATACGTAAGTCGTTTTGTTCATCAAATTTAAGTAGATAACTCATCAGTTGTTTGCATCAGAGCGATAATTTTTGAGATAGTTATTAAAACTGTTTAAAGGTTGTCAAACGTTGTTTCTCGTTGTATATCCTTTAATTCTAGAGTTAAATTGATAAATAACGTGTACGAATTTGTTTAACGCATTTGTTTTGGTTACTCGACGTCTCCGTTCTCGTGTAGCCTACATATTGCGTTTTTTTTTTAATTTGCTTACCGGGCTAAAGGTTAGCATGCTTAAAATACGTAGGTCGTTTTGTTCTACAAATTTAAGTAGATAACTCATCAGTTGTTTGCATCAGAGCGATAATTTTTGAGATAGTTATTAAAACTGTTTAAAGGTTGTCAAACGTTGTTTCTCGTTGTATATCCTTTAATTCTAGAGTTAAATTGATAAATAACGTGTACGAATTTGTTTAACGCATTTGTTTTGGTTACTCGACGTCTCCGTTCTCGTGTAGCCTACATATTGCGTTTTTTTTTTAATTTGCTTACCGGGCTAAAGGTTAGCATGTTTAAAATACGTGAGTCGTTTTGTTCATCAAATTTAAGTAGATAACTCATCAGTTGTTTGCATCAGAGCGAACATTTTTGAGATAGTTATTAAAACTGTTTAAAGGTTGTCAAACGTTGTTTCTCGTTGTATATCCTTTAATTCTAGAGTTAAATTGATAAATAACGTGTACGAATTTGTTTAGGCATTTCTTTTGGTTACTCGACGTCTCCGTGCTCGTGTAGCCTACATATTGCGTTTTTTTTTTTTAATTTGCTTACCGGGCTAAAGGTTAGCATGTTTAAAATACGTAAGTCGTTTTGTTCATCAAATTTAAGTAGATAACTCATCAGTTGTTTGCATCAGAGCGACAATTTTTGAGATAGTTATTAAAACTGTTTAAAGGTTGTCAAACGTTGTTTCTCGTTGTATATCCTTTAATTCTAGAGTTAAATTGATAAATAACGTGTACGAATTTGTTTAGCGCATTTGTTTTGGTTACTCGACGTCTCCGTTCTCGTGTAGCCTACATATTGCGTTTTTCTTTTAATTTGCTTACCGGGCTAAAGGTTAGCATGTTTAAAATACGTAAGTCGTTTTGTTCATCAAATTTAAGTAGATAACTCATCAGTTGTTTGCATCAGAACGACAATTTTTGAGATAGTTATTAAAACTGTTTAAAGGTTGTCAAACGTTGTTTCTCGTTGTATATCCTTTAATTCTAGAGTTAAATTGATAAATAACGTGTACGAATTTGTTTAACGCATTTGTTTTGGTTACTCGACGTCTCCGTTCTCGTGTAGCCTACATATTGCGTTTTTTTTTAAATTTGCTTACCGGGCTAAAGGTTAGCATGTTTAAAATACGTAAGTCGTTTTGTTCATCAAATTTAAGTAGATAACTCATCAGTTGTTTGCATCAGAGCGACAATTTTTGAGATAGTTATTAAAACTGTTTAAAGGTTGTCAAACGTTGTTTCTCGTTGTATATCCTTTAATTCTAGAGTTAAATTGATAAATAACGTGTACGAATTTGTTTAACGCATTTGTTTTGGTTACTCGACGTCTCCGTTCTCGTGTAGCCTACATATTGCGTTTTTTTTTTTAATTTGCTTACCGGGCTAAAGGTTAGCATGCTTAAAATACGTAGGTCGTTTTGTTCAACAAATTTAAGTAGATAACTCATCAGTTGTTTGCATCAGAGTGATAATTTTTGAGATAGTTATTAAACCTGTTTAAAGGTTGTCAAACGTTGTTTCTCGTTGTATATCCTTTAATTCTAGAGTTAAATTGATAAATGACGTGTACGAATTTGTTTAACGCATTTGTTTTGGTTACTCGACGTCTCCGTTATCGTGTAGCCTACATATTGCGTTTTTTTTTTAATTTGCTTACCGGGCTAAAGGTTAGCATGTTTAAAATACGTAAGTCGTTTTGTTCAACAAATTTAAGTAGATAACTCATCAGTTGTTTGCATCAGAGCGACAATTTTTTAGATAGTTATTAAAACTGTTTAAAGGTTGTCAAACATTGTTTCTCGTTGTATATCCTTTAATTCTAGAGTTAAATTGATAAATAACGTGTACGAATTTGTTTAACGCATTTGTTTTGGTTACTCGACGTCTCCGTTCTCGTGTAGCCTACATATTGCGTTTTTTTTTTAATTTGCTTACCGGGCTAATGGTTAGCATGTTTTAAATACGTATGTCGTTTTGTTCATCAAATTTAAGTAGATAACTCATCAGTTGTTTGCATTAGAGCGACAATTTTTGAGATAGTTATTAAAACTTTTTAAAGGTTGCCAAACGTTGTTTCTCGTTGTATATCCTTTAATTCTAGAGTTAAATTGATAAATAACGTGTACGAATTTGTTTAACGCATTTCTTTTGGTTACTCGACGTCTCCGTTCTCGTGTAGCCTACATATTGCGTTTTTTTTTAATTTGCTTACCGGGCTAAAGGTTAGCATGTTTAAAATACGTAAGTCGTTTTGTTCATCAAATTTAAGTAGATAACTCATCAGTTGTTTGCATCAGAGCGACAATTTTTGAGATAGTTATTAAACCTGTTTAAAGGTTGTCAAACGTTGTTTCTCGTTGTATATCCTTTAATTCTAGAGTTAAATTGATAAATGACGTGTACGAATTTGTTTAACGCATTTGTTTTGGTTACTCGACGTCTCCGTTCTCGTGTAGCCTACATATTGCATTTTTTTTAAATTTGCTTACCGGGCTAAAGGTTAGCATGTTTAAAATACGTAAGTCGTTTTGTTCATCAAATTTACGTAGATAACTCATCAGTTGTTTGCATCAGAGCGACAATTTTTGAGATAGTTATTAAAACTGTTTAAAGGTTGTCAAACGTTGTTTCTCGTTGTATATCCTTTAATTCTAGAGTTAAATTGATAAATAACGTGTACGAATTTGTTTAACGCATTTGTTTTGGTTACTCGACGTCTCCGTTCTCGTGTAGCCTACATATTGCGTTTTTTTTTTAATTTGCTTACCGGGCTAAAGGTTAGCATGTTTAAAATACGTAAGTCGTTTTGCTCAACAAGTTTGAGTAGATAACTCATCAGTTGTTTGCATCAGAGCGACAATTTTTGAGATAGTTATTAAAACTGTTTAAAGGTTGTCAAACGTTGTTTCTCGCTATATATCCTTTAATTCTAGAGTTAAATTTATAAATAACGTGTACGAATTTGTTTAACGCATTTGTTTTGGTTACTCGACGTCTCCGTTCTCGTGTAGCCTACATATTGCGTTTTTTTTTTAATTTGCTTACCGGGCTAAAGGTTAGCATGTTTAAAATACGTAAGTCGTTTTGTTCAACAAATTTAAGTAGATAACTCATTAGTTGTTTGCATTAGAGCGATAATTTTTGAGATAGTTATTAAAACTGTTTAAAGGTTGTCAAACGTTGTTTCTCGTTGTATATCATTTAATTCTAGAGTTAAATTGATAAATAACGTGTACGAATTTGTTTAACGCATTTGTTTTGGTTACTCGACGTCTCCGTTCTCGTGTAGCCTACATATTGCGTTTTTTTTTTAATTTGCTTACCGGGCTAAAGGTTAGCATGTTTAAAATACGTAAGTCGTTTTGTTCAACAAATTTGAGTAGATAACTAATCATTTGTTTGCATCAGAGCGACAATTTTTGAGATAGTTATTAAAACTGTTTAAAGGTTGTCAAACGTTTTTTCTCGTTGTATATCCTTTAATTCTAGAGTTAAATTGATAAATAACGTGTACGAATTTGTTTAACGCATTTGTTTTGGTTACTCGACGTCTCCGTTCTCGTGTAGCCTACATATTGCGTTTTTTTTTTAATTTGCTTGCCGGGCTAAAGGTTAGCATGTTTAAAATACGTAAGTCGTTTTGTTCATCAAATTTAAGTAGATAACTCATCAGTTGTTTCCATCAGAGCGATAATTTTTGAGATAGTTATTAAAACTGTTTAAAGGTTGTCAAACGTTGTTTCTCGTTGTATATCCTTTAATTCTAGAGTTAAATTGATAAATAACGTGTACGAATTTGTTTAACGCATTTGTTTTGGTTACTCGACGTCTCCGTTCTCGTGTAGCCTACATATTGCGTTTTTTTTTTTTAATTTGCTTACCGGGCTAAAGGTTAGCATGTTTAAAATACGTAAGTCGTTTTGTTCATCAAATTTAAGTAGATAACTCATCAGTTGTTTGCATCAGAGCGACAATTTTTGAGATAGTTATTAAAACTGTTTAAAGGTTGTCAAACGTTGTTTCTCGTTGTATATCCTTTAATTCTAGAGTTAAATTGATAAATAACGTGTACGAATTTGTTTAACGCATTTGTTTTGGTTACTCGACGTCTCCGTTCTCGTGTAGCCTACATATTGCGTTTTTTTTTTAATTTGCTTACCGGGCTAAAGGTTAGCATGTTTAAAATACGTAAGTCGTTTTGTTCATCAAATTTAAGTAGATAACTCATCAGTTTGCATCAGAGCGACAATATTTGAGATAGTTATTAAAACTGTTTAAAGGTTGTCAAACGTTGTTTCTCGTTGTATATCCTTTAATTCTAGAGTTAAATTGATAAATAACGTGTACGAATTTGTTTAACACATTTGTTTTGGTTACTCGACGTCTCCGTTCTCGTGTAGCCTACATATTTCGTTTTTTTTTTTAATTTGCTTACCGGGCTAAAGGTTAGCATGCTCAAAATACGTAAGTCGTTTTGTTCATCAAATTTAAGTAGATAACTCATCAGTTGTTTTCATCAGAGCGCTAATTTTTGAGATAGTTATTAAAACTGTTTAAAGGTTGTCAAACGTTGTTTCTCGTTGTATATTCTTTAATTCTAGAGTTAAATTGATAAATAACGTGTACGAATTTGTTTAACACATTTGTTTTGGTTACTCGACGTCTCCGTTCTCGTGTAGCCTACATATTGCGTTTTTTTTTTAATTTGCTTACCGGGCTAAAGGTTAGCATGCTCAAAATACGTAAGTCGTTTTGTTCAACAAATTTAAGTAGATAACTCATCAGTTGTTTGCATCAGAGCGATAATTTTTGAGATAGTTATTAAAACTGTTTAAAGGTTGTCAAACGTTGTTTCTCGTTGTATATCCTTTAATTCTAGAGTTAAATTGATAAATAACATATACGAATTTGTTTAACGCATTTGTTTTGGTTACTCGACGTCTCCGTTCTCGTGTAGCCTACATATTGCGTTTTTTTTTTTAATTTGCTTACCGGGCTAAAGGTTAGCATGCTCAAAATACGTAAGTCGTTTTGTTCATCAAATTTAAGTAGATAACTCATCAGTTGTTTGCATCAGAGCGACAATTTTTGAGATAGTTATTAAAACTGTTTAAAGGTTGTCAAACGTTGTTTCTCGTTGTATATCCTTTAATTCTAGAGTTAAATTGATAAATAACGTGTACGAATTTGTTTAACGTATTTGTTTTGGTTACTCGACGTCTCCGTTCTCGTGTAGCCTACATATTGCGTTTTTTTTTTTTAATTTGCTTACCGGGCTAAAGGTTAGCATGTTTAAAATACGTAAGTCGTTTTGTTCATCAAATTTAAGTAGATAACTCATCAGTTGTTTGCATCAGAGCGACAATTTTTGAGATAGTTATTAAAACTGTTTATAGGTTGTCAAACGTTGTTTCTCGTTGTATATCCTTTAATTCTAGAGTTAAATTGATAAATAACGTGTACGAATTTGTTTAACGTATTTGGTTTGGTTACTCGACGTCTCCGTTCTCGTGTAGCCTACATATTGCGTTTTTTTTTAATTTGCTTACCGGGCTAAAGGTTAGCATGCTTAAAATACGTAAGTCGTTTTGTTCAACAAATTTAAGTAGATAACTCATCAGTTGTTTGCATCAGAGCGATAATTTTTGAGATAGTTATTAAAACTGTTTAAAGGTTGTCAAACGTTGTTTCGCGTTGTATATCCTTTAATTCTAGAGTTAAATTGATAAATAACGTGTACGAATTTGTTTAACGCATTTTTTTTGGTTACTCGATGTCTCCGTTCTCGTGTAGCCTACATATTGCGTTTTTTTTTTAATTTGCTTACCGGGCTAAAGGTTAGCATGTTTAAAATACGTAAGTCGTTTTGTTCAACAAATTTGAGTAGATAACTCAGCAGTTGTTTGCATCAGAGTGACAATTTTTGAGATAGTTATTAAAACTGTTTAAAGGTTGTCAAACGTTGTTTCTCGTTGTATTTCCTTTAATTCTAGAGTTAAATTTATAAATAACCTGTACGAATTTGTTTAACGCATTTGTTTTGGTTACTCGACGTCTCCGTTCTCGTGTAGCCTACATATTGCGTTTTTTTTTTAATTTGCTTACCGGGCTAAAGGTTAGCATGTTTAAAATACGTAAGTCGTTTTGTTCATCACATTTAAGTGGATAACTCATCAGTTGTTTGCATCAGAGCGACAATTTTTGAGATAGTTATTAAAACTGTTTAAAGGTTGTCAAACGTTGTTTCTCGTTGTATATCCTTTAATTCTAGAGTTAAATTGATAAATAACGTGTACGAATTTGTTTAACGCATTTGGTTTTGTTACTCGACGTCTCTGTTCTCGTGTAGCCTACATATTGCGTTTTTTTTTTAATTTGCTTACCGAGCTAAAGGTTAGCATGTTTAAAATACGTAAGTCGTTTTGTTCATCAAATTTAAGTAGATAACTCATCAGTTGTTTGCATCAGAGCGATAATTTTTGAGATAGTTATTAAAACTGTTTAAAGGTTGTCAAACGTTGTTTCTCGTTGTATATCCTTTAATTCTAGAGTTAAATTGATAAATAACGTGTACGAATTTGTTTAACGCATTTGTTTTGGTTACTCGACGTCTCCGTTCTCGTGTAGCCTACATATTGCGTTTTTTTTTTTTTAATTTGCTTACCGGGCTAAAGGTTAGAATGTTTAAAATACGTAAGTCGTTTTGTTCATCAAATTTAAGTAGATAACTCATCAGTTGTTTGCATCAGAGCGACAATTTTTGAGATAGTTATTAAAACTGTTTAAAGGTTGTCAAACGTTGTTTCTCGTTGTATATCATTTAATTCTAGAGTTAAATTGATAAATAACGTGTACGAATTTGTTTAACGCATTTGTTTTGGTTACTCGACGTCTCCGTTCTCGTGTAGCCTACTATAGTGTTAACTACTTTGTACTCTTTACTTTAATTTTTAAAATAGTTTTCGTATTAACTTAAAATTTTGAATAACTTCAAAAAAAGAAAATTCTAATTAGTTGGAAAATATCTAAACTCAAAAATAAACAAAAATAAATTTTTTATTGCAAACCAAAATAAAAGAGTTTTTTTAAAATATCAACTTGAATGTTGATATACCTACATATTGCGTTTTTTTTTTAATTTGCTTACCGGGCTAAAGGTTAGCATGTTTAAAATACGTAAGTCGTTTTGTTCATCAAATTTAAGTAGATAACTCATCAGTTGTTTGCATCAGAGCGACAATTTTTGAGATAGTTATTAAAACTGTTTAAAGGTTGTCAAACGTTGTTTCTCGTTGTATATCCTTTAATTCTAGAGTTAAATTGATAAATAACGTGTACGAATTTGTTTAACGCATTTGTTTTGGTTACTCGACGTCTCCGTTCTCGTGTAGCCTACATATTGCGTTTTTTTTTTAATTTGCTTACCGGGCTAAAGGTTAGCATGCTTAAAATACGTAGGTCGTTTTGTTCAACAAATTTAAGTAGATAACTCATCAGTTGTTTGCATCAGAGTGATAATTTTTGAGATAGTTATTAAAACTGTTTAAAGGTTGTCAAACGTTGTTTCTCGTTGTATATCCTTTAATTCTAGAGTTAAATTGATAAATAACGTGTACGAATTTGGTTAACGCATTTGTTTTGGTTACTCGACGTCTCCGTTCTTGTGTAGCCTACATATTGCGTTTTTTTTTTTAATTTGCTTACCGGGCTAAAGGTTAGCATGTTTAAAATACGTAAGTCGTTTTGTTCAACAAATTTAAGTAGATAACTCATCAGTTGTTTGCATCAGAGCGACAATTTTTTAGATAGTTATTAAAACTGTTTAAAGGTTGTCAAACATTGTTTCTCGTTGTATATCCTTTAATTCTAGAGTTAAATTGATAAATAACGTGTACGAATTTGTTTAACGCATTTGTTTTGGTTACTCGACGTCTCCGTTCTCGTGTAGCCTACATACTGCGTTTTTTTTTAAATTTGCTTACCGGGCTAATGGTTAGCATGTTTAAAATACGTAAGTCGTTTTGTTCATCAAATTTAAGTAGATAACTCATCAGTTGTTTGCATCAGAGCAACAATTTTTGAGATAGTTATTAAAACTTTTTAAAGGTTGCCAAACGTTGTTTCTCGTTGTATATCCTTTAATTCTAGAGTTAAATTGATAAATAACGTGTACGAATTTGTTTAACGCATTTCTTTTGGTTACTCGACGTCTCCGTTCTCGTGTAGCCTACATATTGCGTTTTTTTTTTTTAATTTGCTTACCTGGCTAAAGGTTAGCATGTTTAAAATACGTAAGTCGTTTTGTTCATCAAATTTAAGTAGATAACTCATCAGTTGTTTGCATCAGAGCGACAATTTTTGAGATAGTTATTAAAACTGTTTAAAGGTTGTCAAACATTGTTTCTCGTTGTATATCCTTTAATTCTAGAGTTAAATTGATAAATAACGTGTACGAATTTGTTTAACGCATTTGTTTTGGTTACTCGACGTCTCCGTTCTCGTGTAGCCTACATATTGCATTTTTTTTTTAATTTGCTTACCGGGCTAAAGGTTAGCATGTTTAAAATACGTAAGTCGTTTTGTTCATCAAATTTAAGTAGATAACTCATCAGTTGTTTGCATCAGAGCGACAATTTTTGAGATAGTTATTAAAACTGTTTAAAGGTTGTCAAACGTTGTTTCTCGTTGTATATCCTTTAATTCTAGAGTTAAATTGATAAATAACGTGTACGAATTTGTTTAACGCATTTGTTTTGGTTACTCGACGTCTCCGTTCTCGTGTAGCCTACATATTGCGTTTTTTTTTTAATTTGCTTACCGGGCTAAAGGTTAGCATGTTTAAAATACGTAAGTCGTTTTGTTCAACAAATTTGAATAGATAACTCATCAGTTGTTTGCATCAGAGCGACAATTTTTGAGATAGTTATTAAAACTGTTTAAAGGTTGTCAAACGTTGTTTCTCGTTGTATATCCTTTAATTCTAGAGCTAAATTTATAAATAACGTGTACGAATTTGTTTAACGCATTTGTTTTGGTTACTCGACGTCTCCGTTCTCGTGTAGCCTACATATTGCGTTTTTTTTTTAATTTGCTTACCGGGCTAAAGGTTAGCATGTTTAAAATACGTAAGTCGTTTTGTTCAACAAATTTAAGTAGATAACTCATTAGTTGTTTGCATCAGAGCGATAATTTTTGAGATAGTTATTAAAACTGTTTAAAGGTTGTCAAACGTTGTTTCTCGTTGTATATCATTTAATTCTAGAGTTAAATTGATAAATAACGTGTACGAATTTGTTTAACGCATTTGTTTTAGTTACTCGACGTCTCCGTTCTCGTGTAGCCTACATATTGCGTTTTTTTTTAATTTGCTTACCGGGCTAAAGGTTAGCATGTTTAAAATACGTAAGTCGTTTTGTTCAACAAATTTGAGTAGATAACTCATCATTTGTTTGCATCAGAGCGACAATTTTTGAGATAGTTATTAAAACTGTTTAAAGGTTGTCAAACGTTTTTTCTCGTTGTATATCCTTTAATTCTAGAGTTAAATTGATAAATAACGTGTACGAATTTGTTTAACGCATTTGTTTTGGTTACTCGACGTCTCCGTTCTCGTGTAGCCTACATATTGCGTTTTTTTTTTAATTTGCTTGCCGGGCTAAAGGTTAGCATGTTTAAAATACGTAAGTCGTTTTGTTCATCAAATTTAAGTAGATAACTCATCAGTTGTTTGCATCAGAGCGATAATTTTTGAGATAGTTATTAAAACTGTTTAAAGGTTGTCAAACGTTGTTTCTCGTTGTATATCCTTTAATTCTAGAGTTAAATTGATAAATAACGTGTACGAATTTGTTTAACGCATTTGTTTTGGTTACTCGACGTCTCCGTTCTTGTGTAGCCTACATATTGCGTTTTTTTTTTTAATTTGCTTACCGGGCTAAAGGTTAGCATGTTTAAAATACGTAAGTCGTTTTGTTCATCAAATTTAAGTAGATAACTCATCAGTTGTTTGCATCAGAGCGACAATATTTGAGATAGTTATTAAAACTGTTTAAAGGTTGTCAAACGTTGTTTCTCGTTGTATATCCTTTAATTCTAGAGTTAAATTGATAAATAACGTGTACGAATTTGTTTAACACATTTGTTTTGGTTACTCGACGTCTCCGTTCTCGTGTAGCCTACATATTGCGTTTTTTTTTAATTTGCTTACCGGGCTAAAGGTTAGCATGCTCAAAATACGTAAGTCGTTTTGTTCATCAAATTTAAGTAGATAACTCGTCAGTTGTTTGCATCAGAGCGATAATTTTTGAGATAGTTATTAAAACTGTTTAAAGGTCGTCAAACTTTGTTTCTCGTTGTATATCCTTTAATTCTAGAGTTAAATTGATAAATAACGTGTACGAATTTGTTTAACACATTTGTTTTGGTTACTCGACGTCTCCGTTCTCGTGTAGCCTACATATTGCGTTTTTTTTTTAATTTGCTTACCGGGCTAAAGGTTAGCATGCTCAAAATACGTAAGTCGTTTTGTTCAACAAATTTAAGTAGATAACTCATCAGTTGTTTGCATCAGAGCGATAATTTTTGAGATAGTTATTAAAACTGTTTAAAGGTTGTCAAACGTTGTTTCTCGTTGTATATCCTTTAATTCTAGAGTTAAATTGATAAATAACATGTACGAATTTGTTTAACGCATTTGTTTTGGTTACTCGACGTCTCCGTTCTCGTGTAGCCTACATATTGCGTTTTTTTTTAATTTGCTTACCGGGCTAAAGGTTAGCATGCTTAAAATACGTAAGTCGTTTTGTTCAACAAATTTAAGTAGATAACTCATCAGTTGTTTGCATCAGAGCGATAATTTTTGAGATAGTTATTAAAACTGTTTAAAGGTTGTCAAACGTTGTTTCGCGTTGTATATCCTTTAATTCTAGAGTTAAATTGATAAATAACGTGTACGAATTTGTTTAACGTATTTGGTTTGGTTACTCGACGTCTCCGTTCTCGTGTAGCCTACATATTGCGTTTTTTTTTTTAATTTGCTTACCGGGCTAAAGGTTAGCATGTTTAAAATACGTAAGTCGTTTTGTTCAACAAATTTAAGTAGATAACTCATCAGTTGTTTGCATCAGAGCGACAATTTTTTAGATAGTTATTAAAACTGTTTAAAGGTTGTCAAACATTGTTTCTCGTTGTATATCCTTTAATTCTAGAGTTAAATTGATAAATAACGTGTACGAATTTGTTTAACGCATTTGTTTTGGTTACTCGACGTCTCCGTTCTCGTGTAGCCTACATATTGCGTTTTTTTTTTAATTTGCTTACCGGGCTAATGGTTAGCATGCTCAAAATACGTAAGTCCTTTTGTTCATCAAATTTAAGTAGATAACTCATCAGTTGTTTGCATCAGATCAACAATTTTTGAGATAGTTATTAAAACTTTTTAAAGGTTGCCAAACGTTGTTTCTCGTTGTATATATTATTTAATTCTAGAGTTAAATTGATAAATAACGTGTACGAATTTGTTTAACGCATTTCTTTTGGTTACTCGACGTCTCCGTTCTCGTGTAGCCTACATATTGCGTTTTTTTTTTTTTAATTTGCTTACCTGGCTAAAGGTTAGCATGTTTAAAATACGTAAGTCGTTTTGTTTATCAAATTTAAGTAGATAACTCATCAGTTGTTTGCATCAGAGCGACAATTTTTGAGATAGTTATTAAAACTGTTTAAAGGTTGTCAAACATTGTTTCTCGTTGTATATCCTTTAATTCTAGAGTTAAATTGATAAATAACGTGTACGAATTTGTTTAACGCATTTGTTTTGGTTACTCGACGTCTCCGTTCTCGTGTAGCCTACATATTGCGTTTTTTTTTAATTTGCTTACCGGGCTAAAGGTTAGCATGTTTAAAATACGTAAGTCGTTTTGTTCAACAAATTTGAGTAGATAACTCATCAGTTGTTTGCATCAGAGCGACAATTTTTGAGATAGTTATTAAAACTGTTTAAAGGTTGTCAAACGTTGTTTCTCGTTGTATATCCTTTAATTCTAGAGCTAAATTTATAAATAACGTGTACGAATTTGTTTAACGCATTTGTTTTGGTTACTCGACGTCTCCGTTCTCGTGTAGCCTACATATTGCGTTTTTTTTTTTAATTTGCTTACCGGGCTAAAGGTTAGCATGTTTAAAATACGTAAGTCGTTTTGTTCAACAAATTTAAGTAGATAACTCATTAGTTGTTTGCATCAGAGCGATAATTTTTGAGATAGTTATTAAAACTGTTTAAAGGTTGTCAAACGTTGTTTCTCGTTGTATATCATTTAATTCTAGAGTTAAATTGATAAATAACGTGTACGAATTTGTTTAACGCATTTGTTTTGGTTACTCGACGTCTCCGTTCTCGTGTAGCCTACATATTGCGTTTTTTTTTTAATTTGCTTACCGGGCTAAAGGTTAGCATGTTTAAAATACGTAAGTCGTTTTGTTCAACAAATTTGAGTAGATAACTCATCATTTGTTTGCATCAGAGCGACAATTTTTGAGATAGTTATTAAAACTGTTTAAAGGTTGTCAAACGTTTTTTCTCGTTGTATATCCTTTAATTCTAGAGTTAAATTGATAAATAACGTGTACGAATTTGTTTAACGCATTTGTTTTGGTTACTCGACGTCTCCGTTCTCGTGTAGCCTACATATTGCGTTTTTTTTTAATTTGCTTGCCGGGCTAAAGGTTAGCATGTTTAAAATACGTAAGTCGTTTTGTTCATCAAATTTAAGTAGATAACTCATCAGTTGTTTGCATCAGAGCGATAATTTTTGAGATAGTTATTAAAACTGTTTAAAGGTTGTCAAACGTTGTTTCTCGTTGTATATCCTTTAATTCTAGAGTTAAATTGATAAATAACGTGTACGAATTTGTTTAACGCATTTGTTTTGGTTACTCGACGTCTCCGTTCTCGTGTAGCCTACATATTGCGTTTTTTTTTTTAATTTGCTTACCGGGCTAAAGGTTAGCATGTTTAAAATACGTAAGTCGTTTTGTTCATCAAATTTAAGTAGATAACTCATCAGTTGTTTGCATCAGAGCGACAATTTTTGAGATAGTTATTAAAACTGTTTAAAGGTTGTCAAACGTTGTTTCTCGTTGTATATCCTTTAATTCTAGAGTTAAATTGATAAATAACGTGTACGAATTTGTTTAACGCATTTGTTTTGGTTACTCGACGTCTCCGTTCTCGTGTAGCCTACATATTGCGTTTTTTTTTTAATTTGCTTACCGGGCTAAAGGTTAGCATGTTTAAAATACGTAAGTCGTTTTGTTCATCAAATTTAAGTAGATAACTCATCAGTTGTTTGCATCAGAGCGACAATATTTGAGATAGTTATTAAAACTGTTTAAAGGTTGTCAAACGTTGTTTCTCGTTGTATATCCTTTAATTCTAGAGTTAAATTGATAAATAACGTGTACGAATTTGTTTAACACATTTGTTTTGGTTACTCGACGTCTCCGTTCTCGTGTAGCCTACATATTGCGTTTTTTTTTTAATTTGCTTACCGGGCTAAAGGTTAGCATGCTCAAAATACGTAAGTCGTTTTGTTCATCAAATTTAAGTAGATAACTCGTCAGTTGTTTGCATCAGAGCGATAATTTTTGAGATAGTTATTAAAACTGTTTAAAGGTCGTCAAACTTTGTTTCTCGTTGTATATCCTTTAATTCTAGAGTTAAATTGATAAATAACGTGTACGAATTTGTTTAACACATTTGTTTTGGTTACTCGACGTCTCCGTTCTCGTGTAGCCTACATATTGCGTTTTTTTTTAATTTGCTTACCGGGCTAAAGGTTAGCATGCTCAAAATACGTAAGTCGTTTTGTTCAACAAATTTAAGTAGATAACTCATCAGTTGTTTGCATCAGAGCGATAATTTTTGAGATAGTTATTAAAACTGTTTAAAGGTTGTCAAACGTTGTTTCTCGTTGTATATCTTTTAATTCTAGAGTTAAATTGATAAATAACATGTACGAATTTGTTTAACGCATTTGTTTTGGTTACTCGACGTCTCCGTTCTCGTGTAGCCTACATATTGCGTTTTTTTTTTTAATTTGCTTACCGGGCTAAAGGTTAGCATGCTCAAAATACGTAAGTCGTTTTGTTCATCAAATTTAAGTAGATAACTCATCAGTTGTTTGCATCAGAGCGACAATTTTTGAGATAGTTATTAAAACTGTTTAAAGGTTGTCAAACGTTGTTTCTCGTTGTATATCCTTTAATTCTAGAGTTAAATTGATAAATAACGTGTACGAATTTGTTTAACGTATTTGTTTTGGTTACTCGACGTCTCCGTTCTCGTGTAGCCTACATATTGCGTTTTTTTTTTAATTTGCTTACCGGGCTAAAGGTTAGCATTTTTAAAATACGTAAGTCGTTTTGTTCATCAAATTTAAGTAGATAACTCATCAGTTGTTTGCATCAGAGCGACAATTTTTGAGATAGTTATTAAAACTGTTTATAGGTTGTCAAACGTTGTTTCTCGTTGTATATCCTTTAATTCTAGAGTTAAATTGATAAATAACGTGTACGAATTTGTTTAACGTATTTGGTTTGGTTACTCGACGTCTCCGTTCTCGTGTAGCCTACATATTGCGTTTTTTTTTAATTTGCTTACCGGGCTAAAGGTTAGCATGCTTAAAATACGTAAGTCGTTTTGTTCAACAAATTTAAGTAGATAACTCATCAGTTGTTTGCATCAGAGCGATAATTTTTGAGATAGTTATTAAAACTGTTTAAAGGTTGTCAAACGTTGTTTCGCGTTGTATATCCTTTAATTCTAGAGTTAAATTGATAAATAACGTGTACAAATTTGTTTAACGCATTTTTTTTGGTTACAGAGCGACAATTTTTGAGATAGTTATTAAAACTGTTTAAAGGTTGTCAAACGTTGTTTCTCGTTGTATATCCTTTAATTCTAGAGTTAAATTGATAAATAACGTGTACGAATTTGTTTAACGCATTTGGTTTGGATACTCGACGTCTCTGTTCTCGTGTAGCCTACATATTGCGTTTTTTTTTTAATTTGCTTACCGGGCTAAAGGTTGGCATGTTTAAAATACGTAAGTCGTTTTGTTCATCAAATTTAAGTAGATAACTCATCAGTTGTTTGCATCAGAGCGATAATTTTTGAGATAGTTATTAAAACTAAAACTAAAATACGTAAGTCGTTTTGTTCATCAAATTTAAGTTGATAACTCATCAGTTGTTTGCATCAGAGCGACAATTTTTGAAATAGTTATTAAAACTGTTTAAAGGTTGTCAAACGTTGTTTCTCGTTGTATATCCTTTAATTCTAGAGTTAAATTGATAAATAACGTGTACGAATTTGTTTAACGCATTTGTTTTGGTTACAGAGCGACAATTTTTGAGATAGTTATTAAAACTGTTTAAAGGTTGTCAAACGTTGTTTCTCGTTGTATATCCTTTAATTCTAGAGTTAAATTTATAAATAACGTGTACGAATTTGTTTAACGCATTTGTTTTGGTTACTCGACGTCTCCGTTCTCGTGTAGCCTACATATTGCGTTTTTTTTTTAATTTGCTTACCGGGCTAAAGGTTAGCATGTTTAAAATACGTAAGTCGTTTTGTTCATCACATTTAAGTAGATAACTCATCAGTTGTTTGCATCAGAGCGACAATTTTTGAGATAGTTATTAAAACTGTTTAAAGGTTGTCAAACGTTGTTTCTCGTTGTATATCCTTTAATTCTAGAGTTAAATTGATAAATAACGTGTACGAATTTGTTTAACGCATTTGGTTTGGTTACTCGACGTCTCTGTTCTCGTGTAGCCTACATATTGCGTTTTTTTTTTAATTTGCTTACCGGGCTAAAGGTTAGCATGTTTAAAATACGTAAGTCGTTTTGTTCATCAAATTTAAGTAGATAACTCATCAGTTGTTTGCATCAGAGCGATAATTTTTGAAATAGTTATTAAAACTAAAACTAAAATACGTAAGTCGTTTTGTTCATCAAATTTAAGTTGATAACTCATCAGTTGTTTGCATCAGAGCGACAATTTTTGAGATAGTTATTAAAACTGTTTAAAGGTTGTCAAACGTTGTTTCTCGTTGTATATCCTTTAATTCTAGAGTTAAATTGATAAATAACGTGTACGAATTTGTTTAACGCATTTGTTTTGGTTACAGAGCGACAATTTTTGAGATAGTTATTAAAACTGTTTAAAGGTTGTCAAACGTTGTTTCTCGTTGTATATCCTTTAATTCTAGAGTTAAATTGATAAATAACGTGTACGAATTTGTTTAACGCATTTGTTTTGGTTACTCGACGTCTCCGTTCTCGTGTAGCCTACATATTGCGTTTTTTTTTTAATTTGCTTACCGGGCTAAAGGTTAGCATGTTTAAAATACGTAAGTCGTTTTCTTCATCAAATTTAAGTAGATAACTCATCAGTTGTTTGCAACAGAGCGACAATTTTTGAGATAGTTATTAAAACTGTTTAAAGGTTGTCAAACGTTGTTTCTCGTTGTATATCCTTTAATTCTAGAGTTAAATTGATAAATAACGTGTACGAATTTGTTTAACGCATTTGTTTTGGTTACTCGACGTCTCCGTTCTCGTGTAGCCTACATATTGCGTTTTTTTTTTTAATTTGCTTACCGGGCTAAAGGTTAGCATGTTTAAAATACGTAAGTCGTTTTCTTCATCAAATTTAAGTAGATAACTCATCAGTTGTTTGCAACAGAGCGACAATTTTTGAGATAGTTATTAAAACTGTTTAAAGGTTGTCAAACGTTGTTTCTCGTTGTATATCCTTTAATTCTAGAGTTAAATTGATAAATAACGTGTACGAATTTGTTTAACGCATTTGTTTTGGTTACTCGACGTCTCCGTTCTCGTGTAGCCTACATATTGCGTTTTTTTTTTAATTTGCTTACCGGGCTAAAGGTTAGCATGTTTAAAATACGTAAGTCGTTTTGTTCATCAAATTTAAGTAGATAACTCATCAGTTGTTTGCATCAGAGCGACAATATTTGAGATAGTTATTAAAACTGTTTAAAGGTTGTCAAACGTTGTTTCTCGTTGTATATCCTTTAATTCTAGAGTTAAATTGATAAATAACGTGTACGAATTTGTTTAACACATTTGTTTTGGTTACTCGACGTCTCCGTTCTCGTGTAGCCTACATATTGCGTTTTTTTTTTAATTTGCTTACCGGGCTAAAGGTTAGCATGCTCAAAATACGTAAGTCGTTTTGTTCATCAAATTTAAGTAGATAACTCGTCAGTTGTTTGCATCAGAGCGATAATTTTTGAGATAGTTATTAAAACTGTTTAAAGGTCGTCAAACTTTGTTTCTCGTTGTATATCCTTTAATTCTAGAGTTAAATTGATAAATAACGTGTACGAATTTGTTTAACACATTTGTTTTGGTTACTCGACGTCTCCGTTCTCGTGTAGCCTACATATTGCGTTTTTTTTTAATTTGCTTACCGGGCTAAAGGTTAGCATGCTCAAAATACGTAAGTCGTTTTGTTCAACAAATTTAAGTAGATAACTCATCAGTTGTTTGCATCGGAGCGATAATTTTTGAGATAGTTATTAAAACTGTTTAAAGGTTGTCAAACGTTGTTTCTCGTTGTATATCTTTTAATTCTAGAGTTAAATTGATAAATAACATGTACGAATTTGTTTAACGCATTTGTTTTGGTTACTCGACGTCTCCGTTCTCGTGTAGCCTACATATTGCGTTTTTTTTTTTAATTTGCTTACCGGGCTAAAGGTTAGCATGCTCAAAATACGTAAGTCGTTTTGTTCATCAAATTTAAGTAGATAACTCATCAGTTGTTTGCATCAGAGCGACAATTTTTGAGATAGTTATTAAAACTGTTTAAAGGTTGTCAAACGTTGTTTCTCGTTGTATATCCTTTAATTCTAGAGTTAAATTGATAAATAACGTGTACGAATTTGTTTAACGTATTTGTTTTGGTTACTCGACGTCTCCGTTCTCGTGTAGCCTACATATTGCGTTTTTTTTTAATTTGCTTACCGGGCTAAAGGTTAGCATTTTTAAAATACGTAAGTCGTTTTGTTCATCAAATTTAAGTAGATAACTCATCAGTTGTTTGCATCAGAGCGACAATTTTTGAGATAGTTATTAAAACTGTTTATAGGTTGTCAAACGTTGTTTCTCGTTGTATATCCTTTAATTCTAGAGTTAAATTGATAAATAACGTGTACGAATTTGTTTAACGTATTTGGTTTGGTTACTCGACGTCTCCGTTCTCGTGTAGCCTACATATTGCGTTTTTTTTTAATTTGCTTACCGGACTAAAGGTTAGCATGCTTAAAATACGTAAGTCGTTTTGTTCAACAAATTTAAGTAGATAACTCATCAGTTGTTTGCATCAGAGCGATAATTTTTGAGATAGTTATTAAAACTGTTTAAAGGTTGTCAAACGTTGTTTCGCGTTGTATATCCTTTAATTCTAGAGTTAAATTGATAAATAACGTGTACAAATTTGTTTAACGCATTTTTTTTGGTTACAGAGCGACAATTTTTGAGATAGTTATTAAAACTGTTTAAAGGTTGTCAAACGTTGTTTCTCGTTGTATATCCTTTAATTCTAGAGTTAAATTGATAAATAACGTGTACGAATTTGTTTAACGCATTTGGTTTGGATACTCGACGTCTCTGTTCTCGTGTAGCCTACATATTGCGTTTTTTTTTTAATTTGCTTACCGGGCTAAAGGTTGGCATGTTTAAAATACGTAAGTCGTTTTGTTCATCAAATTTAAGTAGATAACTCATCAGTTGTTTGCATCAGAGCGATAATTTTTGAGATAGTTATTAAAACTAAAACTAAAATACGTAAGTCGTTTTGTTCATCAAATTTAAGTTGATAACTCATCAGTTGTTTGCATCAGAGCGACAATTTTTGAAATAGTTATTAAAACTGTTTAAAGGTTGTCAAACGTTGTTTCTCGTTGTATATCCTTTAATTCTAGAGTTAAATTGATAAATAACGTGTACGAATTTGTTTAACGCATTTGTTTTGGTTACAGAGCGACAATTTTTGAGATAGTTATTAAAACTGTTTAAAGGTTGTCAAACGTTGTTTCTCGTTGTATATCCTTTAATTCTAGAGTTAAATTTATAAATAACGTGTACGAATTTGTTTAACGCATTTGTTTTGGTTACTCGACGTCTCCGTTCTCGTGTAGCCTACATATTGCGTTTTTTTTTTAATTTGCTTACCGGGCTAAAGGTTAGCATGTTTAAAATACGTAAGTCGTTTTGTTCATCACATTTAAGTAGATAACTCATCAGTTGTTTGCATCAGAGCGACAATTTTTGAGATAGTTATTAAAACTGTTTAAAGGTTGTCAAACGTTGTTTCTCGTTGTATATCCTTTAATTCTAGAGTTAAATTGATAAATAACGTGTACGAATTTGTTTAACGCATTTGGTTTGGTTACTCGACGTCTCTGTTCTCGTGTAGCCTACATATTGCGTTTTTTTTTTAATTTGCTTACCGGGCTAAAGGTTAGCATGTTTAAAATACGTAAGTCGTTTTGTTCATCAAATTTAAGTAGATAACTCATCAGTTGTTTGCATCAGAGCGATAATTTTTGAAATAGTTATTAAAACTAAAACTAAAATACGTAAGTCGTTTTGTTCATCAAATTTAAGTTGATAACTCATCAGTTGTTTGCATCAGAGCGACAATTTTTGAGATAGTTATTAAAACTGTTTAAAGGTTGTCAAACGTTGTTTCTCGTTGTATATCCTTTAATTCTAGAGTTAAATTGATAAATAACGTGTACGAATTTGTTTAACGCATTTGTTTTGGTTACAGAGCGACAATTTTTGAGATAGTTATTAAAACTGTTTAAAGGTTGTCAAACGTTGTTTCTCGTTGTATATCCTTTAATTCTAGAGTTAAATTGATAAATAACGTGTACGAATTTGTTTAACGCATTTGTTTTGGTTACTCGACGTCTCCGTTCTCGTGTAGCCTACATATTGCGTTTTTTTTTTAATTTGCTTACCGGGCTAAAGGTTAGCATGTTTAAAATACGTAAGTCGTTTTCTTCATCAAATTTAAGTAGATAACTCATCAGTTGTTTGCAACAGAGCGACAATTTTTGAGATAGTTATTAAAACTGTTTAAAGGTTGTCAAACGTTGTTTCTCGTTGTATATCCTTTAATTCTACAGTTAAATTGATGAATAACGTGTACGAATTTGTTTAACGCATTTGTTTTGGTTACTGGACGTCTCCGTTCTCGTGTAGCCTACATATTGCGTTTTTTTTTAATTTGCTTACCGGGCTAAAGGTTAGCATGTTTAAAATACGTAAGTCGTTTTGTTCATCAAATTTAAGTAGATAACTCATCAGTTGTTTGCATCAGAGCGACAATTTTTGAGATAGTTATTAAAACTGTTTAAAGGTTGTCAAACGTTGTTTCGCGTTGTATATCCTTTAATTCTAGAGTTAAATTGATAAATAACGTGTACGAATTTGTTTAACGCATTTTTTTTGGTTACTCGATGTCTCCGTTCTCGTGTAGCCTACATATTGCGTTTTTTTTTAAATTTGCTTACCGGGCTAAAGGTTAGCATGCTCAAAATACGTAAGTCGTTTTGTTCAACAAATTTGAGTAGATAACTCAGCAGTTGTTTGCATCAGAGCGACAATTTTTGAGATAGTTATTAAAACTGTTTAAAGGTTGTCAAACGTTCTTTCTCGTTGTATATCCTTTAATTCTAGAGTTAAATTTATAAATAACGTGTACGAATTTGTTTAACGCATTTGTTTTGGTTACTCGACGTCTCCGTTCTCGTGTAGCCTACATATTGCGTTTTTTTTAATTTGCTTACCGGGCTAAAGATTAGCATGTTTAAAATACGTAAGTCGTTTTGTTCATCACATTTAAGTAGATAACTCATCAGTTGTTTGCATCAGAGCGACAATTTTTGAGATAGTTATTAAAACTGTTTAAAGGTTGTCAAACGTTGTTTCTCGTTGTATATCCTTTAATTCTAGAGTTAAATTAATAAATAACGTGTACGAATTTGTTTAACGCATTTGGTTTGGTTACTCGACGTCTCTGTTCTCGTGTAGCCTACATATTGCGTTTTTTTTTTAATTTGCTTACCGGGCTAAAGGTTGGCATGTTTAAAATACGTAAGTCGTTTTGTTCATCAAATTTAAGTAGATAACTCATCAGTTGTTTGCATCAGAGCGATAATTTTTGAGATAGTTATTAAAACTGTTTAAAGGTTGTCAAACGTTGTTTCTCGTTGTATATCTTTTAATTCTAGAGTTAAATTGATAAATAACATGTACGAATTTGTTTAACGCATTTGTTTTGGTTACTCGACGTCTCCGTTCTCGTGTAGCCTACATATTGCGTTTTTTTTTTTAATTTGCTTACCGGGCTAAAGGTTAGCATGCTCAAAATACGTAAGTCGTTTTGTTCATCAAATTTAAGTAGATAACTCATCAGTTGTTTGCATCAGAGCGACAATTTTTGAGATAGTTATTAAAACTGTTTAAAGGTTGTCAAACGTTGTTTCTCGTTGTATATCCTTTAATTCTAGAGTTAAATTGATAAATAACGTGTACGAATTTGTTTAACGTATTTGTTTTGGTTACTCGACGTCTCCGTTCTCGTGTAGCCTACATATTGCGTTTTTTTTTAATTTGCTTACCGGGCTAAAGGTTAGCATTTTTAAAATACGTAAGTCGTTTTGTTCATCAAATTTAAGTAGATAACTCATCAGTTGTTTGCATCAGAGCGACAATTTTTGAGATAGTTATTAAAACTGTTTATAGGTTGTCAAACGTTGTTTCTCGTTGTATATCCTTTAATTCTAGAGTTAAATTGATAAATAACGTGTACGAATTTGTTTAACGTATTTGGTTTGGTTACTCGACGTCTCCGTTCTCGTGTAGCCTACATATTGCGTTTTTTTTTAATTTGCTTACCGGGCTAAAGGTTAGCATGCTTAAAATACGTAAGTCGTTTTGTTCAACAAATTTAAGTAGATAACTCATCAGTTGTTTGCATCAGAGCGATAATTTTTGAGATAGTTATTAAAACTGTTTAAAGGTTGTCAAACGTTGTTTCGCGTTGTATATCCTTTAATTCTAGAGTTAAATTGATAAATAACGTGTACAAATTTGTTTAACGCATTTTTTTTGGTTACAGAGCGACAATTTTTGAGATAGTTATTAAAACTGTTTAAAGGTTGTCAAACGTTGTTTCTCGTTGTATATCCTTTAATTCTAGAGTTAAATTGATAAATAACGTGTACGAATTTGTTTAACGCATTTGGTTTGGATACTCGACGTCTCTGTTCTCGTGTAGCCTACATATTGCGTTTTTTTTTTAATTTGCTTACCGGGCTAAAGGTTGGCATGTTTAAAATACGTAAGTCGTTTTGTTCATCAAATTTAAGTAGATAACTCATCAGTTGTTTGCATCAGAGCGATAATTTTTGAGATAGTTATTAAAACTAAAACTAAAATACGTAAGTCGTTTTGTTCATCAAATTTAAGTTGATAACTCATCAGTTGTTTGCATCAGAGCGACAATTTTTGAGATAGTTATTAAAACTGTTTAAAGGTTGTCAAACGTTGTTTCTCGTTGTATATCCTTTAATTCTAGAGTTAAATTGATAAATAACGTGTACGAATTTGTTTAACGCATTTGTTTTGGTTACAGAGCGACAATTTTTGAGATAGTTATTAAAACTGTTTAAAGGTTGTCAAACGTTGTTTCTCGTTGTATATCCTTTAATTCTAGAGTTAAATTTATAAATAACGTGTACGAATTTGTTTAACGCATTTGTTTTGGTTACTCGACGTCTCCGTTCTCGTGTAGCCTACATATTGCGTTTTTTTTTTAATTTGCTTACCGGGCTAAAGGTTAGCATGTTTAAAATACGTAAGTCGTTTTGTTCATCACATTTAAGTAGATAACTCATCAGTTGTTTGCATCAGAGCGACAATTTTTGAGATAGTTATTAAAACTGTTTAAAGGTTGTCAAACGTTGTTTCTCGTTGTATATCCTTTAATTCTAGAGTTAAATTGATAAATAACGTGTACGAATTTGTTTAACGCATTTGGTTTGGTTACTCGACGTCTCTGTTCTCGTGTAGCCTACATATTGCGTTTTTTTTTTAATTTGCTTACCGGGCTAAAGGTTAGCATGTTTAAAATACGTAAGTCGTTTTGTTCATCAAATTTAAGTAGATAACTCATCAGTTGTTTGCATCAGAGCGATAATTTTTGAAATAGTTATTAAAACTAAAACTAAAATACGTAAGTCGTTTTGTTCATCAAATTTAAGTTGATAACTCATCAGTTGTTTGCATCAGAGCGACAATTTTTGAGATAGTTATTAAAACTGTTTAAAGGTTGTCAAACGTTGTTTCTCGTTGTATATCCTTTAATTCTAGAGTTAAATTGATAAATAACGTGTACGAATTTGTTTAACGCATTTGTTTTGGTTACAGAGCGACAATTTTTGAGATAGTTATTAAAACTGTTTAAAGGTTGTCAAACGTTGTTTCTCGTTGTATATCCTTTAATTCTAGAGTTAAATTGATAAATAACGTGTACGAATTTGTTTAACGCATTTGTTTTGGTTACTCGACGTCTCCGTTCTCGTGTAGCCTACATATTGCGTTTTTTTTTTAATTTGCTTACCGGGCTAAAGGTTAGCATGTTTAAAATACGTAAGTCGTTTTCTTCATCAAATTTAAGTAGATAACTCATCAGTTGTTTGCAACAGAGCGACAATTTTTGAGATAGTTATTAAAACTGTTTAAAGGTTGTCAAACGTTGTTTCTCGTTGTATATCCTTTAATTCTACAGTTAAATTGATGAATAACGTGTACGAATTTGTTTAACGCATTTGTTTTGGTTACTGGACGTCTCCGTTCTCGTGTAGCCTACATATTGCGTTTTTTTTTAATTTGCTTACCGGGCTAAAGGTTAGCATGTTTAAAATACGTAAGTCGTTTTGTTCATCAAATTTAAGTAGATAACTCATCAGTTGTTTGCATCAGAGCGACAATTTTTGAGATAGTTATTAAAACTGTTTAAAGGTTGTCAAACGTTGTTTCGCGTTGTATATCCTTTAATTCTAGAGTTAAATTGATAAATAACGTGTACGAATTTGTTTAACGCATTTTTTTTGGTTACTCGATGTCTCCGTTCTCGTGTAGCCTACATATTGCGTTTTTTTTTAAATTTGCTTACCGGGCTAAAGGTTAGCATGCTCAAAATACGTAAGTCGTTTTGTTCAACAAATTTGAGTAGATAAGTCAGCAGTTGTTTGCATCAGAGCGACAATTTTTGAGATAGTTATTAAAACTGTTTAAAGGTTGTCAAACGTTGTTTCTCGTTGTATATCCTTTAATTCTAGAGTTAAATTTATAAATAACGTGTACGAATTTGTTTAACGCATTTGTTTTGGTTACTCGACGTCTCCGTTCTCGTGTAGCCTACATATTGCGTTTTTTTTAATTTGCTTACCGGGCTAAAGATTAGCATGTTTAAAATACGTAAGTCGTTTTGTTCATCACATTTAAGTAGATAACTCATCAGTTGTTTGCATCAGAGCGACAATTTTTGAGATAGTTATTAAAACTGTTTAAAGGTTGTCAAACGTTGTTTCTCGTTGTATATCCTTTAATTCTAGAGTTAAATTGATAAATAACGTGTACGAATTTGTTTAACGCATTTGGTTTGGTTACTCGACGTCTCTGTTCTCGTGTAGCCTACATATTGCGTTTTTTTTTTTAATTTGCTTACCGGGCTAAAGGTTGGCATGTTTAAAATACGTAAGTCGTTTTGTTCATCAAATTTAAGTAGATAACTCATCAGTTGTTTGCATCAGAGCGATAATTTTTGAGATAGTTATTAAAACTAAAACTAAAATACGTAAGTCGTTTTGTTCATCAAATTTAAGTTGATAACTCATCAGTTGTTTGCATCAGAGCGACAATTTTTGAGATAGTTATTAAAACTGTTTAAAGGTTGTCAAACGTTGTTTCTCATTGTATATCCTTTAATTCTAGAGTTAAATTGATAAATAACGTGTACGAATTTGTTTAACGCATTTGTTTTGGTTACAGAGCGACAATTTTTGAGATAGTTATTAAAACTGTTTAAAGGTTGTCAAACGTTGTTTCTCGTTGTATATCCTTTAATTCTAGAGTTAAATTTATAAATAACGTGTACGAATTTGTTTAACGCATTTGTTTTGGTTACTCGACGTCTCCGTTCTCGTGTAGCCTACATATTGCGTTTTTTTTTTAATTTGCTTACCGGGCTAAAGGTTAGCATGTTTAAAATACGTAAGTCGTTTTGTTCATCACATTTAAGTAGATAACTCATCAGTTGTTTGCATCAGAGCGACAATTTTTGAGATAGTTATTAAAACTGTTTAAAGGTTGTCAAACGTTGTTTCTCGTTGTATATCCTTTAATTCTAGAGTTAAATTGATAAATAACGTGTACGAATTTGTTTAACGCATTTGGTTTGGTTACTCGACGTCTCTGTTCTCGTGTAGCCTACATATTGCGTTTTTTTTTAAATTTGCTTACCGGGCTAAAGGTTAGCATGTTTAAAATACGTAAGTCGTTTTGTTCATCAAATTTAAGTAGATAACTCATCAGTTGTTTGCATCAGAGCGATAATTTTTGAGATAGTTATTAAAACTAAAACTAAAATACGTAAGTCGTTTTGTTCATCAAATTTAAGTTGATAACTCATCAGTTGTTTGCATCAGAGCGACAATTTTTGAGATAGTTATTAAAACTGTTTAAAGGTTGTCAAACGTTGTTTCTCGTTGTATATCCTTTAATTCTAGAGTTAAATTGATAAATAACGTGTACGAATTTGTTTAACGCATTTGTTTTGGTTACAGAGCGACAATTTTTGAGATAGTTATTAAAACTGTTTAAAGGTTGTCAAACGTTGTTTCTCGTTGTATATCCTTTAATTCTAGAGTTAAATTGATAAATAACGTGTACGAATTTGTTTAACGCATTTGTTTTGGTTACTCGACGTCTCCGTTCTCTTGTAGCCTACATATTGCGTTTTTTTTTTAATTTGCTTACCGGGCTAAAGGTTAGCATGTTTAAAATACGTAAGTCGTTTTCTTCATCAAATTTAAGTAGATAACTCATCAGTTGTTTGCATCAGAGCGACAATTTTTGAGATAGTTATTAAAACTGTTTAAAGGTTGTCAAACGTTGTTTCTCGTTGTATATCCTTTAATTCTACAGTTAAATTGATGAATAACGTGTACGAATTTGTTTAACGCATTTGTTTTGGTTACTGGACGTCTCCGTTCTCGTGTAGCCTACATATTGCGTTTTTTTTTTTAATTTGCTTACCGGGCTAAAGGTTAGCATGTTTAAAATACGTAAGTCGTTTTGTTCATCAAATTTAAGTAGATAACTCATCAGTTGTTTGCATCAGAGCGACAATTTTTGAGATAGTTATTAAAACTGTTTAAAGGTTGTCAAACGTTGTTTCTCGTTGTATATCCTTTAATTCTAGAGTTAAATTGATAAATAACGTGTACGAATTTGTTTAACGCATTTGTTTTGGTTACTCGACGTCTCCGTTCTCGTGTAGCCTACATATTGCGTTTTTTTTTAAATTTGCTTACCGGGCTAAAGGTTAGCATGTTTAAAATACGTAAGTCGTTTTGTTCATCAAATTTAAGTAGATAACTTATCAGTTGTTTGCATCAGAGCGACAATTTTTGAGATAGTTATTAAAACTGTTTAAAGGTTGTCAAACGTTGTTTCTCGTTGCATATCCTTTAATTCTAGAGTTAAATTGATAAATAACGTGTACGAATTTTTTTAACGCATTTGTTTTGGTTACTCGACGTCTCCGTTCTCGTGTAGCCTACATATTGCGTTTTTTTTTTAATTTGCTTACCGGGCTAAAGGTTAGCATGTTTAAAATACGTAAGTCGTTTTGTTCATCAAATTTAAGTAGATAACTCATCAGTTGTTTGCATCAGAGCGACAATTTTTGAGATAGTTATTAAAACTGTTTAAAGGTTGTCAAACGTTGTTTCTCGTTGTATATCCTTTAATTCTATAGTTAAATTGATAAATAACGTGTACGAATTTGTTTGACGCATTTGTTTTGGTTACTCGACGTCTCCGTTCTCGTGTAGCCTACATATTGCGTTTTATTTTTTAATTTGCTTACCGGGCTAAAGGTTAGCATGTTTAAAATACGTAAGTCGTTTTGTTCATCAAATTTAAGTAGATAACTCATCAGTTGTTTGCATCAGAGCGACAATTTTTGAGATAGTCATTAAAACTGTTTAAAGGTTGTCAAACGTTGTTTCTCGTTGTATATCCTTTAATTCTAGAGTTAAATTGATAAATAACGTGTACGAATTTGTTTAACGCATTTGTTTTGGTTACTCGACGTCTCCGTTCTCGTGTAGCCTACATATTGCGTTTTTTTTTTAATTTGCTTACCGGGCTAAAGGTTAGCATGTTTAAAATACGTAAGTCGTTTTGTTCATCAAATTTAAGTAGATAACTCATCAGTTGTTTGCATCAGAGCGACAATTTTTGAGATAGTTATTAAAACTGTTTAAACGTTGTCAAACGTTGTTTCTCGTTGTATATCCTTTAATTCTAGAGTTAAATTGATAAATAACGTGTACGAATTTGTTTAACGCATTTGTTTTGGTTACTCGACGTCTCCGTTCTCGTGTAGCCTACATATTGCATTTTTTTTTTTAGTTTGCTTACCGGGCTAAAGGTTAATATGTTTAAAATACGTAAGTCGTTTGGTTCATCAAATTTAAGTAGATAACTCATCAGTTGTTTGCATCAGAGCGACAATTTTTGAGATAGTTATTAAAACTGTTTAAAGGTTGTCAAACGTTGTTTCTCGTTGTATATCCTTTAATTCTAGAGTTAAATTGATAAATAACGTGTACGAATTTGTTTAACGCATTTGTTTTGGTTACTCGACGTCTCCGTTCTCGTGTAGCCTACATATTGCGTTTTTTTTTTTAATTTGCTTACCGGGCTAAAGGTTAGCATGTTTAAAATACGTAAGTCGTTTTCTTCATCAAATTTAAGTAGATAACTCATCAGTTGTTTGCATCAGAGCGAAAATTTTTGAGATAGTTATTAAAACTGTTTAAAGGTTGTCAAACGTTGTTTCTCGTTGTATATCCTTTAATTCTAGAGTTAAATTGATAAATAACATGTACGAATTTGTTTAACGCATTTGGTTTGGTTACTCGACGTCTCTGTTCTCGTGTAGCCTACATATTGCGTTTTTTTTTTAATTTGCTTACCGGGCTAAAGGTTAGCATGTTTAAAATACGTAAGTCGTTTTGTTCATCAAATTTAAGTAGATAACTCATCAGTTGTTTGCATCAGAGCGATAATTTTTGAGATAGTTATTAAAACTGTTTAAAGGTTGTCAAACGTTGTTTCTCGTTGTATATCCTTTAATTCTAGAGTTAAATTGATAAATAACGTGTACGAATTTGTTTAACGCATTTGGTTTGGTTACTCGACGTCTCCGTTCTCGTGTAGCCTACATATTGCGTTTTTTTTTTAATTTGCTTACCGGGCTAAAGGTTAGCATGTTTAAAATACGTAAGTCGTTTTTTTCATCAAATTTAAGTAGATAACTCATCAGTTGTTTGCATCAGAGCGACAATTTTTGAGATAGTTATTAAAACTGTTTAAAGGTTGTCAAACGTTGTTTCTCGTTGTATATCCTTTAATTCTAGAGTTAAATTGATAAATAACGTGTACGAATTTGTTTAACGCATTTGTTTTGGTTACTCGACGTCTCCGTTCTCGTGTAGCCTACATATTGCGTTTTTTTTTTAATTTGCTTACCGGGCTAAAGGTTAGCATGTTTAAAATACGTAAGTCGTTTGGTTCATCAAATTTAAGTAGATAACTCATCAGTTGTTTGCATCAGAGCGACAATTTTTGAGATAGTTATTAAAACTGTTTAAAGGTTGTCAAACGTTGTTTCTCGTTGTATATCCTTTAATTCTACAGTTAAATTGATAAATAACGTGTACGAATTTGTTTAACGCATTTGTTTTGGTTACTCGACGTCTCCGTTCTCGTGTAGCCTACATATTGCGTTTTTTTTTTAATTTGCTTACCGGTCTAAAGGTTAGCATGTTTAAAATACGTAAGTCGTTTTTTTCATCAAATTTAAGTAGATAACTCATCAGTTGTTTGCATCAGAGCGACAATTTTTGAGATAGTTATTAAAACTGTTTAAAGGTTGTCAAACGTTGTTTCTCGTTGTATATCCTTTAATTCTAGAGTTAAATTGATAAATAACGTGTACGAATTTATTTAACGCATTTGTTTTGGTTATTCGACGTCTCCGTTCTCGTGTAGCCTACATATTGGGTTTTTTTTTTTTTAATTTGCTTACCGGGCTAAAGGTTAGCATGTTTAAAATACGTAAGTCGTTTTGTTCATCAAATTTAAGTAGATAACTCATCAGTTGTTTGCATCAGAGCGACAATTTTTGAGATAGTTATTAAAACTGTTTAAAGGTTGTCAAACGTTATTTCTCGTTTTATATCCTTTAATTCTAGAGTTAAATTGATAAATAACGTGTACGAATTTGTTTAACGCATTTGTTTTGGTTACTCGACGTCTCCGTTCTCGTGTAGCTTACATATTGCGTTTTTTTTTTAATTTGCTTACCGGGCTAAAGGATAGCATGTTTAAAATACGTAAGTCGTTTTTTTCATCAAATTTAAGTAGATAACTCATCAGTTGTTTGCATCAGAGCGACAATTTTTGAGATAGTTATTAAAACTGTTTAAAGGTTGTCAAACGTTGTTTCTCGTTGTATATCCTTTAATTCTAGAGTTAAATTGATAAATAACGTGTACGAATTTGTTTAACGCATTTGTTTTGGTTATTCGACGTCTCCGTTCTCGTGTAGCCTACATATTGCGTTTTTTTTTTTTAATTTGCTTACCGGGCTAAAGGTTAGCATGTTTAAAATACGTAAGTCGTTTTGTTCATCAAATTTAAGTAGATAACTCATCAGTTGTTTGCATCAGAGCGACAATTTTTGAGATAGTTATTAAAACTGTTTAAAGGTTGTCAAACGTTATTTCTCGTTGTATATCCTTTAATTCTAGAGTTAAATTGATAAATAACGTGTACGAATTTGTTTAACGCATTTGTTTTGGTTACTCGACGTCTCCGTTCTCGTGTAGCCTACATATTGCGTTTTTTTTTTTAATTTGCTTACCGGGCTAAAGGTTAGCATGTTTAAAATACGTAAGTCGTTTGGTTCATCAAATTTAAGTAGATAACTCATCAGTTGTTTGCATCAGAGCGACAATTTTTGAGATAGTTATTAAAACTGTTTAAAGGTTGTCAAACATTGTTTCTCGTTGTATATCCTTTAATTCTAGAGTTAAATTGATAAATAACGTGTACGAATTTGTTTAACGCATTTGTTTTGGTTACTCGACGTCTCCGTTCTCGTGTAGCCTACATATTGCGTTTTTTTTTTTAATTTGCTTACCGGGCTAAAGGTTAGCATGTTTAAAATACGTTAGTCGTTTTCTTCATCAAATTTAAGAAGATAACTCATCAGTTGTTTGCATCAGAGCGACAATTTTTGAGATAGTTATTAAAACTGTTTAAAGGTTGTCAAACGTTGTTTCTCGTTGTATATCCTTTAATTCTACAGTTAAATTGATAAATAACGTGTACGAATTTGTTTAACGCATTTGTTTTGGTTACTCGACGTCTCCGTTCTCGTGTAGCCTACATATTGCGTTTTTTTTTAATTTGCTTACCGGGCTAAAGGTTAGCATGTTTAAAATACGTAAGTCGTTTTTTTCATCAAATTTAAGTAGATAACTCATCAGTTGTTTGCATCAGAGCGACAATTTTTGAGATAGTTATTAAAACTGTTTAAAGGTTGTCAAACGTTGTTTCTCGTTGTATATCCTTTAATTCTAGAGTTAAATTGATAAATAACGTGTACGAATTTGTTTAACGCATTTGTTTTGGTTATTCGACGTCTCCGTTCTCGTGTAGCCTACATATTGCGTTTTTTTTTTTTAATTTGCTTACCGGGCTAAAGGTTAGCATGTTTAAAATACGTAAGTCGTTTTGTTCATCAAATTTAAGTAGATAACTCATCAGTTGTTTGCATCAGAGCGACAATTTTTGAGATAGTTATTAAAACTGTTTAAAGGTTGTCAAACGTTATTTCTCGTTGTATATCCTTTAATTCTAGAATTAAATTGATAAATAACGTGTAAGAATTTGTTTAACGCATTTGTTTTGGTTACTCGACGTCTCCGTTCTCGTGTAGCCTACATATTGCGTTTTTTTTTAATTTGCTTACCGGGCTAAAGGTTAGCATGTTTAAAATACGTAAGTCGTTTTGTTCATCAAATTTAAGTAGATAACTCATCAGTTGTTTGCATCAGAGCGACAATTTTTGAGATAGTTATTAAAACTGTTTAAAGGTTGTCAAACATTGTTTCTCGTTGTATATCCTTTAATTCTAGAGTTAAATTGATAAATAACGTGTACGAATTTGTTTAACGCATTTGTTTTGGTTACTCAACGTCTCCGTTCTCGTGTAGCCTACATATTGCGTTTTTTTTTTTATTTGCTTACCGGGCTAAAGGTTAGCATGTTTAAAATACGTAAGTGGTTTTCTTCATCAAATTTAAGTAGATAACTCATCAGTTGTTTGCATCAGAGCGACAATTTTTGAGATAGTTATTAAAACTGTTTAAAGGTTGTCAAACGTTGTTTCTCGTTGTATATCCTTTAATTCTACAGTTAAATTGATAAATAACGTGTACGAATTTGTTTAACGCATTTGTTTTGGTTACTCGACGTCTCCGTTCTCGTGTAGCCTACATATTGCGTTTTTTTTTTAATTTGCTTACCGGGCTAAAGGTTAGCATGTTTAAAATACGTAAGTCGTTTTGTTCATCAAATTTAAGTAGATAACTCATCAGTTGTTTGCATCAGAGCGACAATTTTTGAGATAGTTATTAAAACTGTTTAAAGGTTGTCAAACGTTGTTTCTCGTTGTATATCCTTTAATTCTAGAGTTAAATTGATAAATAACTTGTACGAATTTGTTTAACGTATTTGCTTTGGTTACTCGACGTCTCCGTTCTCGTTTAGCCTACATATTGCGTTTTTTTTTTAATTTGCTTACCGGGCTAAAGGTTAGCATGTTTAAAATACGTAAGTCGTTTTGTTCATCAAATTTAAGTAGATAACTCATCAGTTGTTTGCATCAGAGCAACAATTTTTGAGATAGTTATTAAAACTGTTTAAAGGTTGTCAAACGTTGTTTCTCGTTGTATATCCTTTAATTCTAGAGATAAATTGATAAATAACGTGTACGAATTTTTTTAACGCATTTGTTTTGGTTACTCGACGTCTCCGTTCTCGTGTAGCCTACATATTGCGTTTTTTTTTTAATTTGCTTACCGGGCTAAAGGTTAGCATGTTTAAAATACGTAAGTCGTTTTGTTCATCAAATTTAAGTAGATAACTCATCAGTTGTTTGCATCAGAGCGACAATTTTTGAGATAGTTATTAAAACTGTTTAAAGGTTGTCAAACGTTGTTTCTCGTTGTATATCCTTTAATTCTATAGTTAAATTGATACATAACGTGTACGAATTTGTTTAACGCATTTCTTTTGGTTACTCGACGTCTCCGTTCTCGTGTAGCCTACATATTGCGTTTTTTTTTTTTAATTTGCTTACCGGGCTAAAGGTTAGCATGTTTAGAATACGTAAGTCGTTTTGTTCATCAAATTTAAGTAGATAACTCATCAGTTGTTTGCATCAGAGCGACAATTTTTGAGATAGTCATTAAAACTGTTTAAAGGTTGTCAAACGTTGTTTCTCGTTGTATATCCTTTAATTCTAGAGTTAAATTGATAAATAACGTGTACGAATTTGTTTAACGCATTTGTTTTGGTTACTCGACGTCTCCGTTCTCGTGTAGCCTACATATTGCGTTTTTTTTTTAATTTGCTTACCGGGCTAAAGGTTAGCATGTTTAAAATACGTAAGTCGTTTTGTTCAACAAATTTGAGTAGATAACTCAGCAGTTGTTTGCATCAGAGCGACAATTTTTGAGATAGTTATTAAAACTGTTTAAAGGTTGTCAAACGTTGTTTCTCGTTGTATATCCTTTAATTCTAGAGTTAAATTGATAAATAACGTGTACGAATTTGTTTAACGTATTTGTTTTGGTTACTCGACGTCTCCGTTCTCGTGTAGCCTACATATTGCGTTTTTTTTTAATTTGCTTACCCGGCTAAAGGTTAGCATGCTTAAAATACGTAAATCGTTTTGTTCATCAAATTTAAGTAGATAACTCATCAGTTGTTTGCATCAGAGCAACAATTTTTGAGATAGTTATTAAAACTGTTTAAAGGTTGTCAAACGTTGTTTCTCGTTGTATATCCTTTAATTCTAGAGTTAAATTGATAAATAACGTGTACGAATTTGTTTAACGCATTTGTTTTGGTTACTCGACGTCTCCGTTCTCGTGTAGCCTAAATATTGCGTTTTTTTTTTAATTTGCTTACCGGGCTAAAGGTTAGCATGTTTAAAATACGTCAGTCATTTTGTTCAACAAATTTAAGTAGATAACTCATCAGTTGTTTGCATCAGAGCGACAATTTTTGAGATAGTTATTAAAACTGTTTAAAGGTTGTCAAACGTTGTTTCTCGTTGTATATCCTTTAATTCTAGAGTTAAATTGATAAATAACGTGTACGAATTTGTTTAACGTATTTGTTTTGGTTACTCGACGTCTCCGTTCTCGTGTAGCCTACATATTGCGTTTTTTTTAAATTTGCTTACCGGGCTAAAGGTTAGCATGTTTAAAATACGTAAGTCGTTTTGTTCATCAAATTTAAGTAGATAACTCATCAGTTGTTTGCATCAGAGCGATAATTTTTGAGATAGTTATTAAAACTGTTTAAAGGTTGTCAAACGTTGTTTCTCGTTGTATATCCTTTAATTCTAGAGTTAAATTGATAAATAACGTGTACGAATTTGTTTAACGCATTTGTTTTGGTTACTCGACGTCTCCGTTCTCGTGTAGCCTACATATTGCGTTTTTTTTTTTTAATTTGCTTACCGGGCTAAAGGTTAGCATGTTTAAAATACGTAAGTCGTTTTGTTCATCAAATTTAAGTAGATAACTCATCAGTTGTTTGCATCAGAGCGACAATTTTTGAGATAGTTATTAAAACTGTTTAAAGGTTGTCAAACGTTGTTTCTCGTTGTATATCCTTTAATTCTAGAGTTAAATTGATAAATAACGTGTACGAATTTGTTTAACGCATTTGTTTTGGTTACTCGACGTCTCCGTTCTCGTGTAGCCTACATATTGCGTTTTTTTTTTAATTTGCTTACCGGGCTAAAGGTTAGCATGTTTAAAATACGTAAGTCGTTTTGTTCATCAAATTTAAGTAGATAACTCATCAGTTGTTTGCATCAGAGCGACAATATTTGAGATAGTTATTAAAACTGTTTAAAGGTTGTCAAACGTTGTTTCTCGTTGTATATCCTTTAATTCTAGAGTTAAATTGATAAATAACGTGTACGAATTTGTTTAACACATTTGTTTTGGTTACTCGACGTCTCCGTTCTCGTGTAGCCTACATATTTCGTTTTTTTTTTAATTTGCTTACCGGCTAAAGGTTAGCATGCTCAAAATACGTAAGTCGTTTTGTTCATCAAATTTAAGTAGATAACTCATCAGTTGTTTGCATCAGAGCGATAATTTTTGAGATAGTTATTAAAACTGTTTAAAGGTTGTCAAACGTTGTTTCTCGTTGTATATCCTTTAATTCTAGAGTTAAATTGATAAATAACGTGTACGAATTTGTTTAACACATTTGTTTTGGTTACTCGACGTCTCCGTTCTCGTGTAGCCTACATATTGCGTTTTTTTTTTAATTTGCTTACCGGCTAAAGGTTAGCATGCTCAAAATACGTAAGTCGTTTTGTTCAACAAATTTAAGTAGATAACTCATCAGTTGTTTGCATCAGAGCGATAATTTTTGAGATAGTTATTAAAACTGTTTAAAGGTTGTCAAACGTTGTTTCTCGTTGTATATCCTTTAATTCTAGAGTTAAATTGATAAATAACATGTACGAATTTGTTTAACGCATTTGTTTTGGTTACTCGACGTCTCCGTTCTCGTGTAGCCTACATATTGCGTTTTTTTTTTTAATTTGCTTACCGGGCTAAAGGTTAGCATGCTCAAAATACGTAAGTCGTTTTGTTCATCAAATTTAAGTAGATAACTCATCAGTTGTTTGCATCAGAGCGACAATTTTTGAGATAGTTATTAAAACTGTTTAAAGGTTGTCAAACGTTGTTTCTCGTTGTATATCCTTTAATTCTAGAGTTAAATTGATAAATAACGTGTACGAATTTGTTTAACGTATTTGTTTTGGTTACTCGACGTCTCCGTTCTCGTGTAGCCTACATATTGCGTTTTTTTTTTAATTTGCTTACCGGGCTAAAGGTTAGCATGTTTAAAATACGTAAGTCGTTTTGTTCATCAAATTTAAGTAGATAACTCATCAGTTGTTTGCATCAGAGCGACAATTTTTGAGATAGTTATTAAAACTGTTTATAGGTTGTCAAACGTTGTTTCTCGTTGTATATCCTTTAATTCTAGAGTTAAATTGATAAATAACGTGTACGAATTTGTTTAACGTATTTGGTTTGGGTACTCGACGTCTCCGTTCTCGTGTAGCCTACATATTGCGTTTTTTTTTAATTTGCTTACCGGGCTAAAGGTTAGCATGCTTAAAATACGTAAGTCGTTTTGTTCAACAAATTTAAGTAGATAACTCATCAGTTGTTTGCATCAGAGCGATAATTTTTGAGATAGTTATTAAAACTGTTTAAAGGTTGTCAAACGTTGTTTCGCGTTGTATATCCTTTAATTCTAGAGTTAAATTGATAAATAACGTGTACGAATTTGTTTAACGCATTTTTTTTGGTTACTCGATGTCTCCGTTCTCGTGTAGCCTACATATTGCGTTTTTTTTTTAATTTGCTTACCGGGCTAAAGGTTAGCATGTTTAAAATACGTAAGTCGTTTTGTTCAACAAATTTGAGTAGATAACTCAGCAGTTGTTTGCATCAGAGCGACAATTTTTGAGATAGTTATTAAAACTGTTTAAAGGTTGTCAAACGTTGTTTCTCGTTGTATTTCCTTTAATTCTAGAGTTAAATTTATAAATAACCTGTACGAATTTGTTTAACGCATTTGGTTTGGTTACTCGACGTCTCCGTTCTCGTGTAGCCTACATATTGCGTTTTTTTTTTTAATTTGCTTACCGGGCTAAAGGTTAGCGTGTTTAAAATACGTAAGTCGTTTTGTTCATCACATTTAAGTAGATAACTCATCAGTTGTTTGCATCAGAGCGACAATTTTTGAGATAGTTATTAAAACTGTTTAAAGGTTGTCAAACGTTGTTTCTCGTTGTATATCCTTTAATTCTAGAGTTAAATTGATAAATAACGTGTACGAATTTGTTTAACGCATTTGGTTTGGTTACTCGACGTCTCTGTTCTCGTGTAGCCTACATATTGCGTTTTTTTTTTAATTTGCTTACCGAGCTAAAGGTTAGCATGTTTAAAATACGTAAGTCGTTTTGTTCATCAAATTTAAGTAGATAACTCATCAGTTGTTTGCATCAGAGCGATAATTTTTGAGATAGTTATTAAAACTGTTTAAAGGTTGTCAAACGTTGTTTCTCGTTGTATATCCTTTAATTCTAGAGTTAAATTGATAAATAACGTGTACGAATTTGTTTAACGCATTTGTTTTGGTTACTCGACGTCTCCGTTCTCGTGTAGCCTACATATTGCGTTTTTTTTTTTAATTTGCTTACCGGGCTAAAGGTTAGAATGTTTAAAATACGTAAGTCGTTTTGTTCATCAAATTTAAGTAGATAACTCATCAGTTGTTTGCATCAGAGCGACAATTTTTGAGATAGTTATTAAAACTGTTTAAAGGTTGTCAAACGTTGTTTCTCGTTGTATATCATTTAATTCTAGAGTTAAATTGATAAATAACGTGTACGAATTTGTTTAACGCATTTGTTTTGGTTACTCGACGTCTCCGTTCTCGTGTAGCCTACTATAGTGTTAACTACTTTGTACTCTTTACTTTAATTTTTAAAATAGTTTTCGTATTAACTTAAAATTTTGAATAACTTCAAAAAAAGAAAATTCTAATTAGTTGGAAAATATCTAAACTCAAAAATAAACAAAAATAAATTTTTTATTGCAAACCAAAATAAAAGAGTTTTTTTAAAATATCAACTTGAATGTTGATATACCTACATATTGCGTTTTTTTTTTTAATTTGCTTACCGGGCTAAAGGTTAGCATGTTTAAAATACGTAAGTCGTTTTGTTCATCAAATTTAAGTAGATAACTCAACAGTTGTTTGCATCAGAGCGACAATTTTTGAGATAGTTATTAAAACTGTTTAAAGGTTGTCAAACGTTGTTTCTCGTTGTATATCCTTTAATTCTAGAGTTAAATTGATAAATAACGTGTACGAATTTGTTTAACGCATTTGTTTTGGTTACTCGACGTCTCCGTTCTCGTGTAGCCTACATATTGCGTTTTTTTTTTAATTTGCTTACCGGGCTAAAGGTTAGCATGCTTAAAATACGTAGGTCGTTTTGTTCACCAAATTTAAGTAGATAACTCATCAGTTGTTTGCATCAGAGTGATAATTTTTGAGATAGTTATTAAAACTGTTTAAAGGTTGTCAAACGTTGTTTCTCGTTGTATATCCTTTAATTCTAGAGTTAAATTGATAAATAACGTGTACGAATTTGTTTAACGCATTTGTTTTGGTTACTCGACGTCTCCGTTCTCGTGTAGCCTACATATTGCGTTTTTTTTTTAATTTGCTTACCGGGCTAAAGGTTAGCATGTTTAAAATACGTAAGTCGTTTTGTTCAACAAATTTAAGTAGATAACTCATCAGTTGTTTGCATCAGAGCGACAATTTTTTAGATAGTTATTAAAACTGTTTAAAGGTTGTCAAACATTGTTTCTCGTTGTATATCCTTTAATTCTAGAGTTAAATTGATAAATAACGTGTACGAATTTGTTTAACGCATTTGTTTTGGTTACTCGACGTCTCCGTTCTCGTGTAGCCTACATATTGCGTTTTTTTTTTAATTTGCTTACCGGGCTAATGGTTAGCATGTTTAAAATACGTAAGTCGTTTTGTTCATCAAATTTAAGTAGATAACTCATCAGTTGTTTGCATCAGAGCAACAATTTTTGAGATAGTTATTAAAACTTTTTAAAGGTTGCCAAACGTTGTTTCTCGTTGTATATCCTTTAATTCTAGAGTTAAATTGATAAATAACGTGTACGAATTTGTTTAACGCATTTCTTTTGGTTACTCGACGTCTCCGTTCTCGTGTAGCCTACATATTGCGTTTTTTTTTTTTAATTTGCTTACCTGGCTAAAGGTTAGCATGTTTAAAATACGTAAGTCGTTTTGTTCATCAAATTTAAGTAGATAACTCATCAGTTGTTTGCATCAGAGCGACAATTTTTGAGATAGTTATTAAAACTGTTTAAAGGTTGTCAAACATTGTTTCTCGTTGTATATCCTTTAATTCTAGAGTTAAATTGATAAATAACGTGTACGAATTTGTTTAACGCATTTGTTTTGGTTACTCGACGTCTCCGTTCTCGTGTAGCCTACATATTGCATTTTTTTTTTAATTTGCTTACCGGGCTAAAGGTTAGCATGTTTAAAATACGTAAGTCGTTTTGTTCATCAAATTTAAGTAGATAACTCATCAGTTGTTTGCATCAGAGCGACAATTTTTGAGATAGTTATTAAAACTGTTTAAAGGTTGTAAAACGTTGTTTCTCGTTGTATATCCTTTAATTCTAGAGTTAAATTGATAAATAACGTGTACGAATTTGTTTAACGCATTTGTTTTGGTTACTCGACGTCTCCGTTCTCGTGTAGCCTACATATTGCGTTTTTTTTTTAATTTGCTTACCGGGCTAAAGGTTAGCATGTTTAAAATACGTAAGTCGTTTTGTTCAACAAATTTGAGTAGATAACTCATCAGTTCTTTGCATCAGAGCGACAATTTTTGAGATAGTTATTAAAACTGTTTAAAGGTTGTCAAACGTTGTTTCTCGTTGTATATCCTTTAATTCTAGAGCTAAATTTATAAATAACGTGTACGAATTTGTTTAACGCATTTGTTTTGGTTACTCGTCGTCTCCGTTCTCGTGTAGCCTACATATTGCGTTTTTTTTTTTAATTTGCTTACCGGGCTAAAGGTTAGCATGTTTAAAATACGTAAGTCGTTTTGTTCAACAAATTTAAGTAGATAACTCATTAGTTGTTTGCATCAGAGCGATAATTTTTGAGATAGTTATTAAAACTGTTTAAAGGTTGTCAAACGTTGTTTCTCGTTGTATATCATTTAATTCTAGAGTTATATTGATAAATAACGTGTACGAATTTGTTTAACGCATTTGTTTTAGTTACTCGACGTCTCCGTTCTCGTGTAGCCTACATATTGCGTTTTTTTTTTAATTTGCTTACCGGGCTAAAGGTTAGCATGTTTAAAATACGTAAGTCGTTTTGTTCAACAAATTTGAGTAGATAACTCATCATTTGTTTGCATCAGAGCGACAATTTTTGAGATAGTTATTAAAACTGTTTAAAGGTTGTCAAACGTTTTTTCTCGTTGTATATCCTTTAATTCTAGAGTTAAATTGATAAATAACGTGTACGAATTTGTTTAACGCATTTGTTTTGGTTACTCGACGTCTCCGTTCTCGTGTAGCCTACATATTGCGTTTTTTTTTTAATTTGCTTGCCGGGCTAAAGGTTAGCATGTTTAAAATACGTAAGTCGTTTTGTTCATCAAATTTAAGTAGATAACTCATCAGTTGTTTGCATCAGAGCGATAATTTTTGAGATAGTTATTAAAACTGTTTAAAGGTTGTCAAACGTTGTTTCTCGTTGTATATCCTTTAATTCTAGAGTTAAATTGATAAATAACGTGTACGAATTTGTTTAACGCATTTGTTTTGGTTACTCGACGTCTCCGTTCTCGTGTAGCCTACATATTGCGTTTTTTTTTTTTAATTTGCTTACCGGGCTAAAGGTTAGCATGTTTAAAATACGTAAGTCGTTTTGTTCATCAAATTTAAGTAGATAACTCATCAGTTGTTTGCATCAGAGCGACAATTTTTGAGATAGTTATTAAAACTGTTTAAAGGTTGTCAAACGTTGTTTCTCGTTGTATATCCTTTAATTCTAGAGTTAAATTGATAAATAACGTGTACGAATTTGTTTAACGCATTTGTTTTGGTTACTCGACGTCTCCGTTCTCGTGTAGCCTACATATTGCGTTTTTTTTTTAATTTGCTTACCGGGCTAAAGGTTAGCATGTTTAAAATACGTAAGTCGTTTTGTTCATCAAATTTAAGTAGATAACTCATCAGTTGTTTGCATCAGAGCGACAATATTTGAGATAGTTATTAAAACTGTTTAAAGGTTGTCAAACGTTGTTTCTCGTTGTATATCCTTTAATTCTAGAGTTAAATTGATAAATAACGTGTACGAATTTGTTTAACACATTTGTTTTGGTTACTCGACGTCTCCGTTCTCGTGTAGCCTACATATTGCGTTTTTTTTTAATTTGCTTACCGGGCTAAAGGTTAGCATGCTCAAAATACGTAAGTCGTTTTGTTCATCAAATTTAAGTAGATAACTCGTCAGTTGTTTGCATCAGAGCGATAATTTTTGAGATAGTTATTAAAACTGTTTAAAGGTCGTCAAACTTTGTTTCTCGTTGTATATCCTTTAATTCTAGAGTTAAATTGATAAATAACGTGTACGAATTTGTTTAACACATTTGTTTTGGTTACTCGACGTCTCCGTTCTCGTGTAGCCTACATATTGCGTTTTTTTTTTAATTTGCTTACCGGGCTAAAGGTTAGCATGCTCAAAATACGTAAGTCGTTTTGTTCAACAAATTTAAGTAGATAACTCATCAGTTGTTTGCATCAGAGCGATAATTTTTGAGATAGTTATTAAAACTGTTTAAAGGTTGTCAAACGTTGTTTCTCGTTGTATATCCTTTAATTCTAGAGTTAAATTGATAAATAACATGTACGAATTTGTTTAACGCATTTGTTTTGGTTACTCGACGTCTCCGTTCTCGTGTAGCCTACATATTGCGTTTTTTTTTAATTTGCTTACCGGGCTAAAGGTTAGCATGCTTAAAATACGTAAGTCGTTTTGTTCAACAAATTTAAGTAGATAACTCATCAGTTGTTTGCATCAGAGCGATAATTTTTGAGATAGTTATTAAAACTGTTTAAAGGTTGTCAAACGTTGTTTCGCGTTGTATATCCTTTAATTCTAGAGTTAAATTGATAAATAACGTGTACGAATTTGTTTAACGTATTTGGTTTGGTTACTCGACGTCTCCGTTCTCGTGTAGCCTACATATTGCGTTTTTTTTTTTTAATTTGCTTACCGGGCTAAAGGTTAGCATGTTTAAAATACGTAAGTCGTTTTGTTCAACAAATTTAAGTAGATAACTCATCAGTTGTTTGCATCAGAGCGACAATTTTTTAGATAGTTATTAAAACTGTTTAAAGGTTGTCAAACATTGTTTCTCGTTGTATATCCTTTAATTCTAGAGTTAAATTGATAAATAACGTGTACGAATTTGTTTAACGCATTTGTTTTGGTTACTCGACGTCTCCGTTCTCGTGTAGCCTACATATTGCGTTTTTTTTTTAATTTGCTTACCGGGCTAATGGTTAGCATGTTTAAAATACGTAAGTCGTTTTGTTCATCAAATTTAAGTAGATAACTCATCAGTTGTTTCCATCAGAGCAACAATTTTTGAGATAGTTATTAAAACTTTTTAAAGGTTGCCAAACGTTGTTTCTCGTTGTATATCCTTTAATTCTAGAGTTAAATTGATAAATAACGTGTACGAATTTGTTTAACGCATTTCTTTTGGTTACTCGACGTCTCCGTTCTCGTGTAGCCTACATATTGCGTTTTTTTTTTTTAATTTGCTTACCTGGCTAAAGGTTAGCATGTTTAAAATACGTAAGTCGTTTTGTTCATCAAATTTAAGTAGATAACTCATCAGTTGTTTGCATCAGAGCGACAATTTTTGAGATAGTTATTAAAACTGTTTAAAGGTTGTCAAACATTGTTTCTCGTTGTATATCCTTTAATTCTAGAGTTAAATTGATAAATAACGTGTACGAATTTGTTTAACGCATTTGTTTTGGTTACTCGACGTCTCCGTTCTCGTGTAGCCTACATATTGCGTTTTTTTTTTAATTTGCTTACCGGGCTAAAGGTTAGCATGTTTAAAATACGTAAGTCGTTTTGTTCAACAAATTTGAGTAGATAACTCATCAGTTGTTTGCATCAGAGCGACAATTTTTGAGATAGTTATTAAAACTGTTTAAAGGTTGTCAAACGTTGTTTCTCGTTGTATATCCTTTAATTCTAGAGCTAAATTTATAAATAACGTGTACGAATTTGTTTAACGCATTTGTTTTGGTTACTCGACGTCTCCGTTCTCGTGTAGCCTACATATTGCGTTTTTTTTTTAATTTGCTTACCGGGCTAAAGGTTAGCATGTTTAAAATACGTAAGTCGTTTTGTTCAACAAATTTAAGTAGATAACTCATTAGTTGTTTGCATCAGAGCGATAATTTTTGAGATAGTTATTAAAACTGTTTAAAGGTTGTCAAACGTTGTTTCTCGTTGTATATCATTTAATTCTAGAGTTAAATTGATAAATAACGTGTACGAATTTGTTTAACGCATTTGTTTTGGTTACTCGACGTCTCCGTTCTCGTGTAGCCTACATATTGCGTTTTTTTTTTAATTTGCTTACCGGGCTAAAGGTTAGCATGTTTAAAATACGTAAGTCGTTTTGTTCATCAAATTTAAGTAGATAACTCATCAGTTGTTTGCATCAGAGCGACAATTTTTGAGATAGTTATTAAAACTGTTTAAAGGTTGTCAAACGTTTTTTCTCGTTGTATATCCTTTAATTCTAGAGTTAAATTGATAAATAACGTGTACGAATTTGTTTAACGCATTTGTTTTGGTTACTCGACGTCTCCGTTCTCGTGTAGCCTACATATTGCGTTTTTTTTTTAATTTGCTTACCGGGCTAAAGGTTAGCATGTTTAAAATACGTAAGTCGTTTTGTTCATCAAATTTAAGTAGATAACTCATCAGTTGTTTGCATCAGAGCGACAATATTTGAGATAGTTATTAAAACTGTTTAAAGGTTGTCAAACGTTGTTTCTCGTTGTATATCCTTTAATTCTAGAGTTAAATTGATAAATAACGTGTACGAATTTGTTTAACACATTTGTTTTGGTTACTCGACGTCTCCGTTCTCGTGTAGCCTACATATTGCGTTTTTTTTTTAATTTGCTTACCGGGCTAAAGGTTAGCATGCTCAAAATACGTAAGTCGTTTTGTTCATCAAATTTAAGTAGATAACTCGTCAGTTGTTTGCATCAGAGCGATAATTTTTGAGATAGTTATTAAAACTGTTTAAAGGTCGTCAAACTTTGTTTCTCGTTGTATATCCTTTAATTCTAGAGTTAAATTGATAAATAACGTGTACGAATTTGTTTAACACATTTGTTTTGGTTACTCGACGTCTCCGTTCTCGTGTAGCCTACATATTGCGTTTTTTTTTTAATTTGCTTACCGGGCTAAAGGTTAGCATGCTCAAAATACGTAAGTCGTTTTGTTCAACAAACTTAAGTAGATAACTCATCAGTTGTTTGCATCAGAGCGATAATTTTTGAGATAGTTATTAAAACTGTTTAAAGGTTGTCAAACGTTGTTTCTCGTTGTATATCCTTTAATTCTAGAGTTAAATTGATAAATAACATGTACGAATTTGTTTAACGCATTTGTTTTGGTTACTCGACGTCTCCGTTCTCGTGTAGCCTACATATTGCGTTTTTTTTTTAATTTGCTTACCGGGCTAAAGGTTAGCATGCTCAAAATACGTAAGTCGTTTTGTTCATCAAATTTAAGTAGATAACTCATCAGTTGTTTGCATCAGAGCGACAATTTTTGAGATAGTTATTAAAACTGTTTAAAGGTTGTCAAACGTTGTTTCTCGTTGTATATCCTTTAATTCTAGAGTTAAATTGATAAATAACGTGTACGAATTTGTTTAACGTATTTGTTTTGGTTACTCGACGTCTCCGTTCTCGTGTAGCCTACATATTGCGTTTTTTTTAATTTGCTTACCGGGCTAAAGGTTAGCATTTTTAAAATACGTAAGTCGTTTTGTTCATCAAATTTAAGTAGATAACTCATCAGTTGTTTGCATCAGAGCGACAATTTTTGAGATAGTTATTAAAACTGTTTATAGGTTGTCAAACGTTGTCTCTCGTTGTATATCCTTTAATTCTAGAGTTAAATTGATAAATAACGTGTACGAATTTGTTTAACGTATTTGGTTTGGTTACTCGACGTCTCCGTTCTCGTGTAGCCTACATATTGCGTTTTTTTTTAATTTGCTTACCGGGCTAAAGGTTAGCATGCTTAAAATACGTAAGTCGTTTTGTTCAACAAATTTAAGTAGATAACTCATCAGTTGTTTGCATCAGAGCGATAATTTTTGAGATAGTTATTAAAACTGTTTAAAGGTTGTCAAACGTTGTTTCGCGTTGTATATCCTTTAATTCTAGAGTTAAATTGATAAATAACGTGTACGAATTTGTTTAACGCATTTTTTTTGGTTACTCGATGTCTCCGTTCTCGTGTAGCCTACATATTGCGTTTTTTTTTTAATTTGCTTACCAGGCTAAAGGTTAGCATGCTCAAAATACGTAAGTCGTTTTGTTCATCAAATTTAAGTAGATAACTCATCAGCTGTTTAAAGGTTGTCAAACGTTGTTTCTCGTTGTATATCCTTTAATTCTAGAGTTAAATTGATAAATAACGTGTACGAATTTGTTTAACGTATTTGTTTTGGTTACTCGACGTCTCCGTTCTCGTGTAGCCTACATATTGCGTTTTTTTTTAATTTGCTTACCGGGCTAAAGGTTAGCATTTTTAAAATACGTAAGTCGTTTTGTTCATCAAATTTAAGTAGATAACTCATCAGTTGTTTGCATCAGAGCGACAATTTTTGAGATAGTTATTAAAACTGTTTATAGGTTGTCAAACGTTGTTTCTCGTTGTATATCCTTTAATTCTAGAGTTAAATTGATAAATAACGTGTACGAATTTGTTTAACGTATTTGGTTTGGTTACTCGACGTCTCCGTTCTCGTGTAGCCTACATATTGCGTTTTTTTTTAATTTGCTTACCGGGCTAAAGGTTAGCATGCTTAAAATACGTAAGTCGTTTTGTTCAACAAATTTAAGTAGATAACTCATCAGTTGTTTGCATCAGAGCGACAATTTTTGAGATAGTTATTAAAACTGTTTAAAGGTTGTCAAACGTTGTTTCTCGTTGTATATCCTTTAATTCTAGAGTTAAATTGATAAATAACGTGTACGAATTTGTTTAACGCATTTGGTTTGGTTACTCGACGTCTCTGTTCTCGTGTAGCCTACATATTGCGTTTTTTTTTTAATTTGCTTACCGGGCTAAAGGTTGGCATGTTTAAAATACGTAAGTCGTTTTGTTCATCAAATTTAAGTAGATAACTCATCAGTTGTTTGCATCAGAGCGATAATTTTTGAGATAGTTATTAAAACTAAAACTAAAATACGTAAGTCGTTTTGTTCATCAAATTTAAGTTGATAACTCATCAGTTGTTTGCATCAGAGCGACAATTTTTGAGATAGTTATTAAAACTGTTTAAAGGTTGTCAAACGTTGTTTCTCGTTGTATATCCTTTAATTCTAGAGTTAAATTGATAAATAACGTGTACGAATTTGTTTAACGCATTTGTTTTGGTTACAGAGCGACAATTTTTGAGATAGTTATTAAAACTGTTTAAAGGTTGTCAAACGTTGTTTCTCGTTGTATATCCTTTAATTCTAGAGTTAAATTTATAAATAACGTGTACGAATTTGTTTAACGCATTTGTTTTGGTTACTCGACGTCTCCGTTCTCGTGTAGCCTACATATTGCGTTTTTTTTTTAATTTGCTTACCGGGCTAAAGGTTAGCATGTTTAAAATACGTAAGTCGTTTTGTTCATCGCATTTAAGTAGATAACTCATCAGTTGTTTGCATCAGAGCGACAATTTTTGAGATAGTTATTAAAATTGTCAAACGTTGTTTCTCGTTGTATATCCTTTAATTCTAGAGTTAAATTGATAAATAACGTGTACGAATTTGTTTAACGCATTTGGTTTGGTTACTCGACGTCTCTGTTCTCGTGTAGCCTACATATTGCGTTTTTTTTTTTATTTGCTTACCGGGCTAAAGGTTAGCATGTTTAAAATACGTAAGTCGTTTTGTTCATCAAATTTAAGTAGATAACTCATCAGTTGTTTGCATCAGAGCGATAATTTTTGAGATAGTTATTAAAACTAAAACTAAAATACGTAAGTCGTTTTGTTCATCAAATTTAAGTTGATAACTCATCAGTTGTTTGCATCAGAGCGACAATTTTTGAGATAGTTATTAAAACTGTTTAAAGGTTGTCAAACGTTGTTTCTCGTTGTATATCCTTTAATTCTAGAGTTAAATTGATAAATAACGTGTACGAATTTGTTTAACGCATTTGTTTTGGTTACAGAGCGACAATTTTTGAGATAGTTATTAAAACTGTTTAAAGGTTGTCAAACGTTGTTTCTCGTTGTATATCCTTTAATTCTAGAGTTAAATTGATAAATAACGTGTACGAATTTGTTTAACGCATTTGTTTTGGTTACTCGACGTCTCCGTTCTCGTGTAGCCTACATATTGCGTTTTTTTTTTAATTTGCTCACCGGGCTAAAGGTTAGCATGTTTAAAATACGTAAGTCGTTTTCTTCATCAAATTTAAGTAGATAACTCATCAGTTGTTTGCAACAGAGCGACAATTTTTGAGATAGTTATTAAAACTGTTTAAAGGTTGTCAAACGTTGTTTCTCGTTGTATATCCTTTAATTCTACAGTTAAATTGATGAATAACGTGTACGAATTTGTTTAACGCATTTGTTTTGGTTACTGGACGTCTCCGTTCTCGTGTAGCCTACATATTGCGTTTTTTTTTTAATTTGCTTACCGGGCTAAAGGTTAGCATGTTTAAAATACGTAAGTCGTTTTGTTCATCAAATTTAAGTAGATAACTCATCAGTTGTTTGCATCAGAGCGACAATTTTTGAGATAGTTATTAAAACTGTTTAAAGGTTGTCAAACGTTGTTTCGCGTTGTATATCCTTTAATTCTAGAGTTAAATTGATAAATAACGTGTACGAATTTGTTTAACGCATTTTTTTTGGTTACTCGATGTCTCCGTTCTCGTGTAGCCTACATATTGCGTTTTTTTTTTAATTTGCTTACCGGGCTAAAGGTTAGCATGTTTAAAATACGTAAGTCGTTTTGTTCAACAAATTTGAGTAGATAACTCAGCAGTTGTTTGCATCAGAGCGACAATTTTTGAGATAGTTATTAAAACTGTTTAAAGGTTGTCAAACGTTGTTTCTCGTTGTATATCCTTTAATTCTAGAGTTAAATTTATAAATAACGTGTACGAATTTGTTTAACGCATTTGTTTTGGTTACTCGACGTCTCCGTTCTCGTGTAGCCTACATATTGCGTTTTTTTTTTTAATTTGCTTACCGGGCTAAAGGTTAGCATGTTTAAAATACGTAAGTCGTTTTGTTCATCACATTTAAGTAGATAACTCATCAGTTGTTTGCATCAGAGCGACAATTTTTGAGATATTTATTAAAACTGTTTAAAGGTTGTCAAACGTTGTTTCTCGTTGTATATCCTTTAATTCTAGAGTTAAATTGATAAATAACGTGTACGAATTTGTTTAACGCATTTGGTTTGGTTACTCGACGTCTCTGTTCTCGTGTAGCCTACATATTGCGTTTTTTTTTAATTTGCTTACCGGGCTAAAGGTTGGCATGTTTAAAATACGTAAGTCGTTTTGTTCATCAAATTTAAGTAGATAACTCATCAGTTGTTTGCATCAGAGCGATAATTTTTGAGATAGTTATTAAAACTAAAACTAAAATACGTAAGTCGTTTTGTTCATCAAATTTAAGTTGATAACTCATCAGTTGTTTGCATCAGAGCGACAATTTTTGAGATAGTTATTAAAACTGTTTAAAGGTTGTCAAACGTTGTTTCTCATTGTATATCCTTTAATTCTAGAGTTAAATTGATAAATAACGTGTACGAATTTGTTTAACGCATTTGTTTTGGTTACAGAGCGACAATTTTTGAGATAGTTATTAAAACTGTTTAAAGGTTGTCAAACGTTGTTTCTCGTTGTATATCCTTTAATTCTAGAGTTAAATTTATAAATAACGTGTACGAATTTGTTTAACGCATTTGTTTTGGTTACTCGACGTCTCCGTTCTCGTGTAGCCTACATATTGCGTTTTTTTTTTAATTTGCTTACCGGGCTAAAGGTTAGCATGTTTAAAATACGTAAGTCGTTTTGTTCATCACATTTAAGTAGATAACTCATCAGTTGTTTGCATCAGAGCGACAATTTTTGAGATAGTTATTAAAGCTGTTTAAAGGTTGTCAAACGTTGTTTCTCGTTGTATATCCTTTAATTCTAGAGTTAAATTGATAAATAACGTGTACGAATTTGTTTAACGCATTTGGTTTGGTTACTCGACGTCTCTGTTCTCGTGTAGCCTACATATTGCGTTTTTTTTTTAATTTGCTTACCGGGCTAAAGGTTAGCATGTTTAAAATACGTAAGTCGTTTTGTTCATCAAATTTAAGTAGATAACTCATCAGTTGTTTGCATCAGAGCGATAATTTTTGAGATAGTTATTAAAACTAAAACTAAAATACGTAAGTCGTTTTGTTCATCAAATTTAAGTTGATAACTCATCAGTTGTTTGCATCAGAGCGACAATTTTTGAGATAGTTATTAAAACTGTTTAAAGGTTGTCAAACGTTGTTTCTCGTTGTATATCCTTTAATTCTAGAGTTAAATTGATAAATAACGTGTACGAATTTGTTTAACGCATTTGTTTTAGTTACAGAGCGACAATTTTTGAGATAGTTATTAAAACTGTTTAAAGGTTGTCAAACGTTGTTTCTCGTTGTATATCCTTTAATTCTAGAGTTAAATTGATAAATAACGTGTACGAATTTGTTTAACGCATTTGTTTTGGTTACTCGACGTCTCCGTTCTCGTGTAGCCTACATATTGCGTTTTTTTTAAATTTGCTTACCGGGCTAAAGGTTAGCATGTTTAAAATACGTAAGTCGTTTTCTTCATCAAATTTAAGTAGATAACTCATCAGTTGTTTGCATCAGAGCGACAATTTTTGAGATAGTTATTAAAACTGTGTAAAGGTTGTCAAACGTTGTTTCTCGTTGTATATCCTTTAATTCTACAGTTAAATTGATGAATAACGTGTACGAATTTGTTTAACGCATTTGTTTTGGTTACTGGACGTCTCCGTTCTCGTGTAGCCTACATATTGCGTTTTTTTTTTAATTTGCTTACCGGGCTAAAGGTTAGCATGTTTAAAATACGTAAGTCGTTTTGTTCATCAAATTTAAGTAGATAACTCATCAGTTGTTTGCATCAGAGCGACAATTTTTGAGATAGTTATTAAAACTGTTTAAAGGTTGTCAAACGTTGTTTCTCGTTGTATATCCTTTAATTCTAGAGTTAAATTGATAAATAACGTGTACGAATTTGTTTAACGCATTTGTTTTGGTTACTCGACGTCTCCGTTCTCGTCTAGCCTACATATTGCGTTTTTTTTTTAATTTGCTTACCGGGCTAAAGGTTAGCATGTTTAAAATACGTAAGTCGTTTTGTTCATCAAATTTAAGTAGATAACTTATCAGTTGTTTGCATCAGAGCGACAATTTTTGAGATAGTTATTAAAACTGTTTAAAGGTTGTCAAACGTTGTTTCTCGTTGCATATCCTTTAATTCTAGAGTTAAATTGATAAATAACGTGTACGAATTTTTTTAACGCATTTGTTTTGGTTACTCGACGTCTCCGTTCTCGTGTAGCCTACATATTGCGTTTTTTTTTTAATTTGCTTACCGGGCTAAAGGTTAGCATGTTTAAAATACGTAAGTCGTTTTGTTCATCAAATTTAAGTAGATAACTCATCAGTTGTTTGCATCAGAGCGACAATTTTTGAGATAGTTATTAAAACTGTTTAAAGGTTGTCAAACGTTGTTTCTCGTTGTATATCCTTTAATTCTATAGTTAAATTGATAAATAACGTGTACGAATTTGTTTGACGCATTTGTTTTGGTTACTCGACGTCTCCGTTCTCGTGTAGCCTACATATTGCGTTTTTTTTTTTAATTTGCTTACCGGGCTAAAGGTTAGCATGTTTAAAATACGTAAGTCGTTTTGTTCATCAAATTTAAGTAGATAACTCATCAGTTGTTTGCATCAGAGCGACAATTTTTGAGATAGTCATTAAAACTGTTTAAAGGTTGTCAAACGTTGTTTCTCGTTGTATATCCTTTAATTCTAGAGTTAGATTGATAAATAACGTGTACGAATTTGTTTAACGCATTTGTTTTGGTTACTCGACGTCTCCGTTCTCGTGTAGCCTACATATTGCGTTTTTTTTTAAATTTGCTTACCGGGCTAAAGGTTAGCATGTTTAAAATACGTAAGTCGTTTTGTTCATCAAATTTAAGTAGATAACTCATCAGTTGTTTGCATCAGAGCGACAATTTTTGAGATAGTTATTTGTTTAACGCATTTGTTTTGGTTACTCGACGTCTCCGTTCTCGTGTAGCCTACATATTGCGTTTTTTTTTTTAGTTTGCTTACCGGGCTAAAGGTTAATATGTTTAAAATACGTAAGTCGTTTGGTTCATCAAATTTAAGTAGATAACTCATCAGTTGTTTGCATTGAGATAGTTATTAAAACTGTTTAAAGGTTGTCAAACGTTGTTTCTCGTTGTATATCCTTTAATTCTAGAGTTAAATTGTTAAATAACGTGTACGAATTTGTTTAACGCATTTGTTTTGGTTACAGAGCGACAATTTTTGAGATAGTTATTAAAACTGTTTAAAGGTTGTCAAACGTTGTTTCTCGTTGTATATCCTTTAATTCTAGAGTTAAATTGATAAATAACGTGTACGAATTTGTTTAACGCATTTGTTTTGGTTACAGAGCGACAATTTTTGAGATAGTTATTAAAACTGTTTAAAGGTTGTCAAACGTTGTTTCTCGTTGTATATCCTTTAATTCTAGAGTTAAATTGATAAATAACGTGTACGAATTTGTTTAACGCATTTGTTTTGGTTACTCGACGTCTCCGTTCTCGTGTAGCCTACATATTGCGTTTTTTTTTTAATTTGCTTACCGGGCTAAAGGTTAGCATGTTTAAAATACGTAAGTCGTTTTCTTCATCAAATTTAAGTAGATAACTCATCAGTTGTTTGCAACAGAGCGACAATTTTTGAGATAGTTATTAAAACTGTTTAAAGGTTGTCAAACGTTGTTTCTCGTTGTATATCCTTTAATTCTACAGTTAAATTGATGAATAACGTGTACGAATTTGTTTAACGCATTTGTTTTGGTTACTGGACGTCTCCGTTCTCGTGTAGCCTACATATTGCGTTTTTTTTTTAATTTGCTTACCGGGCTAAAGGTTAGCATGTTTAAAATACGTAAGTCGTTTTGTTCATCAAATTTAAGTAGATAACTCATCAGTTGTTTGCATCAGAGCGACAATTTTTGAGATAGTTATTAAAACTGTTTAAAGGTTGTCAAACGTTGTTTCGCGTTGTATATCCTTTAATTCTAGAGTTAAATTGATAAATAACGTGTACGAATTTGTTTAACGCATTTTTTTTGGTTACTCGATGTCTCCGTTCTCGTGTAGCCTACATATTGCGTTTTTTTTTTTAATTTGCTTACCGGGCTAAAGGTTAGCATGTTTAAAATACGTAAGTCGTTTTGTTCAACAAATTTGAGTAGATAACTCAGCAGTTGTTTGCATCAGAGCGACAATTTTTGAGATAGTTATGAAAACTGTTTAAAGGTTGTCAAACGTTGTTTCTCGTTGTATATCCTTTAATTCTAGAGTTAAATTTATAAATAACGTGTACGAATTTGTTTAACGCATTTGTTTTGGTTACTCGACGTCTCCGTTCTCGTGTAGCCTACATATTGCGTTTTTTTTTTTTAATTTGCTTACCGGGCTAAAGGTTAGCATGTTTAAAATACGTAAGTCGTTTTGTTCATCACATTTAAGTAGATAACTCATCAGTTGTTTGCATCAGAGCGACAATTTTTGAGATAGTTATTAAAACTGTTTAAAGGTTGTCAAACGTTGTTTCTCGTTGTATATCCTTTAATTCTAGAGTTAAATTGATAAATAACGTGTACGAATTTGTTTAACGCATTTGGTTTGGTTACTCGACGTCTCTGTTCTCGTGTAGCCTACATATTGCGTTTTTTTTTAATTTGCTTACCGGGCTAAAGGTTGGCATGTTTAAAATACGTAAGTCGTTTTGTTCATCAAATTTAAGTAGATAACTCATCAGTTGTTTGCATCAGAGCGATAATTTTTGAGATAGTTATTAAAACTAAAACTAAAATACGTAAGTCGTTTTGTTCATCAAATTTAAGTTGATAACTCATCAGTTGTTTGCATCAGAGCGACAATTTTTGAGATAGTTATTAAAACTGTTTAAAGGTTGTCAAACGTTGTTTCTCATTGTATATCCTTTAATTCTAGAGTTAAATTGATAAATAACGTGTACGAATTTGTTTAACGCATTTGTTTTGGTTACAGAGCGACAATTTTTGAGATAGTTATTAAAACTGTTTAAAGGTTGTCAAACGTTGTTTCTCGTTGTATATCCTTTAATTCTAGAGTTAAATTTATAAATAACGTGTACGAATTTGTTTAACGCATTTGTTTTGGTTACTCGACGTCTCCGTTCTCGTGTAGCCTACATATTGCGTTTTTTTTTTAATTTGCTTACCGGGCTAAAGGTTAGCATGTTTAAAATACGTAAGTCGTTTTGTTCATCACATTTAAGTAGATAACTCATCAGTTGTTTGCATCAGAGCGACAATTTTTGAGATAGTTATTAAAGCTGTTTAAAGGTTGTCAAACGTTGTTTCTCGTTGTATATCCTTTAATTCTAGAGTTAAATTGATAAATAACGTGTACGAATTTGTTTAACGCATTTGGTTTGGTTACTCGACGTCTCTGTTCTCGTGTAGCCTACATATTGCGTTTTTTTTTAATTTGCTTACCGGGCTAAAGGTTAGCATGTTTAAAATACGTAAGTCGTTTTGTTCATCAAATTTAAGTAGATAACTCATCAGTTGTTTGCATCAGAGCGATAATTTTTGAGATAGTTATTAAAACTAAAACTAAAATACGTAAGTCGTTTTGTTCATCAAATTTAAGTTGATAACTCATCAGTTGTTTGCATCAGAGCGACAATTTTTGAGATAGTTATTAAAACTGTTTAAAGGTTGTCAAACGTTGTTTCTCGTTGTATATCCTTTAATTCTAGAGTTAAATTGATAAATAACGTGTACGAATTTGTTTAACGCATTTGTTTTGGTTACAGAGCGACAATTTTTGAGATAGTTATTAAAACTGTTTAAAGGTTGTCAAACGTTGTTTCTCGTTGTATATCCTTTAATTCTAGAGTTAAATTGATAAATAACGTGTACGAATTTGTTTAACGCATTTGTTTTGGTTACTCGACGTCTCCGTTCTCGTGTAGCCTACATATTGCGTTTTTTTTAAATTTGCTTACCGGGCTAAAGGTTAGCATGTTTAAAATACGTAAGTCGTTTTCTTCATCAAATTTAAGTAGATAACTCATCAGTTGTTTGCATCAGAGCGACAATTTTTGAGATAGTTATTAAAACTGTTTAAAGGTTGTCAAACGTTGTTTCTCGTTGTATATCCTTTAATTCTACAGTTAAATTGATGAATAACGTGTACGAATTTGTTTAACGCATTTGTTTTGGTTACTGGACGTCTCCGTTCTCGTGTAGCCTACATATTGCGTTTTTTTTTTAATTTGCTTACCGGGCTAAAGGTTAGCATGTTTAAAATACGTAAGTCGTTTTGTTCATCAAATTTAAGTAGATAACTCATCAGTTGTTTGCATCAGAGCGACAATTTTTGAGATAGTTATTAAAACTGTTTAAAGGTTGTCAAACGTTGTTTCTCGTTGTATATCCTTTAATTCTAGAGTTAAATTGATAAATAACGTGTACGAATTTGTTTAACGCATTTGTTTTGGTTACTCGACGTCTCCGTTCTCGTCTAGCCTACATATTGCGTTTTTTTTTTAATTTGCTTACCGGGCTAAAGGTTAGCATGTTTAAAATACGTAAGTCGTTTTGTTCATCAAATTTAAGTAGATAACTTATCAGTTGTTTGCATCAGAGCGACAATTTTTGAGATAGTTATTAAAACTGTTTAAAGGTTGTCAAACGTTGTTTCTCGTTGCATATCCTTTAATTCTAGAGTTAAATTGATAAATAACGTGTACGAATTTTTTTAACGCATTTGTTTTGGTTACTCGACGTCTCCGTTCTCGTGTAGCCTACATATTGCGTTTTTTTTTTAATTTGCTTACCGGGCTAAAGGTTAGCATGTTTAAAATACGTAAGTCGTTTTGTTCATCAAATTTAAGTAGATAACTCATCAGTTGTTTGCATCAGAGCGACAATTTTTGAGATAGTTATTAAAACTGTTTAAAGGTTGTCAAACGTTGTTTCTCGTTGTATATCCTTTAATTCTATAGTTAAATTGATAAATAACGTGTACGAATTTGTTTGACGCATTTGTTTTGGTTACTCGACGTCTCCGTTCTCGTGTAGCCTACATATTGCGTTTTTTTTTTTAATTTGCTTACCGGGCTAAAGGTTAGCATGTTTAAAATACGTAAGTCGTTTTGTTCATCAAATTTAAGTAGATAACTCATCAGTTGTTTGCATCAGAGCGACAATTTTTGAGATAGTCATTAAAACTGTTTAAAGGTTGTCAAACGTTGTTTCTCGTTGTATATCCTTTAATTCTAGAGTTAAATTGATAAATAACGTGTACGAATTTGTTTAACGCATTTGTTTTGGTTACTCGACGTCTCCGTTCTCGTGTAGCCTACATATTGCGTTTTTTTTTTTAATTTGCTTACCGGGCTAAAGGTTAGCATGTTTAAAATACGTAAGTCGTTTTGTTCATCAAATTTAAGTAGATAACTCATCAGTTGTTTGCATCAGAGCGACAATTTTTGAGATAGTTATTAAAACTGTTTAAAGGTTGTCAAACGTTGTTTCTCGTTGTATATCCTTTAATTCTAGAGTTAAATTGATAAATAACGTGTACGAATTTGTTTAACGCATTTGTTTTGGTTACTCGACGTCTCCGTTCTCGTGTAGCCTACATATTGCGTTTTTTTTTTTAGTTTGCTTACCGGGCTAAAGGTTAATATGTTTAAATTACGTAAGTCGTTTGGTTCATCAAATTTAAGTAGATAACTCATCAGTTGTTTGCATCAGAGCGACAATTTTTGAGATAGTTATTAAAACTGTTTAAAGGTTGTCAAACGTTGTTTCTCGTTGTATATCCTTTAATTCTAGAGTTAAATTGATAAATAACGTGTACGAATTTGTTTAACGCATTTGTTTTGGTTACTCGACGTCTCCGTTCTCGTGTAGCCTACATATTGCGTTTTTTTTTTAATTTGCTTACCGGGCTAAAGGTTAGCATGTTTAAAATACGTAAGTCGTTTTCTTCATCAAATTTAAGTAGATAACTCATCAGTTGTTTGCATCAGAGCGACAATTTTTGAGATAGTTATTAAAACTGTTTAAAGGTTGTCAAACGTTGTTTCTCGTTGTATATCCTTTAATTCTAGAGTTAAATTGATAAATAACGTGTACGAATTTGTTTAACGCATTTGGTTTGGTTACTCGACGTCTCTGTTCTCGTGTAGCCTACATATTGCGTTTTTTTTTTAATTTGCTTACCGGGCTAAAGGTTAATGTTTAAAATACGTAAGTCGTTTTGTTCATCAAATTTAAGTAGATAACTCATCAGTTGTTTGCATCAGAGCGATAATTTTTGAGATAGTTATTAAAACTGTTTAAAGGTTGTCAAACGTTGTTTCTCGTTGTATATCCTTTAATTCTAGAGTTAAATTGATAAATAACGTGTACGAATTTGTTTAACGCATTTGGTTTGGTTACTCGACGTCTCCGTTCTCGTGTAGCCTACATATTGCGTTTTTTTTTTAATTTGCTTACCGGGCTAAAGGTTAGCATGTTTAAAATACGTAAGTCGTTTTTTTCATCAAATTTAAGTAGATAACTCATCAGTTGTTTGCATCAGAGCGACAATTTTTGAGATAGTTATTAAAACTGTTTAAAGGTTGTCAAACGTTGTTTCTCGTTGTATATCCTTTAATTCTAGAGTTAAATTGATAAATAACGTGTACGAATTTGTTTAACGCATTTGTTTTGGTTACTCGACGTCTCCGTTCTCGTGTAGCCTACATATTGCGTTTTTTTTTTAATTTGCTTACCGGGCTAAAGGTTAGCATGTTTAAAATACGTACGTCGTTTTGTTCATCAAATTTAAGTAGATAACTCATCAGTTGTTTGCATCAGAGCGACAATTTTTGAGATAGTTATTAAAACTGTTTAAAGGTTGTCAAACGTTATTTCTCGTTGTATATCCTTTAATTCTAGAGTTAAATTGATAAATAACGTGTACGAATTTGTTTAACGCATTTGTTTTGGTTACTCGACGTCTCCGTTCTCGTGTAGCCTACATATTGCGTTTTTTTTTTTAATTTGCTTACCGGGCTAAAGGTTAGCATGTTTAAAATACGTAAGTCGTTTGGTTCATCAAATTTAAGTAGATAACTCATCAGTTGTTTGCATCAGAGCGACAATTTTTGAGATAGTTATTAAAACTGTTTAAAGGTTGTCAAACATTGTTTCTCGTTGTATATCCTTTAATTCTAGAGTTAAATTGATAAATAACGTGTACGAATTTGTTTAACGCATTTGTTTTGGTTACTCGACGTCTCCGTTCTCGTGTAGCCTACATATTGCGTTTTTTTTTTAATTTGCTTACCGGGCTAAAGGTTAGCATGTTTAAAATACGTTAGTCGTTTTCTTCATCAAATTTAAGAAGATAACTCATCAGTTGTTTGCATCAGAGCGACAATTTTTGAGATAGTTATTAAAACTGTTTAAAGGTTGTCAAACGTTGTTTCTCGTTGTATATCCTTTAATTCTACAGTTAAATTGATAAATAACGTGTACGAATTTGTTTAACGCATTTGTTTTGGTTACTCGACGTCTCCGTTCTCGTGTAGCCTACATATTGCGTTTTTTTTTTAATTTGCTTACCGGGCTAAAGGTTAGCATGTTTAAAATACGTAAGTCGTTTTTTTCATCAAATTTAAGTAGATAACTCATCAGTTGTTTGCATCAGAGCGACAATTTTTGAGATAGTTATTAAAACTGTTTAAAGGTTGTCAAACGTTGTTTCTCGTTGTATATCCTTTAATTCTAGAGTTAAATTGATAAATAACGTGTACGAATTTGTTTAACGCATTTGTTTTGGTTATTCGACGTCTCCGTTCTCGTGTAGCCTACATATTGCGTTTTTTTTTTTTAATTTGCTTACCGGGCTAAAGGTTAGCATGTTTAAAATACGTAAGTCGTTTTGTTCATCAAATTTAAGTAGATAACTCATCAGTTGTTTGCATCAGAGCGACAATTTTTGAGATAGTTATTAAAACTGTTTAAAGGTTGTCAAACGTTATTTCTCGTTGTATATCCTTTAAGTCTAGAGTTAAATTGATAAATAACGTGTACGAATTTGTTTAACGCATTTGTTTTGGTTACTCGACGTCTCCGTTCTCGTGTAGCCTACATATTGCGTTTTTTTTTTAATTTGCTTACCGGGCTAAAGGTTAGCATGTTTAAAATACGTAAGTCGTTTTTTTCATCAAATTTAAGTAGATAACTCATCAGTTGTTTGCATCAGAGCGACAATTTTTGAGATAGTTATTAAAACTGTTTAAAGGTTGTCAAACGTTGTTTCTCGTTGTATATCCTTTAATTCTAGAGTTAAATTGATAAATAACGTGTACGAATTTGTTTAACGCATTTGTTTTGGTTATTCGACGTCTCCGTTCTCGTGTAGCCTACATATTGCGTTTTTTTTTTTTAATTTGCTTACCGGGCTAAAGGTTAGCATGTTTAAAATACGTAAGTCGTTTTGTTCATCAAATTTAAGTAGATAACTCATCAGTTGTTTGCATCAGAGCGACAATTTTTGAGATAGTTATTAAAACTGTTTAAAGGTTGTCAAACGTTATTTCTCGTTGTATATCCTTTAATTCTAGAGTTAAATTGATAAATAACGTGTACGGATTTGTTTAACGCATTTGTTTTGGTTACTCGACGTCTCCGTTCTCGTGTAGCCTACATATTGCGTTTTTTTTTAATTTGCTTACCGGGCTAAAGGTTAGCATGTTTAAAATACGTAAGTCGTTTTGTTCATCAAATTTAAGTAGATAACTCATCAGTAGTTTGCATCAGAGCGACAATTTTTGAGATAGTTATTAAAACTGTTTAAAGGTTGTCAAACGTTATTTCTCGTTGTATATCCTTTAATTCTAGAGTTAAATTGATAAATAACGTGTACGAATTTGTTTAACGCATTTGTTTTGGTTACTCGACGTCTCCGTTCTCGTGTAGCCTACATATTGCGTTTTTTTTTTTAATTTGCTTACCGGGCTAAAGGTTAGCATGTTTAAAATACGTAAGTCGTTTGGTTCATCAAATTTAAGTAGATAACTCATCAGTTGTTTGCATCAGAGCGACAATTTTTGAGATAGTTATTAAAACTGTTTAAAGGTTGTCAAACATTGTTTCTCGTTGTATATCCTTTAATTCTAGAGTTAAATTGATAAATAACGTGTACGAATTTGTTTAACGCATTTGTTTTGGTTACTCGACGTCTCCGTTCTCGTGTAGCCTACATATTGCGTTTTTTTTTTAATTTGCTTACCGGGCTAAAGGTTAGCATGTTTAAAATACGTTAGTCGTTTTCTTCATCAAATTTAAGAAGATAACTCATCAGTTGTTTGCATCAGAGCGACAATTTTTGAGATAGTTATTAAAACTGTTTAAAGGTTGTCAAACGTTGTTTCTCGTTGTATATCCTTTAATTCTACAGTTAAATTGATAAATACCGTGTACGAATTTGTTTAACGCATTTGTTTTGGTTACTTGACGTCTCCGTTCTCGTGTAGCCTACATATTGCGTTTTTTTTTAATTTGCTTACCGGGCTAAAGGTTAGCATGTTTAAAATACGTAAGTCGTTTTGTTCATCAAATTTAAGTAGATAACTCATCAGTTGTTTGCATCAGAGCGACAATTTTTGAGATAGTTATTAAAACTGTTTAAAGGTTGTCAGACATTGTTTCTCGTTGTATATCCTTTAATTCTAGAGTTAAATTGATAAATAACGTGTACGAATTTGTTTAACGCATTTGTTTTGGTTATTCGACGTCTCCGTTCTCGTGTAGCCTACATATTGCGTTTTTTTTTTTTAATTTGCTTACCGGGCTAAAGGTTAGCATGTTTAAAATACGTAAGTCGTTTTGTTCATCAAATTTAAGTAGATAACTCATCAGTTGTTTGCATCAGAGCGACAATTTTTGAGATAGTTATTAAAACTGTTTAAAGGTTGTCAAACGTTATTTCTCGTTGTATATCCTTTAATTCTAGAGTTAAATTGATAAATAACGTGTAAGAATTTGTTTAACGCATTTGTTTTGGTTACTCGACGTCTCCGTTCTCGTGTAGCCTACATATTGCGTTTTTTTTTTTAATTTGCTTACCGGGCTAAAGGTTAGCATGTTTAAAATACGTAAGTCGTTTTGTTCATCAAATTTAAGTAGATAACTCATCAGTTGTTTGCATCAGAGCGACAATTTTTGAGATAGTTATTAAAACTGTTTAAAGGTTGTCAGACATTGTTTCTCGTTGTATATCCTTTAATTCTAGAGTTAAATTGATAAATAACGTGTACGAATTTGTTTAACGCATTTGTTTTGGTTACTCGACGTCTCCGTTCTCGTGTAGCCTACATATTGCGTTTTTTTTTTTATTTGCTTACCGGGCTAAAGGTTAGCATGTTTAAAATACGTAAGTGGTTTTCTTCATCAAATTTAGATAACTCATCAGTTGTTTGCATCAGAGCGACAATTTTTGAGATAGTTATTAAAACTGTTTAAAGGTTGTCAAACGTTGTTTCTCGTTGTATATCCTTTAATTCTACAGTTAAATTGATAAATAACGTGTACGAATTTGTTTAACGCATTTGTTTTGGTTACTCGACGTCTCCGTTCTCGTGTAGCCTACATATTGCGTTTTTTTTTTAATTTGCTTACCGGGCTAAAGGTTAGCATGTTTAAAATACGTAAGTCGTTTTGTTCATCAAATTTAAGTAGATAACTCATCAGTTGTTTGCATCAGAGCGACAATATTTGAGATAGTCATTAAAACTGTTTAAAGGTTGTCAAACGTTGTTTCTCGTTGTATATCCTTTAATTCTAGAGTTAAATTGATAAATAACGTGTACGAATTTGTTTAACGCATTTCTTTTGGTTACTCGACGTCTCCGTTCTCGTGTAGCCTACATATTGCGTTTTTTTTTTAATTTGCTTACCGGGCTAAAGGTTAGCATGTTTAAAATACGTAAGTCGTTTTGTTCATCAAATTTAAGTAGATAACTCATCAGTTGTTTGCATCAGAGCGACAATATTTGAGATAGTCATTAAAACTGTTTAAAGGTTGTCAAACGTTGTTTCTCGTTGTATATCCTTTAATTCTAGAGTTAAATTGATAAATAACGTGTACGAATTTGTTTAACGCATTTGTTTTGGTTACTCGACGTCTCCGTTCTCGTGTAGCCTACATATTGCGTTTTTTTTTTAATTTGCTTACCGGGCTAAAGGTTAGCATGTTTAAAATACGTAAGTCGTTTTGTTCAACAAATTTGAGTAGATAACTCAGCAGTTGTTTGCATCAGAGCGACAATTTTTGAGATAGTTATTAAAACTGTTTAAAGGTTGTCAAACGTTGTTTCTCGTTGTATATCCTTTAATTCTAGAGTTAAATTGATAAATAACGTGTACGAATTTGTTTAACGTATTTGTTTTGGTTACTCGACGTCTCCGTTCTCGTGTAGCCTACATATTGCGTTTTTTTTTTAATTTGCTTACCCGGCTAAAGGTTAGCATGCTTAAAATACGTAAACCGTTTTGTTCATCAAATTTAAGTAGATAACTCATCAGTTGTTTGCATCAGAGCGACAATTTTTGAGATAGTTATTAAAACTGTTTAAAGGTTGTCAAACGTTGTTTCTCGTTGTATATCCTTTAATTCTAGAGTTAAATTAATAAATAACGTGTACGAATTTGTTTAACGCATTTGTTTTGGTTACTCGACGTCTCCGTTCTCGTGTAGCCTACATATTGCGTTTTTTTTTTTAATTTGCTTACCGGGCTAAAGGTTAGCATGTTTAAAATACGTCAGTCGTTTTGTTCAACAAATTTAAGTAGATAACTCATCAGTTGTTTGCATCAGAGCGACAATTTTTGAGATAGTTTTTAAAACTGTTTAAAGGTTGTCAAACGTTGTTTCTCGTTGTATATCCTTTAATTCTAGAGTTAAATTGATAAATAACGTGTACGAATTTGTTTAACGTATTTGTTTTGGTTACTCGACGTCTCCGTTCTCGTGTAGCCTACATATTGCGTTTTTTTTAAATTTGCTTACCGGGCTAAAGGTTAGCATGTTTAAAATACGTAAGTCGTTTTGTTCATCAAATTTAAGTAGATAACTCATCAGTTGTTTGCATCAGAGCGACAATTTTTGAGATAGTTATTAAAACTATTTAAAGGTTGTCAAACGTTGTTTCTCGTTGTATATCCTTTAATTCTAGAGTTAAATTGATAAATAACGTGTACGAATTTGTTTAACGCATTTGTTTTGGTTACTCGACGTCTCCGTTCTCATGTAGCCTACATATTGCGTTTTTTTTTAATTTGCTTACCGGGCTAAAGGTTAGCATGCTTAAAATACGTAAGTCGTTTTGTTCATCAAATTTAAGTAGATAACTCATCAGTTGTTTGCATCAGAGCGACAATTTTTGAGATAGTTATTAAAACTGTTTAAAGGTGTCAAACGTTGTTTCTCGTGTATATCCTTTAATTCTAGAGTTAAATTGATAAATAACATGTACGAATTTGTATAACGCATTTCTTTTGGTTACTCGACGTCTCCGTTCTCCTGTAGCCTACATATTGCGTTTTTTTTTTTTAATTTGCTTACCGGGCTAAAGGTTAGCATGTTTAAAATACGTAAGTCGTTTTGTTCAACAAATTTGAGTAGATAACTCATCAGTTGTTTGCATCAGAGCGACAATTTTTGAGATAGTTATTAAAACTGTTTAAAGGTTGTCAAACGCTGTTTCTCGTTGTATATCCTTTAATTCTAGAGTTAAATTGATAAATAACGTGTACGAATTTGTTTAACGCATTTGTTTTGGTTACTCGACGTCTCCGTTCTCGTGTAGCCTACATATTGCGTTTTTTTTTTTAATTTGCTTACCGGGCTAAAGGTTAGCATGTTTAAAATACGTCAGCCGTTTTGTTCAACAAATTTAAGTAGATAACTCATCAGTTGTTTGCATCAGAGCGACAATTTTTGAGATAGTTATTAAAACTGTTTAAAGGTTGTCAAACGTTGTTTCTCGTTGTATATCCTTTAATTCTAGAGTTAAATTGATAAATAACGTGTACGAATTTGTTTAACGTATTTGTTTTGGTTACTCGACGTCTCCGTTCTCGTGTAGCCTACATATTGCGTTTTTTTTTAATTTGCTTACCGGGCTAAACGTTAGCATGTTTAAAATACGTAAGTCGTTTTGTTCATCAAATTTAAGTAGATAACTCATCAGTTGTTTGCATCAGAGCGACAATATTTGAGATAGTCATTAAAACTGTTTAAAGGTTGTCAAACGTTGTTTCTCGTTGTATATCCTTTAATTCTAGAGTTAAATTGATAAATAACGTGTACGAATTTGTTTAACGCATTTGTTTTGGTTACTCGACGTCTCCGTTCTCGTGTAGCCTACATATTGCGTTTTTTTTTTAATTTGCTTACCGGGCTAAAGGTTAGCATGTTTAAAATACGTAAGTCGTTTTGTTCAACAAATTTGAGTAGATAACTCAGCAGTTGTTTGCATCAGAGCGACAATTTTTGAGATAGTTATTAAAACTGTTTAAAGGTTGTCAAACGTTGTTTCTCGTTGTATATCCTTTAATTCTAGAGTTAAATTGATAAATAACGTGTACGAATTTGTTTAACGTATTTGTTTTGGTTACTCGACGTCTCCGTTCTCGTGTAGCCTACATATTGCGTTTTTTTTTTTTAATTTGCTTACCCGGCTAAAGGTTAGCATGCTTAAAATACGTAAACCGTTTTGTTCATCAAATTTAAGTAGATAACTCATCAGTTGTTTGCATCAGAGCGACAATTTTTGAGATAGTTATTAAAACTGTTTAAAGGTTGTCAAACGTTGTTTCTCGTTGTATATCCTTTAATTCTAGAGTTAAATTAATAAATAACGTGTACGAATTTGTTTAACGCATTTGTTTTGGTTACTCGACGTCTCCGTTCTCGTGTAGCCTACATATTGCGTTTTTTTTTTTAATTTGCTTACCGGGCTAAAGGTTAGCATGTTTAAAATACGTCAGTCGTTTTGTTCAACAAATTTAAGTAGATAACTCATCAGTTGTTTGCATCAGAGCGACAATTTTTGAGATAGTTTTTAAAACTGTTTAAAGGTTGTCAAACGTTGTTTCTCGTTGTATATCCTTTAATTCTAGAGTTAAATTGATAAATAACGTGTACGAATTTGTTTAACGTATTTGTTTTGGTTACTCGACGTCTCCGTTCTCGTGTAGCCTACATATTGCGTTTTTTTTAAATTTGCTTACCGGGCTAAAGGTTAGCATGTTTAAAATACGTAAGTCGTTTTGTTCATCAAATTTAAGTAGATAACTCATCAGTTGTTTGCATCAGAGCGACAATTTTTGAGATAGTTATTAAAACTATTTAAAGGTTGTCAAACGTTGTTTCTCGTTGTATATCCTTTAATTCTAGAGTTAAATTGATAAATAACGTGTACGAATTTGTTTAACGCATTTGTTTTGGTTACTCGACGTCTCCGTTCTCGTGTAGCCTACATATTGCGTTTTTTTTTAATTTGCTTACCGGGCTAAAGGTTAGCATGCTTAAAATACGTAAGTCGTTTTGTTCATCAAATTTAAGTAGATAACTCATCAGTTGTTTGCATCAGAGCGACAATTTTTGAGATAGTTATTAAAACTGTTTAAAGGTGTCAAACGTTGTTTCTCGTGTATATCCTTTAATTCTAGAGTTAAATTGATAAATAACATGTACGAATTTGTATAACGCATTTCTTTTGGTTACTCGACGTCTCCGTTCTCCTGTAGCCTACATATTGCGTTTTTTTTTTTTATTTGCTTACCGGGCTAAAGGTTAGCATGTTTAAAATACGTAAGTCGTTTTGTTCAACAAATTTGAGTAGATAACTCATCAGTTGTTTGCATCAGAGCGACAATTTTTGAGATAGTTATTAAAACTGTTTGAAGGTTGTCAAACGCTGTTTCTCGTTGTATATCCTTTAATTCTAGAGTTAAATTGATAAATAACGTGTACGAATTTGTTTAACGCATTTGTTTTGGTTACTCGACGTCTCCGTTCTCGTGTAGCCTACATATTGCGTTTTTTTTTTTAATTTGCTTACCGGGCTAAAGGTTAGCATGCTTAAAATACGTCAGCCGTTTTGTTCAACAAATTTAAGTAGATAACTCATCAGTTGTTTGCATCAGAGCGACAATTTTTGAGATAGTTATTAAAACTGTTTAAAGGTTGTCAAACGTTGTTTCTCGTTGTATATCCTTTAATTCTAGAGTTAAATTGATAAATAACGTGTACGAATTTGTTTAACGTATTTGTTTTGGTTACTCGACGTCTCCGTTCTCGTGTAGCCTACATATTGCGTTTTTTTTTAATTTGCTTACCGGGCTAAACGTTAGCATGTTTAAAATACGTAAGTCGTTTTGTTCATCAAATTTAAGTAGATAACTCATCAGTTGTTTGCATCAGAGCGACAATTTTTGAGATAGTTATTAAAACTATTTAAAGGTTGTCAAACGTTGTTTCTCGTTGTATATCCTTTAATTCTAGAGTTAAATTGATAAATAACGTGTACGAATTTGTTTAATGCATTTGTTTTGGTTACTCGACGTCTCCGTTCTCGTGTAGCCTACATATTGCGTTTTTTTTTAATTTGCTTACCGGGCTAAAGGTTAGCATGCTTAAAATACGTAAGTCGTTTTGTTCATCAAATTTAAGTAGATAACTCATCAGTTGTTTGCATCAGAGCGACAATTTTTGAGATAGTTATTAAAACTGTTTAAAGGTGTCAAACGTTGTTTCTCGTGTATATCCTTTAATTCTAGAGTTAAATTGATAAATAACATGTACGAATTTGTATAACGCATTTCTTTTGGTTACTCGACGTCTCCGTTCTCCTGTAGCCTACATATTGCGTTTTTTTTTTAATTTGCTTACCGGGCTAAAGGTTAGCATGTTTAAAATACGTAAGTCGTTTTGTTCAACAAATTTGAGTAGATAACTCATCAGTTGTTTGCATCAGAGCGACAATTTTTGAGATAGTTATTAAAACTGTTTAAAGGTTGTCAAACGCTGTTTCTCGTTGTATATCCTTTAATTCTAGAGTTAAATTGATAAATAACGTGTACGAATTTGTTTAACGCATTTGTTTTGGTTACTCGACGTCTCCGTTCTCGTGTAGCCTACATATTGCGTTTTTTTTTTTAATTTGCTTACCGGGCTAAAGGTTAGCATGTTTAAAAGACGTAAGTCGTTTTGTTCAACAAATTTAAGTAGATAAGTCATCAGTTGTTTGCATCAGAGCGACAATTTTTGAGATAGTTATTAAAACTGTTTAAAGGTTGTCAAACGTTGTTTCTCGTTGTATATCCTTTAATTCTAGAGTTAAATTGATAAATAACGTGTACGAATTTGTTTAACGTATTTGTTTTGGTTACTCGACGTCTCCGTTCTCGTGTAGCCTACATATTGCGTTTTTTTTTTAATTTGCTTACCGGGCTAAAGGTTAGCATGTTTAAAATACGTAAGTCGTTTTGTTCATCAAATTTAAGTAGATAACTCATCAGTTGTTTGCATCAGAGCGACAATTTTTGAGATAGTTATTAAAACTGTTTAAAGGTTGTCAAACGTTGTTTCTCGTTGTATATCCTTTAATTCTAGAGTTAAATTGATAAATAACGTGTACGAATTTGTTTAACGCATTTGTTTTGGTTACTCGACGTCTCCGTTCTCGTGTAGCCTACATATTGCGTTTTTTTTTTAATTTGCTCACGGGCTAAGTTTAGCATGTTTAAAATACGTAAGTCGTTTTGTTCATCAAATTTAAGTAGATAACTCATCAGTTGTTTGCATCAGAGCGATAATTTTTGAGATAGTTATTAAAACTGTTTAAAGGTTGTCAAACGTTGTTTCTCGTTGTATATCCTTTAATTCTAGAGTTAAATTGATAAATAACGTATACGAATTTGTTTAACGCATTTGTTTTGGTTACTCGACGTCTCCGTTCTCGTGTAGCCTACATATTGCGTTTTTTTTTTAATTTGCTTACCGGGCTAAGGTTAGCAAGTTTAAAATACGTAAGTCGTTTTGTTCATCAAATTTAAGTAGATAACTCATCAGTTGTTTGCATCAGAGCGATAATTTTTGAGATAGTTATTAAAACTGTTTAAAGGTTGTCAAACGTTGTTTCTCGTTGTATATCCTTTAATTCTAGAGTTAAATTGATAAATAACGTGTACGAATTTGTTTAACGCATTTGTTTTGGTTACTCGACGTCTCCGTTCTCGTGTAGCCTACATATTGCGTGTTTTTTTTAATTTGCTTACCGGGCTAAAGGTTAGCATGTTTAAAATACGTAAGTCATTTTGTTCAACAAATTTGATCATCAGTTGTTTGCATCAGAGCGATAATTTTTGAGATAGTTATTAAACCTGTTTAAAGGTTGTCAAAAGTTTTTTCTCGTTGTATATCCTTTAATTCTAGAGTTAAATTGATAAATAACGTGTACGAATTTGTTTAACGCATTTGTTTTGGTTACTCGACGTCTCCGTTCTCGTGTAGCCTACATATTGCGTTTTTTTTTTAATTTGCTTACCGGGCTAAAGGTTAGCATGTTTAAAATACGTAAGTCGTTTTGTTCAACAAATTTGAGTAGATAACTCATCAGTTGTTTGCATCAGAGCGATAATTTTTGAGATAGTTATTAAAACTGTTTAAAGGTTGTCAAACGTTGGTTCTCGTTGTATATCCTTTAATTCTACAGTTAAATTGATAAATTACGTGTACGAATTTGTTTAACGCATTTGTTTTGGTTACTCGACGTCTCCGTTCTCGTGTAGCCTACATATTGCGTATTTTTTTTAATTTGCTTATCGGGCTAAAGGTTAGCATGTTTAAAATACGTAAGTCGTTTTGTTCAACAAATTTGAGTAGATAACTCATCAGTTGTTTGCATCAGAGCGATAATTTTTGAGATAGTTATTAAAACTGTTTAAAGGTTGTCAAACGTTGGTTCTCGTGGTATATCCTTTAATTCTAGAGTTAAATTGATAAATAACGTGTACGAATTTGTTTAACGCATTTGTTTTGGTTACTCGACGTCTCCGTTCTCGTGTAGCCTACATATTGCGTGTTTTTTTTAATTTGCTTACCGGGCTAAAGGTTAGCATGTTTAAAATACGTAAGTCGTTTTGTTCAACAAATTTGAGTAGATAACTCATCAGTTGTTTGCATCAGAGCGATAATTTTTGAGATAGTTATTAAAACTCTTTAAAGGTTGTCAAACGTTGGTTCTCGTTGTATATCCTTTAATTCTAGAGTTAAATTGATAAATAACGTGTACGAATTTGTTTAACGTATTTGTTTTGGTTACTCGACGTCTCCGTTCTCGTGTAGCCTACATATTGCGTTTTTTTTTTTTAATTTGCTTACCGGGCTAAAGGTTAGCATGTTTAAAATACGTAAGTCGTTTTGTTCATCAAATTTAAGTAGATAATTCAGCAGTTGTTTGCATCAGAGCGACAATTTTTGAGATAGTTATTAAAACTGTTTAAAGGTAGTCAAACGTTGTTTCTCGTTGTATATCCTTTAATTCTAGAGTTAAATTGATAAATAACGTGTACGAAAGGTTAGCATGTTTAAAATACGTAAGTCGTTTTGTTCATCAAATTTAAGTAGATAACTCATCAGTTGTTTGCATCAGAGCGACAATTTTTAGATAGTTATTAAAACTGTTTAAAGGTTGTCAAACGTTGTTTCTCGTTGTATATCCTTTAATTCTAGAGTTAAATTGATAAATAACGTGTACGACTTTGTTTAACGCATTTGTTTTGGTTACTCGACGTCTCTGTTCTCGTGTAGCCTACATATTGCGTTTTTTTTTTTTAATTTGCTTACCGGGCTAAAGGTTAGCATGCTTAAAATACGTAAGTCGTTTTGTTCATCAAATTTAAGTAGATAACTCATCAGTTGTTTGCATCAGAGCGATAATTTTTGAGATAGTTATTAAAACTGTTTAAAGCTTGTCAAACGTTGTTTCTCGTTGTATATCCTTTAATTCTAGAGTTAAATTGATAAATAACGTTTACGAATTTGTTTAACGCATTTGTTTTGGTTACTCGACGTCTCTGTTCTCGTGTAGCCTACATATTGCGTTTTTTTTTTAATTTGCTGGCCGGGCTAAAGGTTAGCATGCTTAAAATACGTAAGTCGTTTTGTTCAACAAATTTAAGTAGATAACTCATCAGTTGTTTGCATCAGAGCGATAATTTTTGAGATAGTTATTAAAACTGTTTAAAGGTTGTCAAACGTTGTTTCTCGTTGTATATCCTTTAATTCTAGAGTTAAATTGATAAATAACGTGTACGAATTTGTTTAACGCATTTGTTTTGGTTACTCGACGTCTCCGTTCTCGTGTAGCCTACATATTGCGTTTGTTTTTTAATTTGCTTACCGGGCTAAAGGTTAGCATGTTTAAAATACGTAAGTCGTTTTGTTCAACAAATTTAAGTAGATAACTCATCAGTTGTTTGCATCAGAGCCACAATTTTTGAGATAGTTATTAAAACTGTTTAAAGGTTGTCAAACGTTGTTTCTCGTTGTATATCCTTTAATTCTAGATTTAAATTGATAAATAACGTGTACGAATTTGTTTAACGCATTTGTTTTGGTTACTCGACGTCTCCGTTCTCGTGTAGCCTACATATTGCGTTTTTTTTTAATTTGCTTACCGGGCTAAAGGTTAGCATGCTTAAAATACGTAAGTCGTTTTGTTCAACAAATTTGAGTAGATAACTCATCAGTTGTTTGCATCAGAGCGACAATTTTTGAGATAGTTATTAAAACTGTTTAAAGGTTGTCAAACGTTGTTTCTCGTTGTATATCCTTTAATTCTAGAGTTAAATTGATAAATAACGTGTACGAATTTGTTTAACGCATTTGTTTTGGTTACTCGACGTCTCCGATCTCGTGTAGCCTACATATTGCGTTTTTTTTTTTTTTAATTTGCTTACCGGGCTAAAGGTTAGCATGCTTCAAATACGTAAGTCGTTTTGTTCAACAAATTTAAGTAGATAACTCATCAGTTGTTTGCATCAGAGCGATAATTTTTGAGATAGTTATTAAAACTGTTTAAAGGTTGTCAAACGTTGTTTCTCGTTGTATATCCTTTAATTCTAGAGTTAAATTGATAAATAACGTGTACGAATATGTTTAACGCATTTGTTTTGGTTACTCAACGTCTCCGTTCTCGTGTAGCCTACATATTGCGTTTTTTTTTTAATTTGCTTACCGGGCTAAAGGTTAGCATGTTTAAAATACGTAAGTCGTTTTGTTCATCAAATTTAAGTAGATAAATCATCAGTTGTTTGCATCAGAGCGACAATTTTTGAGATAGTTATTAAAACTGTTTAAAGGTTGTCAAACGTTGTTTCTCGTTGTATATCCTTTAATTCTAGAGTTAAATTGATAAATAACGTGTACGAATTTGTTTAACGCATTTGTTTTGGTTACTCAAAGTCTCCGTTCTCGTGTAGCCTACATATTGCGTTTTTTTTTTAATTTGCTTACCGGGCTAAAGGTTAGCATGTTTAAAATACGTAAGTCGTTTTGTTCATCAAATTTAAGTAGATAAATCATCAGTTGTTTGCATCAGAGCGACAATCTTTGAGATAGTTATTAAAACTGTTTAAAGGTTGTCAAACGTTGTTTCTCGTTGTATATCCTTTAATTCTAGAGTTAAATTGATAAATAACGTGTACCAATTTGTTTAACGCATTTGTTTTGGTTACTCGACGTCTCCGTTCTCGTGTAGCCCTCATATTGCGTTTTTTTTTTTAATTTGCTTACCGGGCTAAAGGTTAGCATGTTTAAAATACGTAAGTCGTTTTGTTCATCAAATTTAAGTAGATAACTCATCAGTTGTTTGCATCAGAGCGACAATTTTTGAGATAGTTATTAAAACTGTTTAAAGGTTGTCAAACGTTGTTTCTCGTTGTATATCCTTTAATTCTAGAGTTAAATTGATAAATAACGTGTACGAATTTGTTTAACGCATTTGTTTTGGTTACTCGACGTCTCCGTTCTCGTGTAGACTACATATTGCGTTTTTTTTTTAATTTGCTTACCGGGCTAAAGGTTAGCATGTTTAAAATACGTAAGTCGTTTTGTTCAACAAATTTGAGTAGATAACTCAGCAGTTGTTTGCATCAGAGCGACAATTTTTGAGATAGTTATTAAAACTGTTTAAAGGTTGTCAAACGTTATTTCTCGTTGTATATCCTTTAATTCTAGAGTTAAATTGATAAATAACGTGTACGAATTTGTTTAACGCATTTGTTTTGGTTACTCGACGTCTCCGTTCTCGTGTAGCCTACATATTGCGTTTTTTTTTTAATTTGCTTACCGGGCTAAAGGTTAGCATGTTTAAAATACGTAAGCCGTTTTGTTCATCAAATTTAAGTAGATAACTCAGCAGTTGTTTGCATCAGAGCGACAATTTTTGAGATAGTTATTAAAACTGTTTAAAGGTTGTCAAACGTTGTTTCTCGTTGTATATCCTTTAATTCTAGAGTTAAATTGATAAATAACGTGTACGAAAAGTTAGCATGTTTAAAATACGTAAGTCGTTTTGTTCATCAAATTTAAGTAGATAACTCATCAGTTGTTTGCATCAGAGCGACAATTTTTGAGATAGTTATTAAAACTGTTTAAAGGTTGTCAAACGTTGTTTCTCGTTGTATATCCTTTAATTCTAGAGTTAAATTGATAAATAACGTGTACGAATTTGTTTAACGTATTTGTTTTGGTTACTCGACGTCTCCGTTCTCGTGTAGCCTACATATTGCGTTTTTTTTTTTTAATTTGCTTACCAGGCTAAAGGTTAGCATGTTTAAAATACGTAAGTCGTTTTGTTCATCAAATTTAAGTAGATAACTCAGCAGTTGTTTGCATCAGAGCGACAATTTTTGAGATAGTTATTAAAACTGTTTAAAGGTTGTCAAACGTTGTTTCTCGTTGTATATCCTTTAATTCTAGAGTTAAATTGATAAATAACGTGTACGAATTTGTTTAACGCATTTGTTTTGGTTACTCGACGTCTCCGTTCTCGTGTAGCCTACATATTGCGTTTTTTTTTAATTTGCTTACCGGGCTAAAGGTTAGCATGCTTAAAATACGTAAGTCGTTTTGTTCAACAAATTTAAGTAGATAACTCATCAGTTGTTTGCATTAGAGCGATAATTTTTGAGATAGTTATTAAAACTGTTTAAAGGTTGTCAAACGTTGTTTCTCGTTGTATATCCTTTAATTCTAGAGTTAAATTGATAAATAACGTGTACGAATTTGTTTAACGCATTTGTTTTGGTTACTCGACGTCTCTGTTCTCGTGTAGCCTACATATTGCTTTTTTTTTTTAATTTGCTTACCGGGCTAAAGGTTAGCATGCTTAAAATACGTAAGTCGTTTTGTTCATCAAATTAAGTAGATAACTCATCAGTTGTTTGCATCATAGCGATAATTTTTGAGATAGTTATTAAAACTGTTTAAAGGTTGTCAAACGTTGTTTTTCGTTGTATATCCTTTAATTCTAGAGTTAAATTGATAAATAACGTGTACGAATTTGTTTAACGCATTTGTTTTGGTTACTCGACGTCTCTGCTCTCGTGTAGCCTACATATTGCGTTTTTTTTTTAATTTGCTTGCCGGGCTAAAGGTTAGCATGCTTAAAATACGTAAGTCGTTTTGTTCAACAAATTTAAGTAGATAACTCATCAGTTGTTTGCATCAGAGCGATAATTTTTGAGATAGTTATTAAAACTGTTTAAAGGTTGTCAAACGTTGTTTCTCGTTGTATATCCTTTAATTCTAGAGTTAAATTGATAAATAACGTGTACGAATTTGTTTAACGCATTTGTTTTGGTTACTCGACGTCTCCGTTCTCGTGTAGCCTACATATTGCGTTTTTTTTTTTAATATGCTTACCGGGCTAAAGGTTAGCATGTTTAAAATACGTAAGTCGTTTTGTTCAGCAAATTTAAGTAGATAACTCATCAGTTTTTTGCATCAGAGCGACAATTTTTGAGATAGTTATTAAAACTGTTTAAAGGTTGTCAAACGTTGTTTCTCGTTGTATATCCTTTAATTCTAGAGTTAAATAGATAAATAACGTGTACGAATTTGTTTAACGCATTTGTTTTGGTTACTCGACGTCTCCGTTCTCGTGTAGCCTACATATTGTGTTTTTTTTTAATTTGCTTACCGGGCTAAAGGTTAGCATGCTTAAAATACGTAAGTCGTTTTGTTCAACAAATTTGAGTAGATAACTCATCAGTTGTTTGCATCAGAGCGACAATTTTTGAGATAGTTATTAAAACTGTTTAAAGGTTGTCAAACGTTGTTTCTCGTTGTATATCCTTTAATTCTAGAGTTAAATTGATAAATAACGTGTACGAATTTGTTTAACGCATTTGTTTTGGTTACTCGACGTCTCCGATCTCGTGTAGCCTACATATTGCGTTTTTTTTTTTTAATTTGCTTACCGGGCTAAAGGTTAGCATGCTTCAAATACGTAAGTCGTTTTGTTCAACAAATTTAAGTAGATAACTCATCAGTTGTTTGCATCAGAGCGATAATTTTTGAGATAGTTATTAAAACTGTTTAAAGGTTGTCAAACGTTGTTTCTCGTTGTATATCCTTTAATTCTAGAGTTAAATTGATAAATAACGTGTACGAATTTGTTTAACGCATTTGTTTTGGTTACTCAATGTCTCCGTTCTCGTGTAGCCTACATATTGCGTTTTTTTTTTAATTTGCTTACCGGGCTAAAGGTTAGCATGTTTAAAATACGTAAGTCGTTTTGTTCAATAAATTTAAGTAGATAACTCATCAGTTGTTTGCATCAGAGCGACAATTTTTGAGATAGTTATTAAAACTGTTTAAAGGTTGTCAAACGTTGTTTCTCGTTGTATATCCTTTAATTCTAGAGTTAAATTGATAAATAACGTGTACGAATTTGTTTAACGTATTTGTTTTGGTTACTCGACGTCTCCGTTCTCGTGTAGCCTACATATTGCGTTTTTTTTTTAATTTGCTTACCGGGCTAAAGGTTAGCATGTTTAAAATACGTAAGTCGTTTTGTTCATCAAATTTAAGTAGATAAATCATCAGTTGTTTGCATCAGAGCGACAATTTTTGAGATAGTTATTAAAACTGTTTAAAGGTTGTCAAACGTTGTTTCTCGTTGTATATCCTTTAATTCTAGAGTTAAATTGATAAATAACGTGTACGAATTTGTTTGACGCATTTGTTTTGGTTACTCGACGTCTCCGTTCTCGTGTAGCCTACATATTGCGTTTTTTTTTTAATTTGCTTACCGGGCTAAAGGTTAGCATGTTTAAAATACGTAAGTCGTTTTGTTCATCAAATTTAAGTAGATAACTCATCAGTTGTTTGCATCAGAGCGACAATTTTTGAGATAGTTATTAAAACTGTTTAAAGGTTGTCAAACGTTGTTTCTCGTTGTATATCCTTTAATTCTAGAGTTAAATTGATAAATAACGTGTACGAATTTGTTTAACGCATTTGTTTTGGTTACTCGACGTCTCCGTTCTCGTGTAGCCTACATATTGCGTTTTTTTTTTTAATTTGCTTACCGGGCTAAAGGTTAGCATGTTTAAAATACGTAAGTCGTTTTGTTCAACAAATTTGAGTAGATAACTCAGCAGTTGTTTGCATCAGAGCGACAATTTTTGAGATAGTTATTAAAACTGTTTAAAGGTTGTCAAACGTTGTTTCTCGTTGTATATCCTTTAATTCTAGAGTTAAATTGATAAATAACGTGTACGAATTTGTTTAACGCATTTGTTTTGGTTACTCGACGTCTCCGTTCTCGTGTAGCCTACATATTGCTTTTTTTTTTTAATTTGCTTACCGGGCTAAAGGTTAGCATGTTTAAAATACGTAAGCCGTTTTGTTCATCAAATTTAAGTAGATAACTCAGCAGTTGTTGGCATCAGAGCGACAATTTTTGAGATAGTTATTAAAACTGTTTAAAGGTTGTCAAACGTTGTTTCTCGTTGTATATCCTTTAATTCTAGAGTTAAATTGATAAATAACGTGTACGAAAGGTTAGCATGTTTAAAATACGTAAGTCGTTTTGTTCATCAAATTTAAGTAGATAACTCATCAGTTGTTTGCATCAGAGCGACAATTTTTGAGATAGTTATTAAAACTGTTTAAAGGTTGTCAAACGTTGTTTCTCGTTGTATATCCTTTAATTCTAGAGTTAAATTGATAAATAACGTGTACGAATTTGTTTAACGTATTTGTTTTGGTTACTCGACGTCTCCGTTCTCGTGTAGCCTACATATTGCGTTTTTTTTTTTTAATTTGCTTACCAGGCTAAAGGTTAGCATGTTTAAAATACGTAAGTCGTTTTGTTCATCAAATTTAAGTAGATAACTCAGCAGTTGTTTGCATCAGAGCGACAATTTTTGAGATAGTTATTAAAACTGTTTAAAGGTTGTCAAACGTTGTTTCTCGTTGTATATCCTTTAATTCTAGAGTTAAATTGATAAATAACGTGTACGAATTTGTTTAACGCATTTGTTTTGGTTACTCGACGTCTCCGTTCTCGTGTAGCCTACATATTGCGTTTTTTTTTAATTTGCTTACCGGGCTAAAGGTTAGCATGCTTAAAATACGTAAGTCGTTTTGTTCAACAAATTTAAGTAGATAACTCATCAGTTGTTTGCATCAGAGCGATAATTTTTGAGATAGTTATTAAAACTGTTTAAAGGTTGTCAAACGTTGTTTCTCGTTGTATATCCTTTAATTCTAGAGTTAAATTGATAAATAACGTGTACGAATTTGTTTAACGCATTTGTTTTGGTTACTCGACGTCTCTGTTCTCGTGTAGCCTACATATTGCTTTTTTTTTTTAATTTGCTTACCGGGCTAAAGGTTAGCATGCTTAAAATACGTAAGTCGTTTTGTTCATCAAATTAAGTAGATAACTCATCAGTTGTTTGCATCAGAGCGATAATTTTTGAGATAGTTATTAAAACTGTTTAAAGGTTGTCAAACGTTGTTTCTCGTTGTATATCCTTTAATTCTAGAGTTAAATTGATAAATAACGTGTACGAATTTGTTTAACGCATTTGTTTTGGTTACTCGACGTCTCTGCTCTCGTGTAGCCTACATATTGCGTTTTTTTTTTTAATTTGCTTGCCGGGCTAAAGGTTAGCAGGCTTAAAATACGTAAGTCGTTTTGTTCAACAAATTTAAGTAGATAACTCATCAGTTGTTTGCATCAGAGCGATAATTTTTGAGATAGTTATTAAAACTGTTTAAAGGTTGTCAAACGTTGTTTCTCGTTGTATATCCTTTAATTCTAGAGTTAAATTGATAAATAACGTGTACGAATTTGTTTAACGCATTTGTTTTGGTTACTCGACGTCTCCGTTCTCGTGTAGCCTACATATTGCGTTTTTTTTTAATATGCTTACCGGGCTAAAGGTTAGCATGTTTAAAATACGTAAGTCGTTTTGTTCAGCAAATTTAAGTAGATAACTCATCAGTTTTTTGCATCAGAGCGACAATTTTTGAGATAGTTATTAAAACTGTTTAAAGGTTGTCAAACGTTGTTTCTCGTTGTATATCCTTTAATTCTAGAGTTAAATTGATAAATAACGTGTACGAATTTGTTTAACGCATTTGTTTTGGTTACTCGACGTCTCCGTTCTCGTGTAGCCTACATATTGCGTTTTTTTTTAAATTTGCTTACCGGGCTAAAGGTTAGCATGCTTAAAATACGTAAGCCGTTTTGTTCAACAAATTTGAGTAGATAACTCATCAGTTGTTTGCATCAGAGCGACAATTTTTGAGATAGTTATTAAAACTGTTTAAAGGTTGTCAAACGTTGTTTCTCGTTGTATATCCTTTAATTCTAGAGTTAAATTGATAAATAACGTGTACGAATTTGTTTAACGCATTTGTTTTGGTTACTCGACGTCTCCGTTCTCGTGTAGCCTACATATTGCGTTTTTTTTTTTAATTTGCTTACCGGGCTAAAGGTTAGCATGTTTAAAATACGTAAGTCGTTTTGTTCAACAAATTTGAGTAGATAACTCAGCAGTTGTTTGCATCAGAGCGACAATTTTTGAGATAGTTATTAAAACTGTTTAAAGGTTGTTTCTCGTTGTATATCCTTTAATTCTAGAGTTAAATTGATAAATAACGTGTACGAATTTGTTTAACGCATTTGTATTGGTTACTCGACGTCTCCGTACTCGTGTAGCCTACATATTGCGTTTTTTTTTTAATTTGCTTACCGGGCTAAAGGTTAGCATGTTTAAAATACGTAAGTCGTTTTGTTCATCAAATTTAAGTAGATAACTCATCAGTTGCTTGCATCAGAGCGATAATTTTTGAGATAGTTATTAAAACTGTATAAAGGTTGTCAAACGTTGTTTCTCGTTGTATATCCAGCGACAATTTTTGAGATAGTTATTAAAACTGTTTAAAGATTGTCAAACGTTGTTTCTCGTTGTATATCCTTTAATTCTAGAGTTAAATTGATAAATAACGTGTACGAATTTGTTTAACGCATTTGTTTTGGTTACTCGACGTCTCCGTTCTCGTGCAGCTTACATATTGCGTTTTTTTTTTAATTTGCTTACCGGGCTAAAGGTTAGCATGTTTAAAATACGTAAGTCGTTTTGTTCATCAAATTTAAGTAGATAACTCATCAGTTGCTTGCATCAGAGCGATAATTTTTGAGATAGTTATTAAAACTGTTTAAAGGTTGTCAAACGTTGTTTCTCGTTGTATATCCTTTAATTCTAGAGTTAAATTGATAAATAACGTGTACGAATTTGTTTAACGCATTTGTTTTGGTTACTCGACGTCTCCGTTCTCGTGCAGCTTACATATTGCGTTTTTTTTTTAATTTGCTTACCGGGCTAAAGGTTAGCATGTTTAAAATACGTAAGTCGTTTTGTTCAACAAATTTAAGTAGATAACTCATCAGTTGTTTGCATCAGAGCGATAATTTTTGAGATAGTTATTAAAACTGTTTAAAGGTTGTCAAACGTTGTTTCTCGTTGTATATCCTTTAATTCTAGAGTTAAATTGATAAATAACGTGTACGAATTTTTTTAACGCATTTGTTTTGGTTACTCGACGTCTCCGTTCTCGTGTAGCCTACATATTGCGTTTTTTTTTAATTTGCTTACCGGGCTAAAGGTTAGCATGTTTAAAATACGTAAGTCGTTTTGTTCATCAAATTTAAGTAGATAACTCATCAGTTGCTTGCATCAGAGCGATAATTTTTGAGATAGTTATTAAAACTGTATAAAGGTTGTCAAACGTTGTTTCTCGTTGTATATCCAGCGACAATTTTTGAGATAGTTATTAAAACTGTTTAAAGATTGTCAAACGTTGTTTCTCGTTGTATATCCTTTAATTCTAGAGTTAAATTGATAAATAACGTGTACGAATTTGTTTAACGCATTTGTTTTGGTTACTCGACGTCTCCGTTCTCGTGCAGCTTACATATTGCGTTTTTTTTTTAATTTGCTTACCGGGCTAAAGGTTAGCATGTTTAAAATACGTAAGTCGTTTTGTTCAACAAATTTAAGTAGATAACTCATCAGTTGTTTGCATCAGAGCGATAATTTTTGAGATAGTTATTAAAACTCTTTAAAGGTTGGCAAACGTTGTTTCTCGTTGTATATCCTTTAATTCTAGAGTTAAATTGATAAATAACGTGTACGAATTTGTTTAACGCATTTGTTTTGGTTACTCGACGTCTCCGTTCTCGTGTAGCCTACATATTGCGTTTTTTTTTTTTAATTTGCTTACCGGGCTAAAGGTTAGCATGTTTAAAATACGTAAGTCGTTTTGTTCATCAAATTTAAGTAGATAACTCATCAGTTGTTTGCATCAGAGCGACAATTTTTGAGATAGTTATTAAAACTGTTTAAAGGTTGTCAAAGGTTGTTTCTCGTTGTATATCCTTACTTCTAGAGTTAAATTGATAAATAACGTGTACGAATTTGTTTAACGCATTTGTTTTGGTTACTCGACGTCTCCGTTCCCGTTCTCGTGTAGCCTACATATTGCGTTTTTTTTTTAATTTGCTTACCGGGCTAAAGGTTAGCATGTTTAAAATACGTAAGTCGTTTTGATCAACAAATTTAAGTAGATAACTCATCAGTTGTTTGCATCAGAGCGACAATTTTTGAGATAGTTATTAAAACTGTTTAAAGGTTGTCAAACGTTGTTTCTCGTTGTATATCCTTTAATTCTAGAGTTAAATTGATAAATAACGTGTACGAATTAGTTTAACGCATTTGTTTTGGTTACTCGACGTCTCCGTTCTCGTGTAGCCTACATATTGCGTTTTTTTTTTAATTTGCTTACCGGGCTAAAGGTTAGCATGCTTAAAATACGTAAGTCGTTTTGTTCATCAAATTTAAGTAGATAACTCATCAGTTGTTTGCATCAGAGCGATAATTATTGAGATAGCTATTAAAACTGTTTAAATGTTGTCAAAAGTTGTTTCTCGTTGTATATCCTTTAATTCTAGAGTTAAATTGATAAATAACGTGTACGAATTTGTTTAACGCATTTGTTTTGGTTACTCGACGTCTCCGTTCTCGTGTAGCCTACATGTTGCGTTTTTTTTTTTTTAATTTGCTTACCGGGCTAAAGGTTAGCATGTTTAAAATACGTAAGTCGTTTTGTTCATCAAATTTAAGTAGATAACTCATCAGTTGTTTGCATCAGAGCGACAATTTTTGAGATAGTTATTAAAACTGTTTAAAGGTTGCCAAACGTTGTTTCTCGTTGTATATCCTTTAATTCTAGAGTTAAATTGATAAATAACGTGTACGAATTTGTTTAACGCATTTGTTTTGGTTACTCGACGTCTCCGTTCTCGTGTAGCCTATATATTGCGTTTTTTTTTTAATTTGCTTACCGGGCTAAAGGTTAGCATGTTTAAAATACGTAAGTCGTTTTGTTCATCAAATTTAAGTAGATAACTCATCAGTTGTTTGCATCAGAGCGACAATTTTTGAGATAGTTATTAAAACTGTTTAAAGGTTGTCAAACGTTGTTTCTCGTTGTATATCCTTTAATTCTAGAGTTAAATTGATAAATAACGTGTACGAATTTGTTTCACGCATTTGTTTTGGTTACTCGACGTCTCCGTTCTCGTGTAGCCTACATATTGCGTTTCTTTTTTAATTTGCTTACCGGGCTAAAGGTTAGCATGTTTAAAATACGTAAGTCGTTTTGTTCAACAAATTTAAGTAGATAACTCATCAGTTGTTTGCATCAGAGCGACAATTTTTGAGATAGTTATTAAAACTGTTTAAAGGTTGTCAAACGTTGTTTCTCGTTGTATATCCTTTAATTCTAGAGTTAGATTGATAAATAACGTGTACGAATTTGTTTAACGCATTTGTTTTGGTTACTCTACGTCTCTGTTCTCGTGTAGCCTACATATTGCGTTTTTTTTTTAATTTGCTTACCGGGCTAAAGGTTAGCATGTTTAAAATACGTAAGTCGTTTTGTTCAACAAATTTAAGTAGATAACTCATCAGTTGTTTGCATCAGAGCGATAATTTTTGGGATAGTTATTAAAACTGTTTAAAGGTTGTCAAACGTTGTTTCTCGTTGTATATCCTTTAATTCTAGAGTTAGATTGATAAATAACGTGTACGAATTTGTTTAACGCATTTGTTTTGGTTACTCGACGTCTCCGTTCTCGTGTAGCCTACATATTGCGTTTTTTTTTAATTTGCTTACAGGGTTAAGGTTAGCATGTTTAAAATACGTAAGTCGTTTTGTTCATCAAATTTAAGTAGATAACTCATCAGTTGTTTGCATCAGAGCGACAATTGTTGAGATAGTTATTAAAACTGTTTATAGGTTGTCAAACGTTGTTTCTCGTTGTATATCCTTTAATTCTAGAGTTAAATTGATAAATAACGTGTACGAATTTGTTTAACGCATTTGTTTTGGTTACTCGACGTCTCTGTTCTCGTGTAGCCTACATATTGCGTTTTTTTTTTTAATTTGCTTACCGGGCTAAAGGTTAGCATGCTTAAAATACGTAAGTCGTTTTGTTCAACATATTTAAGTAGATAACTCATCAGTTGTTTGCATCAGAGCGATAATTTTTGAGATAGTTATTAAAACTGTTTAAAGGTTGTCAAAAGTTGTTTCTCCTTGTATATCCTTTAATTATAGAGTTAAATTGATAAATAACGTGTACGAATTTGTTTAACGCATTTGTTTTGGTTACTCGACGTCTCCGTTCTCGTGTAGCCTACATATTGCGTTTTTTTTTTTAATTTGCTTACCGGGCTAAAGGTTAGCATGTTTAAAATACGTAAGTCGTTTTGTTCAACAAATTTAAGTAGATAACTCATCAGTTGTTTGCATCAGAGCGACAATTTTTGAGATAGTTATTAAAACTGTTTAAAGGTTGTCAAACGTTGTTTCTCGTTGTATATCCTTTAATTCTAAAGTTAAATTGATAAATAACGTGTACGAATTTGTTTAACGCATTTGTTTTGGTTACTCGACGTCTCCGTTCTCGTGTAGCCTACATATTGCGTTTTTTTTTTAATTTGCTTACCGGGCTAAAGGTTAGCATGTTTAAAATACGTAAGTCGTTTTGTTCAACAAATTTAAGTAGATAACTCATCAGTTGTTTGCATCAGAGCGACAATTTTTGAGATAGTTATTAAAACTGTTTAAAGGTGTCAAAAGTTGTTTCTCGTTGTATATCCTTTAATTCTAGAGTTAAATTGATAAATAACGTGTACGAATTTGTTTAACGCATTTGTTTTTGTTACTCGACGTCTCCGTTCTCGTGTAGCCTACATATTGCGCTTTTTTTTTTAATTTGCTTACCGGGCTAAAGGTTAGCATGTTTAAAATACGTAAGTCGTTTTGTTCATCAAATTTAAGTAGATAACTCATCAGTTGTTTGCATCAGAGCGACAATTTTTGAGATAGTTATTAAAACTGTTTAAAGGTTGTCAAACGTTGTTTCTCGTTGTATATCCTTTAATTCTAGAGTTAAATTGATAAATAACGTGTACGAATTTGTTTAACGCATTTGTCTTGGTTACTCGACGTCTCCGTTCTCGTGTAGCCTACATATTGCGTTTTTTTTTTAATTTGCTTACCGGGCTAAAGGTTAGCATGTTTAAAATACGTAAGTCGTTTTGTTCATCAAATTTAAGTAGATAACTCATCAGTTGTTTGCATCAGAGCGACAATTTTTGAGATAGTTATTAAAACTGTTTAAAGGTTGTCAAACGTTGTTTCTCGTTGTATATCCTTTAATTCTAGAGTTAAATTGATAAATGACGTGTACGAATTTGTTTAACGCATTTGTGATGGTTACTCGACGTCTCCGTTCTCGTGTAGCCTACATATTGCGTTTTTTTTTTTTTTAATTTGCTTACCGGGCTAAAGGTTAGCATGCTTAAAATACGTAAGTCGTTTTGTTCAACAAATTTAAGTAGATAACTCATCAGTTGTTTGCATCAGAGCGATATTTTTGAGATAGTTATTAAAACTGTTTAAAGGTTGTCAAACATTGTTTCTCGTTGTATATCCTTTAATTCTAGAGTTAAATTGATAAATAACGTGTACGAATTTGTTTAACGCATTTGTTTTGGTTACTCGACGTCTCCGTTCTCGTGTAACCTACATATTGCGTTTTTTTTTTTATTTGCTTACCGGACTAAAGGTTAGCATGTTTAAAATACGTAAGTCGTTTTGTTCAACAAATTTGAGTAGATAACTCAGCAGTTGTTTGTATTAGAGCGACAATTTTTGAGATAGTTATTAAAACTGTTTAAAGGTTGTCAAACGTTGTTTCTCGTTGTATATCCTTTAATTCTAGAGTTAAATTGATAAATAACGTGTACGAATTTGTTTAACGCATTTGTTTTGGTTACTCGACGTCTCCGTTCTCGTGTAGCCTACATATTGCGTTTTTTTTTTAATTTGCTTACCGGGCTAAAGGTTAGCATGCTTAAAATACGTAAGTCGTTTTGCTCAACAAATTTAAGTAGATAACTCATCAGTTGTTTGCATCAGAGCGACAATTTTTGAGATAGTTATTAAAACTGTTTAAAGGTTGTCAAACGTTGTTTCTCGTTGTATATCCTTTAATTCTAGAGTTAAATTGAAAAATAACGTGTACGAATTTGTTTAACGCATTTGTTTTGGTTACTCGACGTCTCCGTTCTCGTGTAGCCTACATATTGCGTTTTTTTTTTTAATTTGCTTACCGGTCTAAAGGTTAGCATGTTTAAAATACGTAAGTCGTTTTGTTCATCAAATTTAAGTAGATAACTCATCAGTTGTTTGCATCAGAGCGACAATTTTTGAGATAGTTATTAAAACTGTTTAAAGGTTGTCAAACGTTGTTTCTCGTTGTATATCCTTTAATTCTAGAGTTAAATTGATAAATAACGTGTACGAATTTGTTTAACGCATTTGTTTTGGTTACTCGACGTCTCCGTTCTCGTGTAGCCTACATATTGCGTTTTTTTTTTAATTTGCTTACCGGGCTAAAGGTTAGCATGTTTAAAATACGTAAGTCGTTTTGTTCATCAAATTTAAGTAGATAACTCATCAGTTGTTTGCATCAGAGCGACAATTTTTGAGATAGTTATTAAAACTGTTTAAAGGTTGTCAAACGTTGTTTCTCGTTGTATATCCTTTAATTCTAGAGTTAAATTGATAAATAACGTGTACGAATTTGTTTAACGCATTTGTTTTGGTTACTCGACGTCTCCGTTCTCGTGTAGCCTATATATTGCGTTTTTTTTTTTAATTTGCTTACCGGGCTAAAGGTTAGCATGTTTAAAATACGTAAGTCGTTTTGTTCATCAAATTTAAGTAGATAACTCATCAGTTGTTTGCATCAGAGCGACAATTTTTGAGATAGTTATTAAAACTGTTTAAAGGTTGTCAAACGTTGTTTCTCGTTGTATATCCTTTAATTCTAGAGTTAAATTGATAAATAACGTGTACGAATTTGTTTAACGCATTTGTTTTGGTTACTCGACGTCTCTGTTCTCGTGTAGCCTACATATTGCGTTTTTTTTTAATTTGCTTACCGGGCTAAAGGTTAGCATGCTTAAAATACGTAAGTCGTTTTGTTCAACATATTTAAGTAGATAACTCATCAGTTGTTTGCATCAGAGCGACAATTTTTGAGATAGTTATTAAAACTGTTTAAAGGTTGTCAAACGTTGTTTCTCGTTGTATATCCTTTAATTCTAGAGTTAAATTGATAAATAACGTGTACGAATTTGTTTAACGCATTTGTTTTGGTTACTCGACGTCTCCGTTCTCGTGTAGCCTATATATTGCGTTTTTTTTTTTAATTTGCTTACCGGGCTAAAGGTTAGCATGTTTAAAATACGTAAGTCGTTTTGTTCATCAAATTTAAGTAGATAACTCATCAGTTGTTTGCATCAGAGCGACAATTTTTGAGATAGTTATTAAAACTGTTTAAAGGTTGCCAAACGTTGTTTCTCGTTGTATATCCTTTAATTCTAGAGTTAAATTGATAAATAACGTGTACGAATTTGTTTAACGCATTTGTTTTGGTTACTCGACGTCTCCGTTCTCGTGTAGCCTATATATTGCGTTTTTTTTTTAATTTGCTTACCGGGCTAAAGGTTAGCATGTTTAAAATACGTAAGTCGTTTTGTTCATCAAATTTAAGTAGATAACTCATCAGTTGTTTGCATCAGAGCGACAATTTTTGAGATAGTTATTAAAACTGTTTAAAGGTTGTCAAACGTTGTTTCTCGTTGTATATCCTTTAATTCTAGAGTTAAATTGATAAATAACGTGTACGAATTTGTTTCACGCATTTGTTTTGGTTACTCGACGTCTCCGTTCTCGTGTAGCCTACATATTGCGTTTCTTTTTTAATTTGCTTACCGGGCTAAAGGTTAGCATGTTTAAAATACGTAAGTCGTTTTGTTCAACAAATTTAAGTAGATAACTCATCAGTTGTTTGCATCAGAGCGACAATTTTTGAGATAGTTATTAAAACTGTTTAAAGGTTGTCAAACGTTGTTTCTCGTTGTATATCCTTTAATTCTAGAGTTAGATTGATAAATAACGTGTACGAATTTGTTTAACGCATTTGTTTTGGTTACTCTACGTCTCTGTTCTCGTGTAGCCTACATATTGCGTTTTTTTTTTAATTTGCTTACCGGGCTAAAGGTTAGCATGTTTAAAATACGTAAGTCGTTTTGTTCAACAAATTTAAGTAGATAACTCATCAGTTGTTTGCATCAGAGCGATAATTTTTGGGATAGTTATTAAAACTGTTTAAAGGTTGTCAAACGTTGTTTCTCGTTGTATATCCTTTAATTCTAGAGTTAGATTGATAAATAACGTGTACGAATTTGTTTAACGCATTTGTTTTGGTTACTCGACGTCTCCGTTCTCGTGTAGCCTACATATTGCGTTTTTTTTTAATTTGCTTACAGGGTTAAGGTTAGCATGTTTAAAATACGTAAGTCGTTTTGTTCATCAAATTTAAGTAGATAACTCATCAGTTGTTTGCATCAGAGCGACAATTGTTGAGATAGTTATTAAAACTGTTTATAGGTTGTCAAACGTTGTTTCTCGTTGTATATCCTTTAATTCTAGAGTTAAATTGATAAATAACGTGTACGAATTTGTTTAACGCATTTGTTTTGGTTACTCGACGTCTCTGTTCTCGTGTAGCCTACATATTGCGTTTTTTTTTTTAATTTGCTTACCGGGCTAAAGGTTAGCATGCTTAAAATACGTAAGTCGTTTTGTTCAACATATTTAAGTAGATAACTCATCAGTTGTTTGCATCAGAGCGATAATTTTTGAGATAGTTATTAAAACTGTTTAAAGGTTGTCAAAAGTTGTTTCTCCTTGTATATCCTTTAATTATAGAGTTAAATTGATAAATAACGTGTACGAATTTGTTTAACGCATTTGTTTTGGTTACTCGACGTCTCCGTTCTCGTGTAGCCTACATATTGCGTTTTTTTTTTTAATTTGCTTACCGGGCTAAAGGTTAGCATGTTTAAAATACGTAAGTCGTTTTGTTCAACAAATTTAAGTAGATAACTCATCAGTTGTTTGCATCAGAGCGACAATTTTTGAGATAGTTATTAAAACTGTTTAAAGGTTGTCAAACGTTGTTTCTCGTTGTATATCCTTTAATTCTAAAGTTAAATTGATAAATAACGTGTACGAATTTGTTTAACGCATTTGTTTTGGTTACTCGACGTCTCCGTTCTCGTGTAGCCTACATATTGCGTTTTTTTTTTAATTTGCTTACCGGGCTAAAGGTTAGCATGTTTAAAATACGTAAGTCGTTTTGTTCAACAAATTTAAGTAGATAACTCATCAGTTGTTTGCATCAGAGCGACAATTTTTGAGATAGTTATTAAAACTGTTTAAAGGTGTCAAAAGTTGTTTCTCGTTGTATATCCTTTAATTCTAGAGTTAAATTGATAAATAACGTGTACGAATTTGTTTAACGCATTTGTTTTTGTTACTCGACGTCTCCGTTCTCGTGTAGCCTACATATTGCGCTTTTTTTTTTAATTTGCTTACCGGGCTAAAGGTTAGCATGTTTAAAATACGTAAGTCGTTTTGTTCATCAAATTTAAGTAGATAACTCATCAGTTGTTTGCATCAGAGCGACAATTTTTGAGATAGTTATTAAAACTGTTTAAAGGTTGTCAAACGTTGTTTCTCGTTGTATATCCTTTAATTCTAGAGTTAAATTGATAAATAACGTGTACGAATTTGTTTAACGCATTTGTCTTGGTTACTCGACGTCTCCGTTCTCGTGTAGCCTACATATTGCGTTTTTTTTTTAATTTGCTTACCGGGCTAAAGGTTAGCATGTTTAAAATACGTAAGTCGTTTTGTTCATCAAATTTAAGTAGATAACTCATCAGTTGTTTGCATCAGAGCGACAATTTTTGAGATAGTTATTAAAACTGTTTAAAGGTTGTCAAACGTTGTTTCTCGTTGTATATCCTTTAATTCTAGAGTTAAATTGATAAATGACGTGTACGAATTTGTTTAACGCATTTGTGATGGTTACTCGACGTCTCCGTTCTCGTGTAGCCTACATATTGCGTTTTTTTTTTTTTTAATTTGCTTACCGGGCTAAAGGTTAGCATGCTTAAAATACGTAAGTCGTTTTGTTCAACAAATTTAAGTAGATAACTCATCAGTTGTTTGCATCAGAGCGATATTTTTGAGATAGTTATTAAAACTGTTTAAAGGTTGTCAAACATTGTTTCTCGTTGTATATCCTTTAATTCTAGAGTTAAATTGATAAATAACGTGTACGAATTTGTTTAACGCATTTGTTTTGGTTACTCGACGTCTCCGTTCTCGTGTAACCTACATATTGCGTTTTTTTTTTTATTTGCTTACCGGACTAAAGGTTAGCATGTTTAAAATACGTAAGTCGTTTTGTTCAACAAATTTGAGTAGATAACTCAGCAGTTGTTTGTATTAGAGCGACAATTTTTGAGATAGTTATTAAAACTGTTTAAAGGTTGTCAAACGTTGTTTCTCGTTGTATATCCTTTAATTCTAGAGTTAAATTGATAAATAACGTGTACGAATTTGTTTAACGCATTTGTTTTGGTTACTCGACGTCTCCGTTCTCGTGTAGCCTACATATTGCGTTTTTTTTTTAATTTGCTTACCGGGCTAAAGGTTAGCATGCTTAAAATACGTAAGTCGTTTTGCTCAACAAATTTAAGTAGATAACTCATCAGTTGTTTGCATCAGAGCGACAATTTTTGAGATAGTTATTAAAACTGTTTAAAGGTTGTCAAACGTTGTTTCTCGTTGTATATCCTTTAATTCTAGAGTTAAATTGAAAAATAACGTGTACGAATTTGTTTAACGCATTTGTTTTGGTTACTCGACGTCTCCGTTCTCGTGTAGCCTACATATTGCGTTTTTTTTTTTAATTTGCTTACCGGTCTAAAGGTTAGCATGTTTAAAATACGTAAGTCGTTTTGTTCATCAAATTTAAGTAGATAACTCATCAGTTGTTTGCATCAGAGCGACAATTTTTGAGATAGTTATTAAAACTGTTTAAAGGTTGTCAAACGTTGTTTCTCGTTGTATATCCTTTAATTCTAGAGTTAAATTGATAAATAACGTGTACGAATTTGTTTAACGCATTTGTTTTGGTTACTCGACGTCTCCGTTCTCGTGTAGCCTACATATTGCGTTTTTTTTTTAATTTGCTTACCGGGCTAAAGGTTAGCATGTTTAAAATACGTAAGTCGTTTTGTTCATCAAATTTAAGTAGATAACTCATCAGTTGTTTGCATCAGAGCGACAATTTTTGAGATAGTTATTAAAACTGTTTAAAGGTTGTCAAACGTTGTTTCTCGTTGTATATCCTTTAATTCTAGAGTTAAATTGATAAATAACGTGTACGAATTTGTTTAACGCATTTGTTTTGGTTACTCGACGTCTCCGTTCTCGTGTAGCCTATATATTGCGTTTTTTTTTTTAATTTGCTTACCGGGCTAAAGGTTAGCATGTTTAAAATACGTAAGTCGTTTTGTTCATCAAATTTAAGTAGATAACTCATCAGTTGTTTGCATCAGAGCGACAATTTTTGAGATAGTTATTAAAACTGTTTAAAGGTTGTCAAACGTTGTTTCTCGTTGTATATCCTTTAATTCTAGAGTTAAATTGATAAATAACGTGTACGAATTTGTTTAACGCATTTGTTTTGGTTACTCGACGTCTCCGTTCTCGTGTAGCCTATATATTGCGTTTTTTTTTTTAATTTGCTTACCGGGCTAAAGGTTAGCATGTTTAAAATACGTAAGTCGTTTTGTTCATCAAATTTAAGTAGATAACTCATCAGTTGTTTGCATCAGAGCGACAATTTTTGAGATAGTTATTAAAACTGTTTAAAGGCTACACGAGCACGGAGACGTCGAGTAACCAAAACAAATGCGATAAACAAATTCGTACACGTTATTTATCAATTTAACTCTAGAATTAAAGGATATACAACGAGAAACAACGTTTGAAAACCTTTAAACAGTTTTAATAACTATCTCAAAAATTGTTGCTCTGATGCAAACAACTGATGAGTTATCTACTTAAATTTGATGAACAAAACGACTTACGTATTTTAAACATGCTAACCTTTAGCCCGGTAAGCAAATTAAAAAAAAAACGCAATATGTAGGCTACACGAGAACGGAGACGTCGAGTAACCAAAAAAAATGCGTTAAACAAATTCGTACACGTTATTTATTAATTTAACTCTAGAATTAAAGGATATACAACGAAAAACAACGTTTGACAACCTTTAAACAGTTTTAATAACTATCTCAAAAATTGTCGCTCTGATGCAAACAACTGATGAGTTATCTACTCAAATTTGTTGAACAAAACGACTTACGTATTTTAAACATGCTAACCTTTAGCCCGGTAAGCAAATTAAAAAAAGCGCAATATGTAGGCTACACGAGAACGGAGACGTCGAGTAATCAAAACAAATCCGTTAAACAAATTCGTACACGTTGTTTATCAATTTAACTCTAGAATTAAAGGATATACAACGAGAAACAACGTTTGACAACCTTTAAACAGTTTTAATAACTATCTCAAAAATTGTCGCTCTGATGCAAACAACTGCTGAGTTATCTACTCAAATTTGTTGAACAAAACGACTTACGTATTTTAAACATGCTAACCTTTAGCCCGGTAAGCAAATTAAAAAAAAAAGCAATATGTAGGCTACACGAGAACGGAGACGTCGAGTAACCAAAACAAATGCGTTAAAAAAATTCGTACACGTTATTTATCAATTTAACTCTAGAATTAAAGGATATACAACGAGAAACAACGTTTGACAACCTTTAAACAGTTTTAATAATTATCTCAAAAATTGTCGCTCTGATGCAAACAACTGATGAGTTATCTACTTAAATTTGTTGAACAAAACGACTTACGTATTTTAAACATGCTACCTTTAGCCCGGTAAGCAAATTAAAAAAAAAAACGCAATATGTAGGCTACACGAGAACGGAGACGTCGAGTAACCAAAACAAATGCGTTAAACAAATTCGTACATGTTATTTATCAATTTAACTCTAGAATTAAAGGATATACAACGAGAAACAACGTTTGACAACCTTTAAACAATTTTAATAACTATCTCAAAAATTATCGCTTTGATGCAAACAACTGATGAGTTATCTACTTAGATTTGTTGAACAAAACGACTTACGTATTTTAAGCATCCTGACCTTTAGCCCGGTAAGCAAATTAAAAAAAAACGCAATATGTAGGCTACACGAGAACGGAGACGTCGAGTAACCAAAACAAATACGTTAAACAAATTCGTACACGTTATTTATCAATTTAACTCTAGAATTAAAGGATATACAACGAGAAACAACGTTTGACAACCTTTAAACAGTTTTAATAACTATCTCAAAAATGGTCGCTCTGATGCAAACAACTGATGAGTTATCTACTTAAATTTGATGAACAAAACGACTTACGTACTTTAAACATGCTAACCTTTAGCCCGGTAAGCAAATTAAAAAAAAAACGCAATATGTAGGCTAGACGAGAACGGAGACGTCGAGTAACCAAAACAAATGCGTTAAACAAATTCGTACACGTTATTTATCAATTTAACTGTAGAATTAAAGGATATACAACGAGGAACAACGTTTGACAACCTTTAAACAGTTTTAATAACTATCTCAATAATTGTCGCTCTGATGCAAACAACTGATGAGTTATCTACTCAAATTTGTTGAACAAAACGACTTACGTATTTTAAACATGCTAACCTTTAGCCCGGTAAGCAAATTAAAAAAAAAACGCAATATGTAGGCTACACGAGAACGGAGACGTCGAGTAACCAAAACAAATGCGTTAAACAAATTCGTACACGTTATTTATCAATTTAACTCTAGAATTAAAGGATATACAACGAGAAACAACGTTTGACAACCTTTAAACAGTTTTAATAACTATCTCAAAAATTGTCGCTCTGATGCAAACAACTGATTAGTTATCTACTTAAATTTGTTGAACAAAACGACTTACGTATTTTAAACATGCTAACCTTTAGCCCAGTAAGCAAATTAAAAAAAAAACGCAATATGTAGGCTACACGAGAACGGAGACGTCGAGTAACCAAAACAAATGCGTTAAACAAATTCGTACACGTTATTTATCAATTTAACTATAGAATTAAAGGATATACAACGAGAAACAACGTTTGACAACCTTTAAACAGTTTTAATAACTATCTCAAAAATTGTCGCTCTGATGCAAACAACTGCTGAGTTATCTACTCAAATTTGTTGAACAAAACGACTTACGTATTTTAAACATGCTAACCTTTAGCCCGGTAAGCAAATTAAAAAAAAACGCAATATGTAGGCTACATGAGAACGGAGACGTCGGGTAACCAAAACAAATGCGTTAAACTAATTCGTACACGTTATTTATCAATTTAACTCTAGAATTAAAGGATATACAACGAGAAACAACGTTTGACAACCTTTAAACAGTTTTAATAACTATCTCAAAAATTATCGCTCTGATGCAAACAACTGATGAGTTATCTACTTAAATTTGTTGAACAAAACGACTTACGTATTTTAAGCATGCTAACCTTTAGCCCGGTAAGCAAATTAAAAAAAAAACGCAATATGTAGGCTACACGAGAACGGAGGCGTCGAGTAACCAAAACAAATACGTTAAACAAATTCGTACACGTTATTTATCAATTTAACTCTAGAATTAAAGGATATACAACGAGAAACAACTTTTGACAATTTTTAAACAGTTTTAATAACTATCTCAAAAATTATCGCTCTGATGCAAACAACTGATAAGTTATCTACTTAAATTTGTTGAACAAAACGACTTACGTATTTTAAGCATGCTAACCTTTAGCCCGGTAAGCAAATTAAAAAAAAACGCAATATGTAGGCTACACGAGAACGGAGACGTCGAGTAACCAAAACAAATACGTTAAACAAATTCGTACACGTTATTTATCAATTTAACTCTAGACTTAAAGGATATACAACGAGAAACAACGTTTGACAACCTTTAAACAGTTTTAATAACTATCTCAAAAATTGTCGCTCTGATGCAAACAACTGATGAGTTATCTACTTAAATTTGATGAACAAAACGACTTTCGTATTTTAAACATGCTAACCTTTAGCCCGGTAAGCAAATTAAAAAAAAAACGCAATATGTAGGCTTCACGAGAACGGAGACGTCGAGTAACCAAAACAAATGCGTTAAACAAATTCGTACACGTTATTTATCAATTTAACTCTAGAATTAAAGGATATACAACGAGAAACAACGTTTGACAACCTTTAAACAGTTTTAATAACTATCTCAAAAATTATCGCTCTGATGCAAACAACTGATGAGTTATCTACTTAAATTTGTTGAACAAAACGACTTACGTATTTTAAGCATGCTAACCTTTAGCCCGGTAAGCAAATTAAAAAAAAAACGCAATATGTAGGCTACACGAGAACGGAGACGTCGAGTAACCAAAACAAATGCGTTAAACAAATTCGTACACGTTATTTATCAATTTAACTCTAGAATTAAAGGATATACAACGAGAAACAACGTTTGACAACCTTTAAACAGTTTTAATAACTATCTCAAAAATTGTCGCTCTGATGCAAACAACTGCTGAGTTATCTACTCAAATTTGTTAAACAAAACGACTTACGTATTTTAAATATGCTAACGTTTAGCCCGGTAAGCAAATTAAAAAAAAAACCCAATATGTAGGCTACACGAGAACGGAGCCGTCGAGTAACCAAAACAAATGCGTTAAACAAGTTCGTACACGTTATTTATCAATTTAACTCTAGAATTAAAGGATATACAACGAGAAACAACGTTTGACAACCTTTAAACAGTTTTAATAACTATCTCAAAAATTGTCGCTCTGATGCAAACAACTGCTGAGTTATCTACTCAAATTTGTTGAACAAAACGACTTACGTATTTTAAACATGCTAACCTTTAGCCCGGTAAGCCAATTAAAAAAAAAACGCAATATGTAGGCTACACGAGAACGGAGACGTCGAGTAACCATCACAAATGCGTTAAACAAATTCGTACACGTTATTTATCAATTTAACTCTAGAATTAAAGGATATACAACGAGAAACAACGTTTGACAACCTATAAACAGTTTTAATAACTATCTCAAAAATTGTCGCTCTGATGCAAACAACTGATGAGTTATCTACTTAAATTTGTTGAACAAAACGACTTACGTATTTTAAACATGCTAACCTTTAGCCCGGTAAGCAAATTAAAAAAAAAAACGCAATATGTAGGCTACACGAGAACGGAGACGTCGAGTAACCAAAACAAATGCGTTAAACAAATTCATACACGTTATTTATCAATTTGACTCTAGAATTAAAGGATATACATCGAGAAACAACGTTTGACAACCTTATAACAGTTTCAATAACTATCTCAAAAATTATCGCTCTGATGCAAACAACTGATGAGTTATCTACTTAAATTTGTTGAACAAAACGACTTACGTATTTTAAGCATGCTAACCTTTAGCCCGGTAAGCAAATTAAAAAAAAACGCAATATGTAGGCTACACGAGAACGGAGACGTCGAGTAACTAAAACAAATGCGTTAAACAAATTCGTACACGTTATTTATCAATTTAACTCTAGAATTAAAGGATATACAACGAGAAACAACGTTTGACAACCTTTAAACAGTTTTAATAACTATCTCAAAAATTGTCGCTCTGATGCAAACAACTGATGAGTTATCTACTCAAATTTGTTGAACAAAACGACTTACGTATTTTAAACATACTAACCTTTAGCCCGGTAAGCAAATTAAAAAAAAAACGCAATATGTAGGCTACACGAGAACGGAGACGTCGAGTAACCAAAACAAATGCGTTAAACAAATTCGTACACGTTATTTATCAATTTAACTCTAGAATTAAAGGATATAGAACGAGAAACAACGTTTGACAACCTTTAAACAGTTTTAATAACTATCTCAAAAATTGTCGCTCTGATGCAAACAACTGATGAGTTATCTACTAAAATTTGTTGAACAAAACGACTTACGTATTTTAAGCATGCTAACCTTTAGCCCGGTAAGCAAATTTAAAAAAAAACGCAATATGTAGGCTACACGAGAACGGAGACGTCGAGTAACCAAAACAAATACGTTAAACAAATTCGTACACGTTATTTTTCAATTTAACTCTAGAATTAAAGGATATACAACGAGAAACAACGTTTGACAACCTTTAAACAGTTTTAATAACTATCTCAAAAATTGTCGCTCTGATGCAAACAACTGATGAGTTATCTACTTAAATTTGATGAACAAAACGACTTACGTATTTTAAGCATGCTAACCTTTAGCCCGGTAAGCCAATTAAAAAAAAAAACGCAATATGTAGGCTACACGAGAACGGAGACGTCGAGTAACCAAAACAAATGCGTTAAACAAATTCGTACACGTTATTTATCAATTTAACTCTAGAATTAAAGGATATACAACGAGAAACAACGTTTGACAACCTTTAAACAGTTTTAATAACTATCTCAAAAATTGTCGCTCTGATGCAAACAACTGCTGAGTTATCTACTCAAATTTGTTGAACAAAACGACTTACGTATTTTAAACATGCTAACCTTTAGCCCGGTAAGCAAATTAAAAAAAAAAAACGGAATATGTAGGCTACACGAGAACGCAGACGTCGAGTAACCATCACAAATGCGTTAAACAAATTCGTGTACGTTATTTATCAATTTAACTCTAGAATTAAAGGATATACAACGAGAAACAACGTTTGACAACCTTTAAACAGTTTTAATAACTATCTCAAAAATTGTCGCTCTGATGCAAACAACTGATGAGTTATCTACTTAAATTTGTTGAACAAAACGACCTACGTATTTTAAGCATGCTAACCTTTAGCCCGGTAAGCAAATTAAAAAAAAACGCAATATGTAGGCAACACGAGAACGGAGCCGTCGAGTAACCAAAACAAATGCGTTAAACAAATTCGTACACGTTATTTATCAATTTAACTCTAGAATTAAAGGATATACAACGAGAAACAACGTTTGACAACCTTTAAACAGTTTTAATAACTATCTCAAAAATTGTCGCTCTGATGCAAACAACTGCTGAGTTATCTACTCAAATTTGTTGAACAAAACGAGTTACGTATTTTAAACATGCTAACCTTTAGCCCGGTAAGCAAATTAAAAAAAAAAACGCAATATGTAGGCTACACGAGAACGGAGACGTCGAGTAACCAAAACAAATGCGCTAAACAAATTCGTACACGTTATTTATCAATTTAACTCTAGAGTTAAAGGATATACAACGAGAAACAACGTTTGACAACCTTTAAACAGTTTTAATAACTATCTCAAAAATTATCGCTCTGATGCAAACAACTGATGAGTTATCTACTTAAATTTGTTGAACAAAACGACTTACGTATTTTAAGCATGCTAACCTTTAGCCCGGTAAGCAAATTAAAAAAAAACGCAATATGTAGGCTACACGAGAACGGAGACGTCGAGTAACCAAAACAAATACGTTAAACAAATTCGTACACGTTATTTATCAATTTAACTCTAGACTTAAAGGATATACAACGAGAAACAACGTTTGACAACCTTTAAACAGTTTTAATAACTATCTCAAAAATTGTCGCTCTGATGCAAACAACTGATGAGTTATCTACTTAAATTTGATGAACAAAACGACTTTCGTATTTTAAACATGCTAACCTTTAGCCCGGTAAGCAAATTAAAAAAAAAAACGCAATATGTAGGCTTCACGAGAACGGAGACGTCGAGTAACCAAAACAAATGCGTTAAACAAATTCGTACACGTTATTTATCAATTTAACTCTAGAATTAAAGGATATACAACGAGAAACAACGTTTGACAACCTTTAAACAGTTTTAATAACTATCTCAAAAATTATCGCTCTGATGCAAACAACTGATGAGTTATCTACTTAAATTTGTTGAACAAAACGACTTACGTATTTTAAGCATGCTAACCTTTAGCCCGGTAAGCAAATTAAAAAAAAACGCAATATGTAGGCTACACGAGAACGGAGACGTCGAGTAACCAAAACAAATGCGTTAAACAAATTCGTACACGTTATTTATCAATTTAACTATAGAATTAAAGGATATACAACGAGAAACAACGTTTGACAACCTTTAAACAGTTTTAATAACTATCTCAAAAATTGTCGCTCTGATGCAAACAACTGCTGAGTTATCTACTCAAATTTGTTGAACAAAACGACTTACGTATTTTAAACATGCTAACCTTTAGCCCGGTAAGCAAATTAAAAAAAAAACGCAATATGTAGGCTACACGAGAACGGAGACTTCGAGTAACCAAAACAAATGCGTTAAACTAATTCGTACACGTTATTTATCAATTTAACTCTAGAATTAAAGGATATACAACGAGAAACAACGTTTGACAACCTTTAAACAGTTTTAATAACTATCTCAAAAATTATCGCTCTGTTGCAAACAACTGATGAGTTATCTACTTAAATTTGTGGAACAAAACGACTTACGTATTTTAAGCATGCTAATCTTTAGCCCGGTAAGCAAATTAAAAAAAAAACGCAATATGTAGGCTACACGAGAACGGAGACGTCGAGTAACCAAAACAAATACGTTAAACAAATTCGTATACGTTATTTATCAATTTAACTCTAGAATTAAAGGATATACAACGAGAAACAACGTTTGACAACCTTTAAACAGTTTTAATAACTATCTAAAAAATTATCGCTCTGATGCAAACAACTGATGAGTTATCTACTTAAATTTGTTGAACAAAACGACTTACGTATTTTAAGCATGCTAACCTTTAGCCCGGTAAGCCAATTAAAAAAAAAACGCAATATGTAGGCTACACGAGAACGGAGACGTCGAGTAACCAAAACAAATGCGTTAAACAAATTCGTACACGTTATTTATCAATTTAACTCTAGAATTAAAGGATATACAACGAGAAACAACGTTTGACAACCTTTAAACAGTTTTAATAACTATCTCAAAAATTGTCGCTCTGATGCAAACAACTGATGAGTTATCTACTTAAATTTGATGAACAAAACGACTTACGTATTTTAAACATGCTAACCTTTAGCCCGGTAAGCAAATTAAAAAAAAAAACGCAATATGTAGGCTTCACGAGAACGGAGACGTCGAGTAACCAAAACAAATGCGTTAAACAAATTCGTACACGTTATTTATCAATTTAACTCTAGAATTAAAGGATATACAACGAGAAACAACGTTTGACAACCTTTAAACAGTTTTAATAACTATCTCAAAAATTGTTGCTCTGATGCAAACAACTGCTGAGTTATCTACTCAAATTTGTTGAACAAAACGACTTACGTATTTTAAATATGCTAACCTTTAGCCCGGTAAGCAAATTAAAAAAAAAAAACCCAATATGTAGGCTACACGAGAACGGAGCCGTCGAGTAACCAAAACAAATGCGTTAAACAAATTCGTACACGTTATTTATCAATTTAACTCTAGAATTAAAGGATATACAACGAGAAACAACGTTTGACAACCTTTAAACAGTTTTAATAACTATTTCAAAAATTGTCGCTCTGATGCAAACAACTGCTGAGTTATCTACTCAAATTTGTTGAACAAAACGACTTACGTATTTTAAACATGCTAACCTTTAGCCCGGTAAGCAAATTAAAAAAAAAAACGCAATATGTAGGCTACACGAGAACGGAGACGTCGAGTAACCATCACAAATGCGTTAAACAAATTCGTACACGTTATTTATCAATTTAACTCTAGAATTAAAGGATATACAACGAGAAACAACGTTTGACAACCTTTAAACAGTTTTAATAACTATCTCAAAAATTGTCGCTCTGATGCTAACAACTGATGAGTTATCTACTCAAATTTGTTGAACAAAACGACTTACGTATTTTAAGCATACTAACCTTTAGCCCGGTAAGCAAATTAAAAAAAAAACGCAATATGTAGGCTACACGAGAACGGAGACGTCGAGTAACCAAAACAAATGCGTTAAACAAATTCGTACACGTTATTTATCAACTTAACTCTAGAATTAAAGGATATACAACGAGAAACAACGTTTGACAACCTTTAAACAGTTTTAATAACTATCTCAAAAATTGTCGCTCTGATGCTAACAACTGATGAGTTATCTACTCAAATTTGTTGAACAAAACGACTTACGTATTTTAAACATGCTAACCTTTAGCCCGGTAAGCAAATTAAAAAAAAAAACGGAATATGTAGGCTACACGAGAACGCAGACGTCGAGTAACCATCACAAATGCGTTAAACAAATTCGTGTACGTTATTTATCAATTTAACTCTAGAATTAAAGGATATACAACGAGAAACAACGTTTGACAACCTTTAAACAGTTTTAATAACTATCTCAAAAATTGTCGCTCTGATGCAAACAACTGATGAGTTATCTACTTAAATTTGTTGAACAAAACGACCTACGTATTTTAAGCATGCTAACCTTTAGCCCGGTAAGCAAATTAAAAAAAAACGCAATATGTAGGCAACACGAGAACGGAGCCGTCGAGTAACCAAAACAAATGCGTACACGTTATTTATCAATTTAACTCTAGAATTAAAGGATATACAACGAGAAACAACGTTTGACAACCTTTAAACAGTTTTAATAACTATCTCAAAAATTGTCGCTCTGATGCAAACAACTGCTGAGTTATCTACTCAAATTTGTTGAACAAAACGACTTACGTATTTTAAACATGCTAACCTTTAGCCCGGTAAGCAAATTAAAAAAAAAAACGCAATATGTAGGCTACACGAGAACGGAGACGTCGAGTAACCAAAACAAATGCGCTAAACAAATTCGTACACGTTATTTATCAATTTAACTCTAGAGTTAAAGGATATACAACGAGAAACAACGTTTGACAACCTTTAAACAGTTTTAATAACTATCTCAAAAATTATCGCTCTGATGAGTTATCTATTTAAATTTGTTGAACAAAACGACTTACGTATTTTAAGCATGCTAACCTTTAGCCCGGTAAGCAAATTAAAAAAAAACGCAATATGTAGGCTACACGAGAACGGAGACGTCGAGTAACCAAAACAAATACGTTAAACAAATTCGTACACGTTATTTATCAATTTAACTCTAGACTTAAAGGATATACAACGAGAAACAACGTTTGACAACCTTTAAACAGTTTTAATAACTATCTCAAAAATTGTCGCTCTGATGCAAACAACTGATGAGTTATCTACTTAAATTTGATGAACAAAACGACTTTCGTATTTTAAACATGCTAACCTTTAGCCCGGTAAGCAAATTAAAAAAAAAACGCAATATGTAGGCTTCACGAGAACGGAGACGTCGAGTAACCAAAACAAATGCGTTAAACAAATTCGTACACGTTATTTATCAATTTAACTCTAGAATTAAAGGATATACAACGAGAAACAACGTTTGACAACCTTTAAACAGTTTTAATAACTATCTCAAAAATTATCGCTCTGATGCAAACAACTGATGAGTTATCTACTTAAATTTGTTGAACAAAACGACTTACGTATTTTAAGCATGCTAACCTTTAGCCCGGTAAGCAAATTAAAAAAAAACGCAATATGTAGGCTACACGAGAACGGAGACGTCGAGTAACCAAAACAAATGCGTTAAACAAATTCGTACACGTTATTTATCAATTTAACTATAGAATTAAAGGATATACAACGAGAAACAACGTTTGACAACCTTTAAACAGTTTTAATAACTATCTCAAAAATTGTCGCTCTGATGCAAACAACTGCTGAGTTATCTACTCAAATTTGTTGAACAAAACGACTTACGTATTTTAAACATGCTAACCTTTAGCCCGGTAAGAAAATTAAAAAAAAAACGCAATATGTAGGCTACACGAGAACGGAGACTTCGAGTAACCAAAACAAATGCGTTAAACTAATTCGTACACGTTATTTATCAATTTAACTCTAGAATTAAAGGATATACAACGAGAAACAACGTTTGACAACCTTTAAACAGTTTTAATAACTATCTCAAAAATTATCGCTCTGTTGCAAACAACTGATGAGTTATCTACTTAAATTTGTGGAACAAAACGACTTACGTATTTTAAGCATGCTAATCTTTAGCCCGGTAAGCAAATTAAAAAAAAAACGCAATATGTAGGCTACACGAGAACGGAGACGTCGAGTAACCAAAACAAATACTTTAAACAAATTCGTATACGTTATTTATCAATTTAACTCTAGAATTAAAGGATATACAACGAGAAACAACGTTTGACAACCTTTAAACAGTTTTAATAACTATCTAAAAAATTATCGCTCTGATGCAAACAACTGATGAGTTATCTACTTAAATTTGTTGAACAAAACGACTTACGTATTTTAAGCATGCTAACCTTTAGCCCGGTAAGCCAATTAAAAAAAAAAACGCAATATGTAGGCTACACGAGAACGGAGACGTCGAGTAACCAAAACAAATGCGTTAAACAAATTCGTACACGTTATTTATCAATTTAACTCTAGAATTAAAGGATATACAACGAGAAACAACGTTTGACAACCTTTAAACAGTTTTAATAACTATCTAAAAAATATCGCTCTGATGCAAACAACTGATGAGTTATCTACTTAAATTTGTTGAACAAAACGACTTACGTATTTTAAGCATGCTAACCTTTAGCCCGGTAAGCCAATTAAAAAAAAAACGCAATATGTAGGCTACACGAGAACGGAGACGTCGAGTAACCAAAACAAATGCGTTAAACAAATTCGTACACGTTATTTATCAATTTAACTCTAGAATTAAAGGATATACAACGAGAAACAACGTTTGACAACCTTTAAACAGTTTTAATAACTATCTCAAAAATTGTCGCTCTGATGCAAACAACTGATGAGTTATCTACTTAAATTTGATGAACAAAACGACTTACGTATTTTAAACATGCTAACCTTTAGCCCGGTAAGCAAATTAAAAAAAAAAACGCAATATGTAGGCTTCACGAGAACGGAGACGTCGAGTAACCAAAACAAATGCGTTAAACAAATTCGTACACGTTATTTATCAATTTAACTCTAGAATTAAAGGATATACAACGAGAAACAACGTTTGACAACCTTTAAACAGTTTTAATAACTATCTCAAAAATTGTTGCTCTGATGCAAACAACTGCTGAGTTATCTACTCAAATTTGTTGAACAAAACGACTTACGTATTTTAAATATGCTAACCTTTAGCCCGGTAAGCAAATTAAAAAAAAAAACGCAATATGTAGGCTACACGAGAACGGAGCCGTCGAGTAACCAAAACAAATGCGTTAAACAAATTCGTACACGTTATTTATCAATTTAACTCTAGAATTAAAGGATATACAACGAGAAACAACGTTTGACAACCTTTAAACAGTTTTAATAACTATTTCAAAAATTGTCGCTCTGATGCAAACAACTGCTGAGTTATCTACTCAAATTTGTTGAACAAAACGACTTACGTATTTTAAACATGCTAACCTTTAGCCCGGTAAGCAAATTAAAAAAAAAAACGCAATATGTAGGCTACACGAGAACGGAGACGTCGAGTAACCATCACAAATGCGTTAAACAAATTCGTACACGTTATTTATCAATTTAACTCTAGAATTAAAGGATATACAACGAGAAACAACGTTTGACAACCTTTAAACAGTTTTAATAACTATCTCAAAAATTGTCGCTCTGATGCAAACAACTGATGAGTTATCTACTCAAATTTGTTGAACAAAACGACTTACGTATTTTAAGCATACTAACCTTTAGCCCGGTAAGCAAATTAAAAAAAAAACGCAATATGTAGGCTACACGAGAACGGAGACGTCGAGTAACCAAAACAAATGCGTTAAACAAATTCGTACACGTTATTTATCAACTTAACTCTAGAATTAAAGGATATACAACGAGAAACAACGTTTGACAACCTTTAAACAGTTTTAATAACTATCTCAAAAATTGTCGCTCTGATGCTAACAACTGATGAGTTATCTACTCAAATTTGTTGAACAAAACGACTTACGTATTTTAAGCATGCTAACCTTTAGCCCGGTAAGCAAATTAAAAAAAAAACGCAATATGTAGGCTACACGAGAACGGAGACGTCGAGTAACCAAAACAAATACGTTAAACAAATTCGTACACGTTATTTATCAATTTAACTCTAGAATTAAAGGATATACAACGAGAAACAACGTTTGACAACCTTTAAACAGTTTTAATAACTATCTCAAAAATTGTCGCTCTGATGCAAACAACTGCTGAGTTATCTACTCAAATTTGTTGAACAAAACGACTTACGTATTTTAAACATGCTAACCTTTAGCCCGGTAAGCAAATTAAAAAAAAAAACGCAATATGTAGGCTACACGAGAACGGAGACGTCGAGTAACCATCACAAATGCGTTAAACAAATTCGTACACGTTATTTATCAATTTAACTCTAGAATTAAAGGATATACATCGAGAAACAACGTTTGACAACCTTTAAACAGTTTCAATAACTATCTCAAAAATTATCGCTCTGATGCAAACAACTGATGAGTTATCTACTTAAATTTGTTGAACAAAACGACTTACGTATTTTAAACATGCTAACCTTTAGCCCGGTAAGCAAATTAAAAAAAAAACGCAATATGTAGGCTACACGAGAACGGAGACGTCGAGTAACCAAAACAAATGCGTTAAACAAATTCGTACACGTTATTTATCAATTTGACTCTAGAATTAAAGGATATACATCGAGAAACAACGTTTGACAACCTTTAAACAGTTTCAAAAACTATCTCAAAAATTATCGCTCTGATGCAAACAACTGATGAGTTATCTACTTAAATTTGTTGAACAAAACGACTTACGTATTTTAAGCATGCTAACCTTTAGCCCGGTAAGCAAATTAAAAAAAAACGCAATATGTAGGCTACACGAGAACGGAGACGTCGAGTAACCAAAACAAATGCGTTAAACAAATTCGTACACGTTATTTATCAATTTAACTCTAGAATTAAAGGATATACAACGAGAAACAACGTTTGACAACCTTTAAACAGTTTTAATAACTATCTCAAAAATTGTCGCTCTGATGCAAACAACTGATGAGTTATCTACTCAAATTTGTTAAACAAAACGACTTACGTATTTTAAATATGCTAACGTTTAGCCCGGTAAGCAAATTAAAAAAAAAAACGCAATATGTAGGCTACACGAGAACGGAGCCGTCGAGTAACCAAAACAAATGCGTTAAACAAATTCGTACACGTTATTTATCAATTTAACTCTAGAATTAAAGGATATACAACGAGAAACAACGTTTGACAACCTTTAAAGAGTTTTAATAACTATCTCAAAAATTGTCGCTCTGATGCAAACAACTGATGAGTTATCTACTTAAATTTGTTGAACAAAACGACTTACGTATTTTAAGCATGCTAACCTTTAGCCCGGTAAGCAAATTAAAAAAAAACGCAATATGTAGGCTACACGAGAACGGAGACGTCGAGTAACCAAAACAAATGCGTTAAACAAATTCGTACACGTTATTTATCAATTTAACTCTAGAATTAAAGGATATACAACGAGAAACAACGTTTGACAACCTTTAAAGAGTTTTAATAACTATCTCAAAAATTGTCGCTCTGATGCAAACAACTGATGAGTTATCTACTTAAAATTGTTGAACAAAACGACTTACGTATTTTAAGCATGCTAACCTTTAGCCCGGTAAGCAAATTAAAAAAAAACGCAATATGTAGGCTACACGAGAACGGAGACGTCGAGTAACCAAAACAAATGCGTTAAACAAATTCGTACACGTTATTTATCAATTTAACTCTAGAATTAAAGGATATACAACGAGAAACAACGTTTGACAACCTTTAAACAGTTTTAATAACTATCTCAAAAATTGTCGCTCTGATGCAAACAACTGATGAGTTATCTACTTAAATTTGATGAACAAAACGACTTACGTATTTTAAACATGCTAAACTTTAGCCCGGTAAGCAAATTAAAAAAAAAACGCAATATGTAGGCTTCACGAGAACGGAGACGTCGAGTAACCAAAACAAATGCGTTAAACAAATTCGTACACGTTATTTATCAATTTAACTCTAGAATTAAAGGATATACAACGAGAAACAACGTTTGACAACCTTTAAACAGTTTTAATAACTATCTCAAAAATTGTCGCTCTGATGCAAACAACTGCTGAGTTATCTACTTAAATTTGTTGAACAAAACGACTTACGTATTTTAAGCATGCTAACTTTTAGCCCGGTAAGCAAATTAAAAAAAAAACGCAATATGTAGGCTACACGAGAACGGAGACGTCGAGTAACCAAAACAAATGCGTTAAACAAATTCGTACACGTTATTTATCAATTTAACTCTAGAATTAAAGGATATACAACGAGAAACAACGTTTGACAACCTTTAAACAGTTTTAATAACTATCTCAAAAATTGTCGCTCTGATGCAAACAACTGATGAGTTATCTACTCAAATTTGTTGAACAAAACGACTTACGTATTTTAAACATACTAACCTTTAGCCCGGTAAGCAAATTAAAAAAAAAAAACGCAATATGTAGGCTACACGAGAACGGAGACGTCGAGTAACCAAAACAAATGCGTTAAACAAATTCGTACACGTTATTTATCAATTTAACTCTAGAATTAAAGGATATAGAACGAGAAACAACGTTTGACAACCTTTAAACAGTTTTAATAACTATCTCAAAAATTGTCGCTCTGATGCAAACAACTGATGAGTTATCTACTAAAATTTGTTGAACAAAACGACTTACGTATTTTAAGCATGCTAACCTTTAGCCCGGTAAGCAAATTAAAAAAAAACGCAATATGTAGGCTACACGAGAACGGAGACGTCGAGTAACCAAAACAAATGCGTTAAACAAATTCGTACACGTTATTTATCAATTTAACTCTAGAATTAAAGGATATACAACGAGAAACAACGTTTGACAACCTTTAAACAGTTTTAATAACTATCTCAAAAATTGTCGCTCTGATGCAAACAACTGATGAGTTATCTACTAAAATTTGTTGAACAAAACGACTTACGTATTTTAAGCATGCTAACCTTTAGCCCGGTAAGCAAATTAAAAAAAAACGCAATATGTAGGCAACACGAGAACGGAGACGTCGAGTAACCAAAACAAATGCGTTAAACAAATTCGTACACGTTATTTATCAATTTAACTCTAGAATTAAAGGATATACAACGAGAAACAACGTTTGACAACCTTTAAACAGTTTTAATAACTATCTCAAAAATTGTCGCTCTGATGCAAACAACTGCTGAGTTATCTACTCAAATTTGTTGAACAAAACGACTTACGTATTCTAAACATGCTAACCTTTAGCCCGGTAAGCAAATAAAAAAAAAAAACGCAATATGTAAGCTACACGAGAACGGAGACGTCGAGTAACCAAAACAAATGCGTTAAACAAATTCGTACACGTTATTTATCAATTTAACTCTAGAGTTAAAGGATATACAACGAGAAACAACGTTTGACAACCTTTAAACAGTTTTAATAACTATCTCAAAAATTATCGCTCTGATGCAAACAACTGATGAGTTATCTACTTAAATTTGTTGAACAAAACGACTTACGTATTTTAAGCATGCTAACCTTTAGCCCGGTAAGCAAATTAAAAAAAAAACGCAATATGTAGGCTACACGAGAACGGAGACGTCGAGTAAGCAAAACAAATACGTTAAACAAATTCGTACACGTTATTTATCAATTTAACTCTAGACTTAAAGGATATACAACGAGAAACAACGTTTGACAACCTTTAAACAGTTTTAATAACTATCTCAAAAATTGTCGCTCTGATGCAAACAACTGATGAGTTATCTACTTAAATTTGATGAACAAAACGACTTTCGTATTTTAAACATGCTAACCTTTAGCCCGGTAAGCAAATTAAAAAAAAACGCAATATGTAGGCTTCACGAGAACGGAGACGTCGAGTAACCAAAACAAATGCGTTAAACAAATTCGTACACGTTATTTTTCAATTTAACTCTAGAATTAAAGGATATACAACGAGAAACAACGTTTGACAACCTTTAAACAGTTTTAATAACTATCTCAAAAATTGTCGCTCTGATGCAAACAACTGATGAGTAATCTACTTAAATTTGATGAACAAAACGACTTACGTATTTTAAGCATGCTAACCTTTAGCCCGGTAAGCCAATTAAAAAAAAAACGCAATATGTAGGCTACACGAGAACGGAGACGTCGAGTAACCAAAACAAATGCGTTAAACAAATTCGTACACGTTATTTATCAATTTAACTCTAGAATTAAAGGATATACAACGAGAAACAACGTTTGACAACCTTTAAACAGTTTTAATAACTATCTCAAAAATTGTCGCTCTGATGCAAACAACTGCTGAGTTATCTACTCAAATTTGTTGAACAAAACGACTTACGTATTTTAAACATGCTAACCTTTAGCCCGGTAAGCAAATTTAAAAAAAAAACGCAATATGTAGGCTACACGAGAACGGAGACGTCGAGTAACCATCACAAATGCGTTAAACAAATTCGTGTACGTTATTTATCAATTTAACTCTAGAATTAAAGGATATACAACGAGAAACAACGTTTGACAACCTTTAAACAGTTTTAATAACTATCTCAAAAATTGTCGCTCTGATGCAAACAACTGATGAGTTATCTACTTAAATTTGTTGAACAAAACGACTTACGTATTTTAAGCATGCTAACATTTAGCCCGGTAAGCAAATTAAAAAAAAACGCAATATGTAGGCAACACGAGAACGGAGACGTCGAGTAACCAAAACAAATGCGTTAAACAAATTCGTACACGCTATTTATCAATTTAACTCTAGAATTAAAGGATATACAACGAGAAACAACGTTTGACAACCTTTAAACAGTTTTAATAACATCTCAAAAATTGTCGCTCTGATGCAAACAACTGCTGAGTTATCTACTCAAATTTGTTGAACAAAACGACTTACGTATTTTAAACATGCTAACCTTTAGCCCGGTAAGCAAATTAAAAAAAAAAAACGCAATATGTAGGCTACACGAGAACGGAGACGTCGAGTAACCAAAACAAATGCGTTAAACAAATTCGTACACGTTATTTATCAATTTAACTCTAGAGTTAAAGGATATACAACGAGAAACAACGTTTGACAACCTTTAAACAGTTTTAATAACTATCTCAAAAATTATCGCTCTGATGCAAACAACTGATGAGTTATCTACTTAAATTTGTTGAACAAAACGACTTACGTATTTTAAGCATGCTAACCTTTAGCCCGGTAAGCAAATTAAAAAAAAACGCAATATGTAGGCAACACGAGAACGGAGACGTCGAGTAACCAAAACAAATGCGTTAAACAAATTCGTACACGCTATTTATCAATTTAACTCTAGAATTAAAGGATATACAACGAGAAACAACGTTTGACAACCTTTAAACAGTTTTAATAACTATCTCAAAAATTGTCGCTCTGATGCAAACAACTGATGAGTTATCTACTTAAATTTGATTAACAAAAGGACTTTCGTATTTTAAACATGCTAACCTTTAGCCCGGTAAGCAAATTAAAAAAAAACGCAATATGTAGGCTTCACGAGAACGGAGACGTCGAGTAACCAAAACAAATGCGTTAAACAAATTCGTACACGTTATTTATCAATTTAACTCTAGAGTTAAAGGATATACAACGAGAAACAACGTTTGACAACCTTTAAACAGTTTTAATAACTATCTCAAAAATTATCGCTCTGATGCAAACAACTGATGAGTTATCTACTTAAATTTGTTGAACAAAACGACTTACGTATTTTAAGCATGCTAACCTTTAGCCCGGTAAGCAAATTAAAAAAAACGCAATATGTAGGCTACACGAGAACGGAGACGTCGAGTAAGCAAAACAAATACGTTAAACAAATTCGTACACGTTATTTATCAATTTAACTCTAGACTTAAAGGATATACAACGAGAAACAACGTTTGACAACCTTTAAACAGTTTTAATAACTATCTCAAAAATTATCGCTCTGATGCAAACAACTGATGAGTTATCTACTTAAATTTGTTGAACAAAACGACTTACGTATTTTAAGCATGCTAACCTTTAGCCCGGTAAGCAAATTAAAAAAAAACGCAATATGTAGGCAACACGAGAACGGAGACGTCGAGTAACCAAAACAAATGCGTTAAACTAATTCGTACACGTTATTTATCAATTTAACTCTAGAATTAAAGGATATACAACGAGAAACAACGTTTGACAACCTTTAAACAGTTTTAATAACTATCTCAAAAATTATCGCTCTGATGCAAACAACTGATGAGTTATCTACTTAAATTTGTTGAACAAAACGACTTACGTATTTTAAGCATGCTAACCTTTAGCCCGGTAAGCCAATTAAAAAAAAAACGCAATATGTAGGCTACACGAGAACGGAGACGTCGAGTAACCAAAACAAATGCGTTAAACAAATTCGTACACGTTATTTATCAATTTAACTCTAGAATTAAAGGATATACAACGAGAAACAACGTTTGACAACCTTTAAACAGTTTTAATAACTATCTCAAAAATTATCGCTCTGATGCAAACAACTGATGAGTTATCTACTTAAATTTGTTGAACAAAACGACTTACGTATTTTAAGCATGCTAACCTTTAGCCCGGTAAGCAAATTAAAAAAAAACGCAATATGTAGGCTACACGAGAACGGAGACGTCGAGTAACCAAAACAAATGCGTTAAACAAATTCGTACACGTTATTTATCAATTTAACTCTAGAATTAAAGGATATACAACGAGAAACAACGTTTGACAACCTTTAAACAGTTTTAATAACTATCTCAAAAATTGTCGCTCTGATGCAAACAACTGATGAGTTATCTACTTAAATTTGATGAACAAAACGACTTACGTATTTTAAACATGCTAACCTTTAGCCCGGTAAGCAAATTAAAAAAAAACGCAATATGTAGGCTTCACGAGAACGGAGACGTCGAGTAACCAAAACAAATGCGTTAAACAAATTCGTACACGTTAGTTATCAATTTAACTCTAGAATTAAAGGATATACAACGAGAAACAACGTTTGACAACCTTTAAACAGTTTTAATAACTATCTCAAAAATTGTTGCTCTGATGCAAACAACTGCTGAGTTATCTACTCAAATTTGTTGAACAAAACGACTTACGTATTTTAAATATGCTAACCTTTAGCCCGGTAAGCAAATTAAAAAAAAAAACGCAATATGTAGGCTACACGAGAACGGAGCCGTCGAGTAACCAAAACAAATGCGTTAAACAAATTCGTACACGTTATTTATCAATTTAACTCTAGAATTAAAGGATATACAACGAGAAACAACGTTTGACAACCTTTAAACAGTTTTAAAAACTATCTCAAAAATTGTCGCTCTGATGCAAACAACTGCTGAGTTTTCTACTCAAATTTGTTGAACAAAACGACTTACGTATTTTAAACATGCTAACCTTTAGCCCGGTAAGCAAATTAAAAAAAAACGCAATATGTAGGCTACACGAGAACGGAGACGTCGAGTAACCATCACAAATGCGTTAAACAAATTCGTACACGTTATTTATCAATTTAACTCTAGAATTAAAGGATATACATCGAGAAACAACGTTTGACAACCTTTAAACAGTTTCAATAACTATCTCAAAAATTATCGCTCTGATGCAAACAACTGATGAGTTATCTACTTAAATTTGTTGAACAAAACGACTTACGTATTTTAAGAATGCTAACCTTTAGCCCGGTAAGCAAATTAAAAAAAACGCAATATGTAGGCTACACGAGAACGGAGACGTCGAGTAACCAAAACAAATGCGTTAAACAAATTCGTACACGTTATTTATCAATTTAACTCTAGAATTAAAGGATATACAACGAGAAACAACGTTTGACAACCTTTAAACAGTTTTAATAACTATCTCAAAAATTGTCGCTCTGATGCAAACAACTGATGAGTTATCTACTCAAATTTGTTGAACAAAACGACTTACGTATTTTAAACATACTAACCTTTAGCCCGGTAAGCAAATTAAAAAAAAAAACGCAATATGTAGGCTACACGAGAACGGAGACGTCGAGTAACCAAAACAAATGCGTTAAACAAATTCGTACACGTTATTTATCAATTTAACTCTAGAATTAAAGGATATACAACGAGAAACAACGTTTGACAACCTTTAAACAGTTTTAATAACTATCTCAAAAATTGTCGCTCTGATGCTAACAACTGATGAGTTATCTACTCAAATTTGTTGAACAAAACGACTTACGTATTTTAAGCATGCTAACCTTTAGCCCGGTAAGCAAATTAAAAAAAAACGCAATATGTAGGCTACACGAGAACGGAGACGTCGAGTAACCAAAACAAATACGTTAAACAAATTCGTACACGTTATTTTTCAATTTAACTCTAGAATTAAAGGATATAAAACAAGAAACAACGTTTGACAACCTTTAAACAGTTTTAATAATTATCTCAAAAATTGTCGCTCTAATGCAAACAACTGATGAGTTATCTACTTAAATTTGATGAACAAAAAGACTTACGTATTTTAAACATGCTAACCTTTAGCCCGGTAAGCAAATTAAAAAAAAAACGCAATATGTAGGCTACACGAGAACGGAGACGTCGAGTAACCAAAACAAATGCGTTAAACAAATTCGTACACGTTATTTATCAATTTAACTCTAGAATTAAAGGATATACAACGAGAAGCAACGTTTGACAACCTTTAAACAGTTTTAATAACTATCTCAAAAATTGTCGCTCTGATGCAAACAACTGATGAGTTATCTACTCAAATTTGTTGAACAAAAGGACTTACGTATTTTAAACATGCTAACGTTTAGCCCCGTAAGAAAATTAAAAAAAAAAAACGCAATATGTAGGCTACAAGAGAACGGAGACGTCGAGTAATCAAAACAAATGCGTTAAACAAATTCGTACACATTATTTATCAATTTAACTCTAGAATTAAAGGATATACAACGAGAAACAACGTTTGACAACCTTTAAACAGTTTTAATAACTATCTCAAAAATTGTCGCTCTGATGCAAACAACTGATGAGTTATCTACTTAAATTTGTTGAACAAAACGACTTACGTATTTTAAACATGCTAACCTTTAGCCCGGTAAGCAAATTAAAAAAAAAACGCAATATGTAGGCTACACGAGAACGAAGACGTCGAGTAACTAAAACAAATGCGTTAAACAAATTCGTACACGTTATTTATCAATTTAGCTCTAGAATTAAAGGATATACAACGAGAAACAACGTTTGACAACCTTTAAACAGTTTTAATAACTATCCCAAAATTGTCGCTCTGATGCAAACAACTGCTGAGTTATCTACTCAAATTTGTTGAACAAAACGACTTACGTATTTTAAGGATGCTAACCTTTAGCCCGGTAAGCAAATAAAAAAAAAAACGCAATATGTAGGCTACACGAGAACGGAGACGTCGAGTAACCAAAACAAATGCGTTAAACAAATTCGTACACGTTATTTATCAATTTAACTCTAGAATTAAAAGATATACAACAAGAAACAACGTTTGACAACCTTTAAACAGTTTTAATAACTATCTCAAAAATTGTCGCTCTGATGCAAACAACTGATGAGTTATCTCCTTAAATTTGTTGAACAAAACGACTTACGTATTTTAAGCATGCTAACCTTTAGCCCGGTAAGCAAATTAAAAAAAAAACGCAATATGTAGGCTACACGAGAACGGAGACGTCGAGTAACCAAAACAAATGCGTTAAACAAATTCGTACACGTTATTTATCAATTTAACTCTAGAGTTAAAGGATATAGAACGAGAAACAACGTTTGACAACCTTTAAACAGTTTTAATAACTATCTCAAAAATTATCGCTCTGATGCAAACAACTGATGAGTTATCTACTTAAATTTGTTGAACAAAACGACTTACGTATTTTAAGCATGCTAACCTTTAGCCCGGTAAGCAAATTAAAAAAAACGCAATATGTAGGCTACACGAGAACGGAGACGTCGAGTAACCAAAACAAATACGTTAAACAAATTCGTACACGTTATTTATCAATTTAACTCTAGAGTTAAAGGATATAGAACGAGAAACAACGTTTGACAACCTTTAAACAGTTTTAATAACTATCTCAAAAATTGTCGCTCTGATGCAAACAACTGATGAGTTATCTACTCAAATTTGTTGAACAAAAGGACTTACGTATTTTAAACATGCTAACGTTTAGCCCCGTAAGAAAATTAAAAAAAAAAAACGCAATATGTAGGCTACAAGAGAACGGAGACGTCGAGTAATCAAAACAAATGCGTTAAACAAATTCGTACACATTATTTATCAATTTAACTCTAGAATTAAAGGATATACAACGAGAAACAACGTTTGACAACCTTTAAACAGTTTTAATAACTATCTCAAAAATTGTCGCTCTGATGCAAACAACTGATGAGTTATCTACTTAAATTTGTTGAACAAAACGACTTACGTATTTTAAACATGCTAACCTTTAGCCCGGTAAGCAAATTAAAAAAAAAACGCAATATGTAGGCTACACGAGAACGAAGACGTCGAGTAACTAAAACAAATGCGTTAAACAAATTCGTACACGTTATTTATCAATTTAGCTCTAGAATTAAAGGATATACAACGAGAAACAACGTTTGACAACCTTTAAACAGTTTTAATAACTATCCCAAAATTGTCGCTCTGATGCAAACAACTGCTGAGTTATCTACTCAAATTTGTTGAACAAAACGACTTACGTATTTTAAGGATGCTAACCTTTAGCCCGGTAAGCAAATAAAAAAAAAAACGCAATATGTAGGCTACACGAGAACGGAGACGTCGAGTAACCAAAACAAATGCGTTAAACAAATTCGTACACGTTATTTATCAATTTAACTCTAGAATTAAAAGATATACAACAAGAAACAACGTTTGACAACCTTTAAACAGTTTTAATAACTATCTCAAAAATTGTCGCTCTGATGCAAACAACTGATGAGTTATCTCCTTAAATTTGTTGAACAAAACGACTTACGTATTTTAAGCATGCTAACCTTTAGCCCGGTAAGCAAATTAAAAAAAAAACGCAATATGTAGGCTACACGAGAACGGAGACGTCGAGTAACCAAAACAAATGCGTTAAACAAATTCGTACACGTTATTTATCAATTTAACTCTAGAGTTAAAGGATATAGAACGAGAAACAACGTTTGACAACCTTTAAACAGTTTTAATAACTATCTCAAAAATTATCGCTCTGATGCAAACAACTGATGAGTTATCTACTTAAATTTGTTGAACAAAACGACTTACGTATTTTAAGCATGCTAACCTTTAGCCCGGTAAGCAAATTAAAAAAAAAACGCAATATGTAGGCTACACGAGAACGGAGACGTCGAGTAACCAAAACAAATGCGTTAAACAAATTCGTACACGTTATTTATCAGTTTAACTCTAGAATTAAAGGATATACAACGAGAAACAACGTTTGACAACCTTTAAACAGTTTTAATAACTATCTCAAAAATTGTCGCTCTGATGCAAACAACTGATGAGTTATCTACTTAAATTTGTTGAACAAAACGACTTACGTATTTTAAACATGCTAACCTTTAGCCCGGTAAGCAAATTAAAAAAAAACGCAATATGTAGGCTACACGAGAACGGAGACGTCGAGTAACCAAAACAAATGCGTTAAACAAATTCGTACACGTTATTTATCAATTTAGCTCTAGAATTAAAGGATATACAACGAGAAACAACGTTTGACCACCTTTAAACAGTTTTAATAACTATCCCAAAATTGTCGCTCTGATGCAAACAACTGCTGAGTTATCTACTCAAATTTGTTGAACAAAACGACTTACGTATTTTAAACATGCTAACCTTTAGCCCGGTAAGCAAATTAAAAAAAAAAAACGCAATATGTAGGCTACACGAGAACGGAGACGTCGAGTAACCAAAACAAATGCGTTAAACAAATTCGTACACGTTATTTATCAATTTAACTCTAGAATTAAAGGATATACAACGAGAAACAACGTTTGACAACCTTTAAACAGTTTTAATAACTATCTCAAAAATTATCGCTCTGATGCAAACAACTGATGAGTTATCTACTTAAATTTGTTGAACAAAACGACTTACGTATTTTAAGCATGCTAACCTTTAGCCCGGTAAGCAATTAAAAAAAAAAACGCAATATGTTGGCTACACGAGAACGGAGACGTCGAGTAACCAAAACAAATGCGTTAAAGAAATTCGTACACGTTATTTATCAATTTAACTCTAGAATTAAAGGATATACAACGAGAAACAACGTTTGACAACCTTTAAACAGTTTTAATAACTATCTCAAAAATTATCGCTCTGATGCAAACAACTGATGAGTTATCTACTTAAATTTGTTGAAACAAACGACTTACGTATTTTAAGCATGCTAACCTTTAGCCCGGTAAGCAAATTAAAAAAAACGCAATATGTAGGCTACACGAGAACGGAGACGTCGAGTAACCAAAACAAATGCGTTAAAGAAATTCGTACACGTTATTTATCAATTTAACTCTAGAATTAAAGGATATACAACGAGAAACAACGTTTGACAACCTTTAAACAGTTTTAATAACTATCTCAAAAATTGTCGCTCTGATGCAAACAACTGATGAGTTATCTACTTAAATTTGATGAACAAAAAACGACTTACGTATTTTAAACATGCTAACCTTTAGCCCGGTAAGCAAATTAAAAAAAAAAACGCAATATGTAGGCTACACGAGAAGGGAGACGTCGAGTAACCAAAACAAATGCGTTAAACAAATTCGTACACGTTATTTATCAATTTAACTCTAGAATTGAAGGATATACAACGAGAAACAACGTTTGACAACCTTTAAACAGTTTTAATAGCTATCTCAAAAATTTTCGCTCTGATGCAAACAACTGATGAGTTATCTACTTAAATTTGTTGAACAAAACGACTTACGTATCTTAAACATGCTAACCTTTAGCCCGGTAAGCAAATTAAAAAAAAAAACGCAATATGTAGGCTACACGAGAACGGAGACGTCGAGTAACCAAAACAAATACGTTAAACAAATTCGTACACGTTATTTATCAATTTAACTCTAGAATTAAAGGATATACAACGAGAAACAACGTTTGACAACCTTCAAAAAGTTTTAATAACTATCTCAAAAATTGTCGCTCTGATGCAAACAACTGATGAGTTATCTACTCAAATTTGTTGAACAAAACGACTTACGTATTTTAAGTTGCTAACGTTTAGCCCGGTAAGCAAATTAAAAAAAAAACGCAATATGTAGGCTACACGAGAACGGAGACGTCGAGAAACCAAACCAAATGCGTTAAACAAATTCGTACACGTTATTTATCAATTTAACTCTAGAATTAAAGGATATACAACGAGAAACAACGTTTGACAACCTTTAAACAGTTTTAATAACTATCTCAAAAATTGTCGCTCTGATGAAAACAACTGATGAGTTATCTACTTAAATTTGTTGAACAAAACGACTTACGTATTTTAAACATGCTAACCTTTAGCCCGGTAAGCAAATTAAAAAAAAAACGCAATATGTAGGCTACACGAGAACGGAGACGTCGAGTAACCAAAACAAATGCGTTAAACAAATTCGTACACGTTATTTATCAATTTAACTCTAGAATTAAAGGATAAACACGAGAAACAACGTTTGACAACCTTTAAACAGTTTTAATAACTATCTCAAAAATTATCGCTCTGATGCAAACAACTGATGAGTTATCTACTTAAATTTGTTGAACAAAACGACTTACGTATTTTAAGCACGCTAACCTTTAGCCCGGAAAGCAAATTAAAAAAAAAACGCAATATGTAGGCTACACGAGAACGGAGACGTCGAGTAACCAAAACAAATGCGTTAAACAAATTCGTACAAGTTATTTATCAATTTAACTGTCGAATTAAAGGATATACAACGAGAAACAACGTTTGACAACCTTTAAACAGTTTTAATAACTATCTCAAAAATTATCGCTCTGATGCAAACAACTGATGAGTTATCTACTTAAATTTGTTGAACAAAATGACTTACGTATTTTAAGCATGCTAACCTTTAGCCCGGTAAGCAAATTAAAAAAAAACGCAATATGTAGGCTACACGAGAACGGAGACGTCGAGTAACCAAAACAAATGCGTTAAACAAATTCGTACACGTTATTTATCAATTTAACTCTAGAATTAAAGGATATACATCGAGAAACAACGTTTGACAACCTTTAAACAGTTTTAATAACTATCTCAAAAATTGTCGCTCTGATGCAAACACCTGATGAGTTATCTACTTAAATTTGATGAACAAAACGACTTACGTATTTTAAGCACGCTAACCTTTAGCCCGGAAAGCAAATTAAAAAAAAAACGCAATATGTAGGCTACACGAGAACGGAGACGTCGAGTAACCAAAACAAATGCGTTAAACAAATTCTTACACGTTATTTATCAATTTAACTCTAGAATTAAAGGATATACAACGAGAAACAACGTTTGACAACCTTTAAACAGTTTTAATAACTATCTCAAAAATTATCGCTCTGATGCAAACAACTGATGAGTTATCTACTTAAATTTGTTGAACAAAACGACTTACGTATTTTAAGCATGCTAACCTTTAGCCCGGTAAGCACATTAAAAAAAAAACGCAATATGTAGGCTTCACGAGAACGGAGACGTCGAGTAACCAAAACAAATGCGTTACACAAATTCGTACACGTTATTTATCAATTTAACTCTAGAATTAAAGGATATACAACGAGAAACAACGTTTGACAACCTTTAAACAGTTTTAATAACTATCTCAAAAATTGTCGCTCTGATGCAAACAACTGATGAGTTATCTACTTAAATTTGATGAACAAAACGACTTACGTATTTTAAACATGCTAACCTTTAGCCCGGTAAGCAAATTAAAAAAAAACGCAATATGTAGGCTACACGAGAACGGAGACGTCGAGTAACCAAAACAAATGCGTTAAACAAATTCGTACACGTTATTTATCAATTTAACTCTAGAATTAAAGGATATACAACGAGAAACAACGTTTGACAACCTTTAAACAGTTTTAATAACTATCTCAAAAATTGTCGCTCTGATGCAAACAACTGATGAGTTATCTACTCAAATTTGTTGAACAAAACGACTTACGTATTTTAAACATGCTAACCTTTAGCCCGGTAAGCAAATTAAAAAAAAAAAAACGCAATATGTAGGCTACACGAGAACGGAGACGTCGAGTAACCAAAACAAATGCGTTAAACAAATTCGTACACGTTATTTATCAATTTAACTCTAGAATTAAAGGATATACAACGAGAAACAACGTTTGACAACCTTTAAACAGTTTTAATAACTATCTCAAAAATTGTCGCTCTGATGCAAACAACTGATGAGTTATCTACTTAAGTTTGATGAACAAAACGACTTACGTATTTTAAACATGCTAACCTTTAGCCCGGTAAGCAAATTAAAAAAAAAACGCAATATGTAGGCTACACGAGCACGGAGACGTCGAGTAACCAAAACAAATGCGTTAAACAAATTCGTACACGTTATTTATCAATTTAACTCTAGAATTAAAGGAGATACAACGAGAAACAACGTTTGACAACCTTTAAACAGTTTTAATAACTATCTCAAAAATTATCGCTCTGATGCAAACAACTGATGAGTTATCTACTTAAATTTGATGAACAAAACGACTTACGTATTTTAAACATGCTAACCTTTAGCCCGGTAAGCAAATTAAAAAAAAAACGCAATATGTAGGCTACACGAGAACGGAGACGTCGAGTAACCAAAACAAATGCGTTAAACAAATTCGTACACGTTATTTATCAATTTAACTCTAGAATTAAAGGATATACAACGAGAAACAACGTTTGACAACCTTTAAACAGTTTTAATAACTATCTCAAAAATTTGCGCTCTGATGCAAACAACTGATGAGTTATCTACTTAAATTTGATGAACAAAACGACTTACGTATTTTAAACATGCTAACCTTTAGCCCGGTAAGCAAATTAAAAAAAAAAACGCAATATGTAGGCTACACGAGAATGGAGACGTCGAGTAACCAAAACAAATGCGTTAAACAAATTCGTACACGTTATTTATTAATTTAACTCTAGAATTAAAGGATATACAACGAGAAACAACGTTTGACAACCTTTAAACAGTTTTAATAACTATCTCAAAAATTGTCGCTCTGATGCAAACAACTGATGAGTTATCTACTTAAATTTGTTGAACAAAACGACTTACGTATTTTAAGCATGCTAACCTTTAGCCCGGTAAGCAAATTAAAAAAAAAACGCAATATGTAGGCTACACGAGAACGGAGACGTCGAGTAACCAAAACAAATGCGTTAAACAAATTCGTACACGTTATTTATCAATTTAACTCTAGAATTAAAGGATATACAACGAGAAACAACGTTTGACAACCTTTAAACAGTTTTAATAACTATCTCAAAAATTGTCGCTCTGATGCAAACAACTGATGAGTTATCTACTTAAATTTGATGAACAAAACGACTTACGTATTTTAAACATGCTAACCTTTAGCCCGGTAAGCAAATTAAAAAAAAAACGCAATATGTAGGCTACACGAGAACGGAGACGTCGAGTAACCAAAACAAATGCGTTAAACAAATTCGTACACGTTATTTATTAATTTAACTCTAGAATTAAAGGATATACAACGAGAAACAACGTTTGACAACCTTTAAACAGTTTTAATAACTATCTCAAAAATTGTCGCTCTGATGCAAACAACTGCTGAGTTATCTACTCAAATTTGTTGAACAAAACGACTTACGTATTTTAAACATGCTAACCTTTAGCCCGGTAAGCAAATTAAAAAAAAGCGCAATATGTAGGCTACACGAGAACGGAGGCGTCGAGTAACCAAAACAAATGCGTTAAACAAATTCGTACACGTTATTTATCAATTTAACTCTAGGATATACAACGAGAAACAACGTTTGACAACCTTTAAACAGTTTTAATAATTATCTCAAAAATTGTCGCTCTGATGCAAACAACTGATGAGTTATCTACTTAAATTTGTTGAACAAAACGACTTACGTATTTTAAACATGCTAACCTTTAGCCCGGTAAGCAAATAAAAAAAAAAACGCAATATGTAGGCTACACGAGAACGGAGACGTCGAGTAACCAAAACAAATGCGTTAAACAAATTCGTACACGTTATTTATCAATTTAACTCTAGAATTAAAGGATATACAACGAGAAACAACGTTTGACAACCTTTAAACAATTTTAATAACTATCTCAAAAATTATCGCTCTGATGCAAACAACTGATGAGTTATCTACTTAGATTTGTTGAACAAAACGACTTACGTATTTTAAGCATGCTAACCTTTAGCCCGGTAAGCAAATTAAAAAAAAAACGCAATATGTAGGCTACACGAGAACGGAGACGTCGAGTAACCAAAACAAATACGTTAAACAAATTCGTACACGTTATTTATCAATTTAACTCTAGAATTAAAGGATATACAACGAGAAACAACGTTTGACAACCTTTAAACAGTTTTAATAACTATCTCTAAAATTGTCGCTCTGATGCAAACAACTGATGAGTTATCTACTTAAATTTGATGAACAAAACGACTTACGTACTTTAAACATGCTAAACTTTAGCCCGGTAAGCAAATTAAAAAAAACGCAATATGTAGGCTACACGAGAACGGAGACGTCGAGTAACCAAAACAAATGCGTTAAACAAATTCGTACACGTTATTTATCAATTTAACTCTAGAATTAAAGGATATACAACGAGAAACAACGTTTGACAACCTTTAAACAGTTTTAATAACTATCTCAAAAATTGTCGCTCTGATGCAAACAACTGATGAGTTATCTACTCAAATTTGTTGAACAAAACGACTTACGTATTTTAAACATGCTAACCTTTAGCCCGGTAAGCAAATTAAAAAAAAAAACGCAATATGTAGGCTACACGAGAACGGAGACGTCGAGTAACCAAAACAAATGCGTTAAACAAATTCGTACACGTTATTTATCAATTTAACTCTAGAATTAAAGGATATACAACGAGAAACAACGTTTGACAACCTTTAAACAGTTTTAATAACTATCTCAAAAATTGTCGCTCTGATGCAAACAACTGATGAGTTATCTACTTAAATTTGTTGAACAAAACGACTTACGTATTTTAAACATGCTAACCTTTAGCCCGGTAAGCAAATTAAAAAAAAAACGCAATATGTAGGCTACACGAGAACGGAGACGTCGAGTAACCAAAACAAATGCGTTAAACAAATTCGTACACGTTATTTATCAATTTAACTATAGAATTAAAGGATATACAACGAGAAACAACGTTTGACAACCTTTAAACAGTTTTAATAACTATCTCAAAAATTGTCGCTCTGAAGCAAACAACTGCTGAGTTATCTACTCAAGTTTGTTGAACAAAACGACTTACGTATTTTAAACATGCTAACCTTTAGCCCGGTAAGCAAATTAAACAAAAACGCAATATGTAGGCTACACGAGAACGGAGACGTCGAGTAACCAAGACAAATGCGTTAAACTAATTCGTACACGTTATTTATCAATTTAACTCTAGAATTAAAGGATATACAACGAGAAACAACGTTTTACAACCTTTAAACAGTTTTAATAACTATCTCAAAAATTATCGCTGTGATGCAAACAACTGATGAGTTATCTACTTAAATTTGTTGAACAAAACGACTTACGTATTTTAAGCATGCTAACCTTTAGGCCGGTAAGCAAATTAAAAAAAAAAACGCAATATGTAGGCTACACGAGAACGGAGACGTCGAGTAACCAAAACAAATACGTTAAACAAATTCGTACACGTTATTTATCAATTTAACTCTAGAATTAAAGGATATACAACGAGAAACAACGTTTGACAATCTTTAAACAGTTTTAATAACTATCTCAAAAATTATCGCTCTGATGCAAACAACTGATGAGTTATCTACTTAAATTTGTTGAACAAAACGACTTACGTATTTTAAGCATGCTAACCTTTAGCCCGGTAAGCCAATTAAAAAAAAAACGAAATATGTAGGCTACACGAAAACGGAGACGTCGAGTAACCAAAACAAATGCGTTAAACAAATTCGTACACGTTATTTATCAATTTAACTCTAGAATTAAAGGATATACAACGAGAAACATGATGAGTTATCTACTTAAATTTGATGAAGAAAACGACTTACGTATTTTAAACATGCTAACCTTTAGCCCGGTAAGCAAATTAAAAAAAAAACGCAATATGTAGGCTTCACGAGAACGGAGACGTCGAGTAACCAAAACAAATGCGTTAAACAAATTCGTACACGTTATTTATCAATTTAACTCTAGAATTAAAGGATATACAACGAGAAACAACGTTTGACAACCTTTAAACAGTTTTAATAACTATCTCAAAAATTGTCGCTCTGATGCAAACAACTGCTGAGTTTTCTACTCAAATTTGTTGAACAAAACGACTTACGTATTTTAAACATGCTAACCTTTAGCCCGGTAAGCAAATTAAAAAAAAAACGCAATATGTAGGCTACACGAGAACGGAGACGTCGAGTAACCAAAACAAATGCGTTAAACAAATTCGTACACGTTATTTATCAACTTAACTCTAGAATTAAAGGATATACAACGAGAAACAACGTTTGACAACCTTTAAACAGTTTTAATAACTATCTCAAAAATTGTCGCTCTGATGCTAACAACTGATGAGTTATCTACTCAAATTTGTTGAACAAAACGACTTACGTATTTTAAGCATGCTAACCTTTAGCCCGGTAAGCAAATTAAAAAAAAAACGCAATATGTAGGCTACACGAGAACGGAGACGTCGAGTAACCAAAACAAATACGTTAAACAAATTCGTACACGTTATTTTTCAATTTAACTCTAGAATTAAAGGATATAAAACGAGAAACAACGTTTGACAACCTTTAAACAGTTTTAATAACTATCTCAAAAATTGTCGCTCTGATGCAAACAACTGATGAGTTATCTACTTAAATTTGATGAACACAACGACTTACGTATTTTAAACATGCTAACCTTTAGCCCGGTAAGCAAATTAAAAAAAAAAACGCAATATGCAGGCTACACGAGAACGGAGCCGTCGAGTAACCAAAACAAATGCGTTAAACAAATTCGTACACGTTATTTATCAATTTAACTCTAGAATTAAAGGATATACAACGATAAACAACGTTTGACAACCTTTAAACAGTTTTAATAACTATCTCAAAAATTGTCGCTCTGATGCAAACAACTGCTGAGTTATCTACTCAAATTTGTTGAACAAAACGACTTACGTATTTTAAACATGCTAACCTTTAGCCCGGTAAGCAAATTAAAAAAAAAACGCAATATGTAGGCTACACGAGAACGGAGACGTCGAGTAACCATCACAAATGCGTTAAACAAATTCGTACACGTTATTTATCAATTTAACTCTAGAATTAAAGGATATACATCGAGAAACAACGTTTGACAACCTTTAAACAGTTTCAATAACTATCTCAAAAATTATCGCTCTGATGCAAACAACTGATGAGTTATCTACTTAAATTTGTTGAACAAAACGACTTACGTATTTTAAACATGCTAACCTTTAGCCCGGTAAGCAAATTAAAAAAAAAACGCAATATGTAGGCTACACGAGAACGGAGACGTCGAGTAACCAAAACAAATGCGTTAAACAAATTCGTACACGTTATTTATCAATTTGACTCTAGAATTAAAGGATATACATCGAGAAACAACGTTTGACAACCTTTAAACAGTTTCAAAAACTATCTCAAAAATTATCGCTCTGATGCAAACAACTGATGAGTTATCTACTTAAATTTGTTGAACAAAACGACTTACGTATTTTAAGCATGCTAACCTTTAGCCCGGTAAGCAAATTAAAAAAAAACGCAATATGTAGGCTACACGAGAACGGAGACGTCGAGTAACCAAAACAAATGCGTTAAACAAATTCGTACACGTTATTTATCAATTTAACTCTAGAATTAAAGGATATACAACGAGAAACAACGTTTGACAACCTTTAAACAGTTTTAATAACTATCTCAAAAATTGTCGCTCTGATGCAAACAACTGATGAGTTATCTACTCAAATTTGTTAAACAAAACGACTTACGTATTTTAAATATGCTAACGTTTAGCCCGGTAAGCAAATTAAAAAAAAAACGCAATATGTAGGCTACACGAGAACGGAGCCGTCGAGTAACCAAAACAAATGCGTTAAACAAATTCGTACACGTTATTTATCAATTTAACTCTAGAATTAAAGGATATACAACGAGAAACAACGTTTGACAACCTTTAAAGAGTTTTAATAACTATCTCAAAAATTGTCGCTCTGATGCAAACAACTGATGAGTTATCTACTTAAATTTGTTGAACAAAACGACTTACGTATTTTAAGCATGCTAACCTTTAGCCCGGTAAGCAAATTAAAAAAAAACGCAATATGTAGGCTACACGAGAACGGAGACGTCGAGTAACCAAAACAAATGCGTTAAACAAATTCGTACACGTTATTTATCAATTTAACTCTATAATTAAAGGATATACAACGAGAAACAACGTTTGACAACCTTTAAACAGTTTTAATAACTATCTCAAAAATTGTCGCTCTGATGCAAACAACTGATGAGTTATCTACTTAAATTTGATGAACAAAACGACTTACGTATTTTAAACATGCTAACCTTTAGCCCGGTAAGCAAATTAAAAAAAAAACGCAATATGTAGGCTTCACGAGAACGGAGACGTCGAGTAACCAAAACAAATGCGTTAAACAAATTCGTACACGTTATTTATCAATTTAACTCTAGAATTAAAGGATATACAACGAGAAACAACGTTTGACAACCTTTAAACAGTTTTAATAACTATCTCAAAAATTGTCGCTCTGATGCAAACAACTGCTGAGTTATCTACTCAAATTTGTTGAACAAAACGACTTACGTATTTTAAACATGCTAACCTTTAGCCCGGTAAGCAAATTAAAAAAAAAAACGCAATATGTAGGCTACACGAGAACGGAGACGTCGAGTAACCAAAACAAATGCGTTAAACAAATTCGTACACGTTATTTATCAACTTAACTCTAGAATTAAAGGATATGCAACGAGAAACAACGTTTGACAACCTTTAAACAGTTTTAATAACTATCTCAAAAATTGTCGCTCTGATGCTAACAACTGATGAGTTATCTACTCAAATTTGTTGAACAAAACGACTTACGTATTTTAAGCATGCTAACCTTTAGCCCGGTAAGCAAATTTAAAAAAAAACGCAATATGTAGGCTACACGAGAACGGAGACGTCGAGTAACCAAAACAAATACGTTAAACAAATTCGTACACGTTATTTTTCAATTTAACTCTAGAATTAAAGGATATAAAACGAGAAACAACGTTTGACAACCTTTAAACAGTTTTAATAACTATCTCAAAAATTGTCGCTCTGATACAAACAACTGATGAGTTATCTACTTAAATTTGATGAACAAAACGACTTACGTATTTTAAACATGCTAACCTTTATCCCGGTAAGCAAATTAAAAAAAAAAAACGCAATATGCAGGCTACACGAGAACGGAGCCGTCGAGTAACCAAAACAAATGCGTTAAACAAATTCGTACACGTTATTTATCAATTTAACTCTAGAATTAAAGGATATACAACGAGAAACAACGTTTGACAACCTTTAAACAGTTTTAATAACTATCTCAAAAATTGTCGCTCTGATGCAAACAACTGCTGAGTTATCTACTCAAATTTGTTGAACAAAACGACTTACGTATTTTAAGCATGCTAACCTTTAGCCCGGTAAGCAAATTAAAAAAAAACGCAATATGTAGGCTACACGAGAACGGAGACGTCGAGTAACCAAAACAAATGCGTTAAACAAATTCGTACACGTTATTTATCAATTTAACTCTAGAATTAAAGGATATACAACGAGAAACAACGTTTGACAACCTTTAAACAGTTTTAATAACTATCTCAAAAATTGTCGCTCTGATGCAAACAACTGATGAGTTATCTACTCAAATTTGTTAAACAAAACGACTTACGTATTTTAAATATGCTAACGTTTAGCCCGGTAAGCAAATTAAAAAAAAAACGCAATATGTAGGCTACACGAGAACGGAGCCGTCGAGTAACCAAAACAAATGCGTTAAACAAATTCGTACACGTTATTTATCAATTTAACTCTAGAATTAAAGGATATACAACGAGAAACAACGTTTGACAACCTTTAAAGAGTTTTAATAACTATCTCAAAAATTGTCGCTCTGATGCAAACAACTGATGAGTTATCTACTTAAATTTGTTGAACAAAACGACTTACGTATTTTAAGCATGCTAACCTTTAGCCCGGTAAGCAAATTAAAAAAAAACGCAACATGTAGGCTACACGAGAACGGAGACGTCGAGTAACCAAAACAAATGCGTTAAACAAATTCGTACACGTTATTTATCAATTTAACTCTAGAATTAAAGGATATACAACGAGAAACAACGTTTGACAACCTTTAAACAGTTTTAATAACTATCTCAAAAATTGTCGCTCTGATGCAAACAACTGATGAGTTATCTACTTAAATTTGATGAACAAAACGACTTACGTATTTTAAACATGCTAACCTTTAGCCCGGTAAGCAAATTAAAAAAAAAACGCAATATGTAGGCTTCACGAGAACGGAGACGTCGAGTAACCAAAACAAATGCGTTAAACAAATTCGTACACGTTATTTATCAATTTAACTCTAGAATTAAAGGATATACAACGAGAAACAACGTTTGACAACCTTTAAACAGTTTTAATAACTATCTCAAAAATTGTCGCTCTGATGCAAACAACTGCTGAGTTATCTACTCAAATTTGTTGAACAAAACGACTTACGTATTTTAAACATGCTAACCTTTAGCCCGGTAAGCAAATTAAAAAAAAAACGCAATATGTAGGCTACACGAGAACGGAGACGTCGAGTAACCAAAACAAATGCGTTAAACAAATTCGTACACGTTATTTATCAACTTAACTCTAGAATTAAAGGATATACAACGAGAAACAACGTTTGACAACCTTTAAACAGTTTTAATAACTATCTCAAAAATTGTCGCTCTGATGCTAACAACTGATGAGTTATCTACTCAAATTTGTTGAACAAAACGACTTACGTATTTTAAGCATGCTAACCTTTAGCCCGGTAAGCAAATTAAAAAAAAAACGCAATATGTAGGCTACACGAGAACGGAGACGTCGAGTAACCAAAACAAATACGTTAAACAAATTCGTACACGTTATTTTTCAATTTAACTCTAGAATTAAAGGATATAAAACGAGAAACAACGTTTGACAACCTTTAAACAGTTTTAATAACTATCTCAAAAATTGTCGCTCTGATGCAAACAACTGATGAGTTATCTACTTAAATTTGATGAACAAAACGACTTACGTATTTTAAACATGCTAACTTTTAGCCCGGTAAGCAAATTAAAAAAAAAAACGCAATATGCAGGCTACACGAGAACGGAGCCGTCGAGTAACCAAAACAAATGCGTTAAACAAATTCGTACACGTTATTTATCAATTTAACTCTAGAATTAAAGGATATACAACGAGAAACAACGTTTGACAACCTTTAAACAGTTTTAATAACTATCTCAAAAATTGTCGCTCTGATGCAAACAACTGCTGAGTTATCTACTCAAATTTGTTGAACAAAACGACTTACGTATTTTAAACATGCTAACCTTTAGCCCGGTAAGCAAATTAAAAAAAAAACGCAATATGTAGGCTACACGAGAACGGAGACGTCGAGTAACCATCACAAATGCGTTAAACAAATTCGTACACGTTATTTATCAATTTAACTCTAGAATTAAAGGATATACATCGAGAAACAACGTTTGACAACCTTTAAACAGTTTCAATAACTATCTCAAAAATTATCGCTCTGATGCAAACAACTGATGAGTTATCTACTTAAATTTGTTGAACAAAACGACTTACGTATTTTAAACATGCTAACCTTTAGCCCGGTAAGCAAATTAAAAAAAAAACGCAATATGTAGGCTACACGAGAACGGAGACGTCGAGTAACCAAAACAAATGCGTTAAACAAATTCGTACACGTTATTTATCAATTTGACTCTAGAATTAAAGGATATACATCGAGAAACAACGTTTGACAACCTTTAAACAGTTTCAAAAACTATCTCAAAAATTATCGCTCTGATGCAAACAACTGATGAGTTATCTACTTAAATTTGTTGAACAAAACGACTTACGTATTTTAAGCATGCTAACCTTTAGCCCGGTAAGCAAATTAAAAAAAAACGCAATATGTAGGCTACACGAGAACGGAGACGTCGAGTAACCAAAACAAATGCGTTAAACAAATTCGTACACGTTATTTATCAATTTAACTCTAGAATTAAAGGATATACAACGAGAAACAACGTTTGACAACCTTTAAACAGTTTTAATAACTATCTCAAAAATTGTCGCTCTGATGCAAACAACTGATGAGTTATCTACTCAAATTTGTTAAACAAAACGACTTACGTATTTTAAATATGCTAACGTTTAGCCCGGTAAGCAAATTAAAAAAAAAACGCAATATGTAGGCTACACGAGAACGGAGCCGTCGAGTAACCAAAACAAATGCGTTAAACAAATTCGTACACGTTATTTATCAATTTAACTCTAGAATTAAAGGATATACAACGAGAAACAACGTTTGACAACCTTTAAAGAGTTTTAATAACTATCTCAAAAATTGTCGCTCTGATGCAAACAACTGATGAGTTATCTACTTAAATTTGTTGAACAAAACGACTTACGTATTTTAAGCATGCTAACCTTTAGCCCGGTAAGCAAATTAAAAAAAAACGCAATATGTAGGCTACAAGAGAACGGAGACGTCGAGTAACCAAAACAAATGCGTTAAACAAATTCGTACACGTTATTTATCAATTTAACTCTAGAATTAAAGGATATACAACGAGAAACAACGTTTGACAACCTTTAAACAGTTTTAATAACTATCTCAAAAATTGTCGCTCTGATGCAAACAACTGATGAGTTATCTACTTAAATTTGATGAACAAAACGACTTACGTATTTTAAACATGCTAACCTTTAGCCCGGTAAGCAAATTTAAAAAAAAAAAACGGAATATGTAGGCTTCACGAGAACGGAGACGTCGAGTAACCAAAACAAATGCGTTAAACAAATTCGTACACGTTATTTATCAATTTAACTCTAGAATTAAAGGATATACAACGAGAAACAACGTTTGACAACCTTTAAACAGTTTTAATAACTATCTCAAAAATTGTCGCTCTGATGCAAACAACTGCTGAGTTATCTACTCAAATTTGTTGAACAAAACGACTTACGTATTTTAAACATGCTAACCTTTAGCCCGGTAAGCAAATTAAAAAAAAAACGCAATATGTAGGCTACACGAGAACGGAGACGTCGAGTAACCAAAACAAATGCGTTAAACAAATTCGTACACGTTATTTATCAACTTAACTCTAGAATTAAAGGATATACATCGAGAAACAACGTTTGACAACCTTTAAACAGTTTCAAAAACTATCTCAAAAATTATCGCTCTGATGCAAACAACTGATGAGTTATCTACTTAAATTTGTTGAACAAAACGACTTACGTATTTTAAGCATGCTAACCTTTAGCCCGGTAAGAAAATTAAAAAAAAACGCAATATGTAGGCTACACGAGAACGGAGACGTCGAGTAACCAAAACAAATGCGTTAAACAAATTCGTACACGTTATTTATCAATTTAACTCTAGAATTAAAGGATATACAACGAGAAACAACGTTTGACAACCTTTAAACAGTTTTAATAACTATCTCAAAAATTGTCGCTCTGATGCAAACAACTGATGAGTTATCTACTCAAATTTGTTAAACAAAACGACTTACGTATTTTAAATATGCTAACGTTTAGCCCGGTAAGCAAATTAAAAAAAAAACGCAATATGTAGGCTACACGAGAACGGAGCCGTCGAGTAACCAAAACAAATGCGTTAAACAAATTCGTACACGTTATTTATCAATTTGACTCTAGAATTAAAGGATATACATCGAGAAACAACGTTTGACAACCTTTAAACAGTTTCAAAAACTATCTCAAAAATTATCGCTCTGATGCAAACAACTGATGAGTTATCTACTTAAATTTGTTGAACAAAACGACTTACGTATTTTAAGCAAGCTAACCTTTAGCCCGGTAAGCAAATTAAAAAAAAACGCAATATGTAGGCTACACGAGAACGGAGACGTCGAGTAACCAAAACAAATGCGTTAAACAAATTCGTACACGTTATTTATCAATTTAACTCTAGAATTAAAGGATATACAACGAGAAACAACGTTTGACAACCTTTAAACAGTTTTAATAACTATCTCAAAAATTGTCGCTCTGATGCAAACAACTGATGAGTTATCTACTCAAATTTGTTAAACAAAACGACTTACGTATTTTAAACATGCTAACCTTTAGCCCGGTAAGCAAATTAAAAAAAAAACGCAATATGCAGGCTACACGAGAACGGAGCCGTCGAGTAACCAAAACAAATGCGTTAAACAAATTCGTACACGTTATTTATCAATTTAACTCTAGAATTAAAGGATATACAACGAGAAACAACGTTTGACAACCTTTAAACAGTTTTAATAACTATCTCAAAAATTGTCGCTCTGATGCAAACAACTGCTGAGTTATCTACTCAAATTTGTTGAACAAAACGACTTACGTATTTTAAACATGCTAACCTTTAGCCCGGTAAGCAAATTAAAAAAAAAACGCAATATGTAGGCTACACGAGAACGGAGACGTCGAGTAACAATCACAAATGCGTTAAACAAATTCGTACACGTTATTTATCAATTTAACTCTAGAATTAAAGGATATACATCGAGAAACAACGTTTGACAACCTTTAAACAGTTTCAATAACTATCTCAAAAATTATCGCTCTGATGCAAACAACTGATGAGTTATCTACTTAAATTTGTTGAACAAAACGACTTACGTATTTTAAACATGCTAACCTTTAGCCCGGTAAGCAAATTAAAAAAAAAACGCAATATGTAGGCTACACGAGAACGGAGACGTCGAGTAACCAAAACAAATACGTTAAACAAATTCGTACACGTTATTTATCAATTTGACTCTAGAATTAAAGGATATACATCGAGAAACAACGTTTGACAACCTTTAAACAGTTTCAAAAACTATCTCAAAAATTATCGCTCTGATGCAAACAACTGATGAGTTATCTACTTAAATTTGTTGAACAAAACGACTTACGTATTTTAAGCATGCTAACCTTTAGCCCGGTAAGCAAATTAAAAAAAAACGCAATATGTAGGCTACACGAGAACGGAGACGTCGAGTAACCAAAACAAATGCGTTAAACAAATTCGTACACGTTATTTATCAATTTAACTCTAGAATTAAAGGATATACAACGAGAAACAACGTTTGACAACCTTTAAACAGTTTTAATAACTATCTCAAAAATTGTCGCTCTGATGCAAACAACTGATGAGTTATCTACTCAAATTTGTTAAACAAAACGACTTACGTATTTTAAATATGCTAACGTTTAGCCCGGTAAGCAAATTAAAAAAAAAACGCAATATGTAGGCTACACGAGAACGGAGCCGTCGAGTAACCAAAACAAATGCGTTAAACAAATTCGTACACGTTATTTATCAATTTAACTCTAGAATTAAAGGATATACAACGAGAAACAACGTTTGACAACCTTTAAAGAGTTTTAATAACTATCTCAAAAATTGTCGCTCTGATGCAAACAACTGATGAGTTATCTACTTAAATTTGTTGAACAAAACGACTTACGTATTTTAAGCATGCTAACCTTTAGCCCGGTAAGCAAATTAAAAAAAAACGCAATATGTAGGCTACACGAGAACGGAGACGTCGAGTAACCAAAACAAATGCGTTAAACAAATTCGTACACGTTATTTATCAATTTAACTCTAGAATTAAAGGATATACAACGAGAAACAACGTTTGACAACCTTTAAACAGTTTTAATAACTATCTCAAAAATTGTCGCTCTGATGCAAACAACTGATGAGTTATCTACTTAAATTTGATGAACAAAACGACTTACGTATTTTAAACATGCTAACCTTTAGCCCGGTAAGCAAATTAAAAAAAAAACGCAATATGTAGGCTTCACGAGAACGGAGACGTCGAGTAACCAAAACAAATGCGTTAAACAAATTCGTACACGTTATTTATCAATTTAACTCTAGAATTAAAGGATATACAACGAGAAACAACGTTTGACAAACTTTAAACAGTTTTAATAACTATCTCAAAAATTGTCGCTCTGATGCAAACAACTGCTGAGTTATCTACTCAAATTTGTTGAACAAAACGACTTACGTATTTTAAACATGCTAACCTTTAGCCCGGTAAGCCAATTAAAAAAAAACGCAATATGTAGGCTACACGAGAACGGAGACGTCGAGTAACCATCACAAATGCGTTAAACAAATTGGTACACGTTATTTATCAATTTAACTCTAGAATTAAAGGATATACAACGAGAAACAACGTTTGACAACCTTTAAACAGTTTTAATAACTATCTCAAAAATTGTCGCTCTGATGCAAACAACTGATGAGTTATCTACTTAAATTTGTTGAACAAAACGACTTACGTATTTTAAACATGCTAACCTTTAGCCCGGTAAGCAAATTAAAAAAAAAAACGCAATATGTAGGCTACACGAGAACGGAGACGTCGAGTAAACAAAACAAATGCGTTAAACAAATTCGTACACGTTATTTATCAATTTGACTCTAGAATTAAAGGATATACATCGAGAAACAACGTTTGACAACCTTTAAACAGTTTCAATAACTATCTCAAAAATTATCGCTCTGATGCAAACAACTGATGAGTTATCTACTTAAATTTGTTGAACAAAACGACTTACGTATTTTAAGCATGCTAACCTTTAGCCCGGTAAGCAAATTAAAAAAAAACGCAATATGTAGGCTACACGAGAACGGAGACGTCGAGTAACCAAAACAAATGCGTTAAACAAATTCGTACACGTTATTTATCAATTTAACTCTAGAATTAAAGGATATACAACGAGAAACAACGTTTGACAACCTCTAAACAGTTTTAATAACTATCTCAAAAATTGTCGCTCTGATGCAAACAACTGATGAGTTATCTACTCAAATTTGTTGAACAAACCGACTTACGTATTTTAAACATACTAACCTTTAGCCCGGTAAGCAAATTAAAAAAAAAAAACGCAATATGTAGGCTACACGAGAACGGAGACGTCGAGTAACCAGAACAAATGCGTTAAACAAATTCGTACACGTTATTTATCAATTTAACTCTAGAATTAAAGGATATAGAACGAGAAACAACGTTTGACAACCTTTAAACAGTTTTAATAACTATCTCAAAAATTGTCGCTCTGATGCAAACAACTGATGAGTTATCTACTAAAATTTGTTGAACAAAACGACTTACGTATTTTAAGCATGCTAACCTTTAGCCCGGTAAGCAAATTAAAAAAAAACGCAATATGTAGGCAACACGAGAACGGAGACGTCGAGTAACCAAAACAAATGCGTTAAACAAATTCGTACACGTTATTTATCAATTTAACTCTAGAATTAAAGGATATACAACGCGAAACAACGTTTGACAACCTTTAAACAGTTTTAATAACTATCTCAAAAATTGTCGCTCTGATGCAAACAACTGCTGAGTTATCTACTCAAATTTGTTGAACAAAACGACTTACGTATTCTAAACATGCTAACCTTTAGCCCGGTAAGCAAATTAAAAAAAAAAACGCAATATGTAGGCTACACGAGAACGGAGACGTCGAGTAACCAAAACAAATGCGTTAAACAAATTCGTACACGTTATTTATCAATTTAACTCTAGAGTTAAAGGATATACAACGAGAAACAACGTTTGACAACCTTTAAACAGTTTTAATAACTATCTCAAAAATTATCGCTCTGATGCAAACAACTGATGAGTTATCTACTTAAATTTGTTGAACAAAACGACTTACGTATTTTAAGCATGCTAACCTTTAGCCCGGTAAGCAAATTAAAAAAAAACGCAATATGTAGGGTACACGAGAACGGAGACGTCGAGTAAGCAAAACAAATACGTTAAACAAATTCGTACACGTTATTTATCAATTTAACGCTAGACTTAAAGGATATACAATGAGAAACAACGTTTGACAACCTTTAAACAGTTTTAATAACTATCTCAAAAATTGTCGCTCTGATGCAAACAACTGATGAGTTATCTACTTAAATTTGATGAACAAAACGACTTACGTATTTTAAGCATGCTAACCTTTAGCCCGGTAAGCCAATTAAAAAAAAAACGCAATATGTAGGCTACACGAGAACGGAGACGTCGAGTAACCAAAACAAATGCGTTAAACAAATTCGTACACGTTATTTTTCAATTTAACTCTAGAATTAAAGGATATACAACGAGAAACAACGTTTGACATCCTTTAAACAGTTTTAATAACTATCTCAAAAATTGTCGCTCTGATGCAAACAACTGATGAGTTATCTACTTAAATTTGATGAACAAAACGACTTACGTATTTTAAGCATGCTAACCTTTAGCCCGGTAAGCCAATTAAAAAAAAAACGCAATATGTAGGCTACACGAGAACGGAGACGTCGAGTAACCAAAACAAATGCGTTAAACAAATTCGTACACGTTATTTATCAATTTAACTCTAGAATTAAAGGATATACAACGAGAAACAACGTTTGACAACCTTTAAACAGTTTTAATAACTATCTCAAAAATTGTCGCTCTGATGCAAACAACTGCTGAGTTATCTACTCAAATTTGTTGAACAAAACGACTTACGTATTTTAAACATGCTAACCTTTAGCCCGGTAAGCAAATTAAAAAAAAAACGCAATATGTAGGCTTCACGAGAACGGAGACGTCGAGTAACCAAAACAAATGCGTTAAACAAATTCGTACACGTTATTTATCAATTTAACTCTAGAATTAAAGGATATACAACGAGAAACAACGTTTGACAACCTTTAAACAGTTTTAATAACTATCTCAAAAATTGTCGCTCTGATGCAAACAACTGCTGAGTTATCTACTCAAATTTGTTGAACAAAACGACTTACGTATTTTAAACATGCTAACCTTTAGCCCGGTAAGCAAATTAAAAAAAAAACGCAATATATAGGCTTCACGAGAACGGAGACGTCGAGTAACCAAAACAAATGCGTTAAACAAATTCGTACACGTTATTTATCAATTTAACTCTAGAATTAAAGGATATACAACGAGAAACAACGTTTGACAACCTTTAAACAGTTTTAATAACTATCTCAAAAATTGTCGCTCTGATGCTAACAACTGATGAGTTAACTACTCAAATTTGTTGAACAAAACGACTTACGTATTTTAAGCATGCTAACCTTTAGCCCGGTAAGCAAATTAAAAAAAAAACGCAATATGTAGGCTACACGAGAACGGAGACGTCGAGTAACCAAAACAAATACGTTAAACAAATTCGTACACGTTATTTTTCAATTTAACTCTAGAATTAAAGGATATAAAACGAGAAACAACGTTTGACAACCTTTAAACAGTTTTAATAACTATCTCAAAAATTGTCGCTCTGATGCAAACAACTGATGAGTTATCTACTTAAATTTGATGAACAAAACGACTTACGTATTTTAAACATGCTAACCTTTAGCCCGGTAAGCAAATTAAAAAAAAAAAACGCAATATGTAGGCTACACGAGAACGGAGCCGTCGAGTAACCAAAACAAATGCGTTAAACAAATTCGTACACGTTATTTATCAATTTAACTCTAGAATTAAAGGATATACAACGAGAAACAACGTTTGACAACCTTTAAACAGTTTTAATAACTATCTCAAAAATTGTCGCTCTGATGCAAACAACTGCTGAGTTATCTACTCAAATTTGTTGAACAAAACGACTTACGTATTTTAAACATGCTACCCTTTAGCCCGGTAAGCAAATTAAAAAAAAAACGCAATATGTAGGCTACACGAGAACGGAGACGTCGAGTAACCATCACAAATGCGTTAAACAAATTCGTACACGTTATTTATCAATTTAATTCTAGAATTAAAGGATATACATCGAGAAACAACGTTTGACAACCTTTAACCAGTTTCAATAACTATCTCAAAAATTATCGCTCTGATGCAAACAACTGATGAGTTATCTACTTAAATTTGTTGAACAAAACGACTTACGTATTTTAAACATGCTAACCTTTAGCCCGGTAAGCAAATTAAAAAAAAAACGCAATATGTAGGCTACACGAGAACGGAGACGTCGAGTAACCAAAACAAATGCGTTAAACAAATTCGTACACGTTATTTATCAATTTGACTCTAGAATTAAAGGATATACATCGAGAAACAACGTTTGACAACCTTTAAACAGTTTCAAAAACTATCTCAAAAATTATCGCTCTGATGCAAACAACTGATGAGTTATCTACTTAAATTTGTTGAACAAAACGACTTACGTATTTTAAGCATGCTAACCTTTAGCCCGGTAAGCAAATTAAAAAAAAACGCAATATGTAGGCTACACGAGAACGGAGACGTCGAGTAACCAAAACAAATGCGTTAAACAAATTCGTACACGTTATTTATCAATTTAACTCTAGAATTAAAGGATATACAACGAGAAACAACGTTTGACAACCTTTAAACAGTTTTAATAACTATCTCAAAAATTGTCGCTCTGATGCAAACAACTGATGAGTTATCTACTCAAATTTGTTAAACAAAACGACTTACGTATTTTAAATATGCTAACGTTTAGCCCGGTAAGCAAATTAAAAAAAAAACGCAATATGTAGGCTACACGAGAACGGAGCCGTCGAGTAACCAAAACAAATGCGTTAAACAAATTCGTACACGTTATTTATCAATTTAACTCTAGAATTAAAGGATATACAACGAGAAACAACGTTTGACAACCTTTAAAGAGTTTTAATAACTATCTCAAAAATTGTCGCTCTGATGCAAACAACTGATGAGTTATCTACTTAAATTTGTTGAACAAAACGACTTACGTATTTTAAGCATGCTAACCTTTAGCCCGGTAAGCAAATTAAAAAAAAACGCAATATGTAGGCTACACGAGAACGGAGACGTCGAGTAACCAAAACAAATGCGTTAAACAAATTCGTACACGTTATTTATCAATTTAACTCTAGAATTAAAGGATATACAACGAGAAACAACGTTTGACAACCTTTAAACAGTTTTAATAACTATCTCAAAAATTGTCGCTCTGATGCAAACAACTGATGAGTTATCTACTTAAATTTGATGAACAAAACGACTTACGTATTTTAAACATGCTAACCTTTAGCCCGGTAAGCAAATTAAAAAAAAACGCAATATGTAGGCTTCACGAGAACGGAGACGTCGAGTAACCAAAACAAATGCGTTAAACAAATTCGTACACGTTATTTATCAATTTAACTCTAGAATTAAAGGATATACAACGAGAAACAACGTTTGACAACCTTTAAACAGTTTTAATAACTATCTCAAAAATTGTCGCTCTGATGCAAACAACTGCTGAGTTATCTACTCAAATTTGTTAAACAAAACGACTTACGTATTTTAAATATGCTAACGTTTAGACCGGTAAGCAAATTAAAAAAAAAAACGCAATATGTAGGCTACACGAGAACGGAGCCGTCGAGTAACCAAAACAAATGCGTTAAACAAATTCGTACACGTTATTTATCAATTTAACTCTAGAATTAAAGGATATACAACGAGAAACAACGTTTGACAACCTTTAAACAGTTTTAATAACTATCTCAAAAATTGTCGCTCTGATGCAAACAACTGCTGAGTTATCTACTCAAATTTGTTGAACAAAACGACTTACGTATTTTAAACATGCTAACCTTTAGCCCGGTAAGCCAATTAAAAAAAAACGCAATATGTAGGCTACATGAGAACGGAGACGTCGAGTAACCATCACAAATGCGTTAAACAAATTCGTACACGTTATTTATCAATTTAACTCTAGAATTAAAGGATATACAACGAGAAACAACGTTTGACAACCTTTAAACAGTTTTAATAACTATCTCAAAAATTGTCGCTCTGATGCAAACAACTGATGAGTTATCTACTTAAATTTGTTGAACAAAACGACTTACGTATTTTAAACATGCTAACCTTTAGCCCGGTAAGCAAATTAAAAAAAAACGCAATATGTAGGCTACACGAGAACGGAGACGTCGAGTAACCAAAACAAATGCGTTAAACAAATTCGTACACGTTATTTATCAATTTAACTCTAGAATTAAAGGATATACAACGAGAAACAACGTTTGACAACCTTTAAACAGTTTTAATAACTATCTCAAAAATTGTCGCTCTGATGCAAACAACTGATGAGTTATCTACTTAAATTTGTTGAACAAAACGACTTACGTATTTTAAACATGCTAACCTTTAGCCCGGTAAGCAAATTAAAAAAAAACGCAATATGTAGGCTACACGAGAACGGAGACGTCGAGTAACCAAAACAAATGCGTTAAACAAATTCGTACACGTTATTTATCAATTTAACTCTAGAATTAAAGGATATACAACGAGAAACAACGTTTGACAACCTTTAAACAGTTTTAATAACTATCTCAAAAATTGTCGCTCTGATGCAAACAACTGATGAGTTATCTACTCAAATTTGTTGAACAAAACGACTTACGTATTTTAAACATACTAACCTTTAGCCCGGTAAGCAAATTAAAAAAAAAAAACGCAATATGTAGGCTACACGAGAACGGAGACGTCGAGTAACCAAAACAAATGCGTTAAACAAATTCGTACACGTTATTTATCAATTTAACTCTAGAATTAAAGGATATAGAACGAGAAACAACGTTTGACAACCTTTAAACAGTTTTAATAACTATCTCAAAAATTGTGGCTCTGATGCAAACAACTGATGAGTTATCTACTAAAATTTGTTGAACAAAACGACTTACGTATTTTAAGCATGCTAACCTTTAGCCCGGTAAGCAAATTAAAAAAAACGCAATATGTAGGCAACACGAGAACGGAGACGTCGAGTAACCAAAACAAATGCGTTAAACAAATTCGTACACGTTATTTATCAATTTAACTCTAGAATTAAAGGATATACAACGAGAAACAACGTTTGACAACCTTTAAACAGTTTTAATAACTATCTCAAAAATTGTCGCTCTGATGCAAACAACTGCTGAGTTATCTACTCAAATTTGTTGAACAAAACGACTTACGTATTCTAAACATGCTAACCTTTAGCCCGGTAAGCAAATTAAAAAAAAAAAACGCAATATGTAGGCTACACAGGAACGGAGACGTCGAGTAACCAAAACAAATGCGTTAAACAAATTCGTACACGTTATTTATCAATTTAACTCTAGAGTTAAAGGATATACAACGAGAAACAACGTTTGACAACCTTTAAACAGTTTTAATAACTATCTCAAAAATTATCGCTCTGATGCAAACAACTGATGAGTTATCTACTTAAATTTGTTGAACAAAACGACTTACGTATTTTAAGCATGCTAACCTTTAGCCCGGTAAGCAAATTAAAAAAAAACGCAATATGTAGGTTACACGAGAACGGAGACGTCGAGTAAACAAAACAAATACGTTAAACAAATTCGTACACGTTATTTATCAATTTAACTCTAGACTTAAAGGATATACAACGAGAAACAACGTTTGACAACCTTTAAACAGTTTTAATAACTATCTCAAAAATTGTCGCTCTGATGCAAACAACTGATGAGTTATCTACTTAAATTTGATGAACAAAACGACTTTCGTATTTTAAACATGCTAGCCTTTAGCCCGGTAAGCAAATTAAAAAAAAACGCAATATGTAGGCTTCACGAGAACGGAGACGTCGAGTAACCAAAACAAATGCGTTAAACAAATTCGTACACGTTATTTTTCAATTTAACTCTAGAATTAAAGGATATACAACGAGAAACAACGTTTGACAACCTTTAAACAGTTTTAATAACTATCTCAAAAATTGTCGCTCTGATGCAAACAACTGATGAGTTATCTACTTAAATTTGATGAACAAAACGACTTACGTATTTTAAGCATGCTAACCTTTAGCCCGGTAAGCCAATTAAAAAAAAAACGCAATATGTAGGCTACACGAGAACGGAGACGTCGAGTAACCAAAACAAATGCGTTAAACAAATTCGTACACGTTATTTATCAATTTAACTCTAGAATTAAAGGATATACAACGAGAAACAACGTTTGACAACCTTTAAACAGTTTTAATAACTATCTCAAAAATTGTCGCTCTGATGCAAACAACTGCTGAGTTATCTACTCAAATTTGTTGAACAAAACGACTTACGTATTTTAAACATGCTAACCTTTAGCCCGGTAAGCAAATTTAAAAAAAAAACGCAATATGTAGGCTACACGAGAACGGAGACGTCGAGTAACCATCACAAATGCGTTAAACAAATTCGTGTACGTTATTTATCAATTTAACTCTAGAATTAAAGGATATACAACGAGAAACAACGTTTGACAACCTTTAAACAGTTTTAATAACTATCTCAAAAATTGTCGCTCTGATGCAAACAACTGATGAGTTATCTACTTAAATTTGTTGAACAAAACGACTTACGTATTTTAAGCATGCTAACCTTTAGCCCGGTAAGCAAATTAAAAAAAAACGCAATATGTAGGCAACACGAGAACGGAGACGTCGAGTAACCAAAACAAATGCGTTAAACAAATTCGTACACGCTATTTATCAATTTAACTCTAGAATTAAAGGATATACAACGAGAAACAACGTTTGACAACCTTTAAACAGTTTTAATAACTATCTCAAAAATTGTCGCTCTGATGCAAACAACTGCTGAGTTATCTACTCAAATTTGTTGAACAAAACGACTTACGTATTTTAAACATGCTAACCTTTAGCCCGGTAAGCAAATTAAAAAAAAAAAACGCAATATGTAGGCTACACGAGAACGGAGACGTCGAGTAACCAAAACAAATGCGTTAAACAAATTCGTACACGTTATTTATCAATTTAACTCTAGAGTTAAAGGATATACAACGAGAAACAACGTTTGACAACCTTTAAACAGTTTTAATAACTATCTCAAAAATTATCGCTCTGATGCAAACAACTGATGAGTTATCTACTTAAATTTGTTGAACAAAACGACTTACGTATTTTAAGCATGCTAACCTTTAGCCCGGTAAGCAAATTAAAAAAAAACGCAATATGTAGGCTACACGAGAACGGAGACGTCGAGTAAGCAAAACAAATACGTTAAACAAATTCGTACACGTTATTTATCAATTTAATTCTAGACTTAAAGGATATACAACGAGAAACAACGTTTGACAACCTTTAAACAGTTTTAATAACTATCTCAAAAATTGTCGCTCTGATGCAAACAACTGATGAGTTAACTACTTAAATTTGATGAACAAAACGACTTTCGTATTTTAAACATGCTAACCTTTAGCCCGGTAAGCAAATTAAAAAAAAAACGCAATATGTAGGCTTCACGAGAACGGAGACGTCGAGTAACCAAAACAAATGCGTTAAACTAATTCGTACACGTTATTTATCAATTTAACTCTAGAATTAAAGGATATACAACGAGAAACAACGTTTGACAACCTTTAAACAGTTTTAATAACTATCTCAAAAATTATCGCTTTGATGCAAACAACTGATGAGTTATCTACTTAAATTTGTTGAACAAAACGACTTACGTATTTTAAGCATGCTAACCTTTAGCCCGGTAAGCCAATTTAAAAAAAAACGCAATATGTAGGCTACACGAGAACGGAGACGTCGAGTAACCAAAACAAATGCGTTAAACAAATTCGTACACGCTATTTATCAATTTAACTCTAGAATTAAAGGATATACAACGAGAAACAACGTTTGACAACCTTTAAACAGTTTTAATAACTATCTCAAAAATTGTCGCTCTGATGCAAACAACTGCTGAGTTATCTACTCAAATTTGTTGAACAAAACGACTTACGTATTTTAAACATGCTAACCTTTAGCCCGGTAAGCAAATTAAAAAAAAAAACGCAATATGTAGGCTACACGAGAACGGAGACGTCGAGTAACCAAAACAAATGCGTTAAACAAATTCGTACACGTTATTTATCAATTTAACTCTAGAGTTAAAGGATATACAACGAGAAACAACGTTTGACAACCTTTAAACAGTTTTAATAACTATCTCAAAAATTATCGCTCTGATGCAAACAACTGATGAGTTATCTACTTAAATTTGTTGAACAAAACGACTTACGTATTTTAAGCATGCTAACCTTTAGCCCGGTAAGCAAATTAAAAAAAAACGCAATATGTAGGCTACACGAGAACGGAGACGTCGAGTAAGCAAAACAAATACGTTAAACAAATTCGTACACGATATTTATCAATTTAACTCTAGACTTAAAGGATATACAACGAGAAACAACGTTTGACAACCTTTAAACAGTTTTAATAACTATCTCAAAAATTATCGCTCTGATGCAAACAACTGATGAGTTATCTACTTAAATTTGTTGAACAAAACGACTTACGTATTTTAAGCATGCTAACCTTTAGCCCGGTAAGCAAATTAAAAAAAAACGCAATATGTAGGCAACACGAGAACGGAGACGTCGAGTAACCAAAACAAATGCGTTAAACTAATTCGTACACGTTATTTATCAATTTAACTCTAGAATTAAAGGATATACAACGAGAAACAACGTTTGACAACCTTTAAACAGTTTTAATAACTATCTCAAAAATTATCGCTTTGATGCAAACAACTGATGAGTTATCTACTTAAATTTGTTGAACAAAACGACTTACGTATTTTAAGCATGCTAACCTTTAGCCCGGTAAGCCAATTTAAAAAAAAACGCAATATGTAGGCTACACGAGAACGGAGACGTCGAGTAACCAAAACAAATGCGTTAAACAAATTCGTACACGTTATTTATCAATTTAACTCTAGAATTAAAGGATATACAACGAGAAACAACGTTTGACAACCTTTAAACAGTTTTAATAACTATCTCAAAAATTATCGCTCTGATGCAAACAACTGATGAGTTATCTACTTAAATTTGTTGAACAAAACGACTTACGTATTTTAAGCATGCTAACCTTTAGCCCGGTACGCAAATTAAAAAAAAACGCAATACGTAGGCTACACGAGAACGGAGACGTCGAGTAACCAAAACAAATGCGTTAAACAAATTCGTACACGTTATTTATCAATTTAACTCTAGAATTAAAGGATATACAACGAGAAACAACGTTTGACAACCTTTAAACAGTTTTAATAACTATCTCAAAAATTGTCGCTCTGATGCAAACAACTGATGAGTTATCTACTTAAATTTGATGAACAACGACTTACGTATTTTAAACATGCTAACCTTTAGCCCGGTAAGCAAATTAAAAAAAAAACGCAATATGTAGGCTTCACGAGAACGGAGACGTCGAGTAACCAAAACAAATGCGTTAAAAAAATTCGTACACGTTATTTATCAATTTAACTCTAGAATTAAAGGATATACAACGAGAAACAACGTTTGAAACCTTTAAACAGCTTTAATAACTATCTCAAAAATTGTTGCTCTGATGCAAACAACTGCTGAGTTATCTACTCAAATTTGTTGAACAAAACGACTTACGTATTTTAAATATGCTAACCTTTAGCCCAGTAAGCAAATTAAAAAAAAAAACGCAATATGTAGGCTACACGAGAACGGAGCCGTCGAGTAACCAAAACAAATGCGTTAAACAAATTCGTACACGTTATTTATCAATTTAACTCTAGAATTAAAGGATATACAACGAGAAACAACGTTTGACAACCTTTAAACAGTTTTAATAACTATCTCAAAAATTGTCGCTCTGATGCAAACAACTGCTGAGTTTTCTACTCAAATTTGTTGAACAAAACGACTTACGTATTTTAAACATGCTAACCTTTAGCCCGGTAAGCAAATTAAAAAAAAAACGCAATATGTAGGCTACACGAGAACGGAGACGTCGAGTAACCATCACAAATGCGTTAAACAAATTCGTACACGTTATTTATCAATTTAACTCTAGAATTAAAGGATATACATCGAGAAACAACGTTTGACAACCTTTAAACAGTTTCAATAACTATCTCAAAAATTATCGCTCTGATGCAAACAACTGATGAGTTATCTACTTAAATTTGTTGAACAAAACGACTTACGTATTTTAAACATGCTAACCTTTAGCCCCGTAAGCAAATTAAAAAAAAAACGCAATATGTAGGCTACACGAGAACGGAGACGTCGAGTAACCAAAACAAATGCCTTAAACAAATTCGTACACGTTATTTATCAATTTAGCTCTAGAATTAAAGGATATACAACGAGAAACAACGTTTGACAACCTTTAAACAGTTTTAATAACTATCCCAAAATTGTCGCTCTGATGCAAACAACTGCTGAGTTATCTACTCAAATTTGTTGAACAAAACGACTTACGTATTTTAAGGATGCTAACCTTTAGCCCGGTAAGCAAATTAAAAAAAAAACGCAATATGTAGGCTACACGAGAACGGAGACGTCGAGTAACCAAAACAAATGCGTTAAACAAATTCGTACACGTTATTTATCAATTTAACTCTAGACTTAAAGGATATACAACGAGAAACAACGTTTGACAACCTTTAAACAGTTTTAATAACTATCCCAAAATTGTCGCTCTGATGCAAACAACTGCTGAGTTATCTACTCAAATTTGTTGAACAAAACGACTTACGTATTTTAAGGATGCTAACCTTTAGCCCGGTAAGCAAATTAAAAAAAAAAACGCAATATGTAGGCTACACGAGAACGGAGACGTCGAGTAACCAAAACAAATGCCTTAAACAAATTCGTACACGTTATTTATCAATTTAGCTCTAGAATTAAAGGATATACAACGAGAAACAACGTTTGACAACCTTTAAACAGTTTTAATAACTATCCCAAAATTGTCGCTCTGATGCAAACAACTGCTGAGTTATCTACTCAAATTTGTTGAACAAAACGACTTACGTATTTTAAGGATGCTAACCTTTAGCCCGGTAAGCAAATTAAAAAAAAAACGCAATATGTAGGCTACACGAGAACGGAGACGTCGAGTAACCAAAACAAATGCGTTAAACAAATTCGTACACGTTATTTATCAATTTAACTCTAGAATTAAAGGATATACAACAAGAAACAACGTTTGACAACCTTTAAACAGTTTTAATAACTATCTCAAAAATTGTCGCTCTGATGCAAACAACTGATGAGTTATCTACTTAAATTTGTTGAACAAAATGACTTACGTATTTTAAGCATGCTAACCTTTAGCCCGGTAAGCAAATTAAAAAAAAAACGCAATATGTAGGCTACACGAGAACGGAGACGTCGAGTAACCAAAACAAATGCGTTAAACAAATTCGTACACGTTATTTATCAATTTAACTCTAGAGTTAAAGGATATAGAACGAGAAACAACGCTTGACAACCTTTAAACAGTTTTAATAACTATCTCAAAAATTATCGCTCTGATGCAAACAACTGATGAGTTATCTACTTAAATTTGTTGAACAAAACGACTTACGTATTTTAAGCATGCTAACCTTTAGCCCGGTAAGCAAATTAAAAAAAACGCAATATGTAGGCTACACGAGAACGGAGACGTCGAGTAACCAAAACAAATACGTTAAACAAATTCGTACACGTTATTTATCAATTTAACTCTAGACTTAAAGGATATACAACGAGAAACAACGTTTGACAACCTTTAAACAGTTTTAATAACTATCTCAAAAATTATCGCTCTGATGCAAGCAACTGATGAGTTATCTACTTAAATTTGTTGAACAAAACGACTTACGTATTTTAAGCATGCTAACCTTTAGCCCGGTAAGCAAATTAAAAAAAAAACGCAATATGTAGGCTACACGAGAACGGAGACGTCGAGTAACCAAAACAAATGCGTTAAACAAATTCGTACACGTTATTTATCAATTTAACTCTAGAATTAAAGGATATACAACGAGAAACAACGTTTGACAACCTTTAAACAGTTTTAATAACTATCTCAAAAATTGTCGCTCTGATGCAAACAACTGATGAGTTATTTACTTAAATTTGTTGAACAAAACGACTTACGTATTTTAAACATGCTAACCTTTAGCCCGGTAAGCAAATTAAAAAAAAAACGCAATATGTAGGCTACACGAGAACGGAGACGTCGAGTAACCAAAACAAATGCGTTAAACAAATTCGTACACGTTATTTATCAATTTAGCTCTAGAATTAAAGGATATACAACGAGAAACAACGTTTGACCACCTTTAAACGGTTTTAATAACTATCCCAAAATTGTCGCTCTGATGCAAACAACTGCTGAGTTATCTACTCAAATTTGTTGAACGAAACGACTTACGTATTTTAAACATGCTAACCTTTAGCCCGGTAAGCAAATTAAAAAAAAAAACGCAATATGTAGGCTACACGAGAACGGAGACGTCGAGTAACCAAAACAAATGCGTTAAACAAATTCGTACACGTTATTTATCAATTTAACTCTAGAATTAAAGGATATACAACGAGAAACAACGTTTGACAACCTTTAAACAGTTTTAATAACTATCTCAAAAATTGTCGCTCTGATGCAAACAACTGCTGAGTTATCTACTCAAATTTGTTGAACAAAACGACTTACGTATTCTAAACATGCTAACCCTTAGCCCGGTAAGCAAATTAAAAAAAAAAAACGCAATATGTAGGCTACACGAGAACGGAGACGTCGAGTAACCAAAACAAATGCGTTAAACAAATTCGTACACGTTATTTATCAATTTAACTCTAGAGTTAAAGGATATACAACGAGAAACAACGTTTGACAACCTTTAAACAGTTTTAATAACTATCTCAAAAATTATCGCTCTGATGCAAACAACTGATGAGTTATCTACTTAAATTTGTTGAACAAAACGACTTACGTATTTTAAGCATGCTAACCTTTAGCCCGGTAAGCAAATTAAAAAAAAACGCAATATGTAGGCTACACGAGAACGGAGACGTCGAGTAAGCAAAACAAATACGTTAAACAAATTCGTACACGTTATTTATCAATTTAACTCTAGACTTAAAGGATATACAACGAGAAACAACGTTTGACAACCTTTAAACAGTTTTAATAACTATCTCAAAAATTGTCGCTCTGATGCAAACAACTGATGAGTTATCTACTTAAATTTGATGAACAAAACGACTTTCGTATTTTAAACATGCTAACCTTTAGCCCGGTAAGCAAATTAAAAAAAAACGCAATATGTAGGCTTCACGAGAACGGAGACGTCGAGTAACCAAAACAAATGCGTTAAACAAATTCGTACACGTTATTTTTCAATTTAACTCTAGAATTAAAGGATATACAACGAGAAACAACGTTTGACAACCTTTAAACAGTTTTAATAACTATCTCAAAAATTGTCGCTCTGATGCAAACAACTGCTGAGTTATCTACTCAAATTTGTTGAACAAAACGACTTACGTATTTTAAACATGCTAACCTTTAGCCCGGTAAGCAAATTTAAAAAAAAAACGCAATATTTAGGCTACACGAGAACGGAGACGTCGAGTAACCATCACAAATGCGTTAAACAAATTCGTGTACGTTATTTATCAATTTAACTCTAGAATTAAAGGATATACAACGAGAAACAACGTTTGACAACCTTTAAACAGTTTTAATAACTATCTCAAAAATTGTCGCTCTGATGCAAACAACTGATGAGTTATCTACTTAAATTTGTTGAACAAAACGACTTACGTATTTTAAGCATGCTAACCTTTAGCCCGGTAAGCAAATTAAAAAAAAACGCAATATGTAGGCAACACGAGAACGGAGACGTCGAGTAACCAAAACAAATGCGTTAAACAAATTCGTACACGCTATTTATCAATTTAACTCTAGAATTAAAGGATATACAACGAGAAACAACGTTTGACAACCTTTAAACAGTTTTAATAACTATCTCAAAAATTGTCGCTCTGATGCAAACAACTGCTGAGTTATCTACTCAAATTTGTTGAACAAAACGACTTACGTATTTTAAACATGCTAACCTTTAGCCCGGTAAGCAAATTAAAAAAAAAAACGCAATATGTAGGCTACACGAGAACGGAGACGTCGAGTAACCAAAACAAATGCGTTAAACAAATTCGTACACGTTATTTATCAGTTTAACTCTAGAGTTAAAGGATATACAACGAGAAACAACGTTTGACAACCTTTAAACAGTTTTAATAACTATCTCAAAAATTATCGCTCTGATGCAAACAACTGATGAGTTATCTACTTAAATTTGTTGAACAAAACGACTTACGTATTTTAAGCATGCTAACCTTTAGCCCGGTAAGCAAATTAAAAAAAAACGCAATATGTAGGCTACACGAGAACGGAGATGTCGAGTAAGCAAAACAAATACGTTAAACAAATTCGTACACGTTATTTATCAATTTAACTCTAGACTTAAAGGATATACAACGAGAAACAACGTTTGACAACCTTTAAACAGTTTTAATAACTATCTCAAAAATTGTCGCTCTGATGCAAACAACTGATGAGTTATCTACTTAAATTTGATGAACAAAACGACTTTCGTATTTTAAACATGCTAACCTTTAGCCCGGTAAGCAAATTAAAAAAAAAACGCAATATGTACGCTTCACGAGAACGGAGACATCGAGTAACCAAAACAAATGCGTTAAACAAATTCGTACACGTTATTTATCAATTTAACTCTAGAGTTAAAGGATATACAACGAGAAACAACGTTTGACAACCTTTAAACAGTTTTAATAACTATCTCAAAAATTATCGCTCTGATGCAAACAACTGATGAGTTATCTACTTAAATTTGTTGAACAAAACGACTTACGTATTTTAAGCATGCTAACCTTTAGCCCGGTAAGCAAATTAAAAAAAAACGCAATATGTAGGCTAAACGAGAACGGAGACGTCGAGTAAGCAAAACAAATACGTTAAACAAATTCGTACACGATATTTATCAATTTAACTCTAGACTTAAAGGATATACAACGAGAAACAACGTTTGACAACCTTTAAACAGTTTTAATAACTATCTCAAAAATTATCGCTCTGATGCAAACAACTGATGAGTTATCTACTTAAATTTGTTGAACAAAACGACTTACGTATTTTAAGCATGCTAACCTTTAGCCCGGTAAGCAAATTAAAAAAAAACGCAATATGTAGGCAACACGAGAACGGAGACGTCGAGTAACCAAAACAAATGCGTTAAACTAATTCGTACACGTTATTTATCAATTTAACTCTAGAATTAAAGGATATACAACGAGAAACAACGTTTGACAACCTTTAAACAGTTTTAATAACTATCTCAAAAATTATCGCTCTGATGCAAACAACTGATGAGTTATCTACTTAAATTTGTTGAACAAAACGACTTACGTATTTTAAGCATGCTAACCTTTAGCCCGGTAAGCCAATTAAAAAAAAAACGCAATATGTAGGCTACACGAGAACGGAGACGTCGAGTAACCAAAACAAATGCGTTAAACAAATTCGTACACGTTATTTATCAATTTAACTCTAGAATTAAAGGATATACAATGAGAAACAACGTTTGACAACCTTTAAACAGTTTTAATAACTATCTCAAAAATTATCGCTCTGATGCAAACAACTGATGAGTTATCTACTTAAATTTGTTGAACAAAACGACTTACGTATTTTAAGCATGCTAACCTTTAGCCCGGTAAGCAAATTAAAAAAAAACGCAATATGTAGGCTACACGAGAACGGAGACGTCGAGTAACCAAAACAAATGCGTTAAACAAATTCGTACACGTTATTTATCAATTTAACTCTAGAATTAAAGGATATACAACGAGAAACAACGTTTGACAACCTTTAAACAGTTTTAATAACTATCTCAAAAATTGTCGCTCTGATGCAAACAACTGATGAGTTATCTACTTAAATTTGATGAACAAAACGACTTACGTATTTTAAACATGCTAACCTTTAGCCCGGTAAGCAAATTAAAAAAAAAACGCAATATGTAGGCTTCACGAGAACGGAGACGTCGAGTAACCAAAACAAATGCGTTAAACAAATTCGTACACGTTATTTATCAATTTAACTCTAGAATTAAAGGATATACAACGAGAAACAACGTTTGACAACCTTTAAACAGTTTTAATAACTATCTCAAAAATTGTTGCTCTGATGCAAACAACTGCTGAGTTATCTACTCAAATTTGTTGAACAAAACGACTTACGTATTTTAAATATGCTAACCTTTAGCCCGGTAAGCAAATTAAAAAAAAAAACCCAATATGTAGGCTACACGAGAACGGAGCCGTCGAGTAACCAAAACAAATGCGTTAAACAAATTCGTACACGTTATTTATCAATTTAACTCTAGAATTAAAGGATATACAACGAGAAACAACGTTTGACAACCTTTAAACAGTTTTAATAACTATCTCAAAAATTGTCGCTCTGATGCAAACAACTGCTGAGTTTTCTACTCAAATTTGTTGAACAAAACGACTTACGTATTTTAAACATGCTAACCTTTAGCCCGGTAAGCAAATTAAAAAAAAAACGCAATATGTAGGCTACACGAGAACGGAGACGTCGAGTAACCATCACAAATGCGTTAAACAAATTCGTATACGTTATTTATCAATTTAACTCTAGAATTAAAGGATATACATCGAGAAACAACGTTTGACAACCTTTAAACAGTTTCAATAACTATCTCAAAAATTATCGCTCTGATGCAAACAACTGATGAGTTATCTACTTAAATTTGTTGAACAAAACGACTTACGTATTTTAAGAATGCTAACCTTTAGCCCGGTAAGCAAATTAAAAAAAACGCAATATGTAGGCTACACGAGAACGGAGACGTCGAGTAACCCAAACAAATGCGTTAAACAAATTCGTACACGTTATTTATCAATATAACTCTAGAATTAAAGGATATACAACGAGAAACAACGTTTGACAACCTTTAAACAGTTTTAATAACTATCTCAAAAATTGTCGCTCTGATGCAAACAACTGATGAGTTATCTACTCAAATTTGTTGAACAAAACGACTTACGTATTTTAAACATACTAACCTTTAGCCCCGTAAGAAAATTAAAAAAAAAACGCAATATGTAGGCTACAAGAGAACGGAGACGTCGAGTAATCAAAACAAATGCGTTAAACAAATTCGTACACATTATTTATCAATTTAACTCTAGAATTAAAGGATATACAACGAGAAACAACGTTTGACAACCTTTAAACAGTTTTAATAACTATCTCAAAAATTGTCGCTCTGATGCAAACAACTGATGAGTTATCTACTTAAATTTGTTGAACAAAACGACTTACGTATTTTAAACATGCTAACCTTTAGCCCGGTAAGCAAATTAAAAAAAAAACGCAATATGTAGGCTACACGAGAACGGAGACGTCGAGTAACCAAAATAAATGCGTTAAACAAATTCGTACACGTTATTTATCAATTTAGCTCTAGAATTAAAGGATATACAACGAGAAACAACGTTTGACAACCTTTAAACAGTTTTAATAACTATCCCAAAATTGTCGCTCTGATGCAAACAACTGCTGAGTTATCTACTCAAATTTGTTGAACAAAACGACTTACGTATTTTAAGGATGCTAACCTTTAGCTCGGTAAGCAAATTAAAAAAAAAACGCAATATGTAGGCTACACGAGAACGGAGACGTCGAGTAACCAAAACAAATGCGTTAAACAAATTCGTACACGTTATTTATCAATTTAACTCTAGAATTAAAGGATATACAACAAGAAACAACGTTTGACAACCTTTAAACAGTTTTAATAACTATCTCAAAAATTGTCGCTCTGATGCAAACAACTGATGAGTTATCTACTTAAATTTGTTGAACAAAACGACTTACGTATTTTAAGCATGCTAACCTTTAGCCCGGTAAGCAAATTAAAAAAAAAAACGCAATATGTAGGCTACACGAGAACGGAGACGTCGAGTAACCAAAACAAATGCGTTAAACAAATTCGTACACGTTATTTATCAATTTAACTCTAGAGTTAAAGGATATAGAACGAGAAACAACGCTTGACAACCTTTAAACAGTTTTAATAACTATCTCAAAAATTATCGCTCTGATGCAAACAACTGATGAGTTATCTACTTAAATTTGTTGAACAAAACGACTTACGTATTTTAAGCATGCTAACCTTTAGCCCGGTAAGCAAATTAAAAAAAACGCAATATGTAGGCTACACGAGAACGGAGACGTCGAGTAACCAAAACAAATACGTTAAACAAATTCGTACACGTTATTTATCAATTTAACTCTAGACTTAAAGGATATACAACGAGAAACAACGTTTGACAACCTTTAAACAGTTTTAATAACTATCTCAAAAATTATCGCTCTGATGCAAACAACTGATGAGTTATCTACTTAAATTTGTTGAACAAAACGACTTACGTATTTTAAGCATGCTAACCTTTAGCCCGGTAAGCAAATTAAAAAAAAAAACGCAATATGTAGGCTACACGAGAACGGAGACGTCGAGTAACCAAAACAAATGCGTTAAACAAATTCGTACACGTTATTTATCAATTTAACTCTAGAATTAAAGGATATACAACGAGAAACAACGTTTGACAACCTATAAACAGTTTTAGTAACTATCTCAAAAATTGTCGCTCTGATGCAAACAACTGATGAGTTATCTACTTAAATTTGTTGAACAAAACGACTTACGTATTTTAAACATGCTAACCTTTAGCCCGGTAAGCAAATTAAAAAAAAAACGCAATATGTAGGCTACACGAGAACGGAGACGTCGAGTAACCAGAACAAATGCGTTAAACAAATTCGTACACGTTATTTATCAATTTAGCTCTAGAATTAAAGGATATACAACGAGAAACAACGTTTGACCACCTTTAAACAGTTTTAATAACTACCCCAAAATTGTCGCTCTGATGCAAACAACTGCTGAGTTATCTACTCAAATTTGTTGAACGAAACGACTTACGTATTTTAAACATGCTAACCTTTAGCCCGGTAAGCAAATTAAAAAAAAAAACGCAATATGTAGGCTACACGAGAACGGAGACGTCGAGTAACCAAAACAAATGCGTTAAACAAATTCGTACACGTTATTTATCAATTTAACTCTAGAATTAAAGGATATACAACGAGAAACAACGTTTGACCACCTTTAAACAGTTTTAATAACTATCTCAAAAATTATCGCTCTGATGCAAACAACTGATGAGTTATCTACTTAAATTTGTTGAACAAAACGACTTACGTATTTTAAGCATGCTAACCTTTAGCCCGTAAGCAAATTAAAAAAAAAACGCAATATGTAGGCTACACGAGAACGGAGACGTCGAGTAACCAAAACAAATGCGTTAAAGAAATTCGTACACGTTATTTATCAATTTAACTCTAGAATTAAAGGATATACAACGAGAAACAACGTTTGACAACCTTTAAACAGTTTTAATAACTATCTCAAAAATTGTCGCTCTGATGCAAACAACTGATGAGTTATCTACTTAAATTTGATGAACAAAAAACGAATTACGTATTTTAAACATGCTAACCTTTAGCCCGGTAAGCAAATTAAAAAAAAAACGCAATATGTAGGCTACACGAGAACGGAGACGTCGAGTAACCAAAACAAATGCGTTAAACAAATTCGTACACGTTATTTATCAATTTAACTCTAGAATTAAAGGATATACAACGAGAAACAACGTTTGACAACCTTTAAACAGTTTTAATAGCTATCTCAAAAATTGTCGCTCTGATGCAAACAACTGATGAGTAATCTACTTAAATTTGTTGAACAAAACGACTTACGTATCTTAAACATGCTAACCTTTAGCCCGGTAAGCAAATTAAAAAAAAAACGCAATATGTAGGCTACACGAGAACGGAGACGTCGAGTAACCAAAACAAATACGTTAAACAAATTCGTACACGTTATTTATCAATTTAACTCTAGAATTAAAGGATATACAACGAGAAACAACGTTTGACAACCTTCAAACAGTTTTAATAACTATCTCAAAAATTGTCGCTCTGATGCAAACAACTGATGAGTTATCTACTCAAATTTGTTGAACAAAACGACTTACGTATTTTAAGTTGCTAACCTTTAGCCCGGTAAGCAAATTAACAAAAAAAACGCAATATGTAGGCTACACGAGAACGGAGACGTCGAGAAACCAAAACAAATGCGTTAAACAAATTCGTACACGTTATTTATCAATTTAACTCTAGAATTAAAGGATATACAACGAGAAACAACGTTTGACAACCTTTAAACAGTTTTAATAACTATCTCAAAAATTGTCGCTCTGATGAAAACAACTGATGAGTTATCTACTTAAATTTGTTGAACAAAACGACTTACGTATTTTAAACATGCTCACCTTTAGCCCGGTAAGCAAATTAAAAAAAAAACGCAATATGTAGGCTACACGAGAACGGAGACGTAGAGTAACCAAAACAAATGCGTTAAACAAATTCGTACACGTTATTTATCAATTTAACTCTAGAATTAAAGGATAAACACGAGAAACAACGTTTGACAACCTTTAAACAGTTTTAATAACTATCTCAAAAATTATCGCTCTGATGCAAACAACTGATGAGTTATCTACTTAAATTTGTTGAACAAAACGACTTACGTATTTTAAGCACGCTAACCTTTAGCCCGGAAAGCAAATTAAAAAAAAACGCAATATGTAGGCTACACGAGAACGGAGACGTCGAGTAACCAAAACAAATGCGTTAAACAAATTCGTACAAGTTATTTATAATTTAACTGTCGAATTAAAGGATATACAACGAGAAACAACGTTTGACAACCTTTAAACAGTTTTAATAACTATCTCAAAAATTGTCGCTCTGATGCAAACACCTGATGAGTTATCTACTTAAATTTGATGAACAAAACGACTTACGTATTTTAAACATGCTAACCTTTAGCCCGGTAAGCAAATTAAAAAAAAAACGCAATATGTAAGCTACACGAGAACGGAGACGTCGAGTAACCAAAACAAATGCGTTAAACAAATTCTTACACGTTATTTATCAATTTAACTCTAGAATTAAAGGATATACAACGAGAAACAACGTTTGACAACCTTTAAACAGTTTTAATAACTATCTCAAAAATTATCGCTCTGATGCAAACAACTGATGAGTTATCTACTTAAATTTGTTGAACAAAACGACTTACGTATTTTAAGCATGCTAACCTTTAGCCCGGTAAGCACATTAAAAAAAAAACGCAATATGTAGGCTTCACGAGAACGGAGACGTCGAGTAACCAAAACAAATGCGTTACACAAATTCGTACACGTTATTTATCAATTTAACTCTAGAATTAAAGGATATACAACGAGAAACAACGTTTGACAACCTTTAAACAGTTTTAATAACTATCTCAAAAATTGTCGCTCTGATGCAAACAACTGATGAGTTATCTACTTAAATTTGATGAACAAAACGACTTACGTATTTTAAACATGCTAACCTTTAGCCCGGTAAGCAAATTAAAAAAAAAACGCAATATGTAGGCTACACGAGAACGGAGACGTCGAGTAACCAAAACAAATGCGTTAAACAAATTCGTACACGTTATTTATTAATTTAACTCTAGAATTAAAGGATATACAACGAGAAACAACGTTTGACAACCTTTAAACAGTTTTAATAACTATCTCAAAAATTGTCGCTCTGATGCAAACAACTGATGAGTTATCTACTTAAATTTGTTGAACAAAACGACTTACGTATTTTAAGCATGCTAACCTTTAGCCCGGTAAGCAAATTAAAAAAAACGCAATATGTAGGCTACACGAGAACGGAGACGTCGAGTAACCAAAACAAATGCGTTAAACAAATTCGTACACGTTATTTATCAATTTAACTCTAGAATTAAAGGATATACAACGAGAAACAACGTTTGACAACCTTTAAACAGTTTTAATAACTATCTCAAAAATTGTCGCTCTGATGCAAACAACTGATGAGTTATCTACTTAAATTTGATGAACAAAACGACTTACGTATTTTAAACATGCTAACCTTTAGCCCGGTAAGCAAATTAAAAAAAAACGCAATATGTAGGCTACACGAGAACGGAGACGTCGAGTAACCAAAACAAATGCGTTAAACAAATTCGTACACGTTATTTATTAATTTAACTCTAGAATTAAAGGATATACAACGAGAAACAACGTTTGACAACCTTTAAAACAGTTTTAATAACTATCTCAAAAATTATCGCTCTGATGCAAACAACTGATGAGTTATCTACTTAAATTTGTTGAACAAAACGACTTACGTATTTTAAGCATGCTAACCTTTAGCCCGGTAAGCAAATTAAAAAAAACGCAATATGTAGGCTACACGAGAACGGAGACGTCGAGTAACCAAAACAAATACGTTAAACAAATTCGTACACGTTATTTATCAATTTAACTCTAGACTTAAAGGATATACAACGAGAAACAACGTTTGACAACCTTTAAACAGTTTTAATAACTATCTCAAAAATTATCGCTCTGATGCAAACAACTGATGAGTTATCTACTTAAATTTGTTGAACAAAACGACTTACGTATTTTAAGCATGCTAACCTTTAGCCCGGTAAGCAAATTAAAAAAAACGCAATATGTAGGCTACACGAGAACGGAGACGTCGAGTAACCAAAACAAATACGTTAAACAAATTCGTACACGTTATTTATCAATTTAACTCTAGACTTAAAGGATATACAACGAGAAACAACGTTTGACAACCTTTAAACAGTTTTAATAACTATCTCAAAAATTATCGCTCTGATGCAAACAACTGATGAGTTATCTACTTAAATTTGTTGAACAAAACGACTTACGTATTTTAAACATGCTAACCTTTAGCCCGGTAAGCAAATTAAAAAAAAAACGCAATATGTAGGCTACACGAGAACGGAGACGTCGAGTAACCAGAACAAATGCGTTAAACAAATTCGTACACGTTATTTATCAATTTAGCTCTAGAATTAAAGGATATACAACGAGAAACAACGTTTGACCACCTTTAAACAGTTTTAATAACTATCCCAAAATTGTCGCTCTGATGCAAACAACTGCTGAGTTATCTACTCAAATTTGTTGAACGAAACGACTTACGTATTTTAAACATGCTAACCTTTAGCCCGGTAAGCAAATTAAAAAAAAAACGCAATATGTAGGCTACACGAGAACGGAGACGTCGAGTAACCAAAACAAATGCGTTAAACAAATTCGTACACGTTATTTATCAATTTAACTCTAGAATTAAAGGATATACAACGAGAAACAACGTTTGACAACCTTTAAACAGTTTTAATAACTATCTCAAAAATTATCGCTCTGATGCAAACAACTGATGAGTTATCTACTTAAATTTGTTGAACAAAACGACTTACGTATTTTAAGCATGCTAACCTTTAGCCCGGTAAGCAATTAAAAAAAAAAACGCAATATGTAGGCTACACGAGAACGGAGACGTCGAGTAACCAAAACAAATGCGTTAAAGAAATTCGTACACGTTATTTATCAATTTAACTCTAGAATTAAAGGATATACAACGAGAAACAACGTTTGACAACCTTTAAACAGTTTTAATAACTATCTCAAAAATTATCGCTCTGATGCAAACACCTGATGAGTCATCTACTTAAATTTGTTGAAACAAACGACTTACGTATTTTAAGCATGCTAACCTTTAGCCCGTAAGCAAATTAAAAAAAAAACGCAATATGTAGGCTACACGAGAACGGAGACGTCGAGTAACCAAAACAAATGCGTTAAAGAAATTCGTACACGTTATTTATCAATTTAACTCTAGAATTAAAGGATATACAACGAGAAACAACGTTTGACAACCTTTAAACAGTTTTAATAACTATCTCAAAAATTGTTGCTCTGATGCAAACAACTGATGAGTTATCTACTTAAATTTGATGAACAAAAAACGAATTACGTATTTTAAACATGCTAACCTTTAGCCCGGTAAGCAAATTAAAAAAAAAACGCAATATGTAGGCTACACGAGAACGGAGACGTCGAGTAACCAAAACAAATGCGTTAAACAAATTCGTACACGTTATTTATCAATTTAACTCTAGAATTAAAGGATATACAACGAGAAACAACGTTTGACAACCTTTAAACAGTTTTAATAGCTATCTCAAAAATTGTCGCTCTGATGCAAACAACTGATGAGTAATCTACTTAAATTTGTTGAACAAAACGACTTACGTATCTTAAACATGCTAACCTTTAGCCCGGTAAGCAAATTAAAAAAAAAACGCAATATGTAGGCTACACGAGAACGGAGACGTCGAGTAACCAAAACAAATACGTTAAACAAATTCGTACACGTTATTTATCAATTTAACTCTAGAATTAAAGGATATACAACGAGAAACAACGTTTGACAACCTTCAAACAGTTTTAATAACTATCTCAAAAATTGTCGCTCTGATGCAAACAACTGATGAGTTATCTACTCAAATTTGTTGAACAAAACGACTTACGTATTTTAAGTTGCTAACCTTTAGCCCGGTAAGCAAATTAACAAAAAAAACGCAATATGTAGGCTACACGAGAACGGAGACGTCGAGAAACCAAAACAAATGCGTTAAACAAATTCGTACACGTTATTTATCAATTTAACTCTAGAATTAAAGGATATACAACGAGAAACAACGTTTGACAACCTTTAAACAGTTTTAATAACTATCTCAAAAATTGTCGCTCTGATGAAAACAACTGATGAGTTATCTACTTAAATTTGTTGAACAAAACGACTTACGTATTTTAAACATGCTAACCTTTAGCCCGGTAAGCAAATTAAAAAAAAAACGCAATATGTAGGCTACACGAGAACGGAGACGTAGAGTAACCAAAACAAATGCGTTAAACAAATTCGTACACGTTATTTATCAATTTAACTCTAGAATTAAAGGATAAACACGAGAAACAACGTTTGACAACCTTTAAACAGTTTTAATAACTATCTCAAAAATTATCGCTCTGATGCAAACAACTGATGAGTTATCTACTTAAATTTGTTGAACAAAACGACTTACGTATTTTAAGCACGCTAACCTTTAGCCCGGAAAGCAAATTAAAAAAAAACGCAATATGTAGGCTACACGAGAACGGAGACGTCGAGTAACCAAAACAAATGCGTTAAACAAATTCGTACAAGTTATTTATAATTTAACTGTCGAATTAAAGGATATACAACGAGAAACAACGTTTGACAACCTTTAAACAGTTTTAATAACTATCTCAAAAATTGTCGCTCTGATGCAAACACCTGATGAGTTATCTACTTAAATTTGATGAACAAAACGACTTACGTATTTTAAACATGCTAACCTTTAGCCCGGTAAGCAAATTAAAAAAAAAACGCAATATGTAAGCTACACGAGAACGGAGACGTCGAGTAACCAAAACAAATGCGTTAAACAAATTCTTACACGTTATTTATCAATTTAACTCTAGAATTAAAGGATATACAACGAGAAACAACGTTTGACAACCTTTAAACAGTTTTAATAACTATCTCAAAAATTATCGCTCTGATGCAAACAACTGATGAGTTATCTACTTAAATTTGTTGAACAAAACGACTTACGTATTTTAAGCATGCTAACCTTTAGCCCGGTAAGCACATTAAAAAAAAAACGCAATATGTAGGCTTCACGAGAACGGAGACGTCGAGTAACCAAAACAAATGCGTTACACAAATTCGTACACGTTATTTATCAATTTAACTCTAGAATTAAAGGATATACAACGAGAAACAACGTTTGACAACCTTTAAACAGTTTTAATAACTATCTCAAAAATTGTCGCTCTGATGCAAACAACTGATGAGTTATCTACTTAAATTTGATGAACAAAACGACTTACGTATTTTAAACATGCTAACCTTTAGCCCGGTAAGCAAATTAAAAAAAAAACGCAATATGTAGGCTACACGAGAACGGAGACGTCGAGTAACCAAAACAAATGCGTTAAACAAATTCGTACACGTTATTTATTAATTTAACTCTAGAATTAAAGGATATACAACGAGAAACAACGTTTGACAACCTTTAAACAGTTTTAATAACTATCTCAAAAATTGTCGCTCTGATGCAAACAACTGATGAGTTATCTACTTAAATTTGTTGAACAAAACGACTTACGTATTTTAAGCATGCTAACCTTTAGCCCGGTAAGCAAATTAAAAAAAACGCAATATGTAGGCTACACGAGAACGGAGACGTCGAGTAACCAAAACAAATGCGTTAAACAAATTCGTACACGTTATTTATCAATTTAACTCTAGAATTAAAGGATATACAACGAGAAACAACGTTTGACAACCTTTAAACAGTTTTAATAACTATCTCAAAAATTGTCGCTCTGATGCAAACAACTGATGAGTTATCTACTTAAATTTGTTGAACAAAACGACTTACGTATTTTAAGCATGCTAACCTTTAGCCCGGTAAGCAAATTAAAAAAAAACGCAATATGTAGGCTACACGAGAACGGAGACGTCGAGTAACCAAAACAAATGCGTTAAACAAATTCGTACACGTTATTTATTAATTTAACTCTAGAATTAAAGGATATTCCACGAGAAACAACGTTTGACAACCTTTAAACAGTTTTAATAACTATCTCAAAAATTGTCGCTCTGATGCAAACAACTGCTGAGTTATCTACTCAAATTTGTTGAACAAAACGACTTGCGTATTTTAAACATGCTAACCTTTAGCCCGGTAAGCAAATTAAAAAAAAGCGCAATATGTAGGCTACACGAGAACGGAGACGTCGAGTAACCAAAACAAATGCGTTAAACAAATTCGTACACGTTATTTATCAATTTAACTCTAGAATTAAAGGATATACAACGAGAAACAACGTTTGACAACCTTTAAACAGTTTTAATAATTATCTCAAAAATTGTCGCTCTGATGCAAACAACTGATGAGTTATCTACTTAAATTTGCAGCAGCTTCTTAGCAAAATATGGGCGGACGAAAGCATGCCCGACGGTTGGAATCTAAGTGTTCTTTGCCTAGTCCACAAGAAGGGGGATACTGCAAAACGACTTACGTATTTTAAACATGCTAACCTTTAGCCCGGTAAGCAAATTAAAAAAAAAACGCAATATGTAGGCTACACGAGAACGGAGACGTCGAGTAACCAAAACAAATGCGTTAAACAAATTCGTACACGTTATTTATCAATTTAACTCTAGAATTAAAGGATATACAACGAGAAACAACGTTTGACAACCTTTAAACAATTTTAATAACTATCTCAAAAATTATCGCTCTGATGCAAACAACTGATGAGTTATCTACTTAGATTTGTTGAACAAAACGACTTACGTATTTTAAGCATGCTAACCTTTAGCCCGGTAAGCAAATTAAAAAAAAACGCAATATGTAGGCTACACGAGAACGGAGACGTCGAGTAACCAAAACAAATACGTTAAACAAATTCGTACACGTTATTTATCAATTTAACTCTAGAATTAAAGGATATACAACGAGAAACAACGTTTGACAACCTTTAAACAGTTTTAATAACTATCTCAAAAATTGTCGCTCTGATGCAAACAACTGATGAGTTATCTACTTAAATTTGATGAACAAAACGACTTACGTACTTTAAACATGCTAACCTTTAGCCCGGTAAGCAAATTAAAAAAAAACGCAATATGTAGGCTACACGAGAACGGAGACGTCGAGTAACCAAAACAAATGCGTTAAACAAATTCGTACACGTTATTTATCAATTTAACTCTAGAATTAAAGGATATACAACGAGAAATAACGTTTGACAACCTTTAAACAGTTTTAATAACTATCTCAAAAATTGTCGCTCTGATGCAAACAACTGATGAGTTATCTACTCAAATTTGTTGAACAAATCGACTTACGTATTTTAAACATGCTAACCTTTAACCCAGTAAGCAAATTAAAAAAAAAAAACGCAATATGTAGGCTACACGAGAACGGAGATGTCGAGTAACCAAAACAAATGCGTTAAACAAATTCGTACACGTTATTTATCAATTTAACTCTAGAATTAAAGGCTATACAACGAGAAACAACGTTTGACAACCTTTAAACAGTTTTAATAACTATCTCAAAAATTGTCGCTCTGATGCAAACAACTGATGAGTTATCTACTTAAATTTGTTGAACAAAACGACTTACGTATTTTAAACATGCTAACCTTTAGCCCGGTAAGCAAATTAAAAAAAAAACGCAATATGTAGGCTACACGAGAACGGAGACGTCGAGTAACCAAAACAAATGCGTTAAACAAATTCGTACACGTTATTTATCAATTTAACTATAGAATTAAAGGATATACAACGAGAAACAACGTTTGACAACCTTTAAACAGTTTTAATAACTATCTCAAAAATTGTCGCTCTGAAGCAAACAACTGCTGAGTTATCTACTCAAGTTTGTTGAACAAAACGACTTACGTATTTTAAACATGCTAACCTTTAGCCCGGAAAGCAAATTAAAAAAAAAACGCAATATGTAGGCTACACGAGAACGGAGACGTCGAGTAACCAAAACAAATGCGTTAAACTAATTCGTACACGTTATTTATCAATTTAACTCTAGAATTAAAGGATATACAACGAGAAACAGCGTTTGACAACCTTTAAACAGTTTTAATAACTATCTCAAAAATTATCGCTCTGATGCAAACAACTGATGAGTTATCTACTTAAATTTGTTGAACAAAACGACTTACGTATTTTAAGCATGCTAACCTTTAGGCCGGTAAGCAAATTAAAAAAAAAACGCAATATGTAGGCTACACGAGAACGGAGACGTCGAGTAACCAAAACAAATACGTTAAACAAATTCGTACACGTTATTTATCAATTTAACTCTAGAATTAAAGGATATACAACGAGAAACAACGTTTGACAACCTTTAAACAGTTTTAATAACTATCTCAAAAATTATCGCTCTGATGCAAACAACTGATGAGTTATCTACTTAAATTTGTTGAACAAAACGACTTACGTATTTTAAGCATGCTAACCTTTAGCCCGGTAAGCCAATTAAAAAAAAAACGAAATATGTAGGCTACACGAAAACGGAGACGTCGAGTAACCAAAACAAATGCGTTAAACAAATTCGTACACGTTATTTATCAATTTAACTCTAGAATTAAAGGATATACAACGAGAAACATGATGAGTTATCTACTTAAATTTGATGAACAAAACGACTTACGTATTTTAAACATGCTAACCTTTAGCCCGGTAAGCAAATTAAAAAAAAAACGCAATATGTAGGCTTCACGAGAACGGAGACGTCGAGTAACCAAAACAAATGCGTTAAACAAATTCGTACACGTTATTTATCAATTTAACTCTAGAATTAAAGGATATACAACGAGAAACAACGTTTGACAACCTTTAAACAGTTTTAATAACTATCTCAAAAATTGTCGCTCTGATGCAAACAACTGCTGAGTTATCTACTCAAATTTGTTAAACAAAACAACTTACGTATTTTAAATATGCTAACGTTTAGCCCGGTAAGCAAATTAAAAAAAAAACGCAATATGTAGGCTACACGAGAACGGAGCCGTCGAGTAACCAAAACAAATGCGTTAAACAAATTCGTACACGTTATTTATCAATTTAACTCTAGAATTAAAGGATATACAACGAGAAACAACGTTTGACAACCTTTAAACAGTTTTAATAACTATCTCAAAAATTGTCGCTCTGATGCAAACAACTGCTGAGTTATCTACTCAAATTTGTTGAACAAAACGACTTACGTATTTTAAACATGCTAACCTTTAGCCCGGTAAGCAAATTAAAAAAAAAACGCAATATGTAGGCTACACGAGAACGGAGACGTCGAGTAACCATCACAAATGCGTTAAACAAATTCGTACACGTTATTTATCAATTTAACTCTAGAATTAAAGGATATACAACGAGAAACAACATTTGACAACCTTTAAACAGTTTTAATAACTATCTCAAAAATTGTCGCTCTGATGCAAACAACTGATGAGTTATCTACTTAAATTTGTTGAACAAAACGACTTACGTATTTTAAACATGCTAACCTTTAGCCCGGTAAGCAAATTAAAAAAAAAACGCAATATGTAGGCTACACGAGAACGGAGACGTCGAGTAACCAAAACAAATGCGTTAAACAAATTCGTACACGTTATTTATCAATTTAACTCTAGAATTAAAGGATATACATCGAGAAACAACGTTTGACAACCTTTAAACAGTTTCAATAACTATCTCAAAAATTATCGCTCTGATGCAAACAACTGATGAGTTATCTACTTAAATTTGTTGAACAAAACGACTTACGTATTTTAAGCATGCTAACCTTTAGCCCGGTAAGCAAATTAAAAAAAACGCAATATGTAGGCTACACGAGAACGGAGACGTCGAGTAACCAAAACAAATGCGTTAAACAAATTCGTACACGTTATTTATCAATTTAACTCTAGAATTAAAGGATATACAACGAGAAACAACGTTTGACAACCTTTAAACAGTTTTAATAACTATCCAAAAAATTGTCGCTCTGATGCAAACAACTGATGAGTTATCTACTCAAATTTGTTGAACAAAACGACTTACGTATTTTAAACATGCTAACCTTTAGCCCGGTAAGCAAATTAAAAAAAAAAAAACGCAATATGTAGGCTACACGAGAACGGAGACGTCGAGTAACCAAAACAAATGCGTTAAACAAATTCGTACACGTTATTTATCAATTTAACTCTAGAATTAAAGGATATAACAACGAGAAACAACGTTTGACAACCTTTAAACAGTTTTAATAACTATCTCAAAAATTGTCGCTCTGATGCAAACAACTGATGAGTTATCTACTTAAGTTTGATGAACAAAACGACTTACGTATTTTAAACATGCTAACCTTTAGCCCGGTAAGCAAATTTAAAAAAAACGCAATATGTAGGCTACACGAGCACGGAGACGTCGAGTAACCAAAACAAATGCGTTAAACAAATTCGTACACGTTATTTATCAATTTAACTCTAGAATTAAAGGATATACAACGAGAAACAGCGTTTGACAACCTTTAAACAGTTTTAATAACTATCTCAAAAATTATTGCTCTGATGCAAACAACTGATGAGTTATCTACTTAAATTTGATGAACAAAACGACTTACGTATTTTAAACATGCTAACCTTTAGCCCGGTAAGCAAATTAAAAAAAAAAACGCAATATGTAGGCTACACGAGAACGGAGACGTCGAGTAACCAAAACAAATGCGTTAAACAAATTCGTACACGTTATTTATCAATTTAACTCTAGAATTAAAGGATATACAACGAGAAACAACGTTTGACAACCTTTAAACAGTTTTAATAACTATCTCAAAAATTGTCGCTCTGATGCAAACAACTGATGAGTTATCTACTTAAATTTGATGAACAAAACGACTTACGTATTTTAAACATGCTAACCTTTAGCCCGGTAAGCAAATTAAAAAAAAAAACGCAATATGTAGGCTACACGAGAACGGAGACGTCGAGTAACCAAAACAAATGCGTTAAACAAATTCGTACATGTTATTTATTAATTTAACTCTAGAATTAAAGGATATACAACGAGAAACAACGTTTGACAACCTTTAAACAGTTTTAATAACTATCTCAAAAATTGTCGCTCTGATGCAAACAACTGATGAGTTATCTACTTAAATTTGTTGAACAAAACGACTTACGTATTTTAAGCATGCTAACCTTTAGCCCGGTAAGCAAATTTAAAAAAAACGCAATATGTAGGCTACACGAGAACGGAGACGTCGAGTAACCAAAACAAATGCGTTAAACAAATTCGTACACGTTATTTATCAATTTAACTCTAGAATTAAAGGATATACAACGAGAAACAACGTTTGACAACCTTTAAACAGTTTTAATAACTATCTCAAAAATTGCCGCTCTGATGCAAACAACTGATGAGTTATCTACTTAAATTTGATGAACAAAACGACTTACGTATTTTAAACATGCTAACCTTTAGCCCGGTAAGCAAATTAAAAAAAAAAACGCAATATGTAGGCTACACGAGAACGGAGACGTCGAGTAACCAAAACAAATGCGTTAAACAAATTCTTACACGTTATTTATTAATTTAACTCTAGAATTAAAGGATATACAACGAGAAACAACGTTTGACAACCTTTAAACAGTTTTAATAACTATCTCAAAAATTGTCGCTCTGATGCAAACAACTGCTGAGTTATCTACTCAAATTTGTTGAACAAAACGACTTACGTATTTTAAACATGCTAACCTTTAGCCCGGTAAGCAAATTAAAAAAAAGCGCAATATGTAGGCTACACGAGAACGGAGACGTCGAGTAACCAAAACAAATGCGTTAAACAAATTCGTACACGTTATTTATCAATTTAACTCTAGAATTAAAGGATATACAACGAGAAACAACGTTTGACAACCTTTAAACAGTTTTAATAATTATCTCAAAAATTGTCGCTCTGATGCAAACAACTGATGAGTTATCTACTTAAATTTGTTGAACAAAACGACTTACGTATTTTAAACATGCTAACCTTTAGCCCGGTAAGCAAATTAAAAAAAAAACGCAATATGTAGGCTACACGAGAAACGTCGAGTAACCAAAACAAATGCGTTAAACAAATTCGTACACGTTATTTATCAATTTAACTCTAGAATTAAAGGATATACAACGAGAAACAACGTTTGACAACCTTTTAAACAATTTTAATAACTATCTCAAAAATTATCGCTCTGATGCAAACAACTGATGAGTTATCTACTTAGATTTGTTGAACAAAACGACTTACGTATTTTAAGCATGCTAACCTTTAGCCCGGTAAGCAAATTAAAAAAAAAACGCAATATGTAGGCTACACGAGAACGGAGACGTCGAGTAACCAAAACAAATACGTTAAACAAATTCGTACACGTTATTTATCAATTTAACTCTAGAATTAAAGGATATACAACGAGAAACAACGTTTTGACAACCTTTAAACAGTTTTAATAACTATCTCAAACATTGTCGCTCTGATGCAAACAACTGATGAGTTATCTACTTAAATTTGATGAACAAAACGACTTACGTACTTTAAACATGCTAACCTTTAGCCCGGTAAGCAAATTAAAAAAACGCAATATGTAGCTACACGAGAACGGAGACGTCGAGTAACCAAAACAAATGCGTTAAACAAATTCGTACACGTTATTTATCACTTAACTATAGAATTAAAGGATATACAACGAGAAACAACGTTTGACAACCTTTAAACAGTTTTAATAACTATCTCAAAAATTGTCGCTCTGAAGCAAACACTGCTGAGTTATCTACTCAAGTTTGTTGAACAAAACGACTTACGTATTTTAAACATGCTAACCTTTAGCCCGGTAAGCAAATTAAAAAAAAAACGCAATATGTAGGCTACACGAGAACGGAGACGTCGAGTAACCAAAACAAATGCGTTTAAACTAATTCGTACACGTTATTTATCAATTTAACTCTAGAATTAAAGGATATACAACGAGAAACAACGGTTTGACAACCTTTAAACAGTTTTTAATAACTATCTCAAAAAATTATCGCTCTCATGCAACAAACTGATGAGTTATCTACTTAAATTTGTTGAACAAAACGACTTACGTATTTTAAGCATGCTAACCTTTAGTCCGGTAAGCAAATTAAAAAAAAAACGCAATATGTTGGCTACACGAGAACGGAGACGTCGAGTCACCAAAACAAATACGTTAAACAAATTCGTACACGTTATTTATCAATTTAACTCTAGAATTAAAGGATATACAACGAGAAACAACGTTTGACAACCTTTAAACAGTTTTAATAACTATCTCAAAAATTATCGCTCTGATGCAAACAACTGATGAGTTATCTACTTAAATTTGTTGAACAAAACGACTTACGTATTTTAAGCATGCTAACCTTTAGCCCGGTAAGCAATTAAAAAAAAAAACGAAATATGTAGGCTACACGAAAACGGAGACGTCGAGTAACCAAAACAAATGCGTTAAACAAATTCGTACACGTTATTTATCAATTTAACTCTAGAATTAAAGGATATAAAACGAGAAACATGATGAGTTATCTACTTAAATTTGATGAACAAAACGACTTACGTATTTTAAACATGCTAACCTTTAGCCCGGTAAGCAAATTAAAAAAGAACGCAATATGTAGGCTTCACGAGAACGGAGACGTCGAGTAACCAAAACAAATGCGTTAAACAAATTCGTACACGTTATTTATCAATTAACTCTAGAATTAAAGGATATACAACGAGGAAACAACGTTTGACAACCTTTAAACAGTTTTTAATAACTATCTCAAAAATTGTCGCTCTGATGCAAACAACTGCTGAGTTTATCTACTCAAATTTGTTAACAAAACGACTTACGTATTTTAAATATGCTAACGTTTAGCCCGGTAAGCAAATTAAAAAAAAAAAACACAATATGTAGGCTACACGAGAACGGAGCCGTCGAGTAACCAAACAAATGCGTTAAACAAATTCGTACACGTTTATTTATCAATTTAACTCTAGAATTAAAGGATATACAACGAGAAACAACGTTTGAAAACCTTTAAACAGTTTTAATAACTATCTCAAAAATTGTCGCTCTGATGCAAACAACTGCTGAGTTATCTACTCAAATTTGTTGAACAAAACGACTTACGTATTTTAAACATGCTAACCTTTAGCCCGGTAAGCAAATTAAAAAAAAAAACGCAATATGTAGGCTACACGAGAACGGAGACGTCGAGTAACCATCACAAATGCGTTTAAAACAAATTCGTACACGTTATTTATCAATTTAACTCTAGAATTAAAGGATATACAACGAGAAACAACATTTGACAACCTTTAAACAGTTTTAATAACTATCTCAAAAATTGTAGCTCTAATGCAAACAACTGATGAGTTATCTACTTAAATTTGTTGAAACAAACGACTTACTTATTTAAACATGCTAACCTTTAGCCGGTAAGCAAATTAACAAAAAAAACGCAATATGTAGGCTACAAGAGAACGGAGACGTCGAGTAACAAAAACAAATGCGTTAAAACAAATTCGTACACGTTATTTATCAATTTAACTCTAGAATTAAAGGATATACATCGAGAAACAACGTTTGACAACCTTTAAACAGTTTCAATAACTATCTCAAAAATTATCGCTCTGATGCAAAACAACTGATGAGTTATCTACTTAAATTTGTTGAACAAAACGACTTACGTATTTTAAGCATGCTAACCTTTAGCCCGGTAAGCAAATTAAAAAAAACGCAATATGTAGGCTACACGAGAACGGAGACGTCGAGTAACCAAAACAAATGCGTTAAACAAATTCGTACACGTTATTTATCAATTTAACTCTAGAATTAAAGGATATACAACGAGAAACAACGTTTTGACAACCTTTAAACCGTTTTAATAACTATCCCAAAAATTGTCGCTCTGATGCAAACAACTGATGAGTTATCTACTCAAATTGTTGAACAAAACGACTTACGTATTTTAAACATACTAACCTTTAGCCCGGTAAGCAATTAAAAAAAAAACGCAATATATAGGGCTACACGAGAACGGAGACGTCGAGTAACCAAAACAAATGCGTTAAACAAATTCGTACACGTTATTTATCAATTTAACTCTAGAATTAAAGGATATAGAACGAGAAACAACGTTTGACAACCTTTAAACAGTTTTAATAACTATCTCAAAAATTGTCGCTCTGATGCAAACAACTGATGAGTTATCTACTAAAATTTTGTTGAACAAAAACGACTTACGTATTTTAAGCATGCTAACCTTTAGCCCGGTAAGCAAATTAAAAAAAAAACGCAATATGTAGGCTACACGAGAACGGAGACGTCGAGTAACCAAAACAAATGCGTTAAACAAATTCGTACACGTTATTTATCAATTTAACTCTAGAATTAAAGGATATACAACGAGAAACAACGTTTGACAACCTTTAAACTGTTTTAATAACTATCTCAAAAATTGTCGCTCTGATGCAAAGAACTGCCTGAGTTATCTACCTCAAATTTGTTGAACAAAACGACTTACGTATTTTAAACATGCTAACCTTTAGCCCGGTAAGCAAATTAAAAAAAAAACGCAATATGTAGGCAACACGAGAACGGAGACGTCGAGTAACCAAAACAAATGCGTTAAACAAATTCGTACACGTTATTTATCAATTTAACTCTAGAATTAAAGGATATACAACGAGAAACAACGTTTGACAACCTTTAAACCGTTTTAATAACCTATCCAAAAATTGTCGCTCTGATGCAAACAACTGATGAGTTATCTACTCAAATTTGTTGAACAAAACGAACTTACGTATTTTAAACATACTAACCTTTAGCCCGGTAAGCAAATTAAAAAAAAAACGCAATATTTAGGCTACACGAGAACGGAGACGTCGAGTAACCAAAACAAATACGTTAAACAAATTCGTACACGTTATTTTTTAAAGGATATACAACGAGAAACAACGTTTGACAACCTTTAAACAGTTTTAATACTATCTCAAAAATTGTCGCTCTGATGCAAACAACTGATGAGTTATCTACTTAAATTTGATGAACAAAACGACTTACGTATTTTAAGCATGCTAACCTTTAGCCCGGTAAGCCAATTAAAAAAAAAACGCAATATGTAGGGCTACACGAGAACGGAGACGTCGAGTAACCAAAACAAATGCGTTAAACAAATTCGTACACGTTATTTATCAATTTAACTCTAGAATTAAAGGATATACAACGAGAAACAACGTTTGGACAACCTTTTAAACAGTTTTAATAACTATCTCAAAAATTGTCGCTCTGATGCAAACAACTGCTGAGTTATCTACTCAAATTTGTTGAACAAAACGACTTACGTATTTTAAACATGCTAACCTTTAGCCCGGTAAGCAAATTAAAAAAAAAACGCAATATGTAGGCTACACGAGAACGGAGACGTCGAGTAACCAAAACAAATGCGTTAAACAAATTCGTACACGTTATTTATCAATTTAACTCTAGAATTAAAGGATATACAACGAGAAACAACGTTTGACAACCCTTTAAACCGTTTTAATAACTATCCCAAAAATTGTCGCTCTGATGCAAACAACTGATGAGTTATCTACTCAAATTTGTTGAACAAAACGACTTACTTATTTTAAACATGCTAACCTTTAGCCCGGTAAGCAAATTAACAAAAAAACGCAATATGTAGGCTACAAGAGAACGGAGACGTCGAGTAACCAAAACAAATGCGTTAAACAAATTCGTACACGTTATTTATCAATTTAACTCTAGAATTAAAGGGATATACAACGAGAAACAACGTTTGACAACCTTTAAACCGTTTTAATAACTATCCCAAAAATTGTCGCTCTGATGCAAACAACTGATGAGTTATCTACTCAAATTTGTTGAACAAAACGACTTACGTATTTTAAACATACTAACCTTTAGCCCGGTAAGCAAATTAAAAAAAAAACGCAATATTTAGGCTACACGAGAACGGAGACGTCGAGTAACCAAAACAAATACGTTAAACAAATTCGTACACGTTATTTTTTAAAGGATATACAACGAGAAACAACGTTTGACAACCTTTAAACAGTTTTAATAACTATCTCAAAAATTGTCGCTCTGATGCAAACAACTGATGAGTTATCTACTTAAATTTGATGAACAAAACGACTTACGTATTTTAAGCATGCTAACCTTTAGCCCGGTAAGCCAATTAAAAAAAAAACGCAATATGTAGGCTACACGAGAACGGAGACGTCGAGTAACCAAAACAAATGCGTTAAACAAATTCGTACACGTTATTTATCAATTTAACTCTAGAATTAAAGGATATACAACGAGAAACAACGTTTGACAACCTTTAAACAGTTTAATAACTATCTCAAAATTGTTCGCTCTGATGCAAACAACTGCTGAGTTATCTACTCAAATTTGTTGAACAAAACGACTTACGTATTTTAAACATGCTAACCTTTAGCCCGGTAAGCAAATTAAAAAAAAAACGCAATATGTAGGCAACACGAGACGGAGACGTCGAGTAACCAAAACAAATGCGTTTAAACAAATTCGTACACGGTATTTATCAATTTAACTCTAGAATTAAAGGATATACAACGAGAAACTACGTTTGACAACCTTTAAACAGTTTTAATAACTATCTCAAAAATTGTCGCTCTGATGCAAACAACTGCTGAGTTATCTACTCAAATTTGTTGAACAAAACGACTTACGTATTTTAAACATGCTAACCTTTAGCCCGGTAAGCAAATTAAAAAAAAAAACGCAATATGTAGGCTTACACGAGAACGGAGACGTCGAGTAACCAAAACAAATGCGTTAAACAAATTCGTACACGTTATTTATCAATTTAACTCTAGAGTTAAAGGATATACAACGAGAAACAACGTTTGACAAACTTTAAACAGTTTAATAACTATCTCAAAAATAACGCTCTGATGCAAACAACTGAGAGTTATCTACTTAAATTGTTGAACAAAACGACTTACGTATTTTAAGCATGCTAACCTTTAGGCCCGGTAAGCAAATTAAAAAAAACGCAATATGTAGGCTACACGAGAACGGAGACGTCGAGTAACCAAAACAAATACGTTAAACAAATTCGTACACGTTATTTATCAATTTAACTCTAGGTTTAAAGGATATACAACGAGAAACAACGTTTGACAACCTTTAAACAGTTTTAATAACTATCTCAAAAATTGTCGCTCTGATGCAAACAACTGATGAGTTATCTACTTAAATTTGATGAACAAAACGACTTTCGTATTTTAAACATGCTAACCTTTAGCCCGGTAAGCAAATTAAAAAAAAAACGCAAATGTAGGCTTCACGAGAACGGAGACGTCGAGTAACCAAAACAAATGCGTTAAACAAATTCGTACACGTTATTTATCAATTTAACTCTAGAATTAAAGGATATACAACGAGAAACAACGTTTGACAACCTTTAAACAGTTTTAATAACTATCTCAAAAATTATCGCTCTGATGCAAACAACTGATGAGTTATCTACTTAAATTTGTTGAACAAAACGACTTACGTATTTTAAGCATGCTAACCTTTAGCCCGGTAAGCAAATTAAAAAAAACGCAATATGTAGGCTACACGAGAACGGAGACGTCGAGTAACCAAAACAAATGCGTTAAACAAATTCGTACACGTTATTTATCAATTTAACTATAGAATTAAAGGATATACAACGAGAAACAACGTTTGACAACCTTTAAACAGTTTTAATAACTATCTCAAAAATTGTCGCTCTGATGCAAACAACTGCTGAGTTATCTACTCAAATTTGTTGAACAAAACGACTTACGTATTTTAAACATGCTAACCTTTAGCCCGGTAAGCAAATTAAAAAAAAAACGCAATATGTAGGCTACACGAGAACGGAGACTTCGAGTAACCAAAACAAATGCGTTAAACTAATTCGTACACGTTATTTATCAATTTAACTCTAGAATTAAAGGATATACAACGAGAAACAACGTTTGACAACCTTTAAACAGTTTTAATAACTATCTCAAAAATTATCGCTCTGTTGCAAACAACTGATGAGTTATCTACTTAAATTTGTTGAACAAAACGACTTACGTATTTTAAGCATGCTAACCTTTAGCCCGGTAAGCAAATTAAAAAAAAAACGCAATATGTAGGCTACACGAGAACGGAGACGTCGAGTAACCAAAACAAATACGTTAAACAAATTCGTACACGTTATTTATCAATTTAACTCTAGAATTAAAGGATATACAACGAGAAACAACGTTTGACAACCTTTAAACAGTTTTAATAACTATCTCAAAAATTATCGCTCTGATGCAAACAACTGATGAGTTATCTACTTAAATTTGTTGAACAAAACGACTTACGTATTTTAAGCATGCTAACCTTTAGCCCGGTAAGCCAATTAAAAAAAAACGCAATATGTAGGCTACACGAGAACGGAGACGTCGAGTAACCAAAACAAATGCGTTAAACAAATTCGTACACGTTATTTATCAATTTAACTCTAGAATTAAAGGATATACAACGAGAAACAACGTTTGACAACCTTTAAACAGTTTTAATAACTATCTCAAAAATTGTCGCTCTGATGCAAACAACTGATGAGTTATCTACTCAAATTTGTTGAACAAAACGACTTACGTATTTTAAACATACTAACCTTTAGCCCGGTAAGCAAATTAAAAAAAAAACGCAATATGTAAGCTACACGAGAACGGAGAAGTCGAGTAACCAAAACAAATGCGTTAAAGAAATTCGTACACGTTATTTATCAATTTAACTCTAGAATTAAAGGATATACAACGAGAAACAACGTTTGACAACCTTTAAACAGTTTTAATAACTATCTCAAAAATTATCGCTCTGATGCAAACAACTGATGAGTTATCTACTTAAATTTGTTGAACAAAACGACTTACGTATTTTAAGCATGCTAACCTTTAGCCCGGTAAGCAAATTAAAAAAAAAAACGCAATATGTAGGCTACACGAGAACGGAGACGTCGAGTAACCAAAACAAATGCGTTAGACAAATTCGTACACGTTATTTATCAATTTAACTCTAGAATTAAAGGATATACAACGAGAAACAACGTTTGACAACCTTTAAACAGTTTTAATAACTATCTCAAAAATTGTCGCTCTGATGCAAACAACTGATGAGTTATCTACTCAAATTTGTTGAACAAAAGGACTTACGTATTTTAAACATGCTAACCTTTAGCCCCGTAAGAAAATTTAAAAAAAAAACGCAATATGTAGGCTACAAGAGAACGGAGACGTCGAGTAATCAAAACAAATGCGTTAAACAAATTCGTTAACGTTATTTATCAATTTAACTCTAGAATTAAAGGATATACAACGAGAAACAACGTTTGACAACCTTTAAACAGTTAAAATAACTATCTCAAATATTGTCGCTCTGATGCAAACAACTGATGAGTTATCTACTTAAATTTGTTGAACAAAACGACTTACGTATTTTAAACATGCTAACCTTTAGCCCGGTAAGCAAATTAAAAAAAAAACGCAATATGTAGGCTACACGAGAACGGAGACGTCGAGTAACCAAAACAAATGCGTTAAACAAATTCGTACACGTTATTTATCAATTTAGCTCTAGAATTAAAGGATATACAACGAGAAACAACGTTTGACAACCTTTAAATAGTTTTAATAACTATCCCAAAATTGTCGCTCTGATGCAAACAACTGCTGAGTTATCTACTCAAATTTGTTGAACAGAACGACTTACGTATTTTAAACATGCTAACCTTTAGCCCGGTAAGCAAATTAAAAAAAAAAAACGCAATATGTAGGCTACACGAGAACGGAGACGTCGAGTAACCAAAACAAATGCGTTAAACAAATTCGTACACGTTATTTATCAATTTAGCTCTAGAATTAAAGGATATACAACGAGAAACAACGTTTGACAACCTTTAAACAGTTTTAATAACTATCTCAAAAATTGTCGCTCTGATGCAAACAACTGATGAGTTATCTACTCAAATTTGTTGAACAAAAGGACTTACGTATTTTAAACATGCTAACCTTTAGCCCCGTAAGAAAATTAAAAAAAAAACGCAATATGTAGGCTACAAGAGAACGGAGACGTCGAGTAATCAAAACAAATGCGTTCAACAAATTCGTACACGTTATTTATCAATTTAACTCTAGAATTAAAGGATATACAACGAGAAACAACGTTTGACAACCTTTAAACAGTTTTAATAACTATCTCAAAAATTGTCGCTCTGATGCAAACAACTGATGAGTTATCTACTTAAATTTGTTGAACAAAACGACTTACGTATTTTAAACATGCTAACCTTTAGCCCGGTAAGCAAATTAAAAAAAAAACGCAATATGTAGGCTACACGAGAACGGAGACGTTGAGTAACCAAAACAAATGCGTTAAACAAATTCGTACACGTTATTTATCAATTTAACTATAGAATTAAAGGATATACAACGAGAAACAACGTTTGACAACCTTTAAACAGTTTTAATAACTATCTCAAAAATTGTTGCTCTGAAGCAAACAACTGCTGAGTTATCTACTCAAGTTTGTTGAACAAAACGACTTACGTATTTTAAACATGCTAACCTTTAGCCCGGTAAGCAAATTAAAAAAAACGCAATATGTAGGCTACACGAGAACGGAGACGTCGAGTAACCAAAACAAATGCGTTAAACAAATTCGTACACGTTATTTATCAATTTAACTATAGAATTAAAGGATATACAACGAGAAACAACGTTTGACAACCTTTAAACAGTTTTAATAACTATCTCAAAAATTGTCGCTCTGAAGCAAACAACTGCTGAGTTATCTACTCAAGTTTGTTGAACAAAACGACTTACGTATTTTAAACATGCTAACCTTTAGCCCGGTAAGCAAATTAAAAAAAAACGCAATATGTAGGCTACACGAGAACGGAGACGTCGAGTAACCAAAACAAATGCGTTAAACAAATTCGTACACGTTATTTATCAATTTAACTATAGAATTAAAGGATATACAACGAGAAACAACGTTTGACAACCTTTAAACAGTTTTAATAACTATCTCAAAAATTGTCGCTCTGAAGCAAACAACTGCTGAGTTATCTTCTCAAGTTTGTTGAACAAAACGACTTACGTATTTTAAACATGCTAACCTTTAGCCCGGTAAGCAAATTAAAAAAAAACGCAATATGTAGGCTACACGAGAACGGAGACGTCGAGTAACCAAAACAAATGCGTTAAACTAATTCGTACACGTTATTTATCAATTTAACTCTAGAATTAAAGGATATACAACGAGAAACAACGTTTGACAACCTTTAAACAGTTTTAATAACTATCTCAAAAATTATCGCTCTGATGCAAACAACTGATGAGTTATCTACTTAAATTTGTTGAACAAAACGACTTACGTATTTTAAGCATGCTAACCTTTAGCCCGGTAAGCAAATTAAAAAAAAACGCAATATGTAGGCTACACGAGAACGAAGACGTCGAGTAACCAAAACAAATGCGTTAAACAAATTCGTACACGTTATTTATCAATTTAACTATAGAATTAAAGGATATACAACGAGAAACAACGTTTGACAACCTTTAAACAGTTTTAATAACTATCTCAAAAATTGTCGCTCTGAAGCAAACAACTGCCGAGTTATCTACTCAAGTTTGTTGAACAAAACGACTTACGTATTTTAAACATGCTAACCTTTAGCCCGGTAAGCAAATTAAAAAAAAACGCAATATGTAGGCTACACGAGAACGGAGACGTCGAGTAACCAAAACAAATGCGTTAAACTAATTCATACACGTTATTTATCAATTTAACTCTAGAATTAAAGGATATACAACGAGAAATAACGTTTGACAACCTTTAAACAGTTTTAATAACTATCTCAAAAATTATCGCTCTGATGCAAACAACTGATGAGTTATCTACTTAAATTTGTTGAACAAAACGACTTACGTATTTTAAGCATGCTAACCTTTAGGCCGGTAAGCAAATTAAAAAAAAAAACGCAATATGTAGGCTACACGAGAACGGAGACGTCGAGTAACCAAAACAAATACGTTAAACAAATTCGTACACGTTATTTATCAATTTAACTCTAGAATTAAAGGATATACAACGAGAAACAACGTTTGACAACCTTTAAACAGTTTTAATAACTATCTCAAAAATTATCGCTCTGATGCAAACAACTGATGAGTTATCTACTTAAATTTGTTGAACAAAACGACTTACGTATTTTAAGCATGCTAACCTTTAGCCCGGTAAGCCAATTAAAAAAAAAACGAAATATGTAGGCTACACGAAAACGGAGACGTCGAGTAACCAAAACAAATGCGTTAAACAAATTCGTACACGTTATTTATCAATTTAACTCTAGAATTAAAGGATATAAAACGAGAAACATGATGAGTTATCTACTTAAATTTGATGAACAAAACGACTTACGTATTTTAAACATGCTAACCTTTAGCCCGGTAAGCAAATTAAAAAAAAAACGCAATATGTAGGCTTCACGAGAACGGAGACGTCGAGTAACCAAAACAAATGCGTTAAACAAATTCGTACACGTTATTTATCAATTTAACTCTAGAATTAAAGGATATACAACGAGAAACAACGTTTGACAACCTTTAAACAGTTTTAATAACTATCTCAAAAATTGTCGCTCTGATGCAAACAACTGCTGAGTTATCTACTCAAATTTGTTAAACAAAACGACTTACGTATTTTAAATATGCTAACGTTTAGCCCGGTAAGCAAATTAAAAAAAAAACGCAATATGTAGGCTACACGAGAACGGAGCCGTCGAGTAACCAAAACAAATGCGTTAAACAAATTCGTACACGTTATTTATCAATTTAACTCTAGAATTAAAGGATATACAACGAGAAACAACGTTTGACAACCTTTAAACAGTTTTAATAACTATCTCAAAAATTGTCGCTCTGATGCAAACAACTGCTGAGTTATCTACTCAAATTTGTTGAACAAAACGACTTACGTATTTTAAACATGCTAACCTTTAGCCCGGTAAGCAAATTAAAAAAAAAACGCAATATGTAGGCTACACGAGAACGGAGACGTCGAGTAACCATCACAAATGCGTTAAACAAATTCGTACACGTTTTTTATCAATTTAACTCTAGAATTAAAGGATATACAACGAGAAACAACATTTGACAACCTTTAAACAGTTTTAATAACTATCTCAAAAATTGTAGCTCTGATGCAAACAACTGATGAGTTATCTACTTAAATTTGTTGAACAAAACGACTTACGTATTTTAAACATGCTAACCTTTAGCCCGGTAAGCAAATTAACAAAAAAACGCAATATGTAGGCTACACGAGAACGGAGACGTCGAGTAACCAAAACAAATGCGTTAAACAAATTCGTACACGTTATTTATCAATTTAACTCTAGAATTAAAGGATATACATCGAGAAACAACGTTTGACAACCTTTAAACAGTTTCAATAACTATCTCAAAAATTATCGCTCTGATGCAAACAACTGATGAGTTATCTACTTAAATTTGTTGAACAAAACGACTTACGTATTTTAAGCATGCTAACCTTTAGCCCGGTAAGCAAATTAAAAAAAACGCAATATGTAGGCTACACGAGAACGGAGACGTCGAGTAACCAAAACAAATGCGTTAAACAAATTCGTACACGTTATTTATCAATTTAACTCTAGAATTAAAGGATATACAACGAGAAACAACGTTTGACAACCTTTAAACAGTTTTAATAACTATCCCAAAAATTGTCGCTCTGATGCAAACAACTGATGAGTTATCTACTCAAATTTGTTGAACAAAAAGACTTACGTATTTTAAACATACTAACCTTTAGCCCGGTAAGCAAATTAAAAAAAAAACGCAATATATAGGCTACACGAGAACGGAGACGTCGAGTAACCAAAACAAATGCGTTAAACAAATTCGTACACGTTATTTATCAATTTAACTCTAGAATTAAAGGATATACAACGAGAAACAACGTTTGACAACCTTTAAACAGTTTTAATAACTATCTCAAAAATTGTCGCTCTGATGCAAACAACTGATGAGTTATCTACTTAAATTTGATGAACAAAACGACTTACGTATTTTAAGCATGCTAACCTTTAGCCCGGTAAGCCAATTAAAAAAAAAACGCAATATGTAGGCTACACGAGAACGGAGACGTCGAGTAACCAAAACAAATACGTTAAACAAATTCGTACACGTTATTTTTCAATTTAACTCTAGAATTAAAGGATATACAACGAGAAACAACGTTTGACAACCTTTAAACAGTTTTAATAACTATCTCAAAAATTGTCGCTCTGATGCAAACAACTGATGAGTTATCTACTTAAATTTGATGAACAAAACGACTTACGTATTTTAAGCATGCTAACCTTTAGCCCGGTAAGCCAATTAAAAAAAAAACGCAATATGTAGGCTACACGAGAACGGAGACGTCGAGTAACCAAAACAAATGCGTTAAACAAATTCGTACACGTTATTTATCAATTTAACTCTAGAATTAAAGGATATACAACGAGAAACAACGTTTGACAACCTTTAAACAGTTTTAATAACTATCTCAAAAATTGTCGCTCTGATGCAAACAACTGCTGAGTTATCTACTCAAATTTGTTGAACAAAACGACTTACGTATTTTAAACATGCTAACCTTTAGCCCGGTAAGCAAATTAAAAAAAAAACGCAATATGTAGGCTACACGAGAACGGAGACGTCGAGTAACCATCACAAATGCGTTAAACAAATTCTTACACGTTATTTATCAATTTAACTCTAGAATTAAAGGATATACAACGAGAAACAACGTTTGACAACCTTTAAACAGTTTTAATAACTATCTCAAAAATTGTCGCTCTGATGCAAACAACTGATGAGTTATCTACTTAAATTTGTTGAACAAAACGACTTACGTATTTTAAGCATGCTAACCTTTAGCCCGGTAAGCAAATTAAAAAAAAACGCAATATGTAGGCTTCACGAGAACGGAGACGTCGAGTAACCAAAACAAATGCGTTAAACAAATTCGTACACGTTATTTATCAATTTAACTCTAGAATTAAAGGATATACAACGAGAAACAACGTTTGACAACCTTTAAACAGTTTTAATAACTATCTCAAAAATTGTCGCTCTGATGCAAACAACTGCTGAGTTATCTACTCAAATTTGTTGAACAAAACGACTTACGTATTTTAAACATGCTAACCTTTAGCCCGGTAAGCAAATTAAAAAAAAAACGCAATATGTAGGCTACATGAGAACGGAGACTTCGAGTAACCAAAACAAATGCGTTAAACTAATTCGTACACGTTATTTATCAATTTAACTCTAGAATTAAAGGATATACAACGAGAAACAACGTTTGACAACCTTTAAACAGTTTTAATAACTATCTCAAAAATTATCGCTCTGATGCAAACAACTGATGAGTTATCTACTTAAATTTGTTGAACAAAACGACTTACGTATTTTAAGCATGCTAACCTTTAGCCCGGTAAGCCAATTAAAAAAAAACGCAATATGTAGGCTACACGAGAACGGAGACGTCGAGTAACCAAAACAAATGCGTTAAACTAATTCGTACACGTTATTTATCAATTTAACTCTAGAATTAAAGGATATACAACGAGAAACAACGTTTGACAACCTTTAAACAGTTTTAATAACTATCTCAACAATTGTCGCTCTGATGCAAACAACTGATGAGTTATCTACTCAAATTTGTTGGACAAAACGACTTACGTATTTAAGCATACTAACCTTTAGCCCGGTAAGCAAATTAAAAAAAAAACGCAATATGTAGGCTACACGAGAACGGAGACGTCGAGTAACCAAAACAAATGCGTTAAAGAAATTCGTACACGTTATTTATCAATTTAACTCTAGAATTAAAGGATATACAACGAGAAACAACGTTTGACAACCTTTAAACAGTTTTAATAACTATCTCAAAAATTGTCGCTCTGATGCAAACAACTGATGAGTTATCTACTTAAATTTGTTGAACAAAACGACTTACGTATTTTAAGCATGCTAACCTTTAGCCCGGTAAGCAAATTAAAAAAAAAAACGCAATATGTAGGCTACACGAGAACGGAGACGTCGAGTAACCAAAACAAATGCGTTAAACAAATTCGTACACGTTATTTATCAATTTAACTCTAGAATTAAAGGATATACAACGAGAAACAACGTTTGACAACCTTTAAACAGTTTTAATAACTATCTCAAAAATTGTCGCTCTGATGCAAACAACTGATGAGTTATCTACTTAAATTTGTTGAACAAAACGACTTACGTATTTTAAACATGCTAACCTTTAGCCCGGTAAGCAAATTACAAAAAAAACGCAATATGTAGGCTACACGAGAACGGAGACGTCGAGTAACCAAAACAAATGCGTTAAACAAATTCGTACACGTTATTTATCAATTTAACTCTAGAATTAAAGGATATACAACGAGAAACAACGTTTGACCACCTTTAAACAGTTTTAATAACTATCTCAAAAATTGTCGCTCTGATGCAAACAACTGATGAGTTATCTACTCAAATTTGTTGAACAAAAGGACTTACGTATTTTAAACATGCTAACCTTTAGCCCCGTAAGAAAATTAAAAAAAAAACGCAATATGTAGGCTACAAGAGAACGGAGACGTCGAGTAATCAAAACAAATGCGTTCAACAAATTCGTACACGTTATTTATCAATTTAACTCTAGAATTAAAGGATATACAACGAGAAACAACGTTTGACAACCTTTAAACAGTTTTAATAACTATCTCAAAAATTATCGCTCTGATGCAAACAACTAATGAGTTATCTACTTAAATTTGTTGAACAAAACGACTTACGTATTTTAAGCATGCTAACCTTTAGCCCGGTAAGCAAATTAAAAAAAAACGCAATATGTAGGCTACACGAGAACGGAGACGTCGAGTAATCAAAACAAATGCGTTCAACAAATTCGTACACGTTATTTATCAATTTAACTCTAGAATTAAAGGATATACAACGAGAAACAACGTTTGACAACCTTTAAACAGTTTTAATAACTATCTCAAAAATTATCGCTCTGATGCAAACAACTAATGAGTTATCTACTTAAATTTGTTGAACAAAACGACTTACGTATTTTAAGCATGCTAACCTTTAGCCCGGTAGGCAAATTAAAAAAAAAACGCAATATGTAGGCTACATGAGAACGGAGACTTCGAGTAACCAAAACAAATGCGTTAAACTAATTCGTACACGTTATTTATCAATTTAACTCTAGAATTAAAAGATATACAACGAGAAACAACGTTTGACAACCTTTAAACAGTTTTAATAACTATCTCAAAAATTATCGCTCTGATGCAAACAACTGATGAGTTATCTACTTAAATTTGTTGAACAAAACGACTTACGTATTTTAAGCATGCTAACCTTTAGCCCGGTAAGCCAATTAAAAAAAAACGCAATATGTAGGCTACACGAGAACGGAGACGTCGAGTAACCAAAACAAATGCGTTAAACTAATTCGTACACGTTATTTATCAATTTAACTCTAGAATTAAAGGATATACAACGAGAAACAACGTTTGACAACCTTTAAACAGTTTTAATAACTATCTCAACAATTGTCGCTCTGATGCAAACAACTGATGAGTTATCTACTCAAATTTGTTGAACAAAACGACTTACGTATTTTAAGCATACTAACCTTTAGCCCGGTAAGCAAATTAAAAAAAAAACGCAATATGTAGGCTACACGAGAACGGAGACGTCGAGTAACCAAAACAAATGCGTTAAAGAAATTCGTACACGTTATTTATCAATTTAACTCTAGAATTAAAGGATATACAACGAGAAACAACGTTTGACAACCTTTAAACAGTTTTAATAACTATCTCAAAAATTGTCGCTCTGATGCAAACAACTGATGAGTTATCTACTTAAATTTGTTGAACAAAACGACTTACGTATTTTAAGCATGCTAACCTTTAGCCCGGTAAGCAAATTAAAAAAAAAAAACGCAATATGTAGGCTACACGAGAACGGAGACGTCGAGTAACCAAAACAAATGCGTTAAACAAATTCGTACACGTTATTTATCAATTTAACTCTAGAATTAAAGGATATACAACGAGAAACAACGTTTGACAACCTTTAAACAGTTTTAATAACTATCTCAAAAATTGTCGCTCTGATGCAAACAACTGATGAGTTATCTACTTAAATTTGTTGAACAAAACGACTTACGTATTTTAAACATGCTAACCTTTAGCCCGGTAAGCAAATTACAAAAAAAACGCAATATGTAGGCTACACGAGAACGGAGACGTCGAGTAACCAAAACAAATGCGTTAAACAAATTCGTACACGTTATTTATCAATTTAACTCTAGAATTAAAGGATATACAACGAGAAACAACGTTTGACCACCTTTAAACAGTTTTAATAACTATCTCAAAAATTGTCGCTCTGATGCAAACAACTGATGAGTTATCTACTCAAATTTGTTGAACAAAAGGACTTACGTATTTTAAACATGCTAACCTTTAGCCCCGTAAGAAAATTAAAAAAAAAAACGCAATATGTAGGCTACAAGAGAACGGAGACGTCGAGTAATCAAAACAAATGCGTTCAACAAATTCGTACACGTTATTTATCAATTTAACTCTAGAATTAAAGGATATACAACGAGAAACAACGTTTGACAACCTTTAAACAGTTTTAATAACTATCTCAAAAATTATCGCTCTGATGCAAACAACTAATGAGTTATCTACTTAAATTTGTTGAACAAAACGACTTACGTATTTTAAGCATGCTAACCTTTAGCCCGGTAAGCAAATTAAAAAAAAAACGCAATATGTAGGCTACACGAGAACGGAGACGTCGAGTAATCAAAACAAATGCGTTCAACAAATTCGTACACGTTATTTATCAATTTAACTCTAGAATTAAAGGATATACAACGAGAAACAACGTTTGACAACCTTTAAACAGTTTTAATAACTATCTCAAAAATTATCGCTCTGATGCAAACAACTAATGAGTTATCTACTTAAATTTGTTGAACAAAACGACTTACGTATTTTAAGCATGCTAACCTTTAGCCCGGTAAGCAAATTACAAAAAAAACGCAATATGTAGGCTACACGAGAACGGAGACGTCGAGTAACCAAAACAAATGCGTTAAACAAATTCGTACACGTTATTTATCAATTTAACTCTAGAATTAAAGGATATACAACGAGAAACAACGTTTGACCACCTTTAAACAGTTTTAATAACTATCTCAAAAATTGTCGCTCTGATGCAAACAACTGATGAGTTATCTACTCAAATTTGTTGAACAAAAGGACTTACGTATTTTAAACATGCTAACCTTTAGCCCCGTAAGAAAATTAAAAAAAAAACGCAATATGTAGGCTACAAGAGAACGGAGACGTCGAGTAACCAAAACAAATGCGTTAAACAAATTCGCACACGTTATTTATCAATTTAACTCTAGAATTAAAGGATATACAACGAGAAACAACGTTTGACAACCTTTAAACAGTTTTAATAACTATCTCAAAAATTATCGCTCTGATGCAAACAACTAATGAGTTATCTACTTAAATTTGTTGAACAAAACGACTTACGTATTTTAAGCATGCTAACCTTTAGCCCGGTAAGCAAATTAAAAAAAAAAACGCAATATGTAGGCTACACGAGAACGGAGACGTCGAGTAACCAAAACAAATGCGTTAAACAAATTCGTACACGTTATTTATCAATTTAACTCTAGAATTAAAGGATATACAACGAGAAACAACGTTTGACAACCTTTAAACAGTTTAAATAACTATCTCAAAAATTGTCGCTCTGATGCAAACAACTGATGAGTTATCTACTCAAATTTGTTGAACAAAAGGACTTACGTATTTTAAACATGCTAACCTTTAGCCCCGTAAGAAAATTAAAAAAAAAAAAACGCAATATGTAGGCTACAAGAGAACGGAGACGTCGAGTAATCAAAACAAATGCGTTAAACAAATTCGTACACGTTATTTATCAATTTAACTCTAGAATTAAAGGATATACAACGAGAAACAACGTTTGACAACCTTTAAACAGTTTTAATAACTATCTCAAAAATTGTCGCTCTGATGCAAACAACTGATGAGTTATCTACTTAAATTTGTTGAACAAAACGACTTACGTATTTTAAACATGCTAACCTTTAGCCCGGTAAGCAAATTAAAAAAAAAAACGCAATATGTAGGCTACACGAGAACGGAGACGTCGAGTAACCAAAACAAATGCGCTAAACAAATTCGTACACGTTATTTATCAATTTAGCTCTAGAATTAAAGGATATACAACGAGAAACAACGTTTGACAACCTTTAAACAGTTTTAATAACTATCCCAAAATTGTCGCTCTGATGCAAACAACTGCTGAGTTATCTACTCAAATCTGTTGAACAAAACGACTTACGTATTTTAAATATGCTAACCTTTAGCCCGGTAAGCAAATTAAAAAAAAAAACGCAATATGTAGGCTACACGAGAACGGAGACGTCGAGTAACCAAAACAAATGCGTTAAACAAATTCGTACACGTTATTTATCAATTTAACTCTAGAATTAAAGGATATACAACGAGAAACAACGTTTGACAACCTTTAAACAGTTTTAATAACTATCTCAAAAATTATCGCTCTGATGCAAACAACTGATGAGTTATCTACTTAAATTTGTTGAACAAAACGACTTACGTATTTTAAGCATGCTAACCTTTAGCCCGGTAAGTAATTAAAAAAAAAACGCAATATGTAGGCTACACGAGAACGGAGACGTCGAGTAACCAAAACAAATGCGTTAAAAAAATTCGTACACGTTATTTATCAATTTAACTCTAGAATTAAAGGATATACAACGAGAAACAACGTTTGACAACCTTTAAACAGTTTTAATAACTATCTCAAAAATTATCGCTCTGATGCAAACAACTGATGAGTTATATACTTAAATTTGTTGAAACAAACGACTTACGTATTTTAAGCATGCTAACCTTTAGCCCGGTAAGCAAATTAAAAAAAAAAACGCAATATGTAGGCTACACGAGAACGGAGACGTCGAGTAACCAAAACAAATGCGTTAAAGAAATTCGTACACGTTATTTATCAATTTAACTCTAGAATTAAAGGATATACAACGAGAAACAACGTTTGACAACCTTTAAACAGTTTTAATAACTATCTCAAAAATTGTCGCTCTGATGCAAACAACTGATGAGTTATCTACTTAAATTTGATGAACAAAAAATGACTTACGTATTTTAAACATGCTAACCTTTAGCCCGGTAAGCAAATTAAAAAAAAAAACGCAATATGTAGGCTACACGAGAACGGAGACGTCGAGTAACCAAAACAAATGCGTTAAACAAATTCGTACACGTTATTTATCAATTTAACTCTAGAATTAAAGGATATACAACGAGAAACAACGTTTGACAACCTTTAAACAGTTTTAATAGCTATCTCAAAAATTGTCGCTCTGATGCAAACAACTGATGAGTTATCTACTTAAATTTGTTGAACAAAACGACTTACGTATCTTAAACATGCTAACCTTTAGCCCGGTAAGCAAATTAAAAAAAAACGCAATATGTAGGCTACACGAGAACGGAGACGTCGAGTAACCAAAACAAATACGTTAAACAAATTCGTACACGTTATTTATCAATTTAACTCTAGAATTAAAGGATATACAACGAGAAACAACGTTTGACAACCTTCAAACAGTTTTAATAACTATCTCAAAAATTGTCGCTCTGATGCAAACAACTGATGAGTTATCTACTCAAATTTGTTGAACAAAACGACTTACGTATTTTAAGTTGCTAACCTTTAGCCCGGTAAGCAAATTAAAAAAAAACGCAATATGTAGGCTACACGAGAACGGAGACGTCGAGAAACCAAAACAAATGCGTTAAACAAATTCGTACACGTTATTTATCAATTTAACTCTAGAATTAAAGGATATACAACGAGAAACAACGTTTGACAACCTTTAAACAGTTTTAATAACTATCTCAAAAATTGTCGCTCTGATGCAAACAACTGATGAGTTATCTACTCAAATTTGTTGAACAAAACGACTTACGTATTTTAAGCATGCTAACCTTTAGCCCGGAAAGCAAATTAAAAAAAAAACGCAATATGTAAGCTACACGAGAACGGAGACGTCGAGTAACCAAAACAAATGCGTTAAACAAATTCGTACACGTTATTTATCAATTTAACTCTAGAATTAAAGGATATACAACGAGAAACAACGTTTGACAACCTTTAAACAGTTGTAATAACTATCTCAAAAATTGTCGCTCTGATGCAAACAACTGATGAGTTATCTACTCAAATTTGTTGAACAAAACGACTTACGTATTTTAAGCATGCTAACTTTTAGCCCGGTAAGCAATTTAAAAAAAAAACGCAATATGTAGGCTAAACGAGAACGGAGACGTCGAGTAACCAAAACAAATGCGTTAAACAAATTCGTACACGTTATTTATCAATTTAACTCTAGAATTAAAGGATATACAACGAGAAACAACGTTTGACAACCTTTAAACAGTTTTAATAACTATCTCAAAAATTGTCGCTCTGATGAAAACAACTGATGAGTTATCTACTTAAATTTGTTGAACAAAACGACTTACGTATTTTAAACATGCTAACCTTTAGCCCGGTAAGCAAATTAAAAAAAAACGCAATATGTAGGCTACACGAGAACGGAGACGTCGAGTAACCAAAACAAATGCGTTAAACAAATTCGTACACGTTATTTATCAATTTAACTCTAGAATTAAAGGATATACACGAGAAACAACGTTTGACAACCTTTAAACAGTTTTAATAACTATCTCAAAAATTATCGCTCTGATGCAAACAACTGATGAGTTATCTACTTAAATTTGTTGAACAAAACGACTTACGTATTTTAAGCACGCTAACCTTTAGCCCGGAAAGCAAATTAAAAAAAAAAACGCAATATGTAGGCTACACGAGAACGGAGACGTCGAGTAACCAAAACAAAAGCGTTAAACAAATTCGTACACGTTATTTATCAATTTAACTCTCGAATTAAAGGATATACAACGAGAAACAACGTTTGACAACCTTTAAACAGTTTTAATAACTATCTCAAAAATTATCGCTCTGATGCAAACAACTGATGAGTTATCTACTTAAATTTGTTGAACAAAACGACTTACGTATTTTAAGCATGCTAACCTTTAGCCCGGTAAGCAAATTAAAAAAAACGCAATATGTAGGCTACACGAGAACGGAGACGTCGAGTAACCAAAACAAATGCGTTAAACAAATTCGTACACGTTATTTATCAATTTAACTCTAGAATTAAAGGATATACAACGAGAAACAACGTTTGACAACCTTTAAACAGTTTTAATAACTATCTCAAAAATTGTCGCTCTGATGCAAACACCTGATGAGTTATCTACTTAAATTTGATGAACAAAACGACTTACGTATTTTAAACATGCTAACCTTTAGCCCGGTAAGCAAATTAAAAAAAAAAACGCAATATGTAGGCTACACGAGAACGGAGACGTCGAGTAACCAAAACAAATGCGTTAAACAAATTCTTACACGTTATTTATCAATTTAACTCTAGAATTAAAGGATATACAACGAGAAACAACGTTTGACAACCTTTAAACAGTTTTAATAACTATCTCAAAAATTATCGCTCTGATGCAAACAACTGATGAGTTATCTACTTAAATTTGTTGAACAAAACGACTTACGTATTTTAAGCATGCTAACCTTTAGCCCGGTAAGCAAATTAAAAAAAAAACGCAATATGTAGGCTTCACGAGAACGGAGACGTCGAGTAACCAAAACAAATGCGTTAAACAAATTCGTACACGTTATTTATCAATTTAACTCTAGAATTAAAGGATATACAACGAGAAACAACGTTTGACAACCTTTAAACAGTTTTAATAACTATCTCAAAAATTGTCGCTCTGATGCAAACAACTGATGAGTTATATACTTAAATTTGATGAACAAAACGACTTACGTATTTTAAACATGCTAACCTTTAGCCCGGTAAGCAAATTAAAAAAAAACGCAATATGTAGGCTACACGAGAACGGAGACGTCGAGTAACCAAAACAAATGCGTTAAACAAATTCGTACACGTTATTTATCAATTTAACTCTAGAATTAAAGGATATACAACGAGAAACAACGTTTGACAACCTTTAAACAGTTTTAATAACTATCTCAAAAATTGTCGCTCTGATGCAAACAACTGATGAGTTATCTACTCAAATTTGTTGAACAAAACGACTTACGTATTTTAAACATGCTAACCTTTAGCCCGGTAAGCAAATTAAAAAAAAAAAAACGCAATATGTAGGCTACACGAGAACGGAGACGTCGAGTAACCAAAACAAATGCGTTAAACAAATTCGTACACGTTATTTATCAATTTAACTCTAGAATTAAAGGATATACAACGAGAAACAACGTTTGACAACCTTTAAACAGTTTTAATAACTATCTCAAAAATTGTCGCTCTGATGCAAACAACTGACGAGTTATCTACTTAAGTTTGATGAACAAAACGACTTACGTATTTTAAACATGCTAACCTTTAGCCCGGTAAGCAAATTAAAAAAAAAACGCAATATGTAGGCTACACGAGCACGGAGACGTCGAGTAACCAAAACAAATGCGTTAAACAAATTCTTACACGTTATTTATCAATTTAACTCTAGAATTAAAGGATATACAACGAGAAACAACGTTTGACAACCTTTAAACAGTTTTAATAACTATCTCAAAAATTATCGCTCTGATGCAAACAACTGATGAGTTATCTACTTAAATTTGATGAACAAAACGACTTACGTATTTTAAACATGCTAACCTTTAGCCCGGTAAGCAAATTAAAAAAAAAACGCAATATGTAGGCTACACGAGAACGGAGACTTCGAGTAACCAAAACAAATGCGTTAAACAAATTCGTACACGTTATTTATCAATTTAACTCTAGAATTAAAGGATATACAACGAGAAACAACGTTTGACAACCTTTAAACAGTTTTAATAACTATCTCAAAAATTGTCGCTCTGATGCAAACAACTGATGAGTTATCTACTTAAATTTGATGAACAAAACGACTTACGTATTTTAAACATGCTAACCTTTAGCCCGGTAAGCAAATTAAAAAAAAAAACGCAATATGTAGGCTACACGAGAACGGAGACGTCGAGTAACCAAAACAAATGCGTTAAACAAATTCGTACACGTTATTTATTAATTTAACTCTAGAATTAAAGGATATACAACGAGAAACAACGTTTGACAACCTTTAAACAGTTTTAATAACTATCTCAAAAATTGTCGCTCTGATGCAAACAACTGATGAGTTATCTACTCAAATTTGTTGAAAAAACGACTTACGTATTTTAAACATGCTAACCTTTAGCCCGGTAAGCAAATTAAAAAAAAACGCAATATGTAGGCTACACGAGAACGGAGACGTCGAGTAATCAAAACAAATCCGTTAAACAAATTCGTACACGTTGTTTATCAACTTAACTCTAGAAGTAAAGGATATACAACGAGAAACAACGTTTGACAACCTTTAAACAGTTTTAATAACTATCTCAAAAATTGCCGCTCTGATGCAAACAACTGCTGAGTTATCTACTCAAATTTGTAGAACAAAACGACTTACGTATTTTAAACATGCTAACCTTTAGCCCGGTAAGCAAATTAAAAAAAAGCGCAATATGTAGGCTACACGGGAACGGAGACGTCGAGTAACCAAAACAAATGCGTTAAACAAATTCGTACACGTTATTTATCAATTTAACTCTAGAATTAAAGGATATACAACGAGAAACAACGTTTGACAACCTTTAAACAGTTTTAATAATTATCTCAAAAATTGTCGCTCTGATGCAAACAACTGATGAGTTATCTACTTAAATTTGTTGAACAAAACGACTTACGTATTTTAAACATGCTAACCTTTAGCCCGGTAAGCAAATTAAAAAAAAAACCCAATATGTAGGCTACACGAGAACGGAGACGTCGAGTAACCAAAACAAATGCGTTAAACAAATTCGTACACGTTATTTATCAATTTAACTCTAGAATTAAAGGATATACAACGAGAAACAACGTTTGACAACCTTTAAACAATTTTAATAACTATCTCAAAAATTATCGCTCTGATGCAAACAACTGATGAGTTATCTACTTAGATTTGTTGAACAAAACGACTTACGTATTTTAAGCATGCTAACCTTTAGCCCGGTAAGCAAATTAAAAAAAAACGCAATATGTAGGCTACACGAGAACGGAGACGTCGAGTAACCAAAACAAATACGTTAAACAAATTCGTACACGTTATTTATCAATTTAACTCTAGAATTAAAGGATATACAACGAGAAACAACGTTTGACAACCTTTAAACAGTTTTAATAACTATCTCAAAAATTGTCGCTCTGATGCAAACAACTGATGAGTTATCTACTTAAATTTGATGAACAAAACGACTTACGTACTTTAAACATGCTAACTTTTAGCCCGGTAAGCAAATTAAAAAAAAAAAACGCAATATGTAGGCTACACGAGAACGGAGACGTCGAGTAACCAAAACAAATGCGTTAAACAAATTCGTACACGTTATTTATCAATTTAACTCTAGAATTAAAGGATATACAACGAGAAACAACGTTTGACTACCTTTAAATAGTTTTAATAACTATCTCAAAAATTGTCGCTCTGATGCAAACAACTGATGAGTTATCTACTCAAATTTGTTGAACAAAACGACTTACGTATTTTAAACATGCTAACCTTTAGCCCGGTAAGCAAATTAAAAAAAAAACGCAATATGTAGGCTACACGAGAACGGAGACGTCGAGTAACCAAAACAAATGCGTTAAACAAATTCGTACACGTTATTTATCAATTTAACTCTAGAATTAAAGGATATACAACGAGAAACAACGTTTGACAACCTTTAAACAGTTTTAATAACTATCTCAAAAATTGTCGCTCTGATGCAAACAACTGATGAGTTATCTACTTAAATTTGTTGAACAAAACGACTGACGTATTTTAAACATGCTAACCTTTAGCCCGGTAAGCAAATTAAAAAAAAAACGCAATATGTAGGCTACACGAGAACGGAGACGTCGAGTAACCAAAACAAATGCGTTAAACAAATTCGTACACGTTATTTATCAATTTAACTATAGAATTAAAGGATATACAACGAGAAACAACGTTTGACAACCTTTAAACAGTTTTAATAACTATCTCAAAAATTGTCGCTCTGAAGCAAACAACTGCTGAGTTATCTACTCAAGTTTGTTGAACAAAATGACTTACGTATTTTAAACATGCTAACCTTTAGCCCGGTAAGCAAATTAAAAAAAAACGCAATATGTAGGCTACACGAGAACGGAGACGTCGAGTAACCAAAACAAATGCGTTAAACTAATTCGTACACGTTATTTATCAATTTAACTCTAGAATTAAAGGATATACAACGAGAAACAACGTTTGACAACCTTTAAACAGTTTTAATAACTATTTCAAAAATTATCGCTCTGATGCAAACAACTGATGAGTTATCTACTTAAATTTGTTGAACAAAACGACTTACGTATTTTAAGCATGCTAACCTTTAGCCCGGTAAGCAAATTAAAAAAAAAACGCAATATGTAGGCTACACGAGAACGGAGACGTCGAGTAACCAAAACAAATACGTTAAACAAATTCGTACACGTTATTTATCAATTTAACTCTAGAATTAAAGGATATACAACGAGAACAACTTTTGACAATTTTTAAACAGTTTTAATAACTATCTCAAAAATTATCGCTCTGATGCAAACAACTGATAAGTTATCTACTTAAATTTGTTGAACAAAACGACTTACGTATTTTAAGCATGCTAACCTTTAGCCCGGTAAGCCATTAAAAAAAAAAACGCAATATGTAGGCTACACGAGAACGGAGACGTCGAGTAACCAAAACAAATGCGTTAAACAAATTCGTACACGTTATTTATCAATTTAACTATAGAATTAAAGGATATACAACGAGAAACAACGTTTGACAACCTTTAAACAGTTTTAATAACTATCTCAAAAATTGTCGCTCTGATGCAAACAACTGCTGAGTTATCTACTCAAATTTGTTGAACAAAACGACTTACGTATTTTAAACATGCTAACCTTTAGCCCGGTAAGCAAATTAAAAAAAAAACGCAATATGTAGGCTACACGAGAACGGAGACGTCGAGTAACCAAAACAAATGCGTTAAACTAATTCGTACACGTTATTTATCAATTTAACTCTAGAATTAAAGGATATACAACGAGAAACAACGTTTGACAACCTTTAAACAGTTTTAGTAACTATCTCAAAAATAATCGCTCTGATGCAAACAACTGATGAGTTATCTACTTAAATTTGTTGAACAAAACGACTTACGTATTTTAAGCATGCTAACCTTTAGCCCGGTAAGCAAATTAAAAAAAAACGCAATATGTAGGCTACACGAGAACGGAGACGTCGAGTAACCAAAACAAATACGTTAAACAAATTCGTACACGTTATTTATCAATTTAACTCTAGAATTAAAGGATATACAACGAGAAACAACGTTTGACAAGCTTTAAACAGTTTTAATAACTATCTCAAAAATTATCGCTCTGATGCAAACAACTGATGAGTTATCTACTTAAATTTGTTGAACAAAATGACTTACGCATTTTAAGCATGCTAACCTCTAGCCCGGAAAGCCAATTAAAAAAAAAAAACGCAATATGTAGGCTACACGAGAACGGAGACGTCGAGTAACCAAAACAAATGCGTTAAACAAATTCGTACACGTTATTTATCAATTTAACTCTAGAATTAAAGGATATACAACGAGAAACAACGTTTGACAACCTTTAAACAGTTTTAATAACTATCTCAAAAATTGTCGCTCTGATGCAAACAACTGATGAGTTATCTACTTAAATTTGTTGAACAAAACGACTTACGTATTTTAAACATGCTAACCTTTAGCCCGGTAAGCAAATTAAAAAAAAAAACGCAATATGTAGGCTACACGAGAACGGAGACGTCGAGTAACCAAAACAAATGCGTTAAACAAATTCGTACACGTCATTTATCAATTTAACTCTAGAATTAAAGGATATACAACGAGAAACAACGTTTGACAACCTTTAAACAGTTTTAATAACTATCTCAAAAATTATCGCTCTGATGCAAACAACTGATGAGTTATCTACTTAAATTTGTTGAACAAAACGACTTACGTATTTTAAGCATGCTAACCTTTAGCCCGGTAAGCAAATTAAAAAAAACGCAATATGTAGGCTACACGAGAACGGAGACGTCGAGTAACCAAAACAAATGCGTTAAACAAATTCGTACACGTTATTTGTCAATTTAACTCTAGAATTAAAGGATATACAACGAGAAACAACGTTTGACAACCTTTAAACAGTTTTAATAACTATCTCAAAAATTGTCGCTCTGATTCAAACAACTGATGAGTTATCTACTCAAATTTGTTGAACAAAACGACTTACGTATTTTAAACATACTAACCTTTAGCCCGGTAAGCAAATTAAAAAAAAACGCAATATGTAGGCTACACGAGAACGGAGACGTCGAGTAACCAAAACAAATGCGTTAAACAAATTCGTACACGTTATTTATCAATTTAACTCTAGAATTAAAGGATATACAACGAGAAACAACGTTTGACAACCTTTAAACAGTTTTAATAACTATCTCAAAAATTGTCGCTCTGATGCAAACAACTGATGAGTTATCTACTCAAATTTGTTGAACAAAACGACTTACGTATTTTAAGCATGCTAACCTTTAGCCCGGTAAGCAAATTTAAAAAAAAACGCAATATGTAGGCTACACGAGAACGGAGACGTCGAGTAACCAAAACAAATACGTTAAACAAATTCGTACACGTTATTTATCAATTTAACCCTAGAATTAAAGGATATACAACGAGAAACAACGTTTGACAACCTTTAAACAGTTTTAATAACTATCTCAAAAATTGTCGCTCTGATGCAAACAACTGATGAGTTATCTACTTAACTTTTTTGAACAAAACGACTTACGTATTTTAAACATGCTAACCTTTAGCCCCGTAAGCAAATTAAAAAAAAAAAACGAAATATGTAGGCTACACGAGAACGGAGAGGTCGAGTAACCAAAACAAATGCCTTAAACAAATTCGTACACGTTATTTATCAATTTAACTCTGGAATTAAAGGATATACAACGAGAAACAACGTTTGACAACCTTTAAACAGTTTTAATAACTATCTCAAAAATTGTCGCTCTGATGCAAACAACTGATGAGTTATCTACTCAAATTTGTTGAACAAAACGACTTACGTATTTTAAACATGCTAACCTTTAGCCCGGTAAGCAAATTAAAAAAAAAACGCAATATGTAGGCTACACGAGAACGGAGACGTCGAGTAATCAAAACAAATGCGTTAAACAAATTCGTACACGTTATTTATCAATTTAACTCTAGAATTAAAGGATATACAACGAGAAACAACGTTTGACAACCTTTAAACAGTTTTAATAACTATCTCATAAATTGTCGCTCTGATGCAAACAACTGATGAGTTATCTACTTAAATTTGTTGAACAAAACGACTTACGTATTTTAAACATGCTAACCTTTAGCCCGGTAAGCAAATTAAAAAAAAAACGCAATATGTAGGCAACACGAGAACGGAGACGTCGAGTAACCAAAACAAATGCGTTAAACAAATTCGTACACGTTATTTATCAATTTAACTCTAGAATTAAAGGATATACAACAAGAAACAACGTTTGACAACCTTTAAACAGTTTTAATAACTATCTCAAAAATTGTCGCTCTGATGCAAACAACTGCTGAGTTATCTACTCAAATTTGTTGAACAAAACGACTTACGTATTTTAAACATGCTAACCTTTAGCCCGGTAAGCAAATTAAAAAAAAAAACGCAATATGTAGGCTAAACGAGAACGGAGACGTCGAGTAACCAAAACAAATGCGTTAAACAAATTCGTACACGTTATTTATCAATTTAACTCTAGAGTTAAAGGATATACAACGAGAAACAACGTTTGACAACCTTTAAACAGTTTTAATAACTATCTCAAAAATTATCGCTCTGATGCAAACAACTGATGAGTTATCTACTTAAATTTGTTGAACAAAACGACTTACGTATTTTAAGCATGCTAACCTTTAGCCCGGTAAGCAAATTAAAAAAAACGCAATATGTAGGCTACACGAGAACGGAGACGTCGAGTAACCAAAAGAAATACGTTACACAAATTCGTACACGTTATTTATCAATTTAACTCTAGACTTAAAGGATATACAACGAGAAACAACGTTTGACAACCTTTAAACAGTTTTAATAACTATCTCAAAAATTGTCGCTCTGATGCAAACAACTGATGAGTTATCTACTTAAATTTGATGAACAAACGACTTACGTATTTTAAGCATGCTAACCTTTAGCCCGGTAAGCAAATTAAAAAAAAAAACGCAATATGTAGGCTACACGAGAACGGAGACGTTGAGTAACCAAAACAAATGCGTTAAACAAATTCGTACACATTATTTATCAATTTAACTATAGAATTAAAGGATATACAACGAGAAACAACGTTTGACAACCTTTAAACACTTTTAATAACTATCTCAAAAATTGTCGCTCTGATGCAAACAACTGCTGAGTTATCTACTCAAATTTGTTGAACAAAACGACTTACGTATTTTAAACATGCTAACCTTTAGCCCGGTAAGCAAATTAAAAAAAAAACGCAATATGTAGGCTACACGAGAACGGAGACTTCGAGTAACCAAAACAAATGCGTTAAACTAATTCGTACAAGTTATTTATCAATTTAACTCTAGAATTAAAGGATATACAACGAGAAACAACGTTTGACAACCCTTAAACAGTTCTAATAACTATCTCAAAAATTATCGCTCTGTTGCAAACAACTGATGAGTTATCTACTTAAATTTGTTGAACAAAACGACTTACGTATTTTAAGCATGCTAACCTTTAGGCCGGTAAGCAAATTAAAAAAAAAAAAAACGCAATATGTAGACTACACGAGAACGGAGACGTCGAGTAACCAAAACAAATACGTTAAACAAATTCGTACACGTTATTTATCAATTTAACTCTAGAATTTAAGGATATACAACGAGAAACAACGTTTGACAACCTTTAAACAGTTTTAATAACTATCTCAAAAATTGTCGCTCTGATGCAAACAACTGATGAGTTATCTACTTAAATTTGTTGAACAAAACGACTTACGTATTTTAAGCATGCTAACCTTTAGCCCGGTAAGCAAATTAAAAAAAAACGCAATATGTAGGCTACACGAGAACGGAGACGTCGAGTAACCAAAACAAATACGTTACACAAATTCGTACACGTTATTTATCAATTTAACTCTAGACTTAAAGGATATACAACGAGAAACAACGTTTGACAACCTTTAAACAGTTTTAATAACTATCTCAAAAATTGTCGCTCTGATGCAAACAACTGATGAGTTATCTACTTAAATTTGATGAACAAACGACTTACGTATTTTAAGCATGCTAACCTTTAGCCCGGTAAGCAAATTAAAAAAAAAAACGCAATATGTATGCTACACGAGAACGGAGACGTCGAGTAACCAAAACAAATGCGTTAAACAAATTCGTACACGTTATTTATCAATTTAACTATAGAATTAAAGGATATACAACGAGAAACAACGTTTGACAACCTTTAAACACTTTTAATAACTATCTCAAAAATTGTCGCTCTGATGCAAACAAATGCTGAGTTATCTACTCAAATTTGTTGAACAAAACGACTTACGTATTTTAAATATGCTAACCTTTAGCCCGGTAAGCAAATTAAAAAAAAAACGCAATATGTAGGCTACACGAGAACGGAGACTTCGATTAACCAAAACAAATGCGTTAAACTAATTCGTACACGTTATTTATCAATTTAACTCTAGAATTAAAGGATATACAACGAGAAACAACGTTTGACAACCTTTAAACAGTTCTAATAACTATCTCAAAAATTATCGCTCTGTTGCAAACAACTGATGAGTTATCTACTTAAATTTGTTGAACAAAACGACTTACGTATTTTAAGCATGCTAACCTTTAGGCCGGTAAGCAAATTAAAAAAAAAAAAAACGCAATATGTAGACTACACGAGAACGGAGACGTCGAGTAACCAAAACAAATACGTTAAACAAATTCGTACACGTTATTTATCAATTTAACTCTAGAATTAAAGGATATACAACGAGAAACAACGTTTGACAACCTTTAAACAGTTTTAATAACTATCTCAAAAATTGTCGCTCGGATGCAAACAACTGCTGAGTTATCTACTCAAATTTGTTGAACAAAACGACTTACGTATTTTAAACATGCTAACCTTTAGCCCGGTAAGCAAATTAAAAAAAAAACGCAATATTTAGGCTACACGAGAACGGAGACGTCGAGTAACCATCACAAATGCGTTAAACAAATTCGTACACGTTATTTATCAATTTAACTCTAGAATTAAAGGATATACAACGAGAAACAACGTTTGACAACCTTTAAACAGTTTTAATAACTATCTCAAAAATCGTCGCTCTGATGCAAACAACTGATGAGTTATCTACTTAAATTTGTTGAACAAAACGACTTACGTATTTTAAGCATGCTAACCTTTAGCGCGGTAAGCAAATTTAAAAAAAAACGCAATATGTAGGCAACACGAGAACGGAGACGTCGAGTAACCAAAACAAATGCGTTAAACAAATTCGTACACGTTATTTATCAATTTAACTCTAGAATTAAAGGATATACAACGAGAAACAACGTTTGACAACCTTTAAACAGTTTTAATAACTATCTCAAAAATTGTCGCTCTGATGCAAACAACTGCTGAGTTATCTACTCAAATTTGTTGAACAAAACGACTTACGTATTTTAAACATGCTAACCTTTAGCCCGGTAAGCAAATTAAACAAAAAACGCAATATGTAGGCTACACGAGAACGGAGACGTCGAGTAACCAAAACAAATGCGTTAAACAAATTCGTACACGTTATTTATCAATTTAACTCTAGAGTTAAAGGATATACAACGAGAAACAACGTTTGACAACCTTTAAACAGTTTTAATAACTATCTCAAAAATTATCGCTCTGATGCAAACAACTGATGAGTTATCTACTTAAATTTGTTGAACAAAACGACTTACGTATTTTAAGCATGCTAACCTTTAGCCCGGTAAGCAAATTAAAAACAAACGCAATATGTAGGCTACACGAGAACGGAGACGTCGAGTAACCAAAACAAATACGTTAAACAAATTCGTACACGTTATTTATCAATTTAACTCTAGACTTAAAGGATATACAACGAGAAACAACGTTTGACAACCTTTAAACAGTTTTAATAACTATCTCAAAAATTGTCGCTCTGATGCAAACAACTGTAATTTGATGAACAAAACGACTTTCGTATTTTAAACATGCTAGCCTTTAGCCCGGTAAGCAAATTAAAAAAAAAACGCAATATGTAGGCTTCACGAGAACGGAGACGTCGAGTAACCAAAACAAATGCGTTAAACAAATTCGTACACGTTATTTATCAATTTAACTCTAGAATTAAAGGATATACAACGAGAAACAACGTTTGACAACCTTTAAACAGTTTTAATAACTATCTCAAAAATTATCGCTCTGATGCAAACAACTGATGAGTTATCTACTTAAATTTGTTGAACAAAACGACTTACGTATTTTAAGCATGCTAACCTTTAGCCCGGTAAGCAAATTAAAAAAAAACGCAATATGTAGGCTACACGAGAACGGAGACGTCGAGTAACCAAAACAAATGCGTTAAACAAATTCGTACACGTTATTTATCAATTTAACTATAGAATTAAAGGATATACAACGAGAAACAACGTTTGACAACCTTTAAACAGTTTTAATAACTATCTCAAAAATTGTCGCTCTGATGCAAACAACTGCTGAGTTATCTACTCAAATTTGTTGAACAAAACGACTTACGTATTTTAAACATGCTAACCTTTAGCCCGGTAAGCAAATTAAAAAAAAAACGCAATATGTAGGCTACACGAGAACGGAGACTTCGAGTAACCAAAACAAATGCGTTAAACTAATTCGTACACGTTATTTATCAATTTAACTCTAGAATTAAAGGATATACAACGAGAAACAACGTTTGACAACCTTTAAACAGTTTTAATAACTATCTCAAAAATTATCGCTCTGTTGCAAACAACTGATGAGTTATCTACTTAAATTTGTTGAACAAAACGACTTAGGTATTTTAAGCATGCTAACCTTTAGCCCGGTAAGCAAATTAAAAAAAAAAACGCAATATGTAGGCTACACGAGAACGGAGACGTCGAGTAACCAAAACAAATACGTTAAACAAATTCGTACACGTTATTTATCAATTTAACTCTAGAATTAAAGGATATACAACGAGAAACAACGTTTGACAACCTTTAAACAGTTTTAATAACTACCTCAAAAATTATCGCTCTAATGCAAACACCTAATGAGTTATCTACTTAAATTTGTTGAACAAAACGACTTACGTATTTTAAGCATGCTAACCTTTAGCCCGGTAAGCAAATTAAAAAAAAAACGCAATATGTAGGCTACACGAGAACGGAGACGTCGAGTAACCAAAACAAATGCGTTAAACAAATTCGTACACGTTATTTTTCAATTTAACTCTAGAATTAAAGGATATACAACGAGAAACAACGTTTGACAACCTTTAAACAGTTTTAATAACTATCTCAAAAATTGTCGCTTTGATGCAAACAACTGCTGAGTTATCTACTCAAATTTGTTGAACAAAACGACTTACGTATTTTAAACATGCTAACCTTTAGCCCGGTAAGCAAATTAAAAAAAAAACGCAATATGTAGGCTACACGAGAACGGAGACGTCGAGTAACCATCACAAATGCGTTAAACAAATTCGTACACGTTATTTATCAATTTAACTCTAGAATTAAAGGATATACAACGAGAAACAACGTTTGACAACCTTTAAACAGTTTTAATAACTATCTCAAAAATCGTCGCTCTGATGCAAACAACTGATGAGTTATCTACTTAAATTTGTTGAACAAAACGACTTACGTATTTTAAGCATGCTAACCTTTAGCGCGGTAAGCAAATTAAAAAAAAACGCAATATGTAGGCAACACGAGAACGGAGACGTCGAGTAACCAAAACAAATGCGTTAAACAAATTCGTACACGTTATTTATCAATTTAACTCTAGAATTAAAGGATATACAACGAGAAACAACGTTTGACAACCTTTAAACAGTTTTAATAACTATCTCAAAAATTGTCGCTCTGATGCAAACAACTGCTGAGTTATCTACTCAAATTTGTTGAACAAAACGACTTACGTATTTTAAACATGCTAACCTTTAGCCCGGTAAGCAAATTAAAAAAAAAAACGCAATATGTAGGCTACACGAGAACGGAGACGTCGAGTAACCAAAACAAATGCGTTAAACAAATTCGTACACGTTATTTATCAATTTAACTCTAGAGTTAAAGGATATACAACGAGAAACAACGTTTGACAACCTTTAAACAGTTTTAATAACAATCTCAAAAATTATCGCTCTGATGCAAACAACTGATGAGTTATCTACTTAAATTTGTTGAACAAAACGACTTACGTATTTTAAGCATGCTAACCTTTAGCCCGGTAAGCAAATTAAAAAAAAAACGCAATATGTAGGCTACACGAGAACGGAGACGTCGAGTAACCAAAACAAATACGTTAAACAAATTCGTACACGTTATTTATCAATTTAACTCTAGACTTAAAGGATATACAACGAGAAACAACGTTTGACAACCTTTAAACAGTTTTAATAACTATCTCAAAAATTGTCGCTCTGATGCAAACAACTGATGAGTTATCTACTTAAATTTGATGAACAAAACGACTTTCGTATTTTAAACATGCTAGCCTTTAGCCCGGTAAGCAAATTAAAAAAAAAACGCAATATGTAGGCTTCACGAGAACGGAGACGTCGAGTAACCAAAACAAATGCGTTAAACAAATTCGTACACGTTATTTATCAATTTAACTCTAGAATTAAAGGATATACAACGAGAAACAACGTTTGACAACCTTTAAACAGTTTTAATAACTATCTCAAAAATTATTGCTCTGATGCAAACAACTGATGAGTTATCTACTTAAATTTGTTGAACAAAACGACTTACGTATTTTAAGCATGCTAACCTTTAGCCCGGTAAGCAAATTAAAAAAAAACGCAATATGTAGGCTACACGAGAACGGAGACGTCGAGTAACCAAAACAAATGCGTTAAACAAATTCGTACACGTTATTTATCAATTTAACTATAGAATTAAAGGATATACAACGAGAAACAACGTTTGACAACCTTTAAACAGTTTTAATAACTATCTCAAAAATTGTCGCTCTGATGCAAACAACTGCTGAGTTATCTAATCGAATTTGTTGAACAAAACGACTTACGTATTTTAAACATGCTAACCTTTAGCCCGGTAAGCAAATTAAAAAAAAAACGCAATATGTAGGCTACACGAGAACGGAGACTTCGAGTAACCAAAACAAATGCGTTAAACTAATTCGTACACGTTATTTATCAATTTAACTCTAGAATTAAAGGATATACAACGAGAAACAACGTTTGACAACCTTTAAACAGTTTTAATAACTATCTCAAAAATTATCGCTCTGTTGCAAACAACTGATGAGTTATCTACTTAAATTTGTTGAACAAAACGACTTAGGTATTTTAAGCATGCTAACCTTTAGCCCGGTAAGCAAATTAAAAAAAAAAAGGCAATATGTAGGCTACACGAGAACGGAGACGTCGAGTAACCAAAACAAATACGTTAAACAAATTCGTACACGTTATTTATCAATTTAACTCTAGAATTAAAGGATATACAACGAGAAACAACGTTTGACAACCTTTAAACAGTTTTAATAACTATCTCAAAAATTATCGCTCTGATGCAAACAACTGATGAGTTATCTACTTAAATTTGTTGAACAAAACGACTTACGTATTTTAAGCATGCTAACCTTTAGCCCGGTAAGCAAATTAAAAAAAAAAACGCAATATGTAGGCTACACGAAAACGGAGACGTCGAGTAACCAAAACAAATGCGTTAAACAAATTCGTACACGTTATTTATCAATTTAACTCTAGAATTAAAGGATATACAACGAGAAACAACGTTTGACAACCTTTAAACAGTTATAATAACTATCTCAAAAATTGTCGCTCTGATGCAAACAACTGATGAGTTATCTACTTAAATTTGATGAACAAAACGACTTACGTATTTTAAACATGCTAACCTTTAGCCCGGTAAGCAAATTAAAAAAAAAAACGCAATATGTAGGCTTCACGAGAACGGAGACGTCGAGTAACCAAAACAAATGCGTTAAACAAATTCGTACACGTTATTTATCAATTTAACTCTAGAATTAAAGGATATACAACGAGAAACAACTTTTGACAACCTTTAAACAGTTTTAATAACTATCTCAAAAATTGTCGCTCTGATGCAAACAACTGCTGAGTTATCTACTCACATTTGTTGAACAAAACGACTTACGTATTTTAAATATGCTAACCTTTAGCCCGGTAAGCAAATTAAAAAAAAAAACGCAATATGTAGGCTACACGAGAACGGAGCCGTCGAGTAACCAAAACAAATGCGCTAAACAAATTCGTACACGTTATTTATCAATTTAACTCTAGAATTAAAGGATATACAACGAGAAACAACGTTTGACAACCTTTAAACAGTTTTAATAACTATCTCAAAAATTGTCGCTCTGATGCAAACAACTGCTGAGTTATCTACTCAAATTTGTTGAACAAAACGACTTACGTATTTTAAACATGCTAACCTTTAGCCCGGTAAGCAAATTAAAAAAAAAACGCAATATGTAGGCTACACGAGAACGGAGACGTCGAGTAACCATCACAAATGCGTTAAACAAATTCGTACACGTTATTTATCAATTTAACTCTAGAATTAAAGGATATACATCGAGAAACAACGTTTGACAACCTTTAAACAGTTTTAATAACTATCTCAAAAATTGTCGCTCTGATGCTAACAACTGATGAGTTATCTACTCAAATTTGTTGAACAAAAGGACTTACGTATTTTAAACATGCTAACCTTTAGCCCGGTAAGCAAATTAAAAAAAAAACGCAATATGTAGACTACACGAGAACGGAGACGTCGAGTAACCAAAACAAATGCGTTAAACAAATTCGTACACGTTATTTATCAATTTAACTCTAGAATTAAAGGATATACAACGAGAAACAACGTTTGACAACCTTTAAACAGTTTTAATAACTATCTCAAAAATTGTCGCTCTGATGCTAACAACTGATGAGTTATCTACTCAAATTTGTTGAACAAAAGGACTTACGTATTTTAAACATGCTAACCTTTAGCCCCGTAAGAAAATTAAAAAAAAAACGCAATATGTAGGCTACAAGAGAACGGAGACGTCGAGTAATCAAAACAAATGCGTTAAACAAATTCGTACACGTTATTTATCAATTTAACTCTAGAATTAAAGGATATACATCGAGAAACAACGTTTGACAACCTTTAAACAGTTTTAATAACTATCTCAAAAATTGTCGCTCTGATGCAAACAACTGATGAGTTATCTACTCAAATTTGTTGAACAAAACGACTTACGTATTTTAAACATACTAACCTTTAGCCCGGTAAGCAAATTAAAAAAAAAACGCAATATGTAGGCTACACGAGAACGGAGACGTCGAGTAACCAAAACAAATGCGTTAAACAAATTCGTACACGTTATTTATCAATTTAACTCTAAAATTAAAGGATATACAACGAGAAACAACGTTTGACAACCTTTAAACAGATTTAATAACTATCTCAAAAATTGTCGCTCTGATGCTAACAACTGATGAGTTATCTACTCAAATTTGTTGAACAAAAGGACTTACGTATTTTAAACATGCTAACCTTTAGCCCCGTAAGAAAATTAAAAAAAAAAAACGCAATATGTAGGCTACAAGAGAACGGAGACGTCGAGTAATCAAAACAAATGCGTTAAACAAATTCGTACACGTTATTTATCAATTTAACTCTAGAATTAAAGGATATACAACGAGAAACAACGTTTGACAACCTTTAAACAATTTTAATAACTATCTCAAAAATTGTCGCTCTGATGCAAACAACTGATGAGTTATCTACTTAAATTTGTTGAACAAAACGACTTACGTATTTTAAACATGCTAACCTTTAGCCCGGTAAGCAAATTAAAAAAAAAACGCAATATGTAGGCTACACGAGAACGGAGACGTCGAGTAACCAAAACAAATGCGTTAAACAAATTCGTACACGTTATTTATCAATTTAGCTCTAGAATTAAAGGATATACAACGAGAAACAACGTTTGACAACCTTTAAACAGTTTTAATAACTATCCCAAAATTGTCGCTCTGATGCAAACAACTGCTGAGTTATCTACTCAAATTTGTTGAACAAAACGACTTACGTATTTTAAACATGCTAACCTTTAGCCCGGTAAGCAAATTAAAAAAAAAACGCAATATGTAGGCTACACGAGAACGGAGACGTCGAGTAACCAAAACAAATGCGTTAAACAAATTCGTACACGTTATTTATCAATTTAACTCTAGAGTTAAAGGATATACAACGAGAAACAACGTTTGACAACCTTTAAACAGTTTTAATAACTATCTCAAAAATTATCGCTCTGATGCAAACAACTGATGAGTTATCTACTTAAATTTGTTGAACAAAACGACTTACGTATTTTAAGCATGCTAACCTTTAGCCCGGTAAGCAAATTAAAAAAAAACGCAATATGTAGGCTACACGAGAACGGAGACGTCGAGTAACCAAAACAAATACGTTAAACAAATTCGTACACGTTATTTATCAATTTAACTCTAGACTTAAAGGATATACAACGAGAAACAACGTTTGACAACCTTTAAACAGTTTTAATAACTATCTCAAAAATTATCGCTCTGATGCAAACAACTGATGAGTTATCTACTTAAATTTGTTGAACAAAACGACTTACGTATTTTAAGCATGCTAACCTTTAGCCCCGTAAGCAAATTAAAAAAAAAACGCAATATGTAGGCTACACGAGAACGGAGACTTCGAGTAACCAAAACAAATGCGTTAAACAAATTCGTACACGTTATTTATCAATTTAACTCTAGAATTAAAGGATATACAACGAGAAACAACTTTTGACAACCTTTAAACAGTTTTAATAACTATCTCAAAAATTGTCGCTCTGATGCAAACAACTGCTGAGTTATCTACTCACATTTGTTGAACAAAACGACTTACGTATTTTAAATATGCTAACCTTTAGCCCGGTAAGCAAATTAAAAAAAAAACGCAATATGTAGGCTACACGAGAACGGAGCCGTCGAGTAACCAAAACAAATGCGTTAAACAAATTCGTACACGTTATTTATCAATTTAACTCTAGAATTAAAGGATATACAACGAGAAAAAACGTTTGACAACCTTTAAACAGTTATAATAACTATCTCAAAAATTGTCGCTCTGATGCAAACAACTGATGAGTTATCTACTTAAATTTGATGAACAAAACGACTTACGTATTTTAAACATGCTAACCTTTAGCCCGGTAAGCAAATTAAAAAAAAAACGCAATATGTAGGCTACACGAGAACGGAGACGTCGAGTAACCAAAACAAATGCGTTAAACAAATTCGTACACGTTATTTATCAATTTAACTCTAGAATTAAAGGATATACAACGAGAAACAACGTTTGACAACCTTTAAACAGTTATAATAACTATCTCAAAAATTGTCGCTCTGATGCAAACAACTGATGAGTTATCTACTTAAATTTGATGAACAAAACGACTTACGTATTTTAAACATGCTAACCTTTAGCCCGGTAAGCAAATTAAAAAAAAAACGCAATATGTAGGCTACACGAGAACGGAGACTTCGAGTAACCAAAACAAATGCGTTAAACAAATTCGTACACGTTATTTATCAATTTAGCTCTAGAATTAAAGGATATACAACGAGAAACAACGTTTGACAACCTTTAAACAGTTTTAATAACTATCCCAAAATTGTCGCTCTGATGCAAACAACTGCTGAGTTATCTACTCAAATTTGTTGAACAAAACGACTTACGTATTTTAAACATGCTAACCTTTAGCCCGGTAAGCAAATTAAAAAAAAAACGCAATATGTAGGCTACACGAGAACGGAGACGTCGAGTAACCAAAACAAATGCGTTAAACAAATTCGTACACGTTATTTATCAATTTAACTCTAGAGTTAAAGGATATACAACGAGAAACAACGTTTGACAACCTTTAAACAGTTTTAATAACTATCTCAAAAATTATCGCTCTGATGCAAACAACTGATGAGTTATCTACTTAAATTTGTTGAACAAAACGACTTACGTATTTTAAGCATGCTAACCTTTAGCCCGGTAAGCACATTAAAAAAAAAACGCAATATGTAGGCTACACGAGAACGGAGACGTCGAGTAACCAAAACAAATACGTTAAACAAATTCGTACACGTTATTTATCAATTTAACTCTAGACTTAAAGGATATACAACGAGAAACAACGTTTGACAACCTTTAAACAGTTTTAATAACTATCTCAAAAATTATCGCTCTGATGCAAACAACTGATGAGTTATCTACTTAAATTTGTTGAACAAAACGAATTACGTATTTTAAGCATGCTAACCTTTAGCCCGGTAAGCAAATTAAAAAAAAAACGCAATATGTAGGCTACACGAGAACGGAGACTTCGAGTAACCAAAACAAATGCGTTAAACAAATTCGTACACGTTATTTATCAATTTAACTCTAGAATTAAAGGATATACAACGAGAAACAACGTTTGACAACCTTTAAACAGTTTTAATAACTATCTCAAAAATTATCGCTCTGATGCAAACAACTGATGAGTTATCTACTTAAATTTGTTGAACAAAACGACTTACGTATTTTAAGCATGCTAACCTTTAGCCCGGTAAGCAAATTAAAAAAAAAACGCAATATGTAGGCTACACGAGAACGAAGACGTCGAGTAACAAAACAAATGCGTTAAACAAATTCGTACACGTTATTTATCAATTTAACTCTAGAATTAAAGGATATACAACGAGAAACAACGTTTGACAACCTTTAAACAGTTTTAATAACTATCTCAAAAATTGTCGCTCTGATGCAAACAACTGATAAGTTATCTACTTAAATTTGATGAACAAAACGACTTACGTATTTTAAACATGCTAAACTTTAGCCCGGTAAGCAAATTAAAAAACAAACGCAATATGTAGGCTACACGAGAACGGAGACGTCGAGTAACCAAAACAAATGCGTTAAACAAATTCGTACACGTTATTTATCAATTTAACTCTAGAATAAAGAATATACAACGAGAAACAACGTTTGACAACCTTTAAACAGTTTTAATAACTATCTCAAAAATTGTCGCTCTGATGCAAACAACTGCTGAGTTATCTACTCAAATTTGTTGAACAAAACGACTTACGTAATTTAAACATGCTAACCTTTAGCCCGGTAAGCAAATTAAAAAAAAAACGCAATATGTAGGCTACACGAGAACGGAGACGTCGAGTAACCAAAACAAATGCGTTAAACAAATTCGTACACGTTGTTTATCAATTTAACTCTAGAATTAAAGGATATACAATGAGAAACAACGTTTGACAACCTTTAAACAATTTTAATAACTATCTCAAAAATTGTCGCTCTGATGCAAACAACTGCTGAGTTATCTACTCAAATTTGTTGAACAAAACGACTTACGTATTTTAAACATGCTAACCTTTAGCCCGGTAAGCAAATTAAAAAAAAAGCAATATGTAGGCTACACGAGAACGGAGACGTCGAGTAACCATCACAAATGCGTTAAACAAATTCGTACACGTTTTTATCAATTTAACTCTAGAATTAAAGGATATACAACAAGAAACAACGTTTCACAACCTTTAAACAGTTTTAATAACTATCTCAAAAATTGTCGCTCTGATGGAAACAACTGATGAGTTATCTACTTAAATTTGTTGAACAAAACGACTTACGTATTTTAAACATGCTAACCTTTAGCCCGGTAAGCAAATTAAAAAAAAACGCAATATGTAGGCTACACGAGAACAGAGACGTCGAGTAACCAAAACAAATGCGTTAAACAAATTCGTACACGTTATTTATCAATTTAACTCTAGAATTAAAGGATATACAACGAGAAACAACGTTTGACAACCTTTAAACAGTTTTAATAACTATCTCAAAAATTATCGCTCTGATGCAAACAACTGATGAGTTATCTACTTAAATTTGTTGAACAAAACGACTTACGTATTTTAAGCATGCTAACCTTTAGCCCGGTAAGCAAATTAAAAAAAAACGCAATATGTAGGCTACACGAGAACGGAGACGTCGAGTAACGAAAACAAATGCGTTAAACAAATTCGTACACGTTATTTATCAATTTAACTCTAGAATTAAAGGATATACAACGAGAAACAACGTTTGACAACCTTTAAACAGTTTTAATAACTATCTCAAAAATTGTCGCTCTGATGCAAACAACTGATGAGTTATCTACTCAAATTTGTTGAACAAAACGACTTACGTATTTTAAGCATGCTAACCTTTAGCCCGGTAAGCAAATTTAAAAAAAACGCAATATGTAGGCTACACGAGAACGGAGACGTCGAATAACCAAAACAAATACGTTAAACAAATTCGTACACGTTATTTATCAATGTAACTCTAGAATTAAAGGATATACAACGAGAAACAACGTTTGACAACCTTTAAACAGTTTTAATAACTATCTCAAAAATTGTCGCTCTGATGCAAACAACTGATGAGTTATCTACTTAAATTTGATGAACAAAACGACTTACGTATTTTAAACATGCTAACCTTTAGACCGGTAAGCAAATTAAAAAAACAACGCAATATGTAGGCTACACGAGAACGGAGACGTCGAGTAACCAAAACAAATGCGTTAAACAAATTCGTACACGCTATTTATCAATTTAACTCTAGAATTAAAGGATATACAACGAGAAACACCGTTTGACAACCTTTAAACAGTTTTAATAACTATCTCAAAAATTGTCGCTCTGATGCAAACAACTGATGAGTTATCTACTTAAATTTGATGAACAAAACGACTTACGTATTTTAAACATGCTAACCTTTAGCCCGGTAAGCAAATTAAAAAAAAACGCAATATGTAGGCTACACGAGAACGGAGACGTCGAGTAACCAAAACAAATGCATTAAACAAATTCGTACACGTTATTTATCTATTTAACTCTAGAATTAAAGGTTATACAACGAGAAACAACGTTTGACAACCTTTAAACAGTTTTAATAACTATCTCAAAAATTGTCGCTCTGATGCAAACAACTGATGAGTTATCTACTCAAATTTGTTGAACAAAACGACTTACGTATTTTAAACATGCTAACCTTTAGCCCGGTAAGCAAATTAAAAAAAAAAAACGCAATATGTAGGCTACACGAGAACGGAGACGTCGAGTAACCAAAACAAATGCGTTAAACAAATTCGTACACGCTATTTATCAATTTAACTCTAGAATTAAAGGATATACAACGAGAAACACCGTTTGACAACCTTTAAACAGTTTTAATAACTATCTCAAAAATTGTCGCTCTGATGCAAACAACTGATGAGTTATCTACTTAAATTTGATGAACAAAACGACTTACGTATTTTAAACATGCTAACCTTTAGCCCGGTAAGCAAATTAAAAAAAAAACGCAATATGTAGGCTACACGAGAACGGAGACGTCGAGTAACCAAAACAAATGCGTTAAACAAATTCGTACACGTTATTTATCAATTTAACTCTAGAATTAAAGCTTATACAACGAGAAACAACGTTTGACAACCTTTAAACAGTTTTAATAACTATCTCAAAAATTGTCGCTCTGATGCAAACAACTGATGAGTTATCTACTCAAATTTGTTGAACAAAACGACTTACGTATTTTAAACATGCTAACCTTTAGCCCGGTAAGCAAATTAAAAAACAAAACGCAATATGTAGGCTACACGAGAACGGAGAAGTCGAGTAACCAAAACAAATGCGTTAAACAAATTCGTACACGTTATTTATCAATTTAACTCTAGAATTAAAGGATATACAACGAGAAACAACGTTTGACAACCTTTAAACAGTTTTAATAACTATCTCAAAAATTATCGCTCTGATGCAAACAACTGATGAGTTATCTACTTAAATTTGTTGAACAAAACGACTTACGTATTTTAAGCATGCTAACCTTTAGCCCGGTAAACAATTAAAAAAAAAACGCAATATGTAGGCTACACGAGAACGGAGACGTCGAGTAACCAAAACAAATGCGTTAAACAAATTCGTACACGTTATTTATCAATTTAACTCTAGAATTAAAGGATATACAACGAGAAACAACGTTTGACAACCTTTAAACAGTTTTAATAACTATCTCAAAAATTGTCGCTCTGATGCAAACAACTGACGAGTTATCTACTTAAATTTGATGAACAAAACGACTTACGTATTTTAAACATGCTAACCTTTAGCCCGGTAAGCAAATTAAAAAAAAAAACGCAATATGTAGGCTACACGAGAACGGAGACGTCGAGTAACCAAAACAAATGCGTTAAACAAATTCGTACACGTTATTTATCAATTTAACTCTAGAATTAAAGGATATACAACGAGAAACAACGTTTGACAACCTTTAAACAGTTTTAATAACTATCTCAAAAATTGTCGCTCTGATGCAAACAACTGATGAGTTATCTACTCAAATTTGTTGAACAAAACGACTTACGTATTTTAAACATGCTAACCTTTAGCCCGGTAAGCAAATTAAAAAAAAAACGCAATATGTAGGCTACACGAGAACGGAGACGTCGAGTAACCAAAACAAATGCGTTAAACAAATTCGTACACGTTATTTATAAATTTAACTCTAGAATTAAAGGATATACAGCGAGAAACAACGTTTGACAACCTTTAAACAGTTTTAATAACTATCTCAAAAATTGTCGCTCTGATGCAAACAACTGATAAGTTATCTACTTAAATTTGTTGTACAAAACGACTTACGTATTTTAAGCATGCTAACCTCTAGCCCGGTAAGCAAATTAAAAAAAAACGCAATATGTAGGCTACACGAGAACGGAGACGTCGAGTAACCAAAACAAATGCGTTAAACAAATTCGTACACGTTATTTATAAATTTACCTCTAGAATTAAAGGATATACAACGAGAAACAACGTTTGACAACCTTTAAACAGTTTTAATAACTATCTCAAAAATTGTCGCTCTGATGCAAACAACTGCTGAGTTATCTACTCAAATTTGTTGAACAAAACGACTTACGTATTTTAAGCATGCTAACCTTTAGCCCGGTAAGCAAATTAAAAAAAAAAACGCAATATGTAGGCTACACGAGAACGGAGACGTCGAGTAACCAAAACAAATGCGTTAAACAAATTCGTACACGTTATTTATCAATTTAACTCTAGAATTAAAGGATATACAACGAGAAACAACGTTTGACAACCTTTAAACAGTTTTAATAACTATCTCAAAAATTATCGCTCTGATGCAAACAACTAATGAGTTATCTACTTAAATTTGTTGAACAAAACGAATTACGTATTTTAAGCATGCTAACCTTTAGCCCGGTAAGCAAATTAAAAAAAAAAACGCATTATGTAGGCTACACGAGAACGGAGACGTCGAGTAACCAAAACAAATGCATTAAACAAATTCGTACACGTTATTTATCAATTTAACTCTAGAATTAAAGGATATACAACGAGAAACAACGTTTGACAACCTTTAAACAGTTTTAATAACTATCTCAAAAATTGTCGCTCTGATGCAAACAACTGCTGAGTTATCTACTCAAATTTGTTGAACAAAACGACTTACGTATTTTAAACATGCTAACCTTTAGCCCGGTAAGCAAATTAAAAAAACGCAATATGTAGGCTACACGAGAACGGAGACGTCGAGTAACCATCACAAATGCGTTAAACAAATTCTTACACGTTATTTATCAATTTAACTCTAGAATTAAAGGATATACAACAAGAAACAACGTTTGACAACCTTTAAACAGTTTTAATAACTATCTCAAAAATTGTCGCTCTGATGCAAACAACTGATGAGTTATCTACTTAAATTTGTTGAACAAACCGCCTTACGTATTTTAAACATGCTAACCTTTAGCCCGGTAAGCAAATTAAAAAAAAAAACGCAATATGTAGGCTACACGAGAACGGAGACGTCGAGTAACCAAAACAAATGCGTTATACAAATTCGTACACGTTATTTATCAATTTAACTCTAGAATTAAAGCTTATACAACGAGAAACAACGTTTGACAACCTTTAAACAGTTTTAATAACTATCTCAAAAATTATCGCTCTGATGCAAACAACTGATGAGTTATCTACTTAAATTTGTTGAACAAAACGACTTACGTATTTTAAGCATGCTAACCTTTAGCCCGGTAAGCAAATTAAAAAAATAACGCAATATGTAGGCTACACGAGAACGGAGACGTCGAGTAACCAAAACAAATGCGTTAAACAAATTCGTACACGTTATTTATCAATTTAACTCTAGAATTAAAGGATATACAACGAGAAACAACGTTTGACAACCTTTAAACAGTTTTAATAACTATCTCAAAAATTGTCGCTCTGATGCAAACAACTGATGAGTTATGTACTCAAATTTGTTGAACAAAACAACTTACGTGTTTTAAGCATGCTAACCTTTAGCCCGGTAAGCAAATTAAAAAAAAACGCAATATGTAGGCTACACGAGAACGGAGACGTCGAGTAACCAAAACAAATACGTTAAACAAATTCGTACACGTTATTTATCAATTTAACTCTAGAATTAAAGGATATACAACGAGAAACAACGTTTGACAACCTTTAAACAGTTTTAATAACTATCTCAAAAATTATCGCTCTGATGCAAACAACTGATGAGTTATCTACTTAAATTTGTTGAACAAAACGACTTACGTATTTTAAGCATGCTAACCTTTAGCCCGGTAAGCAAATTAAAAAAAAAACGCAATATGTAGGCTACACGAGAACGGAGACGTCGGGTAACCAAAACAAATACGTTAAACAAATTCGTACACGTTATTTAACAATTTAACTCTAGAATTAAAGGATATACAACGAGAAACAACGTTTGACAACCTTTAAACAGTTTTAATAACTATCTCAAAAATTGTCGCCCTGATGCAAACAACTGCTGAGTTATCTACTCAAATTTGTTGAACAAAACGACTTACGTATTTTAAACATGCTAACCTTTAGCCCGGTAAGCAAATTAAAAAAAAAACGCAATATGTAGGCTACACGAGAACGGAGACGTCGAGTAACCAAAACAAATACGTTAAACAAATTCGTACACGTTATTTATCAATTTAACTCTAGAATTAAAGGATATACAACGAGAAACAACGTTTGACAACCTTTAAACAGTTTTAATAACTATCTCAAAAATTGTCGCTCTGATGCAAGCAACTGATGAGTTATCTACTTAAATTTGATGAACAAAACGACCTACGTATTTTAAACATGCTAACCTTTAGCCCGGTAAGCAAATTAAAAAAAAAAACGCAATATGTAGGCTACACGAGAACGGAGACGTCGAGTAACCAAAACAAATGCGTTAAACAAATTCGTACACGTTATTTATCAATTTAACTCTAGAATTAAAGGATATACAACGAGAAATAACGTTTGACAACCTTTAAACAGTTTTAATAACTATATCAAAAATTGTCGCTCTGATGCAAACAACTGATGAGTTATCTACTCAAATTTGTTGAACAAAACGACTTACGTATTTTAAACATGCTAACCTTTAGCCCGGTAAGCAAATTAAAAAAAAACGCAATATGTAGGCTACACGAGAACGGAGACGTCGAGTAACCAAAACAAATGCGTTAAACAAATTCGTACACGTTATTTATAAATTTAACTCTAGAATTAAAGGATATACAACGAGAAACAACGTTTGACAACCTTTAAACAGTTTTAATAACTATCTCAAAAATTGTCGCTCTGATGCAAACAACTGATAAATTATCTACTTAAATTTGTTGTACAAAACGACTTACGTATTTTAAGCATGCTAACCTTTAGCCCGGTAAGCGAATTAAAAAAAAACGCAATACGTAGGCTACACGAGAACGGAGACGTCGAGTAACCAAAACAAATGCGTTAAACAAATTCGTACACGTTATTTATAAATTTACCTCTAGAATTAAAGGATATACAACGAGAAACAACGTTTGACAACCTTTAAACAGTTTTAATAACTATCTCAAAAATTGTCGCTCTGATGCAAACAACTGCTGAGTTATCTACTCAAATTTGTTGAACAAAACGACTTACGTATTTTAAGCATGCTAACCTTTAGCCCGGTAAGCAAATTAAAAAAAAAACGCAATATGTAGGCTACACGAGAACGGAGACGTCGAGTAACCAAAACAAATGCGTTAAACAAATTCGTACACGTTATTTATCAATTTAACTCTAGAATTAAAGGATATACAACGAGAAACAACGTTTGACAACCTTTAAACAGTTTTAATAACTATCTCAAAAATTATCGCTCTGATGCAAACAACTGATGAGTTATCTACTTAAATTTGTTGAACAAAACGAATTACGTATTTTAAGCATGCTAACCTTTAGCCCGGTAAGCAAATTAAAAAAAAAAACGCAATATGTAGGCTACATGAGAACGGAGACGTCGAGTAACCAAAACAAATGCGTTAAACAAATTCGTACACGTTATTTATCAATTTAACTCTAGAATTAAAGGATATACAACGAGAAACAACGTTTGACAACCTTTAAACAGTTTTAATAACTATCTCAAAAATTGTCGCTCTGATGCAAACAACTGATGAGTTATTTACTTAAATTTGTTGAACAAACCGCCTTACGTATTTTAAACATGCTAACCTTTAGCCCGGTAAGCAAATTAAAAAAAAATGCAATATGTAGGCTACACGAGAACGGAGACGTCGAGTAACCATCACAAATGCGTTAAACAAATTCGTACACGTTATTTATCAATTTTACTATAGAATTAAAGGATATACAACAAGAAACAACGTTTGACAACCTTTAAACAGTTTTAATAACTATCTCAAAAATTGTCGCTCTGATGCAAACAACTGATGAGTTATTTACTTAAATTTGTTGAACAAACCGACTTACGTATTTTAAACATGCTAACCTTTAGCCCGGTAAGCAAATTAAAAAAAAATGCAATATGTAGGCTACACGAGAACGGAGACGTCGAGTAACCAAAACAAATGCGTTAAACAAATTCGTACACGTTATTTATCAATTTAACTCTAGAATTAAAGGATATACAACGAGAAACAACGTTTGACAACCTTTAAACAGTTTTAATAACTATCTCAAAAATTGTCGCTCTGATGCAAACAACTGATGAGTTATCTACTTAAATTTGTTGAACAAAACGACTTACGTATTTTAAGCATGCTAACCTTTAGCCCGGTAAGCAAATTAAAAAAAACGCAATATGTAGGCTACACGAGAACGGAGATGTCGAGTAACCAAAACAAATGCGATAAACAAATTCGTACACGTTATTTATCAATTTAACTCTAGAATTAAAGGATATACAACGAGAAACAACGTTTGACAACCTTTAAACAGTTTTAATAACTATCTCAAAAATTGTCGCTCTGATGCAAACAACTGATGAGTTATCTACTCAAATTTGTTCAACAAAACGACTTACGTATTTTAAACATGCTAACCTTTAGCCCGGTAAGCAAATTAAAAAAATAACGCAATATGTAGGCTACACGAGAACGGAGACGTCGAGTAACCAAAACAAATGCGTTAAACAAATTCGTACACGTTATTTATCAATTTAACTCTAGAATTAAAGGATATACAACGAGAAACAACGTTTGACAACCTTTAAACAGTTTTAATAACTATCTCAAAAATTGTCGCTCTGATGCAAACAACTGATGAGTTATGTACCCAAATTTGTTGAACAAAACGACTTACGTATTTTAAGCATGCTAACCTTTAGCCCGGTAAGCAAATTAAAAAAACGCAATATGTAGGCTACACGAGAACGGAGACGTCGAGTAACCAAAACAAATACGTTAAACAAATTCGTATACGTTATTTATCAATTTAACACTAGAATTAAAGGATATACAACGAGAAACAACGTTTGACAACCTTTAAACAGTTTTAATAACTATCTCAAAAATTATCGCTCTGATGCAAACAACTGATGAGTTATCTACTTAAATTTGTTGAACAAAACGACTTACGTATTTTAAGCATGCTAACCTTTAGCCCGGTAAGCAAATTAAAAAAAAAACGCAATATGTAGGCTATACGAGAACGGAGACGTCGAGTAACCAAAACAAATACGTTAAACAAATTCGTACACGTTATTTAAGAATTTAACTCTAGAATTAAAGGATATACAACGAGAAACAACGTTTGACAACCTTTAAACAGTTTTAATAACTATTTCAAAAATTATCGCTCTGATGCAAACAACTGATGAGCTATCTACTTAAATTTGTTGAACAAAACGACTTACGTATTTTAAGCATGCTAACCTTTAGCCCGGTAAGCAAATTAAAAAAAAACGCAATATGTAGGCTACACGAGAACGGAGACGTCGAGTAACCAAAACAAATACGTTAAACAAATTCGTACACGTTATTTATCAATTTAACTCTAGAATTAAAGGATATACAACGAGAAACAACGTTTGACAACCTTTAAACAGTTTTAATAACTATCTCAAAAATTGTCGCTCTGATGCAAACAACTGATGAGTTATCTACTTAAATTTGATGAACAAAACGACTTACGTATTTTAAACATGCTAACATTTAGCCCGGTAAGCAAATTAAAAAAAAAAACGCAATATGTAGGCTACACGAGAACGGAGACGTCGAGTAACCAAAACAAATGCGTTAAACAAATTCGTACACGTTATTTATCAATTTAACTCTAGAATTAAAGGATATACAACGAGAAACACCGTTTGACAACCTTTAAACAGTTTTAATAACTATCTCAAAAAGTGTCGCTCTGATGCAAACAACTGATGAGTTATCTACTTAAATTTGATGAACAAAACGACTTACGTATTTTAAACATGCTAACCTTTAGCCCGGTAAGCAAATTAAAAAAAAACGCAATATGTAGGCTACACGAGAACGGAGACGTCGAGTAACCAAAACAAATGCGTTAAACAAATTCGTACACGTTATTTATCAATTTAACTCTAGAATTAAAGGATATACAACGAGAAACAACGTTTGACAACCTTTAAACAATTTTAATAGCTATCTCAAAAATTGTCGCTCTGATGCAAACAACTGATGAGTTATCTACTCAAATTTGTTGAACAAAACGACTTACGTATTTTAAACATGCTAACCTTTAGCCCGGTAAGCAAATTAAAAAAAAACGCAATATGTAGGCTACACGAGAACGGAGACGTCGAGTAACCAAAACAAATGCGTTAAACAAATTCGTACACGTTATTTATAAATTTAACTCTAGAATTAAAGGATATACAACGAGAAACAACGTTTGACAACCTTTAAACAGTTTTAATAACTATCTAAAAAATTGTCGCTCTGATGCAAACAACTGATAAGTTATCTACTTAAATTTGTTGTACAAAACGACTTACGTATTTTAAGCATGCTAACCTTTAGCCCGGTAAGCAAATAAAAAAAAAAACGCAATATGTAGGCTAGACGAGAACGCAGACGTCGAGTAACCAAAACAAATGCGTTAAACAAATTCGTACACGTTATTTATAAATTTAACTCTAGAATTAAAGGATATACAACGAGAAACAACGTTTGACAACCTTTAAAGAGTTTTAATAACTATCTCAAAAATTATCGGTCTGATGCAAACAACTGATGAGTTATCTACTTAAATTTGTTGAACAAAACGACTTACGTATTTTAAACATGCTAACCTTTAGCCCGGTAAGCAAATTAAAAAAAACGCAATATGTAGGCTACACGAGAACGGAGACGTCAAGTAACCAAAACAATTGCGTTAAACAAATTCGTACATGTTATTTATCAATTTAACTCTAGAATTAAAGGATATACAACAAGAAACAACGTTTGACAACCTTTAAACAGTTTTAATAACTATCTCAAAAATTATCGCTCTGATGCAAACAACTGATGAGTTATCTAGTTAAATTTGTTGAACAAAACGACTTACGTATTTTAAACATGCTAACCTTTAGCCCGGTAAGCAAATTAAAAAAAAACGCAATATGTAGGCTACACGAGAACGGAGACGTCGAATAACCATCACAAATGCGTTAAACAAATTCGTACACGTTATTTATCAATTTAACTCTAGAATTAAAGGATATACAACAAGAAACAACGTTTGATAACCTTTAAACAGTTTTAATAACTATCTCAAAAATTGTCGCTCTGATGCAAACAACTGATGAGTTATCTACTTAAATTTGTTGAACAAAACGACTTACGTATTTTAAACATGCTAACCTTTAGCCCGGTAAGCAAATTAAAAAAAAACGCAATATGTAGGCTACACGAGAACGGAGACGTCGAGTAACCAAAACAAATGCGTTAAACAAATTCGTTCACGTTATTAATCAATTTAACTCTAGAATTAAAGTATACACAAATAGAAACAACGTTTGACAACCTTTAAACAGTTTTAATAACTATCTCAAAAACTATCGCTCTGATGCAAACAACTGATGAGTTATCTACTTAAATTTGTTGAACAAAACGACTTACGTATTTTAAGCATGCTAACCTTTAGCCCGGTAAGCAAATTAAAAAAAAAACGTAATATGTAGGCTACACGAGCACGGAGACGTCGAGTAACCAAAACAAATGCGATAAACAAATTCGTACACGTTATTTATCAATTTAACTCTAGAATTAAAGGATATACAACGAGAAACAACGTTTGACAACCTTTAAACAGTTTTAATAACTATCTCAAAAATTGTCGCTCTGATGCAAACAACTGATGAGTTATCTACTCAAATTTGTTGAACAAAACGACTTACGTATTTTAAGCATGCTAACCTTTAGCCCGGTAAGCAAATTAAAAAAAAACGCAATATGTAGGCTACACGAGAACGGAGACGTCGAGTAACCAAAACAAATACGTTAAACAAATTCGTACACGTTATTTATCAATTTAACTCTAGAATTAAAGGATATACAACGAGAAACAACGTTTGACAACCTTTAAACAGTTTTAATAACTATCTCAAAAATTATCGCTCTGATGCAAACAACTGATGAGTTATCTACTTAAATTTGTTGAACAAAACGACTTACGTATTTTAAGCATGCTAACCTTTAGCCCGGTAAGCAAATTAAAAAAAAACGCAATATGTAGGCTACACGAGAACGGAGACGTCGAGTAACCAAAAAAAATACGTTAAACAAATTCGTACACGTTATTTATCAATTTAACTCTAGAATTAAAGGATATACAACGAGAAACAACGTTTGACAACCTTTAAACAGTTTTAATAACTATCTCAAAAATTATCGCTCTGATGCAAACAACTGATGAGCTATCTACTTAAATTTGTTGAAAAAAACGACTTACGTATTTTAAGCATGCTAACCTTTAGCCCGGTAAGCAAATTAAAAAAAAAAACGCAATATGTAGGCTACACGAGAACGGAGACGTCGAGTTACCAAAACAAATACGTTAAACAAATTCGTACACGTTATTTATCAATTTAACTCTAGAATTAAAGGATATACAACGAGAAACAACGTTTGACAACCGTTAAACAGTTTTAATAACTATCTCAAAAATTGTCGCTCTGATGCAAACAACTGATGAGTTATCTACTTAAATTTGATGAACAAAACGACTTACGTATTTTAAACATGCTAACCTTTAGCCCGGTAAGCAAATTAAAAAAAAAACGCAATATGTAGGCTACACGAGAACGGAGACGTCGAGTAACCAAAACAAATGCGTTAAACAAATTCGTACACGTTATTTATCAATTTAACTCTAGAATTAAAGGATATACAACGAGAAACACCGTTTGACAACCTTTAAACAGTTTTAATAACTATCTCAAAAATTGTCGCTCTGATGCAAACAACTGATGAGTTATCTACTTAAATTTGATGAACAAAACGACTTACGTATTTTAAACATGCTAACCTTTAGCCCGGTAAGCAAATTAAAAAAAAAACGCAATATGTAGGCTACACGAGAACGGAGACGTCGAGTAACCAAAACAAATGCGTTAAACAAATTCGTACACGTTATTTATCAATTTAACTCTAGAATTAAAGGATATACAACGAGAAACAACGTTTGACAACCTTTAAACAGTTTTAATAACTATCTCAAAAATTGTCGCTCTGATGCAAACAACTGATGAGTTATCTACTCAAATTTGTTGAACAAAACGACTTACGTATTTTAAACATGCTAACCTTTAGCCCGGTAAGCAAATTAAAAAAAAAAAAACGCAATATGTAGGCTACACCAGAACGGAGACGTCGAGTAACCAAAACAAATGCGTTAAACAAATTCGTACACGTTATTTATAAATTTAACTCTAGAATTAAAGGATATACAACGAGAAACAACGTTTGACAACCTTTAAACAGTTTTAATAACTATCTCAAAAATTGTCGCTCTGATGCAAACAACTGCTGAGTTATCTACTCAAATTTGTTGAACAAAACGACTTACGTATTTTAAACAAGCTAACCTTTAGCCCGGTAAGCAAATTAAAAAAAAAAACGCAATATGTAGGCTACAGGAGAACGGAGATGTCGAGTAACCAAAACAAATACGTTAAACAAATTCGTACACGTTATTTATCTATTTAACTCTAGAATTAAAGGATATACAACGAGAAACACCGTTTGACAACCTTTAAACAGTTTTAATAACTATCTCAAAAATTGTCGCTCTAATGCAAACAACTGATGAGTTATCTACTTAAATTTGATGAACAAAACGACTTACGTATTTTAAACATGCTAACCTTTAGCCCGGTAAGCAAATTAAAAAAAAAAACGCAATATGTAGGCTACACGAGAACGGAGACGTCGAGTAACCAAAACAAATGCGTTAAACAAATTCGTACATGTTATTTATCAATTTAACTCTAGAATTAAAGGACATACAACAAGAAACAACGTTTGACAACCTTTAAACAGTTTTAATAACTATCTCAAAAATTATCGCTCTGATGCAAACAACTGATGAGTTATCTAGTTAAATTTGTTGAACAAAACGACTTACGTATTTTAAACATGCTAACCTTTAGCCCGGTAAGCAAATTAAAAAAAAAACGCAATATGTAGGCTACACGAGAACGGAGACGTCGAGTAACCATCACAAATGCGTTAAACAAATTCGTACACGTTATTTATAAATTTAACTCTAGAATTAAAGGATATACAACAAGAAACAACGTTTGATAACCTTTAAACAGTTTTAATAACTATCTCAAAAATTGTCGCTCTGATGCAAACAACTGATGAGTTATCTACTCAAATTTGTTCAACAAAACGACTTACGTATTTTAAACATGCTAACCTTTAGCCCGGTAAGCAAATTAAAAAAATAACGCAATATGTAGGCTACACGAGAACGGAGATGTCGAGTAACTAAAACAAATGCGTTAAACAAATTCGTACACGTTATTTATCAATTTAACTCTAGAATTAAAGGATATACAACGAGAAACAACGTTTGACAACTTTTAAACAGTTTTAATAACTATCTCAAAAATTATCGCTCTGATGCAAACAACTGATGAGTTATCTACTTAAATTTGTTGAACAAAACGACTTACGTATTTTAAGCATGCTAACCTTTAGCCCGGTAAGCAAATTAAAAAAAAAACGCAATATGTAGGCTACACGAGAACGGAGACGTCGAGTAACCAAAACAAATACGTTAAACAAATTCGTACACGTTATTTATCAATTTAACTCTAGAATTAAAGGATATACAACGAGAAACAACGTTTGACAACCTTTAAACAGTTTTAATAACTATCTCAAAAATTATCGCTCTGATGCAAACAACTGATGAGCTATCTACTTAAATTTGTTGAACAAAACGACTTACGTATTTTAAGCATGCTAACCTTTAGCCCGGTAAGCAAATTAAAAAAAAACGCAATATGTAGGCTACAGGAGAACGGAGACGTCGAGTAACCAAAACAAATACGTTAAACAAATTCGTACACGTTATTTATCAATTTAACTCTAGAATTAAAGGATATACAACGAGAAACAACGTTTGACAACCTTTAAACAGTTTTAATAACTATCTCAAAAATTGTCGCTCTGATGCAAACAACTGATGAGTTATCTACTTAAATTTGATGAACAAAACGACTTACGTATTTTAAACATGCTAACCTTTAGCCCGGTAAGCAAATTAAAAAAAAAACGCAATATGTAGGCTACACGAGAACGGAGACATCGAGTAACCAAAACAAATGCGTTAAACAAATTCGTACACGTTATTTATAAATTTAACTATAGAATTAAAGGATATACAACGAGAAACAACGTTTGACAACCTTTAAAGAGTTTTAATAACTATCTCAAAAATTATCGCTCTGATGCAAACAACTGATGAGTTATCTACTTAAATTTGTTGAACAAAACGACTTACGTATTTTAAACATGCTAACCTTTAGCCCGGTAAGCAAATTAAAAAAAAAACGCAATATGTAGGCTACACTAGAACGGAGACGTCGAGTAACCAAAACAAATGCGTTAAACAAATTCGTACACGTTATTTATCAATTTAACTCTAGAATTAAAGGCTATACAACGAGAAACAACGTTTGACAACCTTTAAACAGTTTTAATAACTATCTCAAAAATTGTCGCTCTGATGCAAACAACTGATGAGTTATCTACTCAAATTTGTTGAACAAAACGACTTACGTATTTTAAACATGCTAACCTTTAGCCCGGTAAGCAAATTAAAAAAAAAAACGTAATATGTAGGCTACACGAGAACGGAGACGTCGAGTAACCAAAACAAATGCGTTAAACAAATTCGTACACGTTATTTATAAATTTAACTCTAGAATTAAAGGATATACAACGAGAAACAACGTTTGACAACCTTTAAACAGTTTTAATAACTATCCCAAAAATTGTCGCTCTGATGCAAACAACTGATAAGTTATCTACTTAAATTTGTTGTACAAAACGACTTACGTATTTTAAGCATGCTAACCTTTAGCCCGGTAAGCAAATTAAAAAAAAAAAACGCAATATGTAGGCTACACGAGAACGGAGACGTCGAGTAACCAAAACAAATGCGTTAAACAAATTCGTACACGTTATTTATAAATTTAACTATAGAATTAAAGGATATACAACGAGAAACAACGTTTGACAACCTTTAAAGAGTTTTAATAACTATCTCAAAAATTATCGCTCTGATGCAAACAACTGATGAGTTATCTACTTAAATTTGTTGAACAAAACGACTTACGTATTTTAAACATGCTAACCTTTAGCCCGATAAGCAAATTAAAAAAAAACGCAATATGTAGGCTACACGAGAACGGAGACGTCGAGTAACCAAAACAAATGCGTTAAACAAATTCGTACATGTTATTTATCAATTTAACTCTAGAATTAAAGGATATACAACAAGAAACAACGTTTGACAACCTTTAAACAGTTTTAATAACTATCTCAAAAATTATCGCTCTGATGCAAACAACTGATGAGTTATCTAGTTAAATTTGTTGAACAAAACGACTTACGTATTTTAAACATGCTAACCTTTAGCCCGGTAAGCAAATTAAAAAAAACGCAATATGTAGGCTACACGAGAACGGAGACGTCGAGTAACCATCACAAATGCGTTAAACAAATTCGTACACGTTATTTATCAATTTAACTCTAGAATTAAAGGATATACAACAAGAAACAACGTTTGACAACCTTTAAACAGTTTTAATAACTATCTCAAAAATTGTCGCTCTGATGCAAACAACTGATGAGTTATCTACTTAAATTTGTTGAACAAAACGACTTACGTATTTTAAACATGCTAACCTTTAGCCCGGTAAGCAAATTAAAAAAAAACGCAATATGTAGGCTACACGAGAACGGAGACGTCGAGTAACCAAAACAAATGCGTTAAACAAATTCGTACACGTTATTTATCAATTTAACTCTAGAATTAAAGGATACACAACGAGAAACAACGTTTGACAACCTTTAAACAGTTTTAATAACTATCTCAAAAACTATCGCTCTGATGCAAACAACTGATGAGTTATCTACTTAAATTTGTTGAACAAAACGACTTACGTATTTTAAGCATGCTAACCTTTAGCCCGGTAAGCAAATTAAAAAAAAAACGTAATATGTAGGCTACACGAGCACGGAGACGTCGAGTAACCAAAACAAATGCGATAAACAAATTCGTACACGTTATTTATCAATTTAACTCTAGAATTAAGGGATATACAACGAGAAACAAAGTTTGACAACCTTTAAACAGTTTTAATAACTATCTCAAAAATTGTCGCTCTGATGCAAACAACTGATGAGTTATCTACTCAAATTTGTTGAACAAAACGACTTACGTATTTTAAGCATGCTAACCTTTAGCCCGGTAAGCAAATTAAAAAAAAACGCAATATGTAGGCTACACGAGAATGGAGACGTCGAGTAACCAAAACAAATACGTTAAACAAATTCGTACACGTTATTTATCAATTTAACTCTAGAATTAAAGGATATACAACGAGAAACAACGTTTGACAAAATTTAAACAGTTTTAATAACTATCTCAAAAATTATCGCTCTGATGCAAACAACTGATGAGTTATCTACTTAAATTTGTTGAACAAAACGACTTACGTATTTTAAGCATGCTAACCTTTAGCCCGGTAAGCAAATTAAAAAAAACGCAATATGTAGGCTACACGAGAACGGAGACGTCGAGTAACCAAAAAAAATACGTTAAACAAATTCGTACACGTTATTTATCAATTTAACTCTAGAATTAAAGGATATACAACGAGAAACAACGTTTGACAACCTTTAAACAGTTTTAATAACTATCTCAAAAATTATCGCTCTGATGCAAACAACTGATGAGCTATCTACTTAAATTTGTTGAAAAAAACGACTTACGTATTTTAAGCATGCTAACCTTTAGCCCGGTAAGCAAATTAAAAAAAAAAACGCAATATGTAGGCTACACGAGAACGGAGACGTCGAGTTACCAAAACAAATACGTTAAACAAATTCGTACACGTTATTTATCAATTTAACTCTAGAATTAAAGGATATACAACGAGAAACAACGTTTGACAACCTTTAAACAGTTTTAATAACTATCTCAAAAATTGTCGCTCTGATGCAAACAACTGATGAGTTATCTACTTAAATTTGATGAACAAAACGACTTACGTATTTTAAACATGCTAACCTTTAGCCCGGTAAGCAAATTAAAAAAAAAACGCAATATGTAGGCTACACGAGAACGGAGACGTCGAGTAACCAAAACAAATGCGTTAAACAAATTCGTACACGTTATTTATCAATTTAACTCTAGAATTAAAGGATATACAACGAGAAACACCGTTTGACAACCTTTAAACAGTTTTAATAACTATCTCAAAAATTGTCGCTCTGATGCAAACAACTGATGAGTTATCTACTTAAATTTGATGAACAAAACGACTTACGTATTTTAAACATGCTAACCTTTAGCCCGGTAAGCAAATTAAAAAAAAAAACGCAAATGTAGGCTACACGAGAACGGAGACGTCGAGTAACCAAAACAAATGCGTTAAACAAATTCGTACACGTTATTTATCAATTTAACTCTAGAATTAAAGGATATACAACGAGAAACAACGTTTGACAACCTTTAAACAGTTTTAATAACTATCTCAAAAATTGTCGCTCTGATGCAAACAACTGATGAGTTATCTACTCAAATTTGTTGAACAAAACGACTTACGTATTTTAAACATGCTAACCTTTAGCCCGGTAAGCAAATTAAAAAAAAAACGCAATATGTAGGCTACACCAGAACGGAGACGTCGAGTAACCAAAACAAATGCGTTAAACAAATTCGTACACGTTATTTATAAATTTAACTCTAGAATTAAAGGATATACAACGAGAAACAACGTTTGACAACCTTTAAACAGTTTTAATAACTATCTCAAAAATTGTCGCTCTGATGCAAACAACTGATAAGTTATCTACTTAAATTTGTTGTACAAAACCACTTACGTATTTTAAGCATGCTAACCTTTAGCCCGGTAAGCAAATTAAAAAAAAAACGCAATATGTAGGCTACACGAGAACGGAGACGTCGAGTAACCAAAACAAATGCGTTAAACAAATTCGTACACGTTATTTATAAATTTAACTCTAGAATTAAAGGATATACAACGAGAAACAACGTTTGACAACCTTTAAACAGTTTTAATAACTATCTCAAAAATTGTCGCTCTGATGCAAACAACTGCTGAGTTATCTACTCAAATTTGTTGAACAAAACGACTTACGTATTTTAAACAAGCTAACCTTTAGCCCGGTAAGCAAATTAAAAAAAACGCAATATGTAGGCTACAGGAGAACGGAGACGTCGAGTAACCAAAACAAATACGTTAAACAAATTCGTACACGTTATTTATCTATTTAACTCTAGAATTAAAGGATATACAACGAGAAACAACGTTTGACAACCTTTAAAGAGTTTTAATAACTATCTCAAAAATTATTGCTCTGATGCAAACAACTGATGACTTATCTACTTAAATTTGTTGAACAAAACCACTTACGTATTTTAAGCATGCTAACCTTTAGCCCGGTAAGCAACTTAAAAAAAAAACGCAATATGTAGGCTACACGAGAACGGAGACGTCGAGTAACCAAAACAAATGCGTTAAACAAATTCGTACACGTTATTTATCAATTTAACTCTAGAATTAAAGGATATACAACGAGAAACAACATTTGACAACCTTTAAACAGTTTTAATAACTATCTCAAAAATTATTGCTCTGATGCAAACAACTGATGACTTATCTACTTAAATTTGTTGAACAAAACGACTTACGTATTTTAAGCATACTAACCTTTAGCCCGGTAAGCAAATTAAAAAAAAAACGCAATATGTAGGCTACACGAGAACGGAGACGTCGAGTAACCAAAACAAATGCGTTAAACAAATTCGTACACGTTATTTATCAATTTAGCTCTAGAATTAAAGGATATACAACGAGAAACAACGTTTGACAACCTTTAAACAGTTTTAATAACTATCTCAAAAATTGTCGCTCTGATGCAAACAACTGATGAGTTATCTACTTAAATTTGATGAACAAAACGACTTACGTATTTTAAACATGCTAAACTTTAGCCCGGTAAGCAAATTTAAAAAAAACGCAATATGTAGGCTACACGAGAACGGAGACATCGAGTAACCAAAACAAATGCGTTAAAAAATTCGTACACGTTATTTATCAATTTAACTCTAGAATTAAAGGATATACAACGAGAAACAACGTTTGACAACCTTTAAACAGTTTTAATAACTATCTCAAAAATTGTCGCTCTGATGCAAACAACTGATGAGTTATCTACTTAAATTTGATGAACAAAACGACTTACGTATTTTAAACATGCTAACCTTTAGCCCGGTAAGCAAATTAAAAAAAAACGCAATATGTAGGCTACACGAGAACGGAGACGTCGAGTAACCAAAACAAATGCGTTAAACAAATTCGTACACGTTATTTATCAATTTAACTCTAGAATTAAAGGATATACAACGAGAAACAACGTTTGACAACCTTTAAACAGTTGTAATAACTATCTCAAAAATTATCGCTCTGATGCAAACAACTGATGAGTTATCTACTTAAATTTGTTGAACAAAACGACTTACGTATTTTAAGCATGCTAACCTTTAGCCCGGTAAGCAAATTTAAAAAAAAACGCAATATGTAGGCTACACGAGAACGGAGACGTCGAGTAACCAAAACAAATACGTTAAACAAATTCGTACACGTTATTTATCAATTTAACTCTAGAATTAAAGGATATACAACGAGAAACAACGTTTGACAACCTTTAAACAGTTTTAATAACTATCTCAAAAATTGTCGCTCTGATGCAAACAACTGATGAGTTATCTACTTAAATTTGATGAACAAAACGACTTACGTATTTTAAACATGCTAACCTTTAGCCCGGTAAGCAAATTAAAAAAAAAAGCAATATGTAGGCTACACGAGAACGGAGACGTCGAGTAACCAAAACAAATGCGTTAAACAAATTCGTACACGTTATTTATCAATTTAACTCTAGAATTAAAGGATATACAACGAGAAACAACGTTTGACAACCTTTAAACAGTTTTAATAACTATCTCAAAAATTGTCGCTCTGATGCAAACAACTGATGAGTTATCTACTTAAATTTGTTGAACAAAACGACTTACGTATTTTAAGCATGCTAACCTTTAGCGCGGTAAGCAAATTAAAAAAAAAACGCAATATGTAGGCTACACGAGAACGGAGACGTCGAGTAACCAAAACAAATGCGTTAAAAAAATTCGTACACGTTATTTATCAATTTAACTCTAGAATTAAAGGATATACAACGAGAAACAACGTTTGACAACCTTTAAACAGTTTTAATAACTATCTCAAAAATTGTCGCTCTGATGCAAACAACTATCTACTTAAATTTGATGAACAAAACGACTTACGTATTTTAAACATGCTAACCTTTAGCCCGGTAAGCAAATTAAAAAAAAAACGCAATATGTAGGCTACACGAGAACGGAGAGGTCGAGTAACCAAAACAAATGTGTTAAACAAATTCGTACACGTTATTTATCAATTTAACTCTAGAATTAAAGGATATACAACGAGAAACAACGTTTGACAACCTTTAAACAGTTTTAATAACTATCTCAAAAATTGTCGCTCTGATGCAAACAACTGATGAGTTATCTACTTAAATTTGATGAACAAAACGACTTACGTATTTTAAACATGCTAACCTTTAGCCCGGTAAGCAAATTAAAAAAAAAACGCAATATGTAGGCTACACGAGAACGGAGACGTCGAGTAACCAAAACAAATGCGTTAAATAAATTCGTACACGTTATTTATCAATTTAACTCTAGAATTAAAGGATATACAACGAGAAGCAACGTTTGACAACCTTTAAACAGTTTTAATAACTATCTCAAAAATTGTCGCTCTGATGCAAACAACTGATGAGTTATCTACTCAAATTTGTTGAACAAAACGACTTACGTATTTTAAGCATGCTAACCTTTAGCCCGGTAAGCAAATTAAAAAAAAACGCAATATGTAGGCTACACGAGAACGGAGACGTCGAGTAACCAAAACAAATGCGTTAAACAAATTCGTACACGTTATTTATCAATTTAACTCTAGAATTAAAGGATATACAACGAGAAGCAACGTTTGACAACCTTTAAACAGTTTTAATAACTATCTCAAAAATTGTCGCTCTGATGCAAACAACTGATGAGTTATCTACTCAAATTTATTGAACAAAACGACTTACGTATTTTAAGCATGCTAACCTTTAGCCCGGTAAGCAAATTAAAAAAAAACGAAATATGTAGGCTACACGAGAACGGAGACGTCGAGTAACCAAAACAAATACGTTAAACAAATTCGTACACGTTATTTATCAATTTAACTCTAGAATTAAAGGATATACAACGAGAAACAACGTTTGACAACCTTTAAACAGTTTTAATAACTATCTCAAAAATTATCGCTCTGATGCAAACAACTGATGAGTTATCTACTTAAATTTGTTGAACAAAACGACTTACGTATTTTAAGCATGCTAACCTTTAGCCCGGTAAGCAAATTAAAAAAAAACGCAATATGTAGGCTACACGAGAACGGAGACGTCGAGTAACCAAAACAAATACGTTACACAAATTCGTACACGTTATTTATCAATTTAACTCTAGAATTAAAGGATATACAACGAGAAGCAACGTTTGACAACCTTTAAACAGTTTTAATAACTATCTCAAAAATTGTCGCTCTGATGCAAACAACTGATGAGTTATCTACTTAATTTTGTTGAACAAAACGACTAACGTATTTTAAACATGCTAACCTTTAGCCCGGTAAGCAAATTAAAAAAAAAACGCAATATGTAGGCTACACGAGAACGGAGACGCCGAGTAACCAAAACAAATGCGTTAAACAAATTCGTACACGTTATTTATCAATTTAACTCTAGTATTAAAGGATATACAACGAGAAACAACGTTTGACAACCTTTAAACAGTTTTAATAACTATCTCAAAAATTGTCGCTCTTATGCAAACAACTGATAAGTTATCTCCTTAAATTTGATGAACAAATCGACTTACGTATTTTAAACATGCTAACCTTTAGCCCGGTAAGCAAATTAAAAAAAAAACGCAATATGTCGGCTACACGAGAACGGAGACGTCGAGTAACCAAAACAAATGCGTTAAACAAATTCGTACACGTTATTTATCAATTTAACTCTAGAATTAAAGGATATACAACGAGAAACAACGTTTGACAACCTTTAAACAGTTTTAATAACTATTTCAAAAATTGTCGCTCTGATGCAAACAACTGATGAGTTATCTACTCAAATTTGTTGAACAAAACGACTTACGTATTTTAAGCATGCTAACCTTTAGCCCGGTAAGCAAATTAAAAAAAAACGCAATATGTAGGCTACACGAGAACGGAGACGTCGAGTAACCAAAACAAATGCGTTAAACAAATTCGTACACGTTATTTATCAATTTAACTCTAGAATTAAAGGATATACAACGAGAAACAACGTTTGACAACCTTTAAACAGTTTTAATAACTATCTCAAAAATTGTCGCTCTGATGCAAACAACTGATGAGTTATTTACTCAAATTTGTTGAACAAAACGACTTACGTATTTTAAACATGTTAACCTTTAGCCCGGTAAGCAAATTAAAAAAAAAACGCAATATGTAAGCTACACGAGAACGGAGACGTCGAGTAACCAAAACAAATGCGTTAAACAAATTCGTACACGTTATTTATCAATTTAACTCTAGAATTAAAGGATATACAACGAGAAACAACGTTTGACAACCTTTAAACAGTTTTAATAACTATCTCAAAAATTGTCGCTCTGATGCAAACAACTGATGAGTTATCTACTCAAATTTGTTGAACAAAACGACTTACGTATTTTAAGCATGCTAACCTTTAGCCCGGTAAGCAAATTAAAAAAACGCAATATGTAGGCTACACGAGAACGGAGACGTCGAGTAACCAAAACAAATACGTTAAACAAATTCGTAAACGTTATTTATCAATTTAACTCTAGAATTAAAGGATATACAACGAGAAACAACGTTTGACAACCTTTAAACAGTTTTAATAACTATCTCAAAAATTATCGCTCTGATGCAAACAACTGATGAGTTATCTACTTAAATTTGTTGAACAAAACTACTTACGTATTTTAAGCATGCTAACCTTTAGCCCGGTAAGCAAATTAAAAAAAAAACGCAATATGTAGGCTACACGAGAACGGAGACGTCGAGTAACCAAAACAAATACGTTAAACAAATTCGTACACGTTATTTATCAATTTAACTCTAGAATTAAAGGATATACGTTTGACAACCTTTAAACAGTTTTAATAACTATCTCAAAAATTGTCGCTCTGATGCAAACAACTGATGAGTTATCTACTTAAATTTGATGAACAAAACGACTTACGTATTTTAAACATGCTAACCTTTAGCCCGGTAAGCAAATTAAAAAAAAACGCAATATGTAGGCTACACGAGAACGGAGACGTCGAGTAACCAAAACAAATGCGTTAAACAAATTCGTACACGTTATTTATCAATTTAACTCTAGAATTAAAGGATATACAACGAGAAGCAACGTTTGACAACCTTTAAACAGTTTTAATAACTATCTCAAAAATTGTCGCTCTGATGCAAACAACTGATGAGTTATCTACTCAAATTTATTGAACAAAACGACTTACGTATTTTAAGCATGCTAACCTTTAGCCCGGTAAGCAAATTAAAAAAAAACGCAATATGTAGGCTACACGAGAACGGAGACGTCGAGTAACCAAAACAAATACGTTAAACAAATTCGTACACGTTATTTATCAATTTAACTCTAGAATTAAAGGATATACAACGAGAAACAACGTTTGACAACCTTTAAACAGTTTTAATAACTATCTCAAAAATTATCGCTCTGATGCAAACAACTGATGAGTTATCTACTTAAATTTGTTGAACAAAACGACTTACGTATTTTAAGCATGCTAACCTTTAGCCCGGTAAGCAAATTAAAAAAAAACGCAATATGTAGGCTACACGAGAACGGAGACGTCGAGTAACCAAAACAAATACGTTACACAAATTCGTACACGTTATTTATCAATTTAACTCTAGAAATAAAGGATATACAACGAGAAGCAACGTTTGACAACCTTTAAACAGTTTTAATAACTATCTCAAAAATTGTCGCTCTGATGCAAACAACTGATGAGTTATCTACTTAATTTTGTTGAACAAAACGACTAACGTATTTTAAACATGCTAACCTTTAGCCCGGTAAGCAAATTAAAAAAAAAACGCAATATGTAGGCTACACGAGAACGGAGACGCCGAGTAACCAAAACAAATGCGTTAAACAAATTCGTACACGTTATTTATCAATTTAACTCTAGTATTAAAGGATATACAACGAGAAACAACGTTTGACAACCTTTAAACAGTTTTAATAACTATCTCAAAAATTGTCGCTCTTATGCAAACAACTGATAAGTTATCTCCTTAAATTTGATGAACAAATCGACTTACGTATTTTAAACATGCTAACCTTTAGCCCGGTAAGCAAATTAAAAAAAAAACGCAATATGTCGGCTACACGAGAACGGAGACGTCGAGTAACCAAAACAAATGCGTTAAACAAATTCGTACACGTTATTTATCAATTTAACTCTAGAATTAAAGGATATACAACGAGAAACAACGTTTGACAACCTTTAAACAGTTTTAATAACTATTTCAAAAATTGTCGCTCTGATGCAAACAACTGATGAGTTATCTACTCAAATTTGTTGAACAAAACGACTTACGTATTTTAAGCATGCTAACCTTTAGCCCGGTAAGCAAATTAAAAAAAAACGCAATATGTAGGCTACACGAGAACGGAGACGTCGAGTAACCAAAACAAATGCGTTAAACAAATTCGTACACGTTATTTATCAATTTAACTCTAGAATTAAAGGATATACAACGAGAAACACCGTTTGACAACCTTTAAACAGTTTTAATAACTATCTCAAAAATTGTCGCTCTGATGCAAACAACTGATGAGTTATCTACTCAAATTTGTTGAACAAAACGACTTACGTATTTTAAACATGTTAACCTTTAGCCCGGTAAGCAAATTAAAAAAAAAACGCAATATGTAAGCTACACGAGAACGGAGACGTCGAGTAACCAAAACAAATGCGTTAAACAAATTCGTACACGTTATTTATCAATTTAACTCTAGAATTAAAGGATATACAACGAGAAACAACGTTTGACAACCTTTAAACAGTTTTAATAACTATCTCAAAAATTGTCGCTCTGATGCAAACAACTGATGAGTTATCTACTCAAATTTGTTGAACAAAACGACTTACGTATTTTAAGCATGCTAACCTTTAGCCCGGTAAGCAAATTAAAAAAACGCAATATGTAGGCTACACGAGAACGGAGACGTCGAGTAACCAAAACAAATACGTTAAACAAATTCGTAAACGTTATTTATCAATTTAACTCTAGAATTAAAGGATATACAACGAGAAACAACGTTTGACAACCTTTAAACAGTTTTAATAACTATCTCAAAAATTATCGCTCTGATGCAAACAACTGATGAGTTATCTACTTAAATTTGTTGAACAAAACTACTTACGTATTTTAAGCATGCTAACCTTTAGCCCGGTAAGCAAATTAAAAAAAAAACGCAATATGTAGGCTACACGAGAACGGAGACGTCGAGTAACCAAAACAAATACGTTAAACAAATTCGTACACGTTATTTATCAATTTAACTCTAGAATTAAAGAATATACGTTTGACAACCTTTAAACAGTTTTAATAACTATCTCAAAAATTGTCGCTCTGATGCAAACAACTGATGAGTTATCTACTTAAATTTGATGAACAAAACGACTTACGTATTTTAAACATGCTAACCTTTAGCCCGGTAAGCAAATTAAAAAAAAAACGCAATATGTAGGCTACACGAGAACGGAGACGTCGAGTAACCAAAAAAAATGCGTTAAACAAATTCGTACACGTTATTTATCAATTTAACTCTAGAATTAAAGGATATACAACGAGAAACAACGTTTGACAACCTTTAAACAGTTTTAATAACTATCTCAAAAATTGTCGCTCTGATGCAAACAACTGATGAGTTATCTACTTAAATTTGATGAACAAAACGACTTACGTATTTTAAGCATGCTAAGCTTTAGCCCGGTAAGCAAATTAAAAAAAAAACGCAATATGTAGGCTACACGAGAACGGAGACGTCGAGTAACCAAAACAAATGCGTTAAACAAACTCGTACACGTTATTTATCAATTTAACTCTAGAATTAAAGGATATACAACGAGAAACAACGTTTGACAACCTTTAAACAGTTTTAATAACTATCTCAAAAATTGTCGCTCTGATGCAAACAACTGATGAGTTATCTACTCAAATTTGTTGAACAAAACGACTTACGTATTTTAAACATGTTAACCTTTAGCCCGGTAAGCAAATAAAAAAAAAAAACGCAATATGTAGGCTACACGAGAACGGAGACTTCGAGTAACCAAAACAAATGCGTTAAACAAATTCGTACACGTTATTTATCAATTTAACTCTAGAATTAAAGGATATACAACGAGAAACAACGTTTGACAACCTTTAAACAGTTTTAATAACTATCTCAAAAATTATCGCTCTGATGCAAACAACTGATGAGTTATCTACTTAAATTTGTTGAACAAAACGACTTACGTATTTTAAGCATGCTAACCTTTAGCCCGGTAAGCAAATTAAAAAAAAAAACGCAATATGTAGGCTACACGAGAACGGAGACGTCGAGTAACCAAAACAAATACGTTAAACAAATTCGTACACGTTATTTATCAATTTAACTCTAGAATTAAAGGATATACAACGAGAAACAACGTTTGACAACCTTTAAACAGTTTTAATAACTATCTCAAAAATTGTCGCTCTGATGCAAACAACTGATGAGTTATCTACTTAAATTTGATGAACAAAACGACTTACGTATTTTAAACATGCTAACCTTTAGCCCGGTAAGCAAATTAAAAAAAAAAACGCAATATGTAGGCTACACGAGAACGGAGACGTCGAGTAACCAAAACAAATGCGTTAAACAAATTCGTACACGTTATTTATCAATTTAACTCTAGAATTAAAGGATATACAACGAGAAACAACGTTTGACAACCTTTAAACAGTTTTAATAACTATCTCAAAAATTGTCGCTCTGATGCAAACAAGTGATGAGTTATCTACTTAAATTTGATGAACAAAACGACTTACGTATTTTAAGCATGCTAACCTTTAGCCCGGTAAGCAAATTAAAAAAAAACGCAATATGTAGGCTACACGAGAACGGAGACGTCGAGTAACCAAAACAAATGCGTTAAACAAATTCGTACACGTTATTTATCAATTTAACTCTAGAATTAAAGGATATACAACGAGAAACAACGTTTGACAACCTTTAAACAGTTTTAATAACTATCTCAAAAATTGTCGCTCTGATGCAAACAACTGATGAGTTATCTACTCAAATTTGTTGAACAAAACGACTTACGTATTTTAAACATGTTAACCTTTAGCCCGGTAAGCAAATTAAAAAAAAAAACGCAATATGTAGGCTACACGAGAACGGAGACGTCGAGTAACCAAAACAAATGCGTTAAACAAATTCGTACACGTTATTTATCAATTTAACTCTAGAATTAAAGGATATACAACGAGAAACAACGTTTGACAACCTTTAAACAGTTTTAATAACTATCTCAAAAATTGTTGCTCAGATGCAAACAACTGATGAGTTATCTACTCAAATTTGTTGAACAAAACGACTTACGTATTTTAAGCATGCTAACCTTTAGCCCGGTAAGCAAATTAAAAAAAAACGCAATATGTAGGCTACACGAGAACGGAGACGTCGAGTAACCAAACCAAATACGTTAAACAAACTCCTACACGTTATTTATCAATTTAACTCTAGAATTAAAGGATATACAACGAAAAACAACGTTTGACAACCTTTAAACAGTTTTAATAACTATCTCAAAAATTATCGCTCTGATGCAAACAACTGATGAGTTATCTACTTAAATTTGTTGAACAAAACGACTTACGTATTTTAAGCATGCTAACCTTTAGCCCGGTAAGCAAATTAAAAAAAAACGCAATATGTAGGCTACACGAGAATGGAGACGTCGAGTAACCAAAACAAATACGTTACACAAATTCGTACACGTTATTTATCAATTTAACTCTAGAATTAAAGGATATACAACGAGAAACAACGTTTGACAACCTTTAAACAGTTTTAATAACTATCTCAAAAATTGTCGCTCTGATGCAAACAACTACTTAAATTTGTTGAACAAAACGGCTTACGTATTTTAAACATGCTAACCTTTAGCCCGGTAAGCAAATTAAAAAAAAAACGCAATATGTAGGCTACACGAAAACGGACACGTCGAGTAACCAAAACAAATGCGTTAAACAAATTCGTACACGTTATTTATCAATTTAACTCTAGAATTAAAGGATATACAACGAGAAACAACGTTTGACAACCTTTAAACAGTTTTAATAACTATCTCAAAAATTGTCGCTCTGATGCAAACAACTGATGAGTTATCTACTTAAATTTGATGAACAAAACGACTTACGTATTTCAAACATGCTAACCTTTAGCCCGGTAAGCAAATTAAAAAAAAAACGCAATATGTAGGCTACACGAGAACGGAGACGTCGAGTAACCAAAACAAATGCGTTAAACAAATTCGTACACGTTATTTATCAATTTAACTCTAGAATTAAAGGATATACAACGAGAAACAACGTTTGACAACCTTTAAACAGTTTTAATAACTATCTCAAAAATTGTCGCTCTGATGCAAACAACTGATGAGTTATCTACTCAAATTTGTTGAACAAAACGACTTACGTATTTTAAACATGTTAACCTTTAGCCCGGTAAGCAAATTTAAAAAAAACGCAATATGTAGGCTACACGAGAACGGAGACGTCGAGTAACCAAAACAAATGCGTTAAACAAATTCGTACACGTTATTTATCAATTTAACTCTAGAATTAAAGGATATACAACGAGAAACAACGTTTGACAACCTTTAAACAGTTTTAATAACTATCTCAAAAATTGTCGCTCTGATGCAAACAACTGATGAGTTATCTACTCAAATTTGTTGAACAAAACGACTTACGTATTTTAAGCATGCTAACCTTTAGCCCGGTAAGCAAATTAAAAAAAAACGCAATATGTAGGCTACACGAGAACGGAGACGTCGAGTAACCAAAACAAATACGTTAAACAAACTCCTACACGTTATTTATCAATTTAACTCTAGAATTAAAGGATATACAACGAAAAACAACGTTTGACAACCTTTAAACAGTTTTAATAACTATCTCAAAAATTATCGCTCTGATGCAAACAACTGATGAGTTATCTACTTAAATTTGTTGAACAAAACGACTTACGTATTTTAAGCATGCTAACCTTTAGCCCGGTAAGCAAATTAAAAAAAAACGCAATATGTAGGCTACACGAGAACGGAGACGTCGAGTAACCAAAACAAATACGTTACACAAATTTGTACACGTTATTTATCAATTTAACTCTAGAATTAAAGGATATACAACGAGAAACAACGTTTGACAACTTTTAAACAGTTTTAATAACTATCTCAAAAATTGTCGCTCTGATGCAAACAACTGATGAGTTATCTACTTAAATTTGTTGAACAAAACGGCTTACGTATTTTAAACATGCTAACCTTTAGCCCGGTAAGCAAATTAAAAAAAAACGCAATATGTAGGCTACACGAAAACGGAGACGTCGAGTAACCAAAACAAATGCGTTAAACAAATTCGTACACGTTATTTATCAATTTAACTCTAGAATTAAAGGATATACAACGAGAAACAACGTTTGACAACCTTTAAACAGTTTTAATAACTATCTCAAAAATTGTCGCTCTGATGCAAACAACTAATGAGTTATCTACTCAAATTTGTTGAACAAAACGACTTACGTATTTTAAGCATGCTAACCTTTAGCCCGGTAAGCAAATTAAAAAAAAACGCAATATGTAGGCTACACGAGAACGGAGACGTCGAGTAACCAAAACAAATGCGTTAAACAAATTCGTACACGTTATTTATCAATTTAACTCTAGAATTAAAGGATATACAACGAGAAACAACGTTTGACAACCTTTAAACAGTTTTAATAACTATCTCAAAAATTGTCGCTCTGATGCAAACAACTGATGAGTTATCTACTCAAATTTGTTGAACAAAACGACTTACGTATTTTAAACATGTTAACCTTTAGCCCGGTAAGCAAATTAAAAAAAAACGCAATATGTAGGCTACACGAGAACGGAGACGTCGAGTAACCAAAACAAATGCGTTAAACAAATTCGTACACGTTATTTATCAATTTAACTCTAGAATTAAAGGATATACAACGAGAAACAACGTTTGACAACCTTTAAACAGTTTTAATAACTATCTCAAAAATTGTCGCTCTGATGCAAACAACTGATGAGTTATCTACTCAAATTTGTTGAACAAAACGACTTACGTATTTTAAGCATGCTAACCTTTAGCCCGGTAAGCAAATTAAAAAAACGCAATATGTAGGCTACACGAGAACGGAGACGTCGAGTAACCAAAACAAATACGTTAAACAAATTCGTACACGTTATTTATCAATTTAACTCTAGAATTAAAGGATATTTAACGAGAAACAACGTTTGACAACCTTTAAACAGTTTTAATAACTATCTCAAAAATTATCGCTCTGATGCAAACAACTGATGAGTTATCTACTTAAATTGGTTGAACAAAACGACTTACGTATTTTAAGCATGCTAACCTTTAGCCCGGTAAGCAAATTAAAAAAAAAACGCAATAAGTAGGCTACACGAGAACGGAGACGTCGAGTAACCAAAGCAAATACGTTAAACAAATTCGTACACGTTATTTATCAATTTAACTCTAGAATTAAAGGATATACAACGAGAAACAACGTTTGACAACCTTTAAACAGTTTTAATAACTATCTCAAAAATTGTCGCTCTGATGCAAACAACTGATGAGTTATCTACTTAAATTTGATGAACAAAACGACTTACGTATTTTAAACATGCTAACCTTTAGCCCGGTAAGCAAATTAAAAAAAAAACGCAATATGTAGGCTACACGAGAACGGAGACGTCGAGTGACCAAAACAAATGCGTTAAACAAATTCGTACACGTTATTTATCAATTTAACTCTAGAATTAAAGGATATACAACGAGAAACAACGTTTGACAACCTTTAAACAGTTTTAATAACTATCTCAAAAATTGTCGCTTTTGATGCAAACAACTGATGAATTATCTACTTAAATTTGATGAACAAAACGACTTACGTATTTTAAGCATGCTAACCTTTAGCCCGGTAAGCAAATTAAAAAAAACGCAATATGTAGGCTACACGAGAACGGAGACGTCGAGTAACCAAAACAAATGCGTTAAACAAATTCGTACACGTTATTTATCAATTTAACTCTAGAATTAAAGGATATACAACGAGAAACAACGTTTGACAACCTTTAAACAGTTTTAATAACTATCTCAAAAATTGTCGCTCTGATGCAAACAACTGATGAGTTATCTACTCAAATTTGTTGAACAAAACGACTTACGTATTTTAAACATGTTAACCTTTAGCCCGGTAAGCAAATTAAAAAAAAAAAACCCAATATGTAGGCTACACGAGAACGGAGACGTCGAGTAACCAAAACAAATGCGTTAAACCAATTCGTACACGTTATTTATCAATTTAACTCTAGAATTAAAGGATATACAACGAGAAACAACGTTTGACAACCTTTAAACAGTTTTAATAACTATCTCAAAAATTATCGCTCTGATGCAAACAACTGATGAGTTATCTACTTAAATTTGTTGAAAAAAACGACTTACGTATTTTAAGCATGCTAACCTTTAGCCCGGTAAGCAAATTAAAAAAAAAACGCAATATGTAGGCTACACGAGAACGGAGACGTCGAGTAACCAAAACAAATACGTTAAACAAATTTGTACACGTTATTTATCAATTTAACTCTAGAATTAAAGGATATACAACGAGAAACAACGTTTGACAACCTTTAAACAGTTTTAATAACTATCTCAAAAATTGTCGCTCTGATGCAAACAACTGATGAGTTATCTACTTAAATTTGATGAACAAAACGACTTACGTATTTTAAACATGCTAACCTTTAGCCCGGTAAGCAAATTAAAAAAAAAACGCAATATGTAGGCTACACGAGAACGGAGACGTCGAGTAACCAAAACAAATGCGTTAAACAAATTCGTACACGTTATTTATCAATTTAACTCTAGAATTAAAGGATATACAACGAGAAACAACGTTTGACAACCTTTAAACAGTTTTAATAACTATCTCAAAAATTGTCGCTCTGATGCAAACAACTGATGAGTTATCTACTTAAATTTGATAAACAAAACGACTTACGTATTTTAAGCATGCTAACCTTTAGCCCGGTAAGCAAATTAAAAAAAACGCAATATGTAGGCTACACGAGAACGGAGACGTCGAGTAACCAAAACAAATGCGTTAAACAAATTCGTACACGTTATTTATCAATTTAACTCTAGAATTAAAGGATATACAACGAGAAACAACGTTTGACAACCTTTAAACAGTTTTAATAACTATCTCAAAAATTGTCGCTCTGATGCAAACAACTGATGAGTTATCTACTTAAATTTGATGAACAAAACGACTTACGTATTTTAAACATGATAACCTTTAGCCCGGTAAGCAAATTAAAAAAAAAACGCAATATGTAGGCTACACGAGAACGGAGACGTCGAGTAACCAAAACAAATGCGTTAAACAAATTCGTACACGTTATTTATCAATTTAACTCTAGAATTAAAGGATACACAACGAGGAACAACGTTTGACAACCTTTAAACAGTTTTAATAACTATCTCAAAAATTGTCGCTCTGATGCAAACAACTGATGAGTTATCTACTTAAATTTGATGAACAAAACGACTTACGTATTTTAAACATGCTAACCTTTAGCCCGGTAAGCAAATTAAAAAAAAACGCAATATGTAGGCTACACGAGAACGGAGACATTGAGTAACCAAAACAAATGCGTTAAACAAATTCGTACACGTTATTTATCAATTTAACTCTAGAATTAAAGGATATACAACGAGAAACAACGTTTGACAACCTTTAAACAGTTTTAATAACTATCTCAAAAATTGTCGCTCTGATGCAAACAACTGATGAGTTATCTACTTAAATTTGATGAACAAAACGACTTACGTATTTTAAACATGCTAACCTTTAGCCCGGTAAGCAAATTAAAAAAAAAACGCAATATGTAGGCTACACGAGAACGGAGACGTCGAGTAACCAAAACAAATGCGTTAAACAAATTCGTATACGTTATTTATCAATTTAACTCTAGAATTAAAGGATATACAACGAGAAACAACGTTTGACAACCTTTAAACAGTTTTAATAACTATCTCAAAAATTGTCGCTCTGATGCAAACAACTGATGAGTCATCTACTCAAATTTGTTGAACAAAACGACTTACGTATTTTAAACATGCTATCCTTTAGCCCGGTAAGCAAATTAAAAAAATAAACGCAATATGTAGGCTACACGAGAACGGAGACGTCGAGTAACCAAAACAAATGCGTTAAACAAATTCGTACACGTTATTTATCAATTTAACTCTAGAATTAAAGGATATACAACGAGAAACAACGTTTGACAACCTTTAAAATGTTTTAATAACTATCTCAAAAATTGTCGCTCTGATGCAAACAACTGATGAGTTATCTACTTAAATTTGTTGAACAAAACGACTTACGTATTTTAAGCATGCTAACCTTTAGCGCGGTAAGCAAATAAAAAAAAAAAAAACCCAATATGTAGGCTACACGAGAACGGAGACGTCGAGTAACCAAAACAAATGCGTTAAACAAATTCGTACACGTTATTTATCAATTTAACTCTAGAATTAAAGGATATACAACGAGAAACAACGTTTGACAACCTTTAAACAGTTTTAATAACTATCTCAAAAATTGTCGCTCTGATGCAAACAACTGATGAGTTATCTACTTAAATTTGATGAACAAAACGACTTACGTATTTTAAACATGCTAACCTTTAGCCCGGTAAGCAAATTAAAAAAAAACGCAATATGTAGGCTACACGAGAACGGAGACGTCGAGTAACCAAAACAAATGCGTTAAACAAATTCGTACACGTTATTTATCAATTTAACTCTAGAATTAAAGGATATACAACGAGAAACAACGTTTGACAACCTTTAAACAGTTTTAATAACTATCTCAAAAATTGTCGCTCTGATGCAAACAACTGATGAGTTATCTACTTAAATTTGATGAACAAAACGACTTACGTATTTTAAACATGCTAACCTTTAGCCCGGTAAGCAAATTAAAAAAAAAACGCAATATGTAGGCTACACGAGAACGGAGACGTCGAGTAACCAAAACAAATGCGTTAAAAAAATTCGTACACGTTATTTATCAATTTAACTCAAGAATTAAAGGATATACAACGAGAAACAACGTTTGACAACCTTTAAACAGTTTTAATAACTATCTCAAAAGTTGTCGCTCTGATGCAAACAACTGATGAGTTATCTACTCAAATTTGTTGAACAAAACGACTTGTGTATTTTAAACATGCTAACCTTTAGCCCGGTAAGCAAATTAAAAAAAAAAACGCAATATGTAGGCAACACGAGAACGGAGACGTCGAGTAACCAAAACAAATGCGTTAAACAAATTCGTACACGTTATTTATCAATTTAACTCTAGAATTAAAGGATATACAACGAGAAACAACGTTTGACAACCTTTAAACAGTTTTAATAACTATCTCAAAAATTGTCGCTCTGATGCAAACAACTGATGAGTTATCTACTTAAATTTGTTGAACAAAACGACTTACGTATTTTAAGCATGCTAACCTTTAGCGCGGTAAGCAAATTAAAAAAAAAACGCAATATGTAGGCTACACGAGAACGGAGACGTCGAGTAACCAAAACAAATGCGTTAAACAAATTCGTACACGTTATTTATCAATTTAACTCTAGAATTAAAGGATATACAACGAGAAACAACGTTTGACAACCTTTAAACAGTTTTAATAACTATCTCAAAAATTGTCGCTCTGATGCAAACAACTGATGAGTTATCTACTTAAATTTGATGAACAAAACGACTTACGTATTTTAAACATGCTAACCTTTAGCCCGGTAAGCAAATTAAAAAAAAAAACGCAATATGTAGGCTACACGAGAACGGAGACGTCGAGTAACCAAAACAAATGCGTTAAACAAATTCGTACACGTTATTTATCAATTTAACTCTAGAATTAAAGGATATACAACGAGAAACAACGTTTGACAACCTTTAAACAGTTTTAATAACTATCTCAAAAATTTTCGCTCTGATGCAAACAACTGATGAGTTATCTACTTAAATTTGTTGAACAAAACGACTTACGTATTTTAAGCATGCTAACCTTTAGCCCGGTAAGCAAATTAAAAAAAACGCAATATGTAGGCTACACGAGAACGGAGACGTCGAGTAGCCAAAACAAATACGTTAAACAAATTCGCACACGTTATTTATCAATTTAACTCTAGAATTAAAGGATATACAACGAGAAACAACGTTTGACAACCTTTAAACAGTTTTAATAACTATCTCAAAAATTATCGCTCTGATGCAAACAACTGATGAGTTATCTACTTAAATTTGTTGAACAAAACGACTTACGTATTTTAAGCATGCTCACCTTTAGCCCGGTAAGCAAATTAAAAAAAAACGCAATATGTAGGCTACACGAGAACGGAGACGTCGAGTAACCAAAACAAATGCGTTAAACAAATTCGTACACGTTATTTATCAATTTAACTCTAGAATTAAAGGATATACAACGAGAAACAACGTTTGACAACCTTTAAACAGTTTTAATAACTATCTCAAAAATTGTCGCTCTGATGCAAACAACTGATGAGTTATCTACTTAAATTTGATGAACAAAACGACTTACGTATTTTAAACATGCTAACCTTTAGCCCGGTAAGCAAATTAAAAAAAAAACGCAATATGTAGGCTACACGAGAACGGAGACGTCGAGTAACCAAAACAAATGCGTTAAACAAATTCGTACACGTTATTTATCAATTTAACTCTAGAATTAAAGGATATACAACGAGAAACAACGTTTGACAACCTTTAAACAATTTTAATAACTATCTCAAAAATTGTCGCTCTGATGCAAACAACTGATGAGTTATCTACTTAAATTTGATGAACAAAACGACTTACGTATTTTAAACATGCTAACCTTTAGCCCGGTAAGCAAATTAAAAAAAAAACGCAATATGTAGGCTACACGAGAACGGAGACGTCGAGTAACCAAAACAAATGCGTTAAACAAATTCGTACACGTTATTTATCAATTTAACTCTAGAATTAAAGGATATACAACGAGAAACAACGTTTGACAACCTCTAAACAGTTTTAATAACTATCTCAAAAATTGTCGCTCTGATGCAAACAACTGATGAGTTATCTACTTAAATTTGATGAACAAAACGACTTACGTATTTTAAACATGCTAACCTTTAGCCCGGTAAGCAGATTAAAAAAAAAACGCAATATGTAGGCTACACGAGAACGGAGACGTCGAGTAACCAAAACAAATGCGTTAAACACGTTATTTATCAATTTAACTCTAGAATTAAAGGATATACAACGAGAAACAACGTTTGACAACCTTTAAACAGTTTTAATAACTATCTCAAAAATTGTCGCTCTGATGCAAACAACTGATGAGTTATCTACTTAAATTTGATGAACAAAACGACTTACGTATTTTAAACATGCTAACCTTTAGCCCGGTAAGCAAATTAAAAAAAAAACGCAATATGTAGGCTACACGAGAACGGAGACGTCGAGTAACCAAAACAAATGCGTTAAAAAAATTCGTACACGTTATTTATCAATTTAACTCAAGAATTAAAGGATATACAACGAGAAACAACGTTTGACAACCTTTAAACAGTTTTAATAACTATCTCAAAAATTGTCGCTCTGATGCAAACAACTGATGAGTTATCTACTCAAATTTGTTGAACAAAACGACTTGTGTATTTTAAACATGCTAACCTTTAGCCCGGTAAGCAAATTAAAAAAAAAAACGCAATATGTAGGCAACACGAGAACGGAGACGTCGAGTAACCAAAACAAATGCGTTAAACAAATTCGTACACGTTATTTATCAATTTAACTCTAGAATTAAAGGATATACAACGAGAAACAACGTTTGACAACCTTTAAACAGTTTTAATAACTATCTCAAAAATTGTCGCTCTGATGCAAACAACTGATGAGTTATCTACTTAAATTTGTTGAACAAAACGACTTACGTATTTTAAGCATGCTAACCTTTAGCGCGGTAAGCAAATTAAAAAAAAAACGCAATATGTAGGCTACACGAGAACGGAGACGTCGAGTAACCAAAACAAATGCGTTAAACAAATTCGTACACGTTATTTATCAATTTAACTCTAGAATTAAAGGATATACAACGAGAAACAACGTTTGACAACCTTTAAACAGTTTTAATAACTATCTCAAAAATTGTCGCTCTGATGCAAACAACTGATGAGTTATCTACTTAAATTTGATGAACAAAACGACTTACGTATTTTAAACATGCTAACCTTTAGCCCGGTAAGCAAATTAAAAAAAAAACGCAATATGTAGGCTACACGAGAACGGAGACGTCGAGTAACCAAAACAAATGCGTTAAACAAATTCGTACACGTTATTTATAAATTTAACTCTAGAATTAAAGGATATACAACGAGAAACAACGTTTGACAACCTTTAAACAGTTTTAATAACTATCTCAAAAATTTTCGCTCTGATGCAAACAACTGATGAGTTATCTACTTAAATTTGTTGAACAAAACGACTTACGTATTTTAAGCATGCTAACCTTTAGCCCGGTAAGCAAATTAAAAAAAACGCAATATGTAGGCTACACGAGAACGGAGACGTCGAGTAGCCAAAACAAATACGTTAAACAAATTCGCACACGTTATTTATCAATTTAACTCTAGAATTAAAGGATATACAACGAGAAACAACGTTTGACAACCTTTAAACAGTTTTAATAACTATCTCAAAAATTATCGCTCTGATGCAAACAACTGATGAGTTATCTACTTAAATTTGTTGAACAAAACGACTTACGTATTTTAAGCATGCTCACCTTTAGCCCGGTAAGCAAATTAAAAAAAAAACGCAATATGTAGGCTACACGAGAACGGAGACGTCGAGTAACCAAAACAAATGCGTTAAACAAATTCGTACACGTTATTTATCAATTTAACTCTAGAATTAAAGGATATACAACGAGAAACAACGTTTGACAACCTTTAAACAGTTTTAATAACTATCTCAAAAATTGTCGCTCTGATGCAAACAACTGATGAGTTATCTACTTAAATTTGATGAACAAAACGACTTACGTATTTTAAACATGCTAACCTTTAGCCCGGTAAGCAAATTAAAAAAAAAACGCAATATGTAGGCTACACGAGAACGGAGACGTCGAGTAACCAAAACAAATGCGTTAAACAAATTCGTACACGTTATTTATCAATTTAACTCTAGAATTAAAGGATATACAACGAGAAACAACGTTTGACAACCTTTAAACAATTTTAATAACTATCTCAAAAATTGTCGCTCTGATGCAAACAACTGATGAGTTATCTACTTAAATTTGAAGAACAAAACGACTTACGTATTTTAAACATGCTAACCTTTAGCCCGGTAAGCAAATTAAAAAAAAAACGCAATATGTAGGCTACACGAGAACGGAGACGTCGAGTAACCAAAACAAATGCGTTAAACAAATTCGTACACGTTATTTATCAATTTAACTCTAGAATTAAAGGATATACAACGAGAAACAACGTTTGACAACCTCTAAACAGTTTTAATAACTATCTCAAAAATTGTCGCTCTGATGCAAACAACTGATGAGTTATCTACTTAAATTTGATGAACAAAACGACTTACGTATTTTAAACATGCTAACCTTTAGCCCGGTAAGCAGATTAAAAAAAAAACGCAATATGTAGGCTACACGAGAACGGAGACGTCGAGTAACCAAAACAAATGCGTTAAACACGTTATTTATCAATTTAACTCTAGAATTAAAGGATATACAACGAGAAACAACGTTTGACAACCTTTAAACAGTTTTAATAACTATCTCAAAAATTGTCGCTCTGATGCATACAACAGATGAGTTATCTACTCAAATTTGTTGAACAAAACGACTTACGTATTTTAAACATGCTATCCTTTAGCCCGGTAAGCAAATTAAAAAAAAAAACGCAATATGTAGGCTACACGAGAACGGAGACGTCGAGTAACCAAAACAAATGCGTTAAACAAATTCGTACACGTTATTTATCAATTTAACTCTAGAACTAAAGGATATACAACGAGAAACAACGTTTGACAACCTTTAAAATGTTTTAATAACTATCTCAAAAATTGTCGCTCTGATGCAAACAACTGATGAGTTATCTACTTAAATTTGTTGAACAAAACGACTTACGTATTTTAAGCATGCTAACCTTTAGCGCGGTAAGCAAATAAAAAAAAAAAAACGCAATATGTAGGCTACACGAGAACGGAGACGTCGAGTAACCAAAACAAATGCGTTAAACAAATTCGTACACGTTATTTATCAATTTAACTCTAGAATTAAAGGATATACAACGAGAAACAACGTTTGACAACCTTTAAAAGTTTTAATAACTATCTCAAAAATTGTCGCTCTGATGCAAACAACTGATGAGTTATCTACTTAAATTTGATGAACAAAACGACTTACGTATTTTAAACATGCTAACCTTTAGCCCGGTAAGCAAATTAAAAAAAAACGCAATATGTAGGCTACACGAGAACGGAGACGTCGAGTAACCAAAACAAATGCGTTAAACAAATTCGTACACGCTATTTATCAATTTAACTCTAGAATTAAAGGATATACAACGAGAAACAACGTTTGACAACCTTTAAACAGTTTTAATAACTATCTCAAAAATTGTCGCTCTGATGCAAACAACTGATGAGTTATCTACTTAAATTTGATGAACAAAACGACTTACGTATTTTAAACATGCTAACCTTTAGCCTGGTAAGCAAATTAAAAAAAAAACGCAATATGTAGGCTACACGAGAACGGAGACGTCGAGTAACCAAAACAAATGCGTTAAACAAATTCGTACACGTTATTTATCAATTTAACTCAAGAATTAAAGGATATACAACGAGAAACAACGTTTGACAACCTTTAAACAGTTTTAATAACTATCTCAAAAATTGTCGCTCTGATGCAAACAACTGATGAGTTATCTACTCAAATTTGTTGAACAAAACGACTTATGTATTTTAAACATGCTAACCTTTAGCCCGGTAAGCAAATTAAAAAAAAAACCCAATATGTAGGCTACACGAGAACGGAGACGTCGAGTAACCAAAACAAATGCGTTAAACAAATTCGTACATGTTATTTATCAATTTAACTCTAGAATTAAAGGATATACAACGAGAAACAACGTTTGACAACCTTTAAACAGTTTTAATAACTATCTCAAAAATTGTCGCTCTGATGCAAACAACTGATGAGTTATCTACTTAAATTTGTTGAACAAAACGACTTACGTATTTTAAGCATGCTAACCTTTAGCGCGGTAAGCAAATTAAAAAAAAAAAACGCAATATGTAGGCTACACGAGAACGGAGACGTCGAGTAACCAAAACAAATGCGTTAAACAAATTCGTACACGTTATTTATCAATTTAACTCTAGAATTAAAGGATATACAACGAGAAACAACGTTTGACAACCTTTAAATAGTTTTAATAACTATCTCAAAAATTGTCGCTCTGATGCAAACAACTGATGAGTTATCTACTTAAATTTGTTGAACAAAACGACTTACGTATTTTAAGCATGCTAACCTTTAGCCCGGTAAGCAAATTAAAAAAAAAATGCAATATGTAGGCTACACGAGAACGGAGACGTCGAGTAACCAAAACAAATGCGTTAAACAAATTCGTACACGTTATTTATCAATTTAACTCTAGAATTAAAGGATATACAACGAGAAACAACGTTTGACAACCTTTAAACAGTTTTAATAACTATCTCAAAAATTATCGCTCTGATGCAAACAACTGATGAGTTATCTACTTAAATTTGTTGAACAAAACGACTTACGTATTTTAAGCATGCTAACCTTTAGCCCGGTAAGCAAATTAAAAAAAAAACGCAATTGTGGGCTACATGAGAACGGAGACGTCGAGTAACCAAAACAAATGCGTTAAACAAATTCGTACACGTTATTTATCAATTTAACTCTAGAATTAAAGGATATACAACGAGAAACAACGTTTGACAACCTTTAAACAGTTTTAATAACTATCTCAAAAATTGTCGCTCTGATGCAAACAACTGATGAGTTATCTACTTAAATTTGATGAACAAAACGACTTACGTATTTTAAACTTGCTAACCTTTAGCCCGGTAAGCAAATTAAAAAAAAACGCATTATGTAGGCTACACGAGAACGGAGACGTCGAGTAACCAAAACAAATGCGTTAAACAAATTCGTACACTTTATTTATCAATTTAACTCTAGAATTAAAGGATATACAACGAGAAACAACGTTTGACAACCTTTAAACAGTTTTAATAACTATCTCAAAAATTGTCGCTCTGATGCAAACAACTGATGAGTTATCTACTTAAATTTGATGAACAAAACGGCTTACGTATTTTAAACATGCTAACCTTTAGCCCGGTAAGCAAATTAAAAAAAAACGCAATATGTAGGCTACACGAGAACGGAGACGTCGAGTAACCAAAACAAATGCGTTAAACAAATTCGTACACGTTATTTATCAATTTAACTCTAGAATTAAAGGATATACAACGAGAAACAACGTTTGACAACCTTTAAACAGTTTTAATAACTATCTCAAAAATTGTCGCTCTGATGCAAACAACTGATGCGTTATCTACTCAAATTTGTTGAACAAAATGACTTACGTATTTTAAGCATGCTAACCTTTAGCCCGGTAAGCAAATTAAAAAAAAACGCAATATGTAGGCTACACGAGAACGGAGACGTCGAGTAACCATCACAAATGCGTTAAACAAATTCGTACACGTTATTTATCAATCTAACTCTAGAATTAAAGGATATACAACGAGAAACAACGGTTGACAACCTTTAAACAGTTTTAATAACTATCTCAAAAATTGTCGCTCTGATGCAAACAACTGATGAGTTATCTACTCAAATTTGTTGAACAAAACGACTTACGTATTTTAAACATGCTAACCTTTAGCCCGGTAAGCAAATTAAAAAAAAAAACGCAATATGTAGGCTACACGAGAACGGAGACGTCGAGTAACCAAAACAAATGCGTTAAACAAATTCGTACACGTTATTTATCAATTTAACTCTAGAATTAAAGGATATACAACGAGAAACAACGTTTGACAACCTTTAAACAGTTTTAATAACTATCTCAAAAATTGTCGCTCTGATGCAAACAACTGATGAGTTATTTACTTAAATTTGTTGAACAAAACGACTTACGTATTTTAAGCATGCTAACCTTTAGCCCGGTAAGCAAATTAAAAAAAAAAATGCAATATGTAGGCTACAGGAGAACGGAGACGTCGAGTAACCAAAACAAATGCGTTAAACAAATTCGTACACGTTATTTATCAATTTAACTCTAGAATTAAAGGATATACAACGAGAAACAACGTTTGACAACCTTTAAACAGTTTTAATAACTATCTCAAAAATTGTCGCTCTGATGCAAACAACTGCTGAGTTATCTACTCAAATTTGTTGAACAAAACGACTTACGTATTTTAAACATGCTAACCTTTAGCCCGGTAAGCAAATTAAAAAAAAAACGCAATATGTAGGCTACACGAGAACGGAGACGTTGAGTAACCAAAACAAATACGTTAAACAAATTCGTACACGTTATTTATCAATTTAACTCTAGAATTAATGGATATACAACGAGAAAGAACGTTTGACAACCTTTAAACAGTTTTAATAACTATCTCAAAAATTGTCGCTCTGATGCAAACAACTGATGAGTTATCTACCCAAATTTGTTGAACAAAACGACTTACGTATTTTAAACATGCTAACCTTTAGCCCGGTAAGCAAATTAAAAAAAAACGCAATATGTAGGCTACACGAGAACGGAGACGTCGAGTAACCAAAACAAATGCGTTAAACAAATTCGTACACGTTTTTTATCAATTTAACTCTAGAATTAAAGGATATACAACGAGAAACAACGTTTGACAACCTTTAAACAGTTTTATAACTATCTCAAAAATTATTGCTCTGATGCAAACAACTGATGAGTTATCTACTTAAATTTGTTGAACAAAACGACTTACGTATTTTAAGCATGCTAACCTTTAGCCCGGTAAGCAAATTAAAAAAAAAACGCAATATGTAGGCTACACGAGAACGGAGACGTCGAGTAACCAAAACAAATGGGTTAAACAAATTCGTACACGTTATTTATCAATTTAACTCTAGAATTAAAGGATATACAACGAGAAACAACGTTTGACAACCTTTAAACAGTTTTAATAACTATCTCAAAAATTGTCGTTCTGATGCAAACAACTGATGAGTTATCTACTTAAATTTGATGAACAAAACGACTTACGTATTTTAAACATGCTAACCTTTAGCCCGGTAAGCAAATTAAAAAAAAAAAAACGCAATATGTAGGCTACACGAGAACGGAGACGTCGAGTAACCATCACAAATGCGTTAATCAAATACGTACACGTTATTTATCAATTTAGCTCTAGAATTAAAGGATATACAACGAGAAACAACTTTTGACAACCTTTAAACAGTTTTAATAACTATCTCAAAAATTATCGCTCTGATGCAAACAACTGATGAGTTATCTACTTAAATTTGTTGAACAAAACGACTTACGTATTTTAAGCATGCTAACCTTTAGCCCGGTAAGCAAATTAAAAAAAAAACGCAATATGTAGGCCACACGAGAACGGAGACGTCGAGTAACCAAAACAAATGCGTTACACAAATTCGTACACGTTATTTATCAATTTAACTCTAGAATTAAAGGATATACAACGAGAAACAACGTTTGACAACCTTTAAACAGTTTTAATAACTATCTCAAAAATTATCGCTCTGATGCAAACAATTGATGAGTTATCTACTTAAATTTGTTGAACAAAACGACTTACGTATTTTAAGCATGCTAACCTTTAGCCCGGTAAGCAAATTAAAAAAAAAACGCAATATGTAGGCTACACGAGAACGGAGACGTCGAGTAACCAAAACAAATGCGTTAAACAAATTCGTACACGTTATTTATCAATTTAACTCTAGAATTAAAGGATATACAACGAGAAACAACGTTTGACAACCTTTAAACAGTTTTAATAACTATCTCAAAAATTGTCGCTCTGATGCAAACAACTGATGAGTTATCTACTTAAATTTGTTGAACAAAACGACTTAAGTATTTTAAACATGCTAACCTTTAGACCGGTAAGCAAATTAAAAAAAAACGCAATATGTAGGCTACACGAGAACGGAGACGTCGAGTAACCAAAACAAATACGTTAAACAAATTCGTACACGTTATTTATCAATTTAACTATAGAATTAAAGGATATACAACGATAAACAACGTTTGACAACCTTTAAACAGTTTTAATAACTATCTCAAAAATTGTCGCTCTGATGCAAACAACTGATGAGTTATCTACTCAAATTTGTTGAACAAAACGACTTACGTATTTTAAACATGCTAACCTTTAGCCCGGTAAGCAAATTAAAAAAAAAACGCAATATGTAGGCTACACGAGAACGGAGACGTCGAGTAACCAAAACAAATACGTTAAACAAATTCGTACACGTTATTTATCAATTTAACTCTAGAATTAAAGGATATACAACGAGAAACAACGTTTGACAACCTTTAAACAGTTTTAATAACTATCTCAAAAATTGTCGCTCTGATGCAAACAACTGATGAGTTATCTACTTAAATTTGATGAACAAAACGGCTTACGTATTTTAAACATGCTAACCTTTAGCCCGGTAAGCAAATTAAAAAAAAAACGCAATATGTAGGCTACACGAGAACGGAGACGTCGAGTAACCAAAACAAATGCGTTAAACAAATTCGTACACGTTATTTATCAATTTAACTCTAGAATTAAAGGATATACAACGAGAAATAACGTTTGACAACAACGTCTCAAAAATTGTCGCTCTGATACAAACAACTGATGAGTTATCTACTCAAATTTGTTGAACAAAACGACTTACGTATTTTAAGCATGCTAACCTTTAGCCCGGTAAGCAAATTAAAAAAAAAACGCAATATGTAGGCTACAGGAGAACGGAGACGTCGAGTAACCATCACAAATGCGTTAAACAAATTCGTACACGTTATTTATCAATTTAACTCTAGAATTAAAGGATATACAACGAGAAACAACGTTTGACAACCTTTAAACAGTTTTAATAACTATCTCAAAAATTGTCGCTCTGATGCAAACAACTGATGAGTTATCTACTCAAATTTGTTGAACAAAATGACTTACGTATTTTAAACATGCTAACCTTTAGCCCGGTAAGCAAATTAAAAAAAAAACGCAATATGTAGGCTACACGAGAACGGAGACGTCGAGTAACCAAAACAAATGCGTTAAACAAATTCGTACACGTTATTTATCAATTTAACTCTAGAGTTAAAGGATATACAACGAGAAACAACGTTTGACAACCTTTAAACAGTTTTAATAACTATCTCAAAAATTGTCGCTCTGATGAAAACAACTGATGAGTTATCTACTTAAATTTGTTGAACAAAACGACTTACGTATTTTAAGCATGCTAACCTTTAGCCCGGTAAGCAAATTAAAAAAAAAAAATGCAATATGTAGGCTACACGAGAACGGAGACGTCGAGTAACCAAAACAAATGCGTTAAACAAATTCGTACACGTTATTTATCAATTTAACTCTAGAATTAAAGGATATACAACGAGAAACAACGTTTGACAACCTTTAAACAGTTTTAATAACTATCTCAAAAATTATCGCTCTGATGCAAACAACTGATGAGTTATCTACTTAAATTTGTTGAACAAAACGGCTTACGTATTTTAAGCATGCTAACCTTTAGCCCGGTAAGCAAATTAAAAAAAAAACGCAATTGTAGGCTACACGAGAACGGAGACGTCGAGTAACCAAAACAAATGCGTTAAACAAATTCGTACACGTTATTTATCAATTTAACTCTAGAATTAAAGGATATACAACGAGAAACAACGTTTGACAACCTTTAAACAGTTTTAATAACTATCTCAAAAATTGTCGCTCTGATGCAAACAACTGATGAGTTATCTACTTAAATTTGATGAACAAAACGACTTACGTATTTTAAACATGCTAACCTTTAGCCCGGTAAGAAAATTAAAAAAAAACGCAATATGTAGGCTACACGAGAACGGAGACGTCGAGTAACCAAAACAAATGCGTTAAACAAATTCGTACACGTTATTTATCAATTTAACTCTAGAATTAAAGGATATACAACGAGAAACAACGTTTGACAACCTTTAAACAGTTTTAATAACTATCTCAAAAATTGTCGCTCTGATGCAAACAACTGATGAGTTGTCTACTTAAATTTGATGAACAAAACGGCTTACGTATTTTAAACATGCTAACCTTTAGCCCGGTAAGCAAATTAAAAAAAAAAACGCAATATGTAGGCTACACGAGAACGGAGACGTCGAGTAACCAAAACAAATGCGTTAAACAAATTCGTACACGTTATTTATCAATTTAACTCTAGAATTAAAGGATATACAACGAGAAACAACGTTTGACAACCTTTAAACAGTTTTAATAACTATCTCAAAAATTGTCGCTCTGATGCAAACAACTGATGAGTTATCTACTCAAATTTGTTGAACAAAACGACTTACGTATTTTAAGCATGCTAACCTTTAGCCCGGTAAGCAAATTAAAAAAAAAAAACGCAATATGTAGGCTACACGAGAACGGAGACTTCGAGTAACCATCACAAATGCGTTAAACAAATTCGTACACGTTATTTATCAATTTAACTCTAGAATTAAAGGATATACAACGAGAAACAACGTTTGACAACCATTAAACAGTTTTAATAACTATCTCAAAAATTATCGCTCTGATGCAAACAACTGATGAGTTATCTACTTAAATTTGTTGAACAAAACGACTTACGTATTTTAAACATGCTAACCTTTAGCCCGGTAAGCAAATTAAAAAAAAAAACGCAATATGTAGGCTACACGAGAACGGAGACGTCGAGTAACCAAAACAAATACGTTAAACAAATTCGTACACGTTATTTATCAATTTAACTCTAGAATTAAAGGATATACAACGAGAAAGAACGTTTGACAACCTTTAAACAGTTTTAATAACTATCTCAAAAATTGTCGCTCTGATGCAAACAACTGATGAGTTATCTACCCAAATTTGTTGAACAAAACGACTTACGTATTTTAAACATGCTAACCTTTAGCCCGGTAAGCAAATTAAAAAAAAACGCAATATGTAGGTTACACGAGAACGGAGACATCGTGTAACCAAAACAAATGCGTTAAACAAATTCGTACACGTTATTTATAAATTTAACTCTAGAATTAAAGGATATACAACGAGAAACAACGTTTGACAACCTTTAAACAGTTTTAATAACTATCTCAAAAATTGTCGCTCTGATGCAAACAACTGATAAGTTATCTACTTAAATTTGTTGAACAAAACGACTTACGTATTTTAAGCATGCTAACCCTTAGCCCGGTAAGCAAATTAAAAAAAAAACGCAATATGTAGGCTACACGAGAACGGAGACTTCGAGTAACCATCACAAATGCGTTAAACAAATTCGTACACGCTATTTATCAATTTAACTCTAGAATTAAAGGATATACAACGAGAAACAACGTTTGACAACCTTTAAACAGTTTTAATAACTATCTCAAAAATTGTCGCTCTGATGCAAACAACTGATAAGTTATCTACTTAAATTTGTTGAACAAAACGACTTACGTATTTTAAGCATGCTAACCTTTAGCCCGGTAAGCAAATTAAAAAAAAAACGCAATATGTAGGCTACACGAGAACGGAGACTTCGAGTAACCATCACAAATGCGTTAAACAAATTCGTACACGTTATTTATCAATTTAACTCTAGAATTAAAGGATATACAACGAGAAACAACGTTTGACAACCTTTAAACAGTTTTAATAACTATCTCAAAAATTGTCGCTCTGATGCAAACAACTGATGAGTTATCTACTTAAATTTGTTGAACAAAACGACTTACGTATTTTAAGCATGCTAACCTTTAGCCCGGTAAGCAAATTAAAAAAAAAAATGCAATATGTAGGCTACACGATAACGGAGACGTCGAGTAACCAAAACAAATGCGTTAAACAAATTCGTACACGTTATTTATCAATTTAACTCTAGAATTAAAGGATATACAACGAGAAACAACGTTTGACAACCTTTAAACAGTTTTAATAACTATCTCAAAAATTGTCGCTCTGATGCAAACAACTGATGAGTTATCTACTTAAATTTGTTGAACAAAACGACTTACGTATTTTAAACATGCTAACGTTTAGCCCGGTAAGCAAATTAAAAAAAAAAAAAAACGCAATATGTAGGCTACACGAGAACGGAGACGTCGAGTAACCAAAACAAATACGTTAAACAAATTCGTACACGTTATTTATCAATTTAACTCTAGAATTAAAGGATATACAACGAGAAACAACGTTTGACAACCTTTAAACAGTTTTAATAACTATCTCAAAAATTATCGCTCTGATGCAAACAACTGATGAGTTATCTACTTAAATTTGTTGAACAAAACGACTTACGTATTTTAAACATGCTAACCTTTAGCCCGGTAAGCAAATTAAAAAAAAAAAAACGCAATATGTAGGCTACACGAGAACGGAGACGTCGAGTAACCAAAACAAATACGTTAAACAAATTCGTACACGTTATTTATCAATTTAACTCTAGAATTAAAGGATATACAACGAGAAAGAACGTTTGACAACCTTTAAACAGTTTTAATAACTATCTCAAAAATTTTCGCTCTGATGCAAGCAACTGATGAGTTATCTACCCAAATTTGTTGAACAAAACGACTTACGTATTTTAAACATGCTAACCTTTAGCCCGGTAAGCAAATTAAAAAAAAACGCAATATGTAGGTTACACGAGAACGGAGACATCGTGTAACCAAAACAAATGCGTTAAACAAATTCGTACACGTTATTTATAAATTTAACTCTAGAATTAAAGGATATACAACGAGAAACAACGTTTGACAACCTTTAAACAGTTTTAATAACTATCTCAAAAATTGTCGCTCTGATGCAAACAACTGATAAGTTATCTACTTAAATTTGTTGAACAAAACGACTTACGTATTTTAAGCATGCTAACCTTTAGCCCGGTAAGCAAATTAAAAAAAAAAAACGCAATATGTAGGCTACACGAGAACGGAGACTTCGAGTAACCATCACAAATGCGTTAAACAAATTCGTACACGCTATTTATCAATTTAACTCTAGAATTAAAGGATATACAACGAGAAACAACGTTTGACAACCTTTAAACAGTTTTAATAACTATCTCAAAAATTGTCGCTCTGATGCAAACAACTGATAAGTTATCTACTTAAATTTGTTGAACAAAACGACTTACGTATTTTAAGCATGCTAACCTTTAGCCCGGTAAGCAAATTAAAAAAAAAACGCAATATGTAGGCTACACGAGAACGGAGACTTCGAGTAACCATCACAAATGCGTTAAACAAATTCGTACACGTTATTTATCAATTTAACTCTAGAATTAAAGGATATACAACGAGAAACAACGTTTGACAACCTTTAAACAGTTTTAATAACTATCTCAAAAATTGTCGCTCTGATGCAAACAACTGATGAGTTATCTACTCAAAAATGTTGAACAAAACGACTTACGTATTTTAAACATGCTAACCTTTAGCCCGGTAAGCAAATTAAAAAAAAAACGCAATATGTAGGCTACACGAGAACGGAGACGTCGAGTAACCAAAACAAATGCCTTAAACAAATTCGTACACGTTATTTATCAATTTAACTCTAGAATTAAAGGATATACAACGAGAAACAACGTTTGACAACCTTTAAACAGTTTTAATAACTATCTCAAAAATTATCGCTCTGATGCAAACAACTGATGAGTTATCTACTTAAATTTGTTGAACAAAACGACTTACGTATTTTAAGCATGCTAACCTTTAGCCCGGTAAGCAAATTAAAAAAAAAAATGCAATATGTAGGCTACACGAGAACGGAGACGTCGAGTAACCAAAACAAATGCGTTAAACAAATTCGTACACGTTATTTATCAATTTAACTCTAGAATTAAAGGATATACAACGAGAAACAACGTTTGACAACCTTTAAACAGTTTTAATAACTATCTCAAAAATTGTCGCTCTGATGCAAACAACTGATGAGTTATCTACTTAAATTTGTTGAACAAAACGACTTACGTATTTTAAGCATGCTAACCTTTAGCCCGGTAAGCAAATTAAAAAAAAAAACGCAATATGTAGGCTACACGAGAACGGAGACGTCGAGTAACCAAAACAAATACGTTAAACAAATTCGTACACGTTATTTATCAATTTAACTCTAGAATTAAAGGATATACAACGAGAAACAACGTTTGACAACCTTTAAACAGTTTTAATAACTATCTCAAAAATTATCGCTCTGATGCAAACAACTGATGAGTTATCTACTTAAATTTGTTGAACAAAACGACTTACGTATTTTAAACATGCTAACCTTTAGCCCGGTAAGCAAATTAAAAAAAAAAACGCAATATGTAGGCTACACGAGAACGGAGACGTCGAGTAACCAAAACAAATACGTTAAACAAATTCGTACACGTTATTTATCAATTTAACTCTAGAATTAAAGGATATACAACGAGAAAGAACGTTTGACAACCTTTAAACAGTTTTAATAACTACCTCAAAAATTGTCGCTCTGATGCAAACAACTGATGAGTTATCTACCCAAATTTGTTGAACAAAACGACTTACGTATTTTAAACATGCTAACCTTTAACCCGGTAAGCAAATTAAAAAAAAAACGCAATATGTAGGTTACACGAGAACGGAGACATCGTGTAACCAAAACAAATGCGTTAAACAAATTCGTACACGTTATTTATAAATTTAACTCTAGAATTAAAGGATATACAACGAGAAACAACGTTTGACAACCTTTAAACAGTTTTAATAACTATCTCAAAAATTGGCGCTCTGATGCAAACAACTGATAAGTTATCTACTTAAATTTGTTGAACAAAACGACTTACGTATTTTAAGCATGCTAACCTTTAGCCCGGTAAGCAAATTAAAAAAAAAAACGCAATATGTAGGCTACACGAGAACGGAGACGTCGAGTAACCAAAACAAATGCGTTAAACAAATTCGTACACGTTATTTATAAATTAAACTCTAGAATTAAAGGATATACAACGAGAAACAACGTTTGACAACCTTTAAACAGTTTTAATAACTATCTCAAAAATTGTCGCTCTGATGCAAACAACTGCTGAGTTATCTACTCAAATTTGTTGAACAAAACGACTTACGTATTTTAAACATGCTAACCTTTAGCCCGGTAAGCAAATTAAAAAAAAAAAAACGCAATATGTAGGCTACACGAGAACGGAGACGTTGAGTAACCAAAACAAATACGTTAAACAAATTCGTACACGTTATTTATCAATTTAACTCTAGAATTAAAGGATATACAACGAGAAACAACGTTTGACAACCTTTAAACAGTTTTAATAACTATCTGAAAAATTATCGCTCTGATGCAAACAACTGATGAGTTATCTTCTTAAATTTGTTGAACAAAACGACTTACGTATTTTAAGCATGCTAACCTTTAGCCCGGTAAGCAAATTAAAAAAAAAAACGCAATATGTAGGCTACACGAGAACGGAGACGTCGAGTAACCAAAACAAATGCGTTAAACAAATTCGTACACGTTATTTATCAATTTAACTCTAGAATTAAAGGATATACAACGAGAAACAACGTTTGACAACCTTTAAACAGTTTTAATAACTATCTCAAAAATTATCGCTCTGATGCAAACAACTGATGAGTTATCTACTTAAATTTGTTGAACAAAACGACTTTCGTATTTTAAGCATGCTAACCTTTAGCCCGGTAAGCAAATTAAAAAAAAAACGCAATATGTAGGCTACACGAGAAGGGAGACGTCGAGTAACCAAAACAAATGCGTTAAACAAATTCGTACACGTTATTTATCAATTTAACTCTAGAATTAAAGGATATACAACGAGAAACAACGTTTGACAACCTTTAAACAGTTTTAATAACTATCTCAAAAATTGTCGCTCTGATGCAAACAAGTGATGAGTTATCTACTTAAATTTGATGAACAAAACGACTTACGTATTTTAAACATGCTAACCTTTAGCCCGGTATGCAAATTAAAAAAAAAACGCAATATGTAGGCTACACGAGAACGGAGGCGTCGAGTAACCAAACCAAATGCGTTAAACAAATTCGTACACGTTATTTATCAATTTAACTCTAGAATTAAAGGATATACAACGAGAAACAACGTTTGACAACCTTTAAACAGTTTTAATAACTATCTCAAAAATTGTCGCTCTGATGCAAACAACTGATGAGTATCTACTCAAATTTGTTGAACAAAACGACTTACGTATTTTAAGCATGCTAACCTTTAGCCCGGTAAGCAAATTAAAAAAAAAACGCAATATGTAGGCTACACGAGAACGGAGACGTCGAGTAACCATCACAAATGCGTTAAACAAATTCGTACACGTTATTTATCAATTTAACTCTAGAATTAAAGGATATACAACGAGAAACAACGTTTGACAACCTTTAAACAGTTTTAATAACTATCTCAAAAATTGTCGCTCTGATGCAAACAACTGATGAGTTATCTACTCAAATATGTTGAACAAAACGACTTGCGTATTTTAGACATGCTAACCTTTAGCCCGGTAAGCAAATTAAAAAAAAAAACGCAATATGTAGGCTACACGAGAACGGAGACGTCGAGTAACCAAAACAAATGCGTTAAACAAATTCGTACACGTTATTTATCAATTTAACTCTAGAATTAAAGGATATACAACGAGAAACAACGTTTGACAACCTTTAAACAGTTTTAATAACTATCTCAAAAATTGTCGCTCTGATGCAAACAACTGATGAGTTATCTACTTAAATTTGTTGAACAAAACGACTTACTTATTTTAAGGATGCTAACCTTTAGCCCGGTAAGCAAATTAAAAAAAAAATGCAATATGTAGGCTACACGAGAACGGAGACGTCGAGTAACCAAAACAAATGCGTTAAACAAATTCGTACACGTTATTTATCAATTTAACTCTAGAATTAAAGGATATACAACGAGAAACAACGTTTGACAACCTTTAACAGTTTTAATAACTAACTCAAAAATTGTCGCTCTGATGCAAACAACTGCTGAGTTATCTACTCAAATTTGTTGAACAAAACGACTTACGTATTTTAAACATGCTAACCTTTAGTCCGGTAAGCAAATTAAAAATAAAACGCAAAATGTAGGCTACACGAGAACGGAGACGTCGAGTAACCAAAACAAATGCGTTAAACAAATTCGTACACGTTATTTATCAATTTAACTCTAGAATTAAAGGATATACAACGAGAAACAACGTTTGACAACCTTTAAAAAGTTTTAATAACTATCTCAAAAATTGTCGCTCTGATGCAAACAACTGATGAGTTATCTACTTAAATTTGTTGAACAAAACGACTTACGTATTTTAAACATGCTAACCTTTAGCCCGGTAAGCAAATTAAAAAAAAACGCAATATGTAGGCTACACGAGAACGGAGACGTCGAGTAACCAAAACAAATACGTTAAACAAATTCGTACACGTTATTTATCAATTTAACTCTAGAATTAAAGGATATACAACGAGAAACAACGTTTGACAACCTTTAAACAGTTTTAATAACTATCTCAAAAATTATCGCTCTGATGCAAACAACTGATGAGTTATCTACTTAAATTTGTTGAACAAAACGACTTACGTATCTTAAGGATGCTAACCTTTAGCCCGGTAAGCAAATTAAAAAAAAAAAAACGCAATATGTAGGCTACACGAGAACGGAGACGTCGAGTAACCAAAACAAATGCGTTAAACAAATTCGTACACGTTATTTATCAATTTAACTCTAGAATTAAAGGATATACAACGAGAAACAACGTTTGACAACCTTTAAACAGTTTTAATAACTATCTCAAAAATTGTCGCTCTGATGCAAACAACTGATGAGTTATCTACTCAAATTTGTTGAACAAAACGACTTACGTATTTTAAACATGCTAACCTTTAGCCCGGTAAGCAAATTAAAAAAAAAACGCAATATGTAGGCTACACGAGAACGGAGACGTCGAGTAACCAAAACAAATGCGTTAAACAAATTCGTACACGTTATTTATCAATTTAACTCTAGAATTAAAGGATATACAACGAGAAACAACGTTTGACAACCTTTAAACAGTTTTAATAACTATCTCAAAAATTATCGCTCTGATGCAAACAACTGATGAGTTATCTACTTAAATTTGTTGAACAAAACGACTTACGTATTTTAAGCATGCTAACCTTTAGCCCGGTAAGCAAATTAAAAAAAAAAAACGCAATATGTAGGCTACACGAGAACGGAGACGTCGAGTAACCAAAACAAATGCGTTAAACAAATTCGTACACGTTATTTATCAATTTAACTCTAGAATTAAAGGATATACAACGAGAAACAACGTTTGACAACCTTTAAACAGTTTTAATAACTATCTCAAAAATTGTCGCTCTGATGCAAACAACTGATGAGTTATCTACTCAAATTTGTTGAACAAAACGACTTACGTATTTTAAACATGCTAACCTTTAGCCCGGTAAGCAAATTAAAAAAAAAACGCAATATGTAGGCTACACGAGAACGGAGACGTCGAGTAACCAAAGAAATGTGTTAAACAAATTCGTACACGCTATTTATCAATTTAACTCTTGAATTAAAGGATATACAACGAGAAACAACGTTTGACAACCTTTAAACATTTTTAATAACTATCTCAAAAATTATCGCTCTGATGCAAACAACTGATTAGTTATCTACTTAAATTTGTTGAACAAAACGACTTACGTATTTTAAGCATGCTAACCTTTAGCCCGGTAAGCAAATTAAAAAAAAAAAACGCAATATGTAGGCTACACGAGAACGGAGACGACGAGTAACCAAAACAAATGCGTTAAACAAATTCGTACACGTTATTTATCAATTTAACTCTAGAATTAAAGGATATACAACGAGAAACAACGTTTGGCAACCTTTAAACAGTTTTAATAACTATCTCAAAAATTGTCGCTCTGATGCAAACAACTGATGAGTTATCTACTTAAATTTGTTGAGCAAAACGACTTACGTATTTTAAACATGCTAACCTTTAGCCCGGTAAGCAAATTAAAAAAAAAACGCAATATGTAGGCTACACGAGAACGGAGACGTCGAGTAACCAAAACAAATGCGTTAAACAAATTCGTACACGTTATTTATCAATTTAACTCTAGAATTAAAGGATATACAACGAGAAACAACGTTTGACAACCTTTAAACAGTTTTAATAACTATCTCAAAAATTGTCGCTCTGATGCAAACAACTGATGAGTTATCTACTTAAATTTGATGAACAAAACGACTTACGTATTTTAAACATGCTAACCTTTAGCGGGTAAGCAAATTAAAAAAAAAAACGCAATATGTAGGCTACACGAGAACGGAGACGTCGAGTAACCAAAACAAATGCGTTAAACAAATTCGTACACGTTATTTATCAATTAAACTCTAGAATTAAAGGATATACAACGAGAAACAACGTTTGACAACCTTTAAACAGTTTTAATAACTATCTCAAAAATTGTCGCTCTGATGCAAACAACTGATGAGTTATCTACTTAAATTTGTTGAACAAAACGACTTACGTATTTTAAACATGCTAACCTTTAGCCCGGTAAGCAAATTAAAAAAAAAACGCAATATGTAGGCTACACGAGAACAGAGACGTCGACTAACCAAAACAAATGCGTTAAACAAATTCGTACACGTTATTTATCAATTTAACTCTAGAATTAAAGGATATACAACGAGAAACAACGTTTGACAACCTTTAAACAGTTTTAATAACTATCTCAAAAATTATCGCTCTGATGCAAACAACTGATGAGTTATCTACTTAAATTTGATGAACAAAACGACTTACGTATTTTAATCATACTAACCTTTAGCCCGGTAAACAAATTAAAAAAAAAACGCAATATGTAGCTACACGAGAACGGAGACGTCGAGTAACCAAAACAAATGCGTTAAACAAATTCGTACACGTTATTTATCAATTTAACTCTAGAATTAAAGGATATACAACGAGAAACAACGTTTGACAACCTTTAAACAGTTTTAATAACTATCTCAAAAATTGTCAATCTGATGCAAACAACTGATGAGTTATCTACTAAAATTTGTTGAAAAAAACGACTTACGTATTTTAAACATGCTAACCTTTAGCCCGGTAAGCAAATTAAAAAAAAAACGCAATATGTAGGCTACACGAGAACAGAGACGTCGAGTAACCAAAACAAATGCGTTAAACAAATTCGTACACGTTATTTATCAATTTAACTCTAGAATTAAAGGATATACAACGAGAAACAACGTTTGACAACCTTTAAACAGTTTTAATAACTATCTCAAAAATTATCGCTCTGATGCAAACAACTGATGAGTTATCTACTTAAATATGTTGAACAAAACGACTTACGTATTTTAAGCATGCTAACCTTTAGCCCGGTAAGCAAATTTAAAAAAAAACGCAATATGTAGGCTACACGAGAACGGAGACGTCGAGTAACCAAAACAAATACGTTAAACAAATTCGTACACGTTATTTATCAATTTAACTCTAGAATTAAAGGATATACAACGAAAAACAACGTTTGACAGCCTTTAAACAGTTTTAATAACTATCTCAAAAATTGTCGCTCTGATGCAAACAACTGATGAGTTATCTACTTAAATTTGTTGAACAAAACGACTTACGTATTTTAAACATGCTAACCTTTAGCCCGGTAAGCAAATTAAAAAAAAAAAACGCAATATGTAGGCTACACGAGAACGGAGACGTCGAGTAACCAAAACAAATACGTTAAACAAATTCGTACACGTTATTTATCAATTTAACTCTAGAATTAAAGGATATACAACGAGAAACAACGTTTGACAACCTTTAAAGAGTTTTAATAACTATCTCAAAAATTATCGCTCTGATGCAAACAACTGATGAGTTATCTACTTAAATTTGTTGAACAAAACGACTTACGTATTTTAAGCATGCTAACCTTTAGCCCGGTAAGCAAATTAAAAAAAAAACGCAATATGTAGGCTACACGAGAACGGAGACGTCGAGTAACCAAAACAAATGCGTTAAACAAATTCGTACACGTTATTTATCAATTTAACTCTAGAATTAAAGGATATACAACGAGAAACAACGTTTGACAACCTTTAAACAGTTTTAATAACTATCTCAAAAATTGTCGCTCTGATGCAAACAACTGATGAGTTATCTACTTAAATTTGTTGAACAAAACGACTTACGTATTTTAAACATGCTAACGTTTAGCCCGGTAAGCAAATTAAAAACAAACCGCAATATGTAGGCTACACGAGAACGGAGACGTCGAGTAACCAAAACAAATGCGTTAAACAAATTCGTACACGTTATTTATCAATTTAACTCTAGAATTAAAGGATATACAACGAGAAACAACGTTTGACAACCTTTAAACAGTTTTAATAACTATCTCAAAAATTGTCGCTCTGATTCAAACAACTGATGAGTTATCTACTTAAATTTGTTGAACAAAACGACTTACGTATTTTAAACATGCTAACCTTTAGCCCGGTAAGCAAATTAAAAAAAACGCAATATGTAGGCTACACGAGAACGGAGACGTCGAGTAACCAAAACAAATACGTTAAACAAATTCGTACACGTTATTTATCAATTTAACTCTAGAATTAAAGGATATACAACGAGAAACAACGTTTGACAACCTTTAAACAGTTTTAATAACTATATCAAAAATTGTCGCTCTGATGCAAACAACTGATGAGTTATCTACTTAAATTTGATGAACAAAACGACTTACGTATTTTAAACATGCTAACCTTTAGCCAGGTAAGCAAATTAAAAAAAAAACGCAATATGTAGGCTACACGAGAACGGAGACGTCGAGTAACCAAAACAAATGCGTTAAACAAATTCGTACACGTTATTTATCAATTTAACTCTACAATTAAATGGATATACAACTAGAAACAACGTTTGACAACCTTTAAACAGTTTTAATAACTATCTCAAAAATTGTCGCTCTGATGCAAACAACTGATGAGTTATCTACTTAAATTTGATGAACAAAACGACTTACGTATTTTAAACATGCTAACCTTTAGCCCGGTAAGCAAATTAAAAAAAAAAATGCAATATGTAGGCTACACGAGAACGGAGACGTCGAGTAACCAAAACAAATGCGTTAAACAAATTCGTACAGGTTATTTATCAATTTAACTCTAGAATTAAAGGATATACAACGAGAAACAACGTTTGACAACCTTTAAACAGTTTTAATAACTATCTCAAAAATTGTCGCTCTGATGCAAACAACTGCTGAGTTATCTACTTAAATTTGTTGAACAAAACGACTTACGTATTTTAAGCATGCTAACCTTTAGCCCGGTAAGCAAATTAAAAAAAAAACGCAATATGTAGGCTACACGAGAACGGAGACGTCGAGTAACCAAAACAAATTCGTTAAACAAATTCGTACACGTTATTTATCAATTTAACTCTAGAATTAAAGGATATACAACGAGAAACAACGTTTGACAACCTTTAAACAGTTTTAATAACTATCTCAAAAATTGTCGCTCTGATGCAAACAACTGATGAGTTATCTACTTAAATTTGATGAACAAAACGACTTACGTATTTTAAATATGCTAACCTTTAGCCCGGTAAGCAAATTAAAAAAAAAAATGCAATATGTAGGCTACACGAGAACGGAGACGTCGAGTAACCAAAACAAATGCGTTAAACAAATTCGTACACGTTATTTATCAATTTAACTCTAGAATTAAAGGATATACAACGAAAAACAACGTTTGACAACCTTTAAACAGTTTTAATAACTATCTCAAAAATTGTCGCTCTGATGCAAACAACTGATGAGTTATCTACTTAAATTTGTTGAACAAAACGACTTACGTATTTTAAACATGCTAACCTTTAGCCCGGTAAGCAAATTAAAAAAAAAAACGCAATATGTAGGCTACACGAGAACGGAGACGTCGAGTAACCAAAACAAATACGTTAAACAAATTCGTACACGTTATTTATCAATTTAACTCTAGAATTAAAGGATATACAACGAGAAACAACGTTTGACAACCTTTAAACAGTTTTAATAACTATATCAAAAATTGTCGCTCTGATGCAAACAACTGATGAGTTATCTACTTAAATTTGATGAACAAAACGACTTACGTATTTTAAACATGCTAACCTTTAGCCAGGTAAGCAAATTAAAAAAAAAAACGCAATATGTAGGCTACACGAGAACGGAGACGTCGAGTAACCAAAACAAATGCGTTAAACAAATTCGTACACGTTATTTATCAATTTAACTCTACAATTAAATGGATATACAACTAGAAACAACGTTTGACAACCTTTAAACAGTTTTAATAACTATCTCAAAAATTGTCGCTCTGATGCAAACAACTGATGAGTTATCTACTTAAATTTGATGAACAAAACGACTTACGTATTTTAAACATGCTAACCTTTAGCCCGGTAAGCAAATTAAAAAAAAAATGCAATATGTAGGCTACACGAGAACGGAGACGTCGAGTAAACAAAACAAATGCGTTAAACAAATTCGTACACGTTATTTATCAATTTAACTCTAGAATTAAAGGATATACAACGAGAAACAACGTTTGACAACCTTTAAACAGTTTTAATAACTATCTCAAAAATTGTCGCTCTGATGCAAACAACTGCTGAGTTATCTACTCAAATTTGTTGAACAAAACGACTTACGTATTTTAAGCATGCTAACCTTTAGCCCGGTAAGCAAATTAAAAAAAAAACGCAATATGTAGGCTACACGAGAACGGAGACGTCGAGTAACCAAAACAAATGCGTTAAACAAATTCGTACACGTTATTTATTAATTTAACTATAGAATTAAAGGATATACAACGAGAGACAACGTTTGACAACCTTTAAACAGTTTTAATAACTATCTCAAAATTTATCGCTCTGATGCAAACAACTGATGAGTTATCTACTTAGATTTGTTGAACAAAACGACTTACGTATTTTAAACATGCTAACTTTTAGCCCGGTAAGCAAATTAAAAAAAAAAAAGCAATATGTAGGCTACACGAGAACGGAGACGTCGAGTAACCAAAACAAATGCGTTAAACAAATTCGTACACGTTATTTATCAATTTAACTCTAGAATTAAAGGATATACAACGAGAAACAACGTTTGACAACCTTTAAACAGTTTTAATAACTATCTCAAAAATTGTCGCTCTGATGCAAACAACTGATGAGTTATCTACTTAAATTTGATGAACAAAACGACTTACGTATTTTAAACATGCTAACCTTTAGCCCGGTAAGCAAATTAAAAAAAAAACGCAATATGTAGGCTACACGAGAACGGAGACGTCGAGTAACCAAAACAAATGCGTTAAACAAATTCGTACACGTTATTTATCAATTTAACTCCAGAATTAAAGGATATACAACGAGAAACAACGTTTGACAACCTTTAAACAGTTTTAATAACTATCTCAAAAATTATCGCTCTGATGCAAACAACTGATGAGTTATCTACTTAAATTTGTTGAACAAAACGACTTACGTATTTTAAGCATGCTAACCTTTAGCCCGGTAAGCAAATTAAAAAAAAACGCAATATGTAGGCTACACGAGAACGGAGACGTCGAGTAACCAAAACAAATACGTTAAACAAATTCGTACACGTTATTTATCAATTTAACTCTAGAATTAAAGGATATACAACGAGAAACAACGTTTGACAACCTTTAAACAGTTTTAATAACTATCTCAAAAATTGTCGCTCTGATGCAAACAACTGATGAGTTATCTACTTAAATTTGATGAACAAAACGACTTACGTATTTTAAACATGCTAACCTTTAGCCCGGTAAGCAAATTAAAAAAAAAAACGCAATATGTAGGCTACACGAGAACGGAGACGTCGAGTAACCAAAACAAATGCGTTAAACAAATTCGTACACGTTATTTATCAATTTAACTCTAGAATTAAAGGATATACAACGAGAAACAACGTTTGACAACCTTTAAACAGTTTTAATAATTATCTCAAAAATTGTCGCTCTGATGCAAACAACTGATGAGTTATCTACTTAAATTTGATGAACAAAACGACTTACGTATTTTAAACATGCTAACCTTTAGCCCGGTAAGCAAATTAAAAAAAAAACGCAATATGTAGGCTACACGAGAACGGAGACGTCGAGTAACCAAAACAAATGCGTTAAACAAATTCGTACACGTTATTTATCAATTTAACTCTAGAATTAAAGGATATACAACGAGAAACAACGTTTGACAACCTTTAAACAGTTTTAATAACTATCTCAAAAATTATCGCTCTGATGCAAACAACTGATGAGTTATCTACTTAAATTTGTTGAACAAAACGACTTACGTATTTTAAGCATGCTAACCTTTAGCCCGGTAAGCAAATTAAAAAAAAAAACGCAATATGTAGGCTACACGAGAACGGAGACGTCGAGTAACCAAAACAAATACGTTAAACAAATTCGTACACGTTATTTATCAATTTAACTCTAGAATTAAAGGATATACAACGAGAAACAACGTTTGACAACCTTTAAACAGTTTTAATAACTATCTCAAAAATTATCGCTCTGATGCAAACAACTGATGAGTTATCTACTTAAATTTGTTGAACAAAACGACTTACGTATTTTAAGCATGCTAACCTTTAGCCCGGTAAGCAAATTAAAAAAAAAAACGCAATATGTAGGCTACACGAGAACGGAGACGTCGAGTAACCAAAACAAATACGTTAAACAAATTCGTACACGTTATTTATCAATTTAACTCTAGAATTAAAGGATATACAACGAGAAACAACGTTTGACAACCTTTAAACAGTTTTAATAACTATCTCAAAAATTGTCGCTCTGATGCAAACAACTGATGAGTTATCTACTTAAATTTGATGAACAAAACGACTTACGTATTTTAGACATGCTAACCTTTAGCCCGGTAAGCAAATTAAAAAAAAAACGCAATATGTAGGCTACACGAGAACGGAGACGTCGAGTAACCAAAACAAATACGTTAAACAAATTCGTACACCTTATTTATCAATTTAACTCTAGAATTAAAGGATATACAACGAGAAACAACGTTTGACAACCTTTAAACAGTTTTAATAACTATCTCAAAAATTGTCGCTCTGATGCAAACAACTGATGAGTTATCTACTTAAATTTGATGAACAAAACGACTTACGTATTTTAAACATGCTAACCTTTAGCCCGGTAAGCAAATTAAAAAAAAAAACGCAATATGTAGGCTACAAGAGAACGGAGACGTCGAGTAACCAAAACAAATGCGTTAAACAAATTCGTACACGTTATTTATCAATTTAACTCTAGAATTAAAGGATATACAACGAGAAACAACGTTTGACAACCTTTAAACAGTTTTAATAACTATCTCAAAAATTGTCGCTCTGATGCAAACAACTGATGAGTTATCTACTTAAATTTGATGAACAAAACGACTTACGTATTTTAAACATGCTAACCTTTAGCCCGGTAAGCAAATTAAAAAAAAAACGCAATATGTAGGCTACACGAGAACGGAGACGTCGAGTAACCAAAACAAATGCGTTAAACAAATTCGTACACGTTATTTATCAATTTAACTCTAGAATTAAAGGATATACAACGAGAAACAACGTTTGACAACCTTTAAACAGTTTTAATAACTATCTCAAAAATTATCGCTCTGATGCAAACAACTGATGAGTTATCTACTTAAATTTGTTGAACAAAACGACTTACGTATTTTAAGCATGCTAACCTTTAGCCCGGTAAGCAAATTAAAAAAAAAACGCAATATGTAGGCTACACGAGAACGGAGACGTCGAGTAACCAAAACAAATACGTTAAACAAATTCGTACACGTTATTTATCAATTTAACTCTAGAGAACGAGAAACAACGTGTGACAACCTTTAAACAGTTTTAATAACTATCTCAAAAATTGTCGCTCTGATGCAAACAACTGATGAGTTATCTACTTAAATTTGATGAACAAAACGACTTACGTATTTTAAACATGCTAACCTTTAGCCCGGTAAGCAAATTAAAAAAAAAACGCAATATGTAGGCTACACGAGAACGGAGACGTCGAGTAACCAAAACAAACGCGTTAAACAAATTCGTACACGTTATTTACTAATTTAACTCTAGAATTAAAGGATATACAACGAGAAACAACGTTTGACAACCTTTAAACAGTTTTAGTAACTATCTCAAAAATTATCGCTCTGATGCAAACAACTGATGAGTTATCTACTTAAATTTGATGAACAAAACGACTTACGTATTTTAAACATGCTAACCTTTAGCCCGGTAAGCAAATTAAAAAAAAAACGCAATATGTAGGCTACACGAGAACGGAGACGTCGAGTAACCAAAACAAATGCGTTAAACAAATTCGTACACGTTATTTATCAATTTAACTCTAGAATTAAAGGATATACAACGAGAAACAACGTTTGACAACCTTTAAACAGTTTTAATAACTATCTCAAAAATTATCGCTCTGATGCAAACAACTGATGAGTTATCTACATAAATATGTTGAACAAAACGACTTACGTATTTTAAGCATGCTAACCTTTAGCCCGGTAAGCAAATTAAAAAAAAAAAACGCAATATGTAGGCTACACGAGAACGGAGACGTCGAGTAACCAAAACAAATACGTTAAACAAATTCGTACACGTTATTTATCAATTTAACTCTAGAATTAAAGGATATACAACGAAAAACAACGTTTGACAACCTTTAAACAGTTTTAATAACTATCTCAAAAATTGTCGCTCTGATGCAAACAACTGATGAGTTATCTACTTAAATTTGTTGAACAAAACGACTTACGTATTTTAAACATGCTAACCTTTAGCCCGGTAAGCAAATTAAAAAAAAAAACGCAATATGTAGTCTACACGAGAACGGAGACGTCGAGTAACCAAAACAAATACGTTAAACAAATTCGTACACGTTATTTATCAATTTAACTCTAGAATTAAAGGATATACAACGAGAAACAACGTTTGACAACCTTTAAACAGTTTTAATAACTATCTCAAAAATTATCGCTCTGATGCAAACAACTGATGAGTTATCTACTTAAATTTGTTGAACAAAACGACTTACGTATTTTAAGCATGCTAACCTTTAGCCCGGTAAGCAAATTAAAAAAAAAAACGCAATATGTAGGCTACACGAGAACGGAGACGTCGAGTAACCAAAACAAATGCGTTAAACAAATTCGTACACGTTATTTATCAATTTATCTCTAGAATTAAAGGCTATATAACGAGAAACAACGTTTGACAACCTTTAAACAGTTTTAATAATTATCTCAAAAATTGTCGCTCTGATGCAAACAACTGATGAGTTATCTACTTAAATTTGTTGAACAAAACGACTTACGTATTTTAAACATGCTAACCTTTAGCCCGGTAAGCAAATTAAAAAAAAAAACGCAATATGTAGGCTACACGAGAACGGAGACTTCGAGTAACCAAAACAAATGCGTTAAACAAATTCGTACACGTTATTTATCAATTTAATTCTAGAATTAAAGGATATACAACGAGAAACAACGTTTGACAACCTTTAAACAGTTTTAATAACTATCTCAAAAATTGTCGCTCTGGTGCAAACAACTGATGAGTTATCTACTTAAATTTGATGAACAAAACGACTTACGTATTTTAAACATGCTAATATTTAGCCCGGTAAGCAAATTAAAAAAAAAAACGCAATATGTAGGCTACATGAGAACTGAGACGTCGAGTAACCAAAACAAATACGTTAAACAAATTCGTACACGTTATTTATCAATTTAACTCTAGAATTAAAGGATATACAACGAGAAACAACGTTTGACAACCTGTAAACAGTTTTAATAACTATCTCAAAAATTGTCGCTCTGATGCAAACAACTGATGAGTTATCTACTTAAATTTGATGAACAAAACGACTTACGTATTTTAAACATGCTAACCTTTAGCCAGGTAAGCAAATTTAAAAAAAAAACGCAATATGTAGGCTACACGAGAACGGAGACGTCGAGTAACCAAAACAAATGCGTTAAACAAATTCGTACACGTTATTTATCAATTTAACTCTACAATTAAAGGATATACAACGAGAAACAACGTGTGACAACCTTTAAACAGTTTTAATAACTATCTCAAAAATTGTCGCTCTGATGCAAACAACTGATGAGTTATCTACTTAAATTTGATGAACAAAACGACTTACGTATTTTAAACATGCTAACCTTTAGCCCGGTAAGCAAATTAAAAAAAAAACGCAATATGTAGGCTACACGAGAACGGAGACGTCGAGTAACCAAAACAAATGCGTTAAACAAATTCGTACACGTTATTTATCAATTTAACTCTAGAATTAAAGGATATACAACGAGAAACAACGTTTGACAACCTTTAAACAGTTTTAATAACTATCTCAAAAATTATCGCTCTGATGCAAACAACTGATGAGTTATCTACTTAAATATGTTGAACAAAACGACTTACGTATTTTAAGCATGCTAACCTTTAGCCCGGTAAGCAAATTTAAAAAAAAAACGCAATATGTAGGCTACACGAGAACGGAGATGTCGAGTAACCAAAACAAATACGTTAAACAAATTCGTACACGTTATTTATCAATTTAACTCTAGAATTAAAGGATATACAACGAAAAACAACGTTTGACAACCTTTAAACAGTTTTAATAACTATCTCAAAAATTGTCGCTCTGATGCAAACAACTGATGAGTTATCTACTTAAATTTGTTGAACAAAACGACTTACGTATTTTAAACATGCTAACCTTTAGCCCGGTAAGCAAATTAAAAAAAAAAACGCAATATGTAGGCTACACGAGAACGGAGACGTCGAGTAACCAAAACAAATACGTTAAACAAATTCGTACACGTTATTTATCAATTAAATTAAAGGATATACAACGAGAAACAACGTTTGACAACCTTTAAACAGTTTTAATAACTATCTCAAAAATTATCGCTCTGATGCAAACAACTGATGAGTTATCTACTTAAATTTGTTGAACAAAACGACTTACGTATTTTAAGCATGCTAACCTTTAGCCCGGTAAGCAAATTAAAAAAAAAACGCAATATGTAGGCTACACGAGAACGGAGACGTCGAGTAACCAAAACAAATGCGTTAAACAATCGTACACGTTATTTATCAATTTAACTCTAGAATTAAAGGATATACAACGAGAAACAACGTTTGACAACCTTTAAACAGTTTTAATAACTATCTCAAAAATTGTCGCTCTGATGCAAACAACTGATGAGTTATCTACTTAAATTTGTTGAACAAAACGACTTGCGTATTTTAAACATGCTAACCTTTAGCCCGGTAAGTAAATTAAAAAAAAAAACGCAATATGTAGGCTACACGAGAACGGAGACGTCGAGTAACCAAAACAAATTCGTACACGTTATTTATCAATTTAACTCTAGAATTAAAGGATATACAACGAGAAACAACGTTTGACAACCTTTAAACAGTTTTAATAACTATCTCAAAAATTATCGCTCTGATGCAAACAACTGATGAGTTATCTACTTAGATTTGTTGAACAAAACGACTTACGTATTTTAAACATGCTAACCTTTAGCCCGGTAAGCAAATTAAAAAAAAAACGCAATATGTAGGCTACACGAGAACGGAGACGTCGAGTAACCAAAACAAATCCGTTAAACAAATTCGTACACGTTATTTATCAATTTAACTCTAGAATTAAAGGATATACAACGAGAAACAACGTTTGACAACCTTTAAACAGTTTTAATAACTATCTCAAAATTGTCGCTCTGATGCAAACAACTGATGAGTTATCTACTTAAATTTGATGAACAAAACGACTTACGTATTTTAAACATGCTAACCTTTAGCCCGGTAAGCAAATTAAAAAAAAAAACGCAATATGTAGGCTACACGAGAACGGAGACGTCGAGTAACCAAAACAAATGCGTTAAACAAATTCGTACACGTTATTTATCAATTTAACTCTAGAATTAAAGGATATACAACGAGAAACAACGTTTGACAACCTTTAAACAGTTTTAATAACTATCTCAAAAATTATCGCTCTGATGCAAACAACTGATGAGTTATCTACTTAAATTTGTTGAACAAAACGACTTACGTATTTTAAGCATGCTAACCTTTAGCCCGGTAAGCAAATTAAAAAAAAAAACGCAATATGTAGGCTACACGAGAACGGAGACGTCGAGTAACCAAAACAAATACGTTAAACAAATTCGTATACGTTATTTATCAATTTAACTCTAGAATTAAAGGATATACAACGAGAAACAACGTTTGACAACCTTTAAACAGTTTTAATAACTATCTCAAAAATTGTCGCTCTGATGCAAACAACTGATGAGTTATCTACTTAAATTTGATGAACAAAACTACTTACGTATTTTAAACATGCTAACCTTTAGCCCGGTAAGCAAATTAAAAAAAAAAACGCAATATGTAGGCTACACGAGAACGGAGACGTCGAGTAACCAAAACAAATACGTTAAACAAATTCGTACACGTTATTTATCAATTTAACTCTAGAATTAAAGGATATACAACGAGAAACAACGTTTGACAACCTTTAAACAGTTTTAATAACTATCTCAAAAATTGTCGCTCTGATGCAAACAACTGATGAGTTATCTACTTAAATTTGATGAACAAAACGACTTACGTATTTTAAACATGCTAACCTTTAGCCCGGTAAGCAAATTAAAAAAAAAACGCAATATGTAGGCTACACGAGAACGGAGACGTCGAGTAACTAAAACAAATGCGTTAAACAAATTCGTACACGTTATTTATCAATTTAACTCTAGAATTAAAGGATATACAACGAGAAACAACGTTTGACAACCTTTAAACAGTTTTAATAACTATCTCAAAAAATGTCGCTCTGATGCAAACAACTGCTGAGTTATCTACTCAAATTTGTTGAACAAAACGACTTACGTATTTTAAGCATGCTAACCTTTAGCCCGGTAAGCAAATTAAAAAAAAAAACGCAATATGTAGGCTACACGAGAACGGAGACGTCGAGTAACCAAAACAAATGCGTTAAACAAATTCGTACACGTTATTTATCAATTTAACTCTAGAACTAAAGGATATACAACGAGAAACAACGTTTGACAACCTTTAAACAGTTTTAATAACTATCTCAAAAATTATCGCTCTGATGCAAACAACTGATGAGTTATCTACTTAAATTTGTTGAACAAAACGATTTACGTATTTTAAACATGCTAACCTTTAGCCCGGTAATCAAATTAAAAAAAAAACGCAATATGTAGGCTACACGAGAACGGAGACGTCGAGTAACCAAACCAAATGCGTTAAACAAATTCGTACACGTTATTTATCAATTTAACTCTAGAATTAAAGGATATACAACGAGAAACAATGTTTGACAACCTTTAAACAGTTTTAATAACTATCTCAAAAATTGTCGCTCTGATGCAAACAACTGATGAGTTATCTACTTAAATTTGATGAACAAAACGACTTACGTATTTTAAACATGCTAACCTTTAGCCCGGTAAGCAAATTAAAAAAAAAACGCAATATGTAGGCTACACGAGAACGGAGACGTCGAGTAATCAAAACAAATGCGTTAAACAAATTCGTACATGTTATTTTGAATTTATATTTAACTCTAGAATTAAAGGATATACAACGAGAAACAACGTTTGACAACCTTTAAACTGTTTTAATAACTATCTCAAAAATTATCGCTCTGATGCAAACAACTGATGAGTTATCTACTTAAATTTGTTGAACAAACGACTTACGTATTTTAAGCATGCTAACCTTTAGCCCGGTAAGCAAATTAAAAAAAAAACGCAATATGTAGGCTACACGAGAACGGAGACGTCGAGTAACCAAAACAAATACGTTAAACAAATTCGTACACGTTATTTATCAATTTAACTCTAGAATTAAAGGATATACAACGAGAAACAACGTTTGACAACCTTTAAACAGTTTTAATAACTATCTCAAAAATTGTCGCTCTGATGCAAACAACTGATGAGTTATCTACTTAAATTTGTTGAACAAAACGACTTACGTATTTTAAACATGCTAACCTTTAGCCCGGTAAGCAAATTAAAAAAAAAAACGCAATATGTAGGCTACACGAGAACGGAGACGTCGAGTAACCAAAACAAATGCGTTAAACAAATTCGTACACGTTATTTATCAATTTAACTCTAGAATTAAAGGATATACAACGAGAAACAACGTTTGACAACCTTTAAACAGTTTTAATAACTATCTCAAAAATTATCGCTCTGATGCAAACAACTGATGAGTTATCTACTCAAATTTGTTGAACAAAACGACTTATGTATTTTAAGCATGCTAACCTTTAGCCCAGTAAGCAAATTAAAAAAAAACGCAATATGTAGGCTACACGAGAACGGAGACGTCGAGTAACCAAAACAAATGCGTTAAACAAATTCGTACACGTTATTTATCAATTTAACTCTATAATTAAAGGATATACAACGAGAAACAACGTTTGACAACCTTTAAACAGTTTTAATAACTATCTCAAAAATTGTCGCTCTGATGCAAACAACTGATGAATTATCTACTTAAATTTATTGAACAAAACGACTTACGTATTTTAAACATGCTAACCTTTAGCCCGGTAAGCAAATTAAAAAAAAAACGCAATATGTAGGCTACACGAGAACGGAGACGTCGAGTAACCAAAACAAATGCGTTAAACAAATTCGTACACATTATTTATCAATTTAACTCTAGAATTAAAGGATATACAACGAGAAACAACGTTTAACAACCTTTAAACAGTTTTAATAACTATCTCAAAAATTATCGCTCTGATGCAAACAACTGATGAGTTATCTACTTAAATTTGATGAACAAAACGACTTACGTATTTTAAACATGCTAACCTTTAGCCCGGCAAGCAAATTAAAAAAAAAACGCAATATGTAGGCTACACGAGAACGGAGACGTCGAGTAACCAAAACAAATGCATTAAACAAATTCGTACACGTTATTTATCAATTTAACTCTAGAATTAAAGGATATACAACGAGAAAAAACGTTTGACAACCTTTAAACAGTTTTAATAACTATCTCAAAAATTACCGCTCTGATGCAAACAACTGATGAGTTATCTACTTAAATTTGTTGAACAAAACGACTTACGTATTTTAAACATGCTAACCTTTAGCCCGGTAAGCAAATTAAAAAAAAAAACGCAATATGTAGGCTACACGAGAACGGAGACGTCGAGTAACCAAAACAAATGCGTTAAACAAATTCGTACACATTATTTATCAATTTAACTCTAGAATTAAAGGATATACAACGAGAAACAACGTTTGACAACCTTTAAACAGTTTTAATAACTATCTCAAAAATTGTCGCTCTGATGCAAACAACTGCTGAGTTATCTACTCAAATTTGTTGAACAAAACGACTTACGTATTTTAAACATGCTAACCTTTAGCCCGGTAAGCAAATTAAAAAAAAAACGCAATATGTAGGCTACACGAGAACGGAGACGTCGAGTAACCAAAACAAATGCGTTAAACAAATTCGTACACGTTATTTATCAATTTAACTCTAGAATTAAAGGATATACAACGAGAAACAACGTTTGACAACCTTTAAACAATTTTAATAACTATCTCAAAAATTGTCGCTCTGATGCAAACAACTGATGAGTTATCTACTTAAATTTGTTGAACAAAACGACTTACGTATTTTAAGCATGCTAACCTTTAGCCCGGTAAGCAAATTAAAAAAAAAACGCAATATGTAGGCTACACGAGAACGGAGACGTCGAGTAACCAAAACAAATGCGTTAAACAAATTCGTACACGTTATTTATCAATTTAACTCTAGAATTAAAGGATATACAACGAGAAACAACGTTTGACAACCTTTAAACAGTTTTAATAACTATCTCAAAAATTGTCGCTCTGATGCAAACAACTGCTGAGTTATCTACTCAAATTTGTTGAACAAAACGACTTACGTATTTTAAACATGCTAACCTTTAGCCCGGTAAGCAAATTAAAAAAAAAACGCAATATGTAGGCTACACGAGAACGGAGACGTCGAGTAACCAAAACAAATGCGTTAAACAAATTCGTACACGCTATTTATCAATTTAACTCTAGAATTAAAGGATATACAACGAGAAACAACGTTTGACAACCTTTAAACAGTTTTAATAACTATCTCAAAAATTGTCGCTCTGATGCAAACAACTGATGAGTTATCTACTTAAATTTGTTGAACAAAACGACTTACGTATTTTAAACATGCTAACCTTTAGCCCGGTAAGCAAATTAAAAAAAAAACGCAATATGTAGGCTACACGAGAACGGAGACGTCGAGTAACCAAAACAAATGCGTTAAACAAATTCGTACACGTTATTTATCAATTTAACTCTAGAATTAAAGGATATACAACGAGAAACAACGTTTGACAACCTTTAAACAGTTTTAATAACTATCTCAAAAATTATCGCTCTGATGCAAACAACTGATGGGTTATCTACTTAAATTTGTTGAACAAAACGACTTACGTATTTTAAGCATGCTAGCCTTTAGCCCGGTAAGCAAATTAAAAAAAAAACGCAATATGTAGGCTACACGAGAACGGAGACGTCGAGTAACCAAAACAAATGCGTTAAACAAATTCGTACACGTTATTTATCAATTTAACTCTAGAATTAAAGGATATACAACGAGAAAGAACGTTTGACAACCTTTAAACAGTTTTAATAACTATCTCAAAAATTATCGCTCTGATGCAAACAACTGATGAGTTATCTACTTAAATTTGATGAACAAAACGACTTACGTATTTTAAACATGCTAACCTTTAGCCCGGCAAGCAAATTAAAAAAAAAAACGCAATATGTAGGCTACACGAGAACGGAGACGTCGAGTAACCAAAACAAATGCGTTAAACAAATTCGTACACGTTATTTATCAATTTAACTCTAGAATTAAAGGATATACAACGAGAAACAACGTTTGACAACCTTTAAACAGTTTTAATAACTATCTCAAAAATTACCGCTCTGATGCAAACAACTGATGAGTTATCTACTTAAATTTGTTGAACAAAACGACTTACGTATTTTAAACATGCTAACCTTTAGCCCGGTAAGCAAATTAAAAAAAAAAACGCAATATGTAGGCTACACGAGAACGGAGACGTCGAGTAACCAAAACAAATGCGTTAAACAAATTCGTACACATTATTTATCAATTTAACTCTAGAATTAAAGGATATACAACGAGAAACAACGTTTGACAACCTTTAAACAGTTTTAATAACTATCTCAAAAATTGTCGCTCTGATGCAAACAACTGCTGAGTTATCTACTCAAATTTGTTGAACAAAACGACTTACGTATTTTAAACATGCTAACCTTTAGCCCGGTAAGCAAATTAAAAAAAAAACGCAATATGTAGGCTACACGAGAACGGAGACGTCGAGTAACCAAAACAAATGCGTTAAACAAATTCGTACACGTTATTTATCAATTTAACTCTAGAATTAAAGGATATACAACGAGAAACAACGTTTGACAACCTTTAAACAATTTTAATAACTATCTCAAAAATTGTCGCTCTGATGCAAACAACTGATGAGTTATCTACTTAAATTTGTTGAACAAAACGACTTACGTATTTTAAGCATGCTAACCTTTAGCCCGGTAAGCAAATTAAAAAAAAAAACGCAATATGTAGGCTACACGAGAACGGAGACGTCGAGTAACCAAAACAAATGCGTTAAACAAATTCGTACACGTTATTTATCAATTTAACTCTAGAATTAAAGGATATACAACGAGAAACAACGTTTGACAACCTTTAAACAGTTTTAATAACTATCTCAAAAATTGTCGCTCTGATGCAAAGAACTGCTGAGTTATCTACTCAAATTTGTTGAACAAAACGACTTACGTATTTTAAACATGCTAACCTTTAGCCCGGTAAGCAAATTAAAAAAAAAACGCAATATGTAGGCTACACGAGAACGGAGACGTCGAGTAACCAAAACAAATGCGTTAAACAAATTCGTACACGCTATTTATCAATTTAACTCTAGAATTAAAGGATATACAACGAGAAACAACGTTTGACAACCTTTAAACAGTTTTAATAACTATCTAAAAATTGTCGCTCTGATGCAAACAACTGATGAGTTATCTACTTAAATTTGTTGAACAAAACGACTTACGTATTTTAAACATGCTAACCTTTAGCCCGGTAAGCAAATTAAAAAAAAAACGCAATATGTAGGCTACACGAGAACGGAGACGTCGAGTAACCAAAACAAATGCGTTAAACAAATTCGTACACGTTATTTATCAATTTAACTCTAGAATTAAAGGATATACAACGAGAAACAACGTTTGACAACCTTTAAACAGTTTTAATAACTATCTCAAAAATTATCGCTCTGATGCAAACAACTGATGGGTTATCTACTTAAATTTGTTGAACAAAACGACTTACGTATTTTAAGCATGCTAGCCTTTAGCCCGGTAAGCAAATTAAAAAAAAACGCAATATGTAGGCTACACGAGAACGGAGACGTCGAGTAACCAAAACAAATGCGTTAAACAAATTCGTACACGTTATTTATCAATTTAACTCTAGAATTAAAGGATATACAACGAGAAACAACGTTTGACAACCTTTAAACAGTTTTAATAACTATCTCAAAAATTGTCGCTCTGATGCAAACAACTGATAAGTTATCTACTTAAATTTGATGAACAAAACGACTTACGTATTTTAAACATGCTAACCTTTAGCCCGGTAAGCAAATTAAAAAAAAAACGCAATATGTAGGCTACACGAGAACGGAGACGTCGAGTAACCAAAACAAATACGTTAAACAAATTCGTACACGTTATTTATCAATTTAACTCTAGAATTAAAGGATATACAACGAGAAACAACGTTTGACAACCTTTAAACAGTTTTAATAACTATCTCAAAAATTGTCGCTCTGATGCAAACAACTGATGAGTTATCTACTTAAATTTGATGAACAAAACGACTTACGTATTTTAAACATGCTAACCTTTAGCCCGGTAAGCAAATTAAAAAAAAAAACGCAATATGTAGGCTACACGAGAACGGAGACGTCGAGTAACCAAAACAAATGCGTTAAACAAATTCGTACACGTTATTTATCAATTTAACTCTAGAATTAAAGGATATACAACGAGAAACAACGTTTGACAACCTTTAAACAGTTTTAATAACTATCTCAAAAATTGTCGCTCTGATGCAAACAACTGATGAGTTATCTACTTAAATTTGATGAACAAAACGACTTACGTATTTTAAACATGCTAACCTTTAGCCCGGTAAGCAAATTAAAAAAAACGCAATATGTAGGCTACACGAGAACGGAGACGTCGAATAACCAAAACAAATGCGGTAAACAAATTCGTACACGTTATTTATCAATTTAACTCTAGAATTAAAGGATATACAACGAGAAACAACGTTTGAAAACCTTTAAACAGTTTTAATAACTATCTCAAAAATTGTCGCTCTGATGCAAACAACTGATGAGTTATCTACTCAAATTTGTTGAACAAAACGACTTACGTATTTTAAACATGCTAACCTTTAGCCCGGTAAGCAAATTAAAAAAAAAACGCAATATGTAGGCTACACGAGAACGGAGACGTCGAGTAACCAAAACAAATGCGTTAAATAAATTCGTACACGTTATTTATCAATTTAACTCTAGAATTAAAGGATATACAACGAGAAACAACGTTTGATAACCTTTAAACAGTTTTAATAACTATCTCAAAAATTATCGCTCTGATGCAAACAACTGATGAGTTATCTACTTAAATTTGTTGAACAAAACGACTTACGTATTTTAAACATGCTAACCTTTAGCCCGGTAAGCAAATTAAAAAAAAAACGCAATATGTAGGCTACACGAGAACGGAGACGTCGAGTAACCAAAACAAATGCGTTAAACAAATTCGTACACGTTATTTATCAATTTAACTCAAGAATTAAAGGATATACAACGAGAAACAACGTTTGACAACCTTTAAACAGTTTTAATAACTATCTCAAAAATTGTCGCTCTGATGCAAACAACTGCTGAGTTATCTACTCAAATTTGTTGAACAAAACGACTTACGTATTTTAAGCATGCTAACCTTTAGCCCGGTAAGCAAATTAAAAAAAAAAACGAAATATGTAGGCTACACGAGAACGGAGACGTCGAGTAACCAAAACAAATGCGTTAAACAAATTCGTACACGTTATTTATCAATTTAACTCTAGAATTAAAGGATATACAACGAGAAACAACGTTTGACAACCTTTAAACAGTTTTAATAACTATCTCAAAAATTATCGCTCTGATGCAAACAACTGATGAGTTATCTACTTAAATTTGATGAACAAAACGACTTACGTATTTTAAGCATGCTAACCTTTAGCCCGGTAAGCAAATTAAAAAAAAAACGCAATATGTAGGCTACACGAGAACGGAGACGTCGAGTAACCAAAACAAATGCGTTAGACAAATTCGTACACGTTATTTATCAATTTAACTCTAGAATTAAAGGATATACAACGAGAAACAACGTTTGACAACCTTTAAACAGTTTTAATAACTATCTCAAAAATTGTCGCTCTGATGCAAACAACTGATGAGTTATCTACTTAAATTTGATGAACAAAACGACTTACGTATTTTAAACATGCTAACCTTTAGCCCGGTAAGCAAATTAAAAAAAAAAACGCTATATGTAGGCTACACGAGAACGGAGACGTCGAGTAACCAAAACAAATGCGTTAAACAAATTCGTACACGTTATTTATCAATTTAACTCTAGAATTAAAGGATATACAACGAGAAACAACGTTTGACAACCTTTAAACAGTTTTAATAACTATCTCAAAAATTATCGCTCTGATGCAAACAACTGATGAGTTATCTACTTAAATATGTTGAACAAAACGACTTACGTATTTTAAGCATGCTAACCTTTAGCCCGGTAAGCAAATTAAAAAAAAAACGCAATATGTAGGCTACACGAGAACGGAGACGTCGAGTAACCAAAACAAATGCGTTAAACAAATTCGTACACGTTATTTATCAATTTAACTCTAGAATTAAAGGATATACAACGAGAAACAACGTTTGACAACCTTTAAACAGTTTTAATAACTATCTAAAAAATTGTCGCTCTGATGCAAACCACTGCTGAGTTATCTACTCAAATTTGTTAAACAAAACGACTTACGTATTTTAAACATGCTAACCTTTAGCCCGGTAAGCAAATTAAAAAAAAAAACGCAATATGTAGGCTACACAAGAACGGAGACGCCGAGTAACCAAAACAAATGCGTTAAACAAATTCGTACACGTTATTTATCAATTTAACTCTAGAATTAAAGGATATACAACGAGAAACAACGTTTGACAACCTTTAAACAGTTTTAATAACTATCTCAAAAATTCTCGCTCTGATGCAAACAACTGATGAGTTATCTACTTAAATTTGTTGAACAAAACGACTTACGTATTTTAAACATGCTAACCTTTAGCCCGGTAAGCAAATTAAAAAAAAACGCAATATGTAGGCTACACGAGAACGGAGACGTCGAGTAACCAAAACAAATGCGTTAAACAAATTCGTACACGTTATTTATCAATTTAACTCTAGAATTAAAGGATATGCAACGAGAAACAACGTTTGACAACTTTAAACAGTTTTAATAACTATCTCAAAAATTGTCGCTCTGATGCAAACAACTGATGAGTTATCTACTTAAATTTGATGAACAAAACGACTTACGTATTTTAAACATGCTAACCTTTAGCCCGGTTAGCAAATTAAAAAAAAACGCAATATGTAGGCTACACGAGAACGGAGACGTCGAGTAACCAAAACAAATGCGTTAAACAAATTCGTACACGTTATTTATCAATTTAACTCTAGAATTAAAGGATATACAACGAGAAACAACGTTTGACAACCTTTAAACAGTTTTAATAACTATCTCAAAAATTTTCGCTCTGATGCAAACAACTGATGAGTTATCTACTTAAATTTGTTGAACAAAACGACTTACGTATTTTAAACATGCTAACCTTTAGCCCGGTAAGCAAATTAAAAAAAAACGCAATATGTAGGCTACACGAGAACGGAGACGTCGAGTAACCAAAACAAATGCGTTAAACAAATTCGTACACGTTATTTATCAATTTAACTCTAGAATTAAAGGATATACAACGAGAAACAACGTTTGACAACCTTTAAACAGTTTTAATAACTATCTCAAAAATTTTCGCTCTGATGCAAACAACTGATGAGTTATCTACTTAAATTTGATGAACAAAACGACTTACGTATTTTAAACATGCTAACCTTTAGCCCGGTAAGCAAATTAAAAAAAAAACGCAATATGTAGGCTACACGAGAACGGAGACGTCGAGTAACCAAAACAAATACGTTAAACAAATTCGTACACGTTATTTATCAATTTAACTCTAGAATTAAAGGATATACAACGAGAAACAACGTTTGACAACCTTTAAACAGTTTTAATAACTATCTCAAAAATTGTCGCTCTGATGCAAACAACTGATGAGTTATCTACTTAAATTTGATGAACAAAACGACTTACGTATTTTAAACATGCTAACCTTTAGCCCGGTAAGCAAATTAAAAAAAAAAAACGCAATATGTAGGCTACACGAGAACGGAGACGTCGAGTAACCAAAACAAATGCGTTAAACAAATTCGTACACGTTATTTATCAATTTAACTCTAGAATTAAAGGATATACAACGAGAAACAACGTTTGACAACCTTTAAACAGTTTTAATAACTATCTCAAAAATTGTCGCTCTGATGCAAACAACTGATGAGTTATCTACTTAAATTTGATGAACAAAACGACTTACGTATTTTAAACATGCTAACCTTTAGCCCGGTAAGCAAATTAAAAAAAAAACGCAATATGTAGGCTACACGAGAACGGAGACGTCGAGTAACCAAAACAAATGCGTTAAACAAATTCGTACACGTTATTTATCAATTTAACTCTAGAATTAAAGGATATACAACGAGAAACAACGTTTGAAAACCTTTAAACAGTTTTAATAACTATCTCAAAAATTGTCGCTCTGATGCAAACAACTGATGAGTTATCTACTCAAATTTGTTGAACAAAACGACTTACGTATTTTAAACATGCTAACCTTTAGCCCGTTAAGCAAATTAAAAAAAAAAACGCAATATGTAGGCTACACGAGAACGGAGACGTCGAGTAACCAAAACAAATGCGTTAAACAAATTCGTACACGTTATTTATCATTTTAACTCTATAATTAAAGGATATACAACGAGAAACAACGTTTGACAACCTTTAAACAGTTTTAATAACTATCTCAAAAATTATCGCTCTGATGCAAACAACTGATGAGTTATCTACTTAAATTTGTTGAACAAAACGACTTACGTATTTTAAACATGCTAACCTTTAGCCCGGTAAGCAAATTAAAAAAAAAACGCAATATGTAGGCTACACGAGAACGGAGACGTCGAGTAACCAAAACAAATGCGTTAAACAAATTCGTACACGTTATTTATCAATTTAACTCAAGAATAAAAGGATATACAACGAGAAACAACGTTTGACAACCTTTAAACAGTTTTAATAACTATCCCAAAAATTGTCGCTCTGATGCAAACAACTGCTGAGTTATCTACTCAAATTTGTTGAACAAAACGACTTACGTATTTTAAGCATGCTAACCTTTAGCCCGGTAAGCAAATTTAAAAAAAAAACGAAATATGTAGGCTACACGAGAACGGAGACGTCGAGTAACCAAAACAAATGCGTTAAACAAATTCGTACACGTTATTTATCAATTTAACTCTAGAATTAAAGGATATACAACGAGAAACAACGTTTGACAACCTTTAAACAGTTTTTATAACTATCTCAAAAATTATCGCTCTGATGCAAACAACTGATGAGTTATCTACTTAAATTTGATGAACAAAACGACTTACGTATTTTAAGCATGCTAACCTTTAGCCCGGTAAGCAAATTAAAAAAAAAAACGCAATATGTAGGCTACGCGAAAACGGAGACGTCGAGTAACCAAAACAAATGCGTTAGACAAATTCGTACACGTTATTTATCAATTTAACTCTAGAATTAAAGGATATACAACGAGAAACAACGTTTGACAACCTTTAAACAGTTTTAATAACTATCTCAAAAATTGTCGCTCTGATGCAAACAACTGATGAGTTATCTACTTAAATTTGATGAACAAAACGACTTACGTATTTTAAACATGCTAACCTTTAGCCCGGTAAGCAAATTAAAAAAAAAAACGCTATATGTAGGCTACACGAGAACGGAGACGTCGAGTAACCAAAACAAATGCGTTAAACAAATTCGTACACGTTATTTATCAATTTAACTCTAGAATTAAAGGATATACAACGAGAAACAACGTTTGACAACCTTTAAACAGTTTTAATAACTATCTCAAAAATTATCGCTCTGATGCAAACAACTGATGAGTTATCTACTTAAATATGTTGAACAAAACGATTTACGTATTTTAAGCATGCTAACCTTTAGCCCGGTAAGCAAATTAAAAAAAAAACGCAATATGTAGGCTACACGAGAACGGAGACGTCAAGTAACCAAAACAAATGCGTTAAACAAATTCGTACACGTTATTTATCAATTTAACTCTAGAATTAAAGGATATACAACGAGAAACAATGTTTGACAACCTTTAAACAGTTTTAATAACTATCTAAAAAATTGTCGCTCTGATGCAAACCACTGCTGAGTTATCTACTCAAATTTGTTGAACAAAACGACTTACGTATTTTAAACATGCTAACCTTTAGCCCGGTAAGCAAATTAAAAAAAAAAACGCAATATTTAGGCTACACGAGAACGGAGACGCCGAGTAACCAAAACAAATGCGTTAAACAAATTCGTACACGTTATTTATCAATTTAACTCTAGAATTAAAGGATATACAACGAGAAACAACGTTTGACAACATTTAAACAGTTTTAATAACTATCTCAAAAATTCTCGCTCTGATGCAAACAACTGATGAGTTATCTACTTAAATTTGTTGAACAAAACGACTTACGTATTTTAAACATGCTAACCTTTAGCCCGGTAAGCAAATTAAAAAAAAACGCAATATGTAGGCTACACGAGAACGGAGACGTCGAGTAACCAAAACAAATGCGTTAAACAAATTCGTACACGTTATTTATCAATTTAACTCTAGAATTAAAGGATATGCAACGAGAAACAACGTTTGACAACTTTAAACAGTTTTAATAACTATCTCAAAAATTGTCGCTCTGATGCAAACAACTGATGAGTTATCTACTTAAATTTGATGAACAAAACGACTTACGTATTTTAAACATGCTAACCTTTAGCCCGGTAAGCAAATTAAAAAAAAAAACGCAATATGTAGGCTACACGAGAACGGAGACGTCGAGTAACCAAAACAAATGCGTTAGACAAATTCGTACACGTTATTTATCAATTTAACTCTAGAATTAAAGGATATACAACGAGAAACAACGTTTGACAACCTTTAAACAGTTTTAATAACTATCTAAAAAATTGTCGCTCTGATGCAAAACACTGCTGAGTTATCTACTCAAATTTGTTGAACAAAACGACTTACGTATTTTAAACATGCTAACCTTTAGCCCGGTAAGCAAATTAAAAAAAAAACGCAATATGTAGGCTACACGAGAACGGAGACGTCGAGTAACCAAAAGAAATGCGTTAAACAAATTCGTACACGTTATTTATCAATTTAACTCTAGAATTAAAGGATATACAAAGAGAAACAACGTTTGACAACCTTTAAACAGTTTTAATAACTATCTCTAAAATTGTCGCTCTGATGCAAACAACTGATGAGTTATCTACTCAGATTTGTTGAACAAAACGACTTACGTATTTTAAAAATGCTAACCTTTAGCCCGGTAAGCAAATTAAAAAAAAAACGCAATATGTAGGCTACACGAGAACGGAGACGTCGAGTAACCAAAACAAATGCGTTAAACAAATTCGTACACGTTATTTATCAATTTAACTCTAGAATTAAAGGATATACAACGAGAAACAACGTTTGACAACCTTTAAACAGCTTTAATAACTATCTCAAAAATTGTCGCTCTGATGCAAACAACTGATGAGTTATCTACTTAAATTTGATGAACAAAACGACTTACGTATTTTAAACATGCTAACCTTTAGCCCGGTAAGCAAATTAAAAAAAAAAACGCAATATGTAGGCTACACGAGAACGGAGACGTCGAGTAACCAAAACAAATGCGTTAAACAAATTCGTGCACGTTATTTATCAATTTAACTCTAGAATTAAAGGATATACAACGAGAAACAACGTTTGACAACCTTTAAACAGTTTTAATAACTATCTCAAAAATTATCGCTCTGATGCAAACAACTGATGAGTTATCTACTTAAATTTGTTGAACAAAACGATTTACGTATTTTAAGCATGCTAACCTTTAGCCCGGTAAACAAATTAAAAAAAAAACGCAATATGTAGGCTACACGAGAACGGAGACGTCGAGTAACCAAAACAAATGCGTTAAACAAATTCGTACACGTTATTTATCAATTTAACTCTAGAATTAAAGGATATACAACGAGAAACAACGTTTGACAACCTTTAAACAGTTTTAATAACTATCTAAAAAATTGTCGCTCTGATGCAAAACACTGCTGAGTTATCTACTCAAATTTGTTGAACAAAACGACTTACGTATTTTAAACATGCTAACCTTTAGCCCGGTAAGCAAATTAAAAAAAAAAAACGCAATATGTAGGCTACACGAGAACGGAGACGCCGAGTAACCAAAACAAATGCGTTAAACAAATTCGTACACGTTATTTATCAATTTAACTCTAGAATTAAAGGATATACAACGAGAAACAACGTTTGACAACATTTAAACAGTTTTAATAACTATCTCAAAAATTCTCGCTCTGATGCAAACAACTGATGAGTTATCTACTTAAATTTGTTGAACAAAACGACTTACGTATTTTAAACATGCTAACCTTTAGCCCGGTAAGCAAATTAAAAAAAAAACGCAATATGTAGGCTACACGAGAACGGAGACGTCGAGTAACCAAAACAAATGCGTTAAACAAATTCGTACACGTTATTTATCAATTTAACTCTAGAATTAAAGGATATGCAACGAGAAACAACGTTTGACAACTTTAAACAGTTTTAATAACTATCTCAAAAATTGTCGCTCTGATGCAAACAACTGATGAGTTATCTACTTAAATTTGATGAACAAAACGACTTACGTATTTTAAACATGCTAACCTTTAGCCCGGTAAGCAAATTAAAAAAAAAACGCAATATGTAGGCTACACGAGAACGGAGACGTCGAGTAACCAAAACAAATGCGTTAGACAAATTCGTACACGTTATTTATCAATTTAACTCTAGAATTAAAGGATATACAACGAGAAACAACGTTTGACAACCTTTAAACAGTTTTAATAACTATCTCAAAAATTTTCGCTCTGATGCAAACAACTGATGAGTTATCTACTTAAATTTGTTGAACAAAACGACTTACGTATTTTAAACATGCTAACCTTTAGCCCGTTAAGCAAATTAAAAAAAAACGCAATATGTAGGCTACACGAGAACGGAGACGTCGAGTAACCAAAACAAATGCGTTAAACAATTTCGTACACGTTATTTATCAATTTAACTCTAGAATTAAAGGATATACAAAGAGAAACAACGTTTGACAACCTTTAAACAGTTTTAATAACTATCTCAAAAATTGTCGCTCTGATGCAAACAACTGATGAGTTATCTACTCAGATTTGTTGAACAAAACGACTTACGTATTTTAAAAATGCTAACCTTTAGCCCGGTAAGCAAATTAAAAGAAAAACGCAATATGTAGGCTACACGAGAACGGAGACGTCGAGTAACCAAAACAAATGCGTTAAACAAATTCGTACACGTTATTTATCAATTTAACTCTAGAATTAAAGGATATACAACGAGAAACAACGTTTGACAACCTTTAAACAGTTTTAATAACTATCTCAAAAATTGTCGCTCTGATGCAAACAACTGATGAGTTATCTACTTAAATTTGATGAACAAAACGACTTACGTATTTTAAACATGCTAACCTTTAGCCCGGTAAGCAAATTAAAAAAAAAAACGCAATATGTAGGCTACACGAGAACGGAGACGTCGAGTAACCAAAACAAATGCGTTAAACAAATTCGTGCACGTTATTTATCAATTTAACTCTAGAATTAAAGGATATACAACGAGAAACAACGTTTGACAACCTTTAAACAGTTTTAATAACTATCTCAAAAATTATCGCTCTGATGCAAACAACTGATGAGTTATCTACTTAAATTTGTTGAACAAAACGATTTACGTATTTTAAGCATGCTAACCTTTAGCCCGGTAAGCAAATTAAAAAAAAACGCAATATGTAGGCTACACGAGAACGGAGACGTCGAGTAACCAAAACAAATGCGTTAAACAAATTCGTACACGTTATTTATCAATTTAACTCTAGAATTAAAGGATATACAACGAGAAACAACGTTTGACAACCTTTAAACAGTTTTAATAACTATCTAAAAAATTGTCGCTCTGATGCAAAACACTGCTGAGTTATCTACTCAAATTTGTTGAACAAAACGACTTACGTATTTTAAACATGCTAACCTTTAGCCCGGTAAGCAAATTAAAAAAAAAAAACGCAATATGTAGGCTACACGAGAACGGAGACGCCGAGTAACCAAAACAAATGCGTTAAACAAATTCGTACACGTTATTTATCAATTTAACTCTAGAATTAAAGGATATACAACGAGAAACAACGTTTGACAACATTTAAACAGTTTTAATAACTATCTCAAAAATTCTCGCTCTGATGCAAACAACTGATGAGTTATCTACTTAAATTTGTTGAACAAAACGACTTACGTATTTTAAACATGCTAACCTTTAGCCCGGTAAGCAAATTAAAAAAAAACGCAATATGTAGGCTACACGAGAACGGAGACGTCGAGTAACCAAAAGAAATGCGTTAAACAAATTCGTACACGTTATTTATCAATTTAACTCTAGAATTAAAGGATATACAAAGAGAAACAACGTTTGACAACCTTTAAACAGTTTTAATAACTATCTCTAAAATTGTCGCTCTGATGCAAACAACTGATGAGTTATCTACTCAGATTTGTTGAACAAAACGACTTACGTATTTTAAAAATGCTAACCTTTAGCCCGGTAAGCAAATTAAAAAAAAAACGCAATATGTAGGCTACACGAGAACGGAGACGTCGAGTAACCAAAACAAATGCGTTAAACAAATTCGTACACGTTATTTATCAATTTAACTCTAGAATTAAAGGATATACAACGAGAAACAACGTTTGACAACCTTTAAACAGTTTTAATAACTATCTCAAAAATTGTCGCTCTGATGCAAACAACTGATGAGTTATCTACTTAAATTTGATGAACAAAACGACTTACGTATTTTAAACATGCTAACCTTTAGCCCGGTAAGCAAATTAAAAAAAAAAAACGCAATATGTAGGCTACACGAGAACGGAGACGTCGAGTAACCAAAACAAATGCGTTAAACAAATTCGTGCACGTTATTTATCAATTTAACTCTAGAATTAAAGGATATACAACGAGAAACAACGTTTGACAACCTTTAAACAGTTTTAATAACTATCTCAAAAATTATCGCTCTGATGCAAACAACTGATGAGTTATCTACTTAAATTTGTTGAACAAAACGATTTACGTATTTTAAGCATGCTAACCTTTAGCCCGGTAAGCAAATTAAAAAAAAAACGCAATATGTAGGCTACACGAGAACGGAGACGTCGAGTAACCAAAACAAATGCGTTAAACAAATTCGTACACGTTATTTATCAATTTAACTCTAGAATTAAAGGATATACAACGAGAAACAACGTTTGACAACCTTTAAACAGTTTTAATAACTATCTAAAAAATTGTCGCTCTGATGCAAAACACTGCTGAGTTATCTACTCAAATTTGTTGAACAAAACGACTTACGTATTTTAAACATGCTAACCTTTAGCCCGGTAAGCAAATTAAAAAAAAAAAACGCAATATGTAGGCTACACGAGAACGGAGACGCCGAGTAACCAAAACAAATGCGTTAAACAAATTCGTACACGTTATTTATCAATTTAACTCTAGAATTAAAGGATATACAACGAGAAACAACGTTTGACAACATTTAAACAGTTTTAATAACTATCTCAAAAATTCTCGCTCTGATGCAAACAACTGATGATTTATCTACTTAAATTTGTTGAACAAAACGACTTACGTATTTTAAACATGCTAACCTTTAGCCCGGTAAGCAAATTAAAAAAAAAACGCAATATGTAGGCTACACGAGAACGGAGACGTCGAGTAACCAAAACAAATGCGTTAAACAAATTCGTACACGTTATTTATCAATTTAACTCTAGAATTAAAGGATATGCAACGAGAAACAACGTTTGACAACTTTAAACAGTTTTAATAACTATCTCAAAAATTGTCGCTCTGATGCAAACAACTGATGAGTTATCTACTTAAATTTGATGAACAAAACGACTTACGTATTTTAAACATGCTAACCTTTAGCCCGGTAAGCAAATTAAAAAAAAAAACGCAATATGTAGGCTACACGAGAACGGAGACGTCGAGTAACCAAAACAAATGCGTTAGACAAATTCGTACACGTTATTTATCAATTTAACTCTAGAATTAAAGGATATACAACGAGAAACAACGTTTGACAACCTTTAAACAGTTTTAATAACTATCTCAAAAATTTTCGCTCTGATGCAAACAACTGATGAGTTATCTACTTAAATTTGTTGAACAAAACGACTTACGTATTTTAAACATGCTAACCTTTAGCCCGGTAAGCAAATTAAAAAAAAACGCAATATGTAGGCTACACGAGAACGGAGACGTCGAGTAACCAAAACAAATGCGTTAAACAATTTCGTACACGTTATTTATCAATTTAACTCTAGAATTAAAGGATATACAAAGAGAAACAACGTTTGACAACCTTTAAACAGTTTTAATAACTATCTCAAAAATTGTCGCTCTGATGCAAACAACTGATGAGTTATCTACTCAGATTTGTTGAACAAAACGACTTACGTATTTTAAAAATGCTAACCTTTAGCCCGGTAAGCAAATTAAAAAAAAAACGCAATATGTAGGCTACACGAGAACGGAGACGTCGAGTAACCAAAACAAATGCGTTAAACAAATTCGTACACGTTATTTATCAATTTAACTCTAGAATTAAAGGATATACAACGAGAAACAACGTTTGACAACCTTTAAACAGTTTTAATAACTATCTCAAAAATTGTCGCTCTGATGCAAACAACTGATGAGTTATCTACTTAAATTTGACGAACAAAACGACTTACGTATTTTAAACATGCTAACCTTTAGCCCGGTAAGCAAATTAAAAAAAAAAACGCAATATGTAGGCTACACGAGAACGGAGACGTCGAGTAACCAAAACAAATGCGTTAAACAAATTCGTGCACGTTATTTATCAATTTAACTCTAGAATTAAAGGATATACAACGAGAAACAACGTTTGACAACCTTTAAACAGTTTTAATAACTATCTCAAAAATTATCGCTCTGATGCAAACAACTGATGAGTTATCTACTTAAATTTGTTGAACAAAACGATTTACGTATTTTAAGCATGCTAACCTTTAGCCCGGTAAGCAAATTAAAAAAAAACGCAATATGTAGGCTACACGAGAACGGAGACGTCGAGTAACCAAAACAAATGCGTTAAACAAATTCGTACACGTTATTTATCAATTTAACTCTAGAATTAAAGGATATACAACGAGAAACAACGTTTGACAACCTTTAAACAGTTTTAATAACTATCTAAAAAATTGTCGCTCTGATGCAAAACACTGCTGAGTTATCTACTCAAATTTGTTGAACAAAACGACTTACGTATTTTAAACATGCTAACCTTTAGCCCGGTAAGCAAATTAAAAAAAAAAAACGCAATATGTAGGCTACACGAGAACGGAGACGCCGAGTAACCAAAACAAATGCGTTAAACAAATTCGTACACGTTATTTATCAATTTAACTCTAGAATTAAAGGATATACAACGAGAAACAACGTTTGACAACATTTAAACAGTTTTAATAACTATCTCAAAAATTCTCGCTCTGATGCAAACAACTGATGAGTTATCTACTTAAATTTGTTGAACAAAACGACTTACGTATTTTAAACATGCTAACCTTTAGCCCGGTAAGCAAATTAAAAAAAAAACGCAATATGTAGGCTACACGAGAACGGAGACGTCGAGTAACCAAAACAAATGCGTTAAACAAATTCGTACACGTTATTTATCAATTTAACTCTAGAATTAAAGGATATGCAACGAGAAACAACGTTTGACAACTTTAAACAGTTTTAATAACTATCTCAAAAATTGTCGCTCTGATGCAAACAACTGATGAGTTATCTACTTAAATTTGATGAACAAAACGACTTACGTATTTTAAACATGCTAACCTTTAGCCCGGTAAGCAAATTAAAAAAAAAAACGCAATATGTAGGCTACACGAGAACGGAGACGTCGAGTAACCAAAACAAATGCGTTAGACAAATTCGTACACGTTATTTATCAATTTAACTCTAGAATTAAAGGATATACAACGAGAAACAACGTTTGACAACCTTTAAACAGTTTTAATAACTATCTCAAAAATTTTCGCTCTGATGCAAACAACTGATGAGTTATCTACTTAAATTTGTTGAACAAAACGACTTACGTATTTTAAACATGCTAACCTTTAGCCCGGTAAGCAAATTAAAAAAAAACGCAATATGTAGGCTACACGAGAACGGAGACGTCGAGTAACCAAAACAAATGCGTTAAACAAATTCGTACACGTTATTTATCAATTTAACTCTAGAATTAAAGGATATACAACGAGAAACAACGTTTGACAACCTTTAAACAGTTTTAATAACTATCTCAAAAATTGTCGCTCTGATGCAAACAACTGATGAGTTATCTACTTAAATTTGATGAACAAAACGACTTACGTATTTTAAACATGCTAACCTTTAGCCCGGTAAGCAAATTAAAAAAAAAAACGCAATATGTAGGCTACACGAGAACGGAGACGTCGAGTAACCAAAACAAATGCGTTAAACAAATTCGTGCACGTTATTTATCAATTTAACTCTAGAATTAAAGGATATACAACGAGAAACAACGTTTGACAACCTTTAAACAGTTTTAATAACTATCTCAAAAATTATCGCTCTGATGCAAACAACTGATGAGTTATCTACTTAAATTTGTTGAACAAAACGGTAAGCAAATTAAAAAAAAAAACGCAATATGTAGGCTACACGAGAACGGAGACGTCGACTAACCAAAACAAATGCGTTAAACAAATTCGTACACGTTATTTATCAATTTAACTCTAGAATTAAAGGATATACAACGAGAAACAACGTCTGACAACCTTTAAACAGTTTTAATAACTATCTCAAAAATTATCGCTCTGATGCAAACAACTGATGAGTTATCTATTTAAATTTGATGAACAAAACGACTTACGTATTTTAAGCATGCTAACCTTTAGCCCGGTAAGCAAATTAAAAAAAAAAAACGCAAAATGTAGGCTACACGAGAACGGAGACGTCGAGTAACCAAAACAAATGCGTTAAACAAATTCGTACACGTTATTTATCAATTTAACTCTAGAATTAAAGGATATACAACGAGAAACAACGTTTGACAACCTTTAAACAGTTTTAATAACTATCTCAAAAATTGTCGCTCTGATGCAAACAACTGATGAGTTATCTACATAAATTTGATTAACAAAACGACTTACGTATTTTAAACATGCTAACCTTTAGCCCGGTAAGCAAATTAAAAAAAAAACGCAATATGTAGGCTACAAGAAAACGGAGACGTCGAGTAACCAAAACAAATGCGTTAAACAAATTCGTACACGTTATTTATCAATTTAACTCTAGAATTAAAGGACATACAACGAGAAACAACGTTTGACAACCTTTAAACAGTTTTAATAACTATCTCAAAAATTATCGCTCTGATGCAAACAACTGATGAGTTATCTACTTAAATATGTTGAACAAAACGACTTACGTATTTTAAGCATGCTAACCTTTAGCCCGGTAATAAAATGAAAAAAAAAAACGCAATATGTAGGCTACACGAGAACGGAGACGTCGAGTAACCAAAACAAATGCGTTAAACAAATTCGTACACGTTATTTATCAATTTAACTCTAGAATTAAAGGATATACAACGATAAACAACGTTTGACAACCTTTAAACAGTTTTGATAACTATCTAAAAAATTGTCGCTCTGATGCAAACAACTGATGAGTTATCTACTTAAATTTGTTGAACAAAACGACTTACGTATTTTAAACATGCTAACCTTTAGCCCGGTAAGCAAATTAAAAAAAAAAACGCAATATGTAGGCTACACGAGAACGGAGACGTCGAGTAACCAAAACAAATGCGTTAAACAAATTCGTACACGTTATTTATCAATTTAACTCTAGAATTAAAGGATATACAACGAGAAACAACGTTTGGCAACCTTTAAACAGTTTTAATAACTATCTCAAAAATTGTCGCTCTGATGCAAACAACTGATGAGTTATCTACATAAATTTGATTAACAAAACGACTTACGTATTTTAAACATGCTAACCTTTAGCCCGGTAAGCAAATTAAAAAAAAAAAACGCAATATGTAGGCTACAAGAAAACGGAGACGTCGAGTAACCAAAACAAATGCGTTAAACAAATTCGTACACGTTATTTATCAATTTAACTCTAGAATTAAAGGACATACAACAAGAAACAACGTTTGACAACCTTTAAACAGTTTTAATAACTATCTCAAAAATTATCGCTCTGATGCAAACAACTGATGAGTTATCTACTTAAATATGTTGAACAAAACGACTTACGTATTTTAAGCATGCTAACCTTTAGCCCGGTAATAAAATTAAAAAAAAAACGCAATATGTAGGCTACATGAGAACGGAGACGTCGAGTAACCAAAACAAATGCGTTAAACAAATTCGTACACGTTATTTATCAATTTAACTCTAGAATTAAAGGATATACAACGAGAAACAACGTTTGACAACCTTTAAACAGTTTTAATAACTATCTAAAAAATTGTCTCTCTGATGCAAACAACTGATGAGTTATCTACTTAAATTTGTTGAACAAAACGACTTACGTATTTTAAACATGCTAACCTTTAGCCCGGTAAGCAAATTAAAAAAAAAAACGCAATATGTAGGCTACACGAGAACGGAGACGTCGAGTAACCAAAACAAATGCGTTAAACAAATTCGTACACGTTATTTATCAATTTAACTCTAGAATTAAAGGATATACAACGAGAAACAACGTTTGGCAACCTTTAAACAGTTTTAATAACTATCTCAAAAATTGTCGCTCTGATGCAAACAACTGCTGAGTTATCTACTCAAATTTGTTGAACAAAACGACTTACGTATTTTAAACATGCTAACCTTTAGCCCGGTAAGCAAATTAAAAAAAAAAACCCAATATGTAGGCTACACGAGAACGGAGACGTCGAGTAACCAAAACAAATGCGTTAAACAAATTCGTACACGTTATTTATCAATTTAACTCTAGAATTAAAGGATATACAACGAGAAACAACGTTTGACAACCTTTAAACAGTTTTAATAACTATCTCAAAAATTTTCGCTCTGATGCAAACAACTGATGAGTTATCTACTTAAATTTGTTGAACAAAACGACTTACGTATTTTAAACATGCTAACCTTTAGCCCGGTAAGCAAATTAAAAAAAAAACGCAATATGTAGGCTACACGAGAACGGAGACGTCGAGTAACCAAACCAAATGCGTTAAACAAATTCGTACACGTTATTTATCAATTTAACTCTAGAATTAAAGGATATACAACGAGAAACAACGTTTGACAACCTTTAAACAGTTTTAATAACTATCTCAAAAATTGTCGCTCTGATGCAAACAACTGATGAGTTATCTACTCAGATTTGTTGAACAAAACGACTTACGTATTTTAAACATGCTAACCTTTAGCCCGGTAAGCAAATTAAAAAAAAAACGCAATATGTAGGCTACACGAGAACGGAGACGTCGAGTAACCAAAATAAATGCGTTAAACAAATTCGTACACGTTATTTATCAATTTAACTCTAGAATTAAAGGATATACAACGAGAAACAACGTTTGGCAACCTTTAAACAGTTTTAATAACTATCTCAAAAATTGTCGCTCTGATGCAAACAACTGCTGAGTTATCTACTCAAATTTGTTGAACAAAACGACTTACGTATTTTAAACATGCTAACCTTTAGCCCGGTAAGCAAATTAAAAAAAAAAAACGCAATATGTAGGCTACACGAGAACGGAGACGTCGAGTAACCAAAACAAATGCGTTAAACAAATTCGTACACGTTATTTATCAATTTAACTCTAGAATTAAAGGATATACAACGAGAAACAACGTTTGACAACCTTTAAACAGTTTTAATAACTATCTCAAAAATTTTCGCTCTGATGCAAACAACTGATGAGTTATCTACTTAAATTTGTTGAACAAAACGACTTACGTATTTTAAACATGCTAACCTTTAGCCCGGTAAGCAAATTAAAAAAAAAACGCAATATGTAGGCTACACGAGAACGGAGACGTCGAGTAACCAAAACAAATGCGTTAAACAAATTCGTACACGTTATTTATCAATTTAACTCTAGAATTAAAGGATATACAACGAGAAACAACGTTTGACAACCTTTAAACAGTTTTAATAACTATCTCAAAAATTGTCGCTCTGATGCAAACAACTGATGAGTTATCTACTCAGATTTGTTGAACAAAACGACTTACGTATTTTAAACATGCTAACCTTTAGCCCGGTAAGCAAATTAAAAAAAAAACGCAATATGTAGGCTACACGAGAACGGAGACGTCGAGTAACCAAAACAAATGCGTTAAACAAATTCGTACACGTTATTTATCAATTTAACTCTAGAATTAAAGGATATACAACGAGAAACAACGTTTGACAACCTTTAAACAGTTTTAATAACTATCTCAAAAATTGTCGCTCTGATGCAAACAACTGATGAGTTATCTACTTAAATTTGATGAACAAAACGACTTACGTATTTTAAACATGCTAACCTTTAGCCCAGTAAGCAAATTAAAAAAGAAACGCAATATGTAGGCTACACGAGAACGGAGACGTCGAGTAACCAAAAAAAATGCGTTAAACAAATTCGTACAGGTTATTTATCAATTTAACTCTAGAATTAAAGGATATTCAAAGAGAAACAACGTTTGACAACCTTTAAACAGTTTTTGTAACTATCTCAAAAATTATCGCTCTGATGCAAACAACTGATGAGTTATCTACTTAAATTTGTTGAACAAAACGACTTACGTATTTTAAGCATGCTAACCTTTAGCCCGGTAAGCAAATTAAAAAGAAAACGCAATATGTAGGCTACACGAGAACGGAGACGTCGAGTAACCAAAACAAATGCGTTAAACAAATTCGTACACGTTATTTATCAATTTAACTCTAGAATTAAAGGATATACAACGAGAAACAACGTTTGACAACCTTTAAACAGTTTTAATAACTATCTCAAAAATTGTTGCTCTGATGCAAACAACTGATGAGTTATCTACTTAAATTTGATGAACAAAACGACTTACGTATTTTAAGCATGCTAACCTTTAGCCCGGTAAGCAAATTAAAAAAAAAAACGCAATATGTAGGCTATACGAGAACGGAGATGTCGAGTAACCAAAACAAATGCGTTAAACAAATTCGTACACGTTATTTATCAATTTAACTCTAGAATTAAAGGATATACAACGAGAAACAACGTTTGACAACCTTTAAACAGTTTTAATAACTATCTCAAAAATTTTCGCTCTGATGCAAACAACTGATGAGTTATCTACTTAAATTTGTTGAACAAAACGACTTACGTATTTTAAACATGCTAACCTTTAGCCCGGTAAGCAAATTTAAAAAAAAAAACGCAATATGTAGGCTACACGAGAACGGAGACGTCGAGTAACCAAAACAAATGCGTTAAACAAATTTGTACAAGTTATTTATCAATTTAACTCTAGAATTAAAGGATATACAACGAGAAACAACGTTTGACAACCTTTAAACAGTTTTAATAACTATCTCAAAAAGTGTCGCTCTGATGCAAACAACTGATGAGTTGTCTACTTAAATTTGTTGAACAAAACGACTTACGTATTTTAAGCATGCTAACCTTTAGCCCGGTAAGCAAATTAAAAAAAAAAAAACCCAATATGTAGGCTACACGAGGACGGAGACGTCGAGTAACCAAAACAAATGCGTTAAACAAATTCTTACACGTTATTTATCAATTTAACTCTAGAATTAAAGGATATACAACGAGAAACAACGTTTGACAACCTTTAAACAGTTTTAATAACTATCTCAAAAATTATCGCTCTGATGCAAACAACTGATGAGTTATCTACTTAAATTTGTTGAACAAAACGACTTACGTATTTTAAGCATGCTAACCTTTAGCCCGGTAAGCAAATTAAAAAAAAAAAACGCAATATGTAGGCTACACGAGAACGGAGACGTCGAGTAACCAAAACAAATGCGTTAAACAAATTCGTACACGTTATTTATCAATTTAACTCTAGAATTAAAGGATATACAACGAGAAACAACGTTTGACAACCTTTAAACAGTTTTAATAACTATCTCAAAAATTATCGCTCTGATGCAAACAACTGATGAGTTATCTACTTAAATTTGATGAACAAAACGACTTACGTATTTTAAACATGCTAACCTTTAGCCCGGTAAGGAAATTAAAAAAAAAAACGCAATATGTAGGCTACACGAGAACGGAGACGTCGAGTAACCAAAACAAATGCGTTAAACAAATTCGTACACGTTATTTATCAATTTAACTCTAGAATTAAAGGATATACAACGAGAAACAACGTTTGACAACCTTTAAACAGTTTTAATAACTATCTCAAAAATTATCGCTCTGATGCAAACAACTGATGAGTTATCTACTTAAATTTGATGAACAAAACGACTTACGTATTTTAAACATGCTAACCTTTAGCCCGGTAAGCAAATTAAAAAAAAAACGCAATATGTAGGCTACACGAGAACGGAGACGTCGAGTAACCAAAACAAATGCGTTAAACAAATTCGTACACGTTATTTATCAATTTAACTCTATAATTAAAGGATATACAACGAGAAACAACGTTTGACAACCTTTAAACAGTTTTAATAACAATCTCAAAAATTATCGCTCTGATGCAAACAACTGATGAGTTATCTACTTAAATTTGATGAACAAAACGACTTACGTATTTTAAACATGCTAACCTTTAGCCCGGTAAGCTAATTTAAAAAAAAACGCAATATGTAGGCTACACGAGAACGGAGACGTCGAGTAACCAAAACAAATGCGTTAAACAAATTCGTACACGTTATTTATCAATTTAACTCTAGAATTAAAGGATATACAACGAGAAACAACGTTTGACAACCTTTAAACAGTTTTAATAACTATCTCAAAAATTGTCGCTCTGATGCAAACAACTGATGAGTTATCTACTCAAATTTGTTGAACAAAACGACTTACGTATTTTAAGCATGCTAACCTTTAGCCCGGTAAGCAAATTAAAAAAAAAAACGCAATATGTAGGCTACACGAGAACGGAGACGTCGAGTAACCAAAACAAATGCGTTAAACAAATTCGTACACGTTATTTATCAATTTAACTCTAGAATTAAAGGATATACAACGAGAAACAACGTTTGACAACCTTTAAACAGTTTTAATAACTATCTCAAAAATTGTCGCTCTGATGCAAACAACTGCTGAGTTATCTACTCAAATTTGTTGAACAAAACGACTTACGTATTTTAAACATGCTAACCTTTAGCCCGGTAAGCAAATTAAAAAAAAAACGCAATATGTAGGCTACACGAGAACGGAGACGTCGAGTAACCAAAACAAATGCGTTAAACAAATTCGTACACGATATTTATCAATTTAACTCTAGAATTAAAGGATATACAACGAGAAACAACGTTTGACAACCTTTAAACAGTTTTAATAACTATCTCAAAAATTGTCGCTCTGATGCAAACAACTGCTGAGTTATCTACTCAAATTTGTTGAACAAAACGACTTACGTATTTTAAACATGCTAACCTTTAGCCCGGTAAGCAAATTAAAAAAAAAAAACGCAATATGTAGGCTACACGAGAACGGAGACGTCGAGTAACCAAAACAAATGCGTTAAACAAATTCGTACACGTTATTTATCAATTTAACTCTAGAATTAAAGGATATACAACGAGAAACAACGTTTGACAACCTTTAAACAGTTTTAATAACTATCTCAAAAATTGTCGCTCTGATGCAAACAACTGATGAGTTATCTACTCAAATTTTTTGAACAAAATGACTTACGTATTTTAAGCATGCTAACCTTTAGCCCGGTAAGCAAATTAAAAAAAAAAACGCAATATGTAGGCTACACGAGAACGGAGACGTCGAGTAACCATCACAAATGCGTTAAACAAATTCGTACACGTTATTTATCAATTTAACTCTAGAATTAAAGGATATACAACGAGAAACAACGTTTGACAACCTTTAAACAGTTTTAATAACTATCTCAAAAATTGTCGCTCTGATGCAAACAACTGCTGAGTTATCTACTCAAATTTGTTGAACAAAACGACTTACGTATTTTAAACATGCTAACCTTTAGCCCGGTAAGCAAATTAAAAAAAAAAAGCAATATGTAGGCTACACGAGAACGGAGACGTCGAGTAACCAAAACAAATGCGTTAAACAAATTCGTACACGTTATTTATCAATTTAACTCTAGAATTAAAGGATATACAACGAGAAACAACGTTTGACAACCTTTAAACAGTTTTAATAACTATCTCAAAAATTGTCGCTCTGATGCAAACAACTGATGAGTTATCTACTTAAATTTGATGAACAAAACGACTTACGTATTTTAAACATGCTATCCTTTAGCCCGGAAAGCAAATTAAAAAAAAAACGCAATATGTAGGCTACACGAGAACGGAGACGTCGAGTAACCAAAACAAATGCGTTAAACAAATTCGTACACGTTATTTATCAATTTAACTCTAGAATTAAAGGATATACAACGAGAAACAACGTTTGACAACCTTTAAACAGTTTTAATAACTATCTCAAAAATTATCGCTCTGATGCAAACAACTGATGAGTTATCTACTTAAATTTGTTGAACAAAACGACTTACGTATTTTAAACATGCTAACCTTTAGCCCGGTAAGCAAATTAAAAAAAAAAACGCAATATGTAGGCTACACGAGAACGGAGACGTCGAGTAACCAAAACAAATGCGTTAAACAAATTCGTACACGTTATTTATCAATTTAACTCTAGAATTAAAGGATATACAACGAGAAACAACGTTTGACAACCTTTAAACAGTTTTAATAACTATCTCAAAAATTATCGCTCTGATGCAAACAACTGATGAGTTATCTACTTAAATTTGATGAACAAAACGACTTACGTATTTTAAACATGCTAACCTTTAGCCCGGTAAGCTAATTAAAAAAAAAAACGCAATATGTAGGCTACACGAGAACGGAGACGTCGAGTAACCAAAACAAATGCGTTAAACAAATTCGTACACGTTATTTATCAATTTAACTCTAGAATTAAAGGATATACAACGAGAAACAACGTTTGAAAACCTTTAAACAGTTTTAATAACTATCTCAAAACTTGTCGCTCTGATGCAAACAACTGATGAGTTATCTACTTAAATTTGATGAACAAAACGACTTACGTATTTTAAACATGCTAACCTTTAGCCCGGTAAGCAAATTAAAAAAAAACGCAATATGTAGGCTACACGAGAACGGAGACGTCGAGTAACCAAAACAAATGCGTTAAACAAATTCGTACACGTTATTTATCAATTTAACTCTAGAATTAAAGGATATACAACGAGAAACAACGTTTAACAACCTTTAAACAGTTTTAATAACTATCTCAAAAATTGTCGCTCTGATGCAAACAACTGATGAGTTATCTACTCAAATTTGTTGAACAAAACGACTTACATATTTTGAACATGCTAACCTTTAGCCCGGTAAGCAAATTAAAAAAAAAAACGCAATATGTAGGCTTCACGAGAACGGAGACCTCGAGTAACCAAAACAAATGCGTTAAACAAATTCGTACACGTTATTTATCAATATAACTCTAGAATTAAAGGATATACAACGAGAAACAACGTTTGACAACCTTTAAACAGTTTTAATAACTATCTCAAAAATTGTCGCTCTGATGCAAACAACTGCTGAGTTATCTACTCAAATTTGTTGAACAAAACGACTTACGTATTTTAAACATGCTAACCTTTAGCCCGGTAAGCAAATTAAAAAAAAACCCAATATGTAGGCTACACGAGAACGGAGACGTCGAGTAACCAAAACAAATGCGTTAAACAAATTCGTACACGTTATTTATCAATTTAACTCTAGAATTAAAGGATATACAACGAGAAACAACGTTTGACAACCTTTAAACAGTTTTAATAACTATCTCAAAAATTGTCGCTCTGATGCAAACAACTGCTGAGTTATCTACTCAAATTTGTTGAACAAAACGACTTACGTATTTTAAACATGCTAACCTTTAGCCCGGTAAGCAAATTAAAAAAAAAAACGCAATATGTAGGCTACACGAGAACGGAGACGTCGAGTAACCAAAACAAATGCGTTAAACAAATTCGTACACGTTATTTATCAATTTAACTCTAGAATTAAAGGATATACAACGAGAAACAACGTTTGACAACCTTTAAACAGTTTTAATAACTATCTCAAAAATTGCCGCTCTGATGCAAACAACTGCTGAGTTATCTACTCAAATTTGTTGAACAAAACGACTTACGTATTTTAAACAAGCTAACCTTTAGCCCGGTAAGCAAATTAAAAAAAAACGCAATATGTAGGCTACACGAGAACGGAGACGTCGAGTGACCAAAACAAATGCGTTAAACAAATTCGTACACGTTATTTATCAATTTAACTCTAGAATTAAAGGATATACAACGAGAAACAACGTTTGACAACCTTTAAACAGTTTTAATAACTATCTCAAAAATTGGCTCTCTGATGCAAACAACTGCTGAGTTATCTACTCAAATTTGTTGAACAAAACGACTTACGTATTTTAAACATGCTAACCTTTAGCCCGGTAAGCAAATTAAAAAAAAAACGCAATATGTAGGCTACACGAGAACGGAGACTTCGAGTAACCAAAACAAATGCGTTAAACAAATTCGTACACGTTATTTATCAATTTAACTCTAGAATTAAAGGATATACAACGAGAAACAACGTTTGACAACCTTTAAACAGTTTTAATAACTATCTCAAAAATTGTCGCTCTGATGCAAACAACTGCTGAGTTATCTACTCAAATTTGTTGAACAAAACGACTTACGTATTTTAAACATGCTAACCTTTAGCCCGGTAAGCAAATTAAAAAAAAACGCAATATGTAGGCTACACGAGAACGGAGACGTCGAGTAACCAAAACAAATGCGTTAAACAAATTCGTACACGTTATTTATCAATTTAACTCTAGAATTAAAGGATATACAACGAGAAACAACGTTTGACAACCTTTAAACAGTTTTAATAACTATCTCAAAAATTGTCGCTCTGATGCAAACAACTGATGAGTTATCTACTTAAATTTGTTGAACCAAACGACTTACGTATTTTAAACATGCTAACCTTTAGCCCGGTAAGCAAATTAGAAAAAAAACGCAATATGTAGGCTACACGAGAACGGAGACGTCGAGTAACCAAAACAAATGCGTTAAACAAATTCGTACACGTTATTTATCAATTTAACTCTAGAATTAAAGGATATACAACGAGAAACAACGTTTGAGAACCTTTAAACAGTTTTAATAACTATCTCAAAAATTGTCGCTCTGATGCAAACAACTGATGAGTTATCTACTCAAATTTGTTGAACAAAACGACTTACGTATTTTAAGCATGCTAACCTTTAGCCCGGTAAGCAAATTAAAAAAAAACGCAATATGTAGGCTACACGAGAACGGAGACGTCGAGTAACCATCACAAATGCGTTAAACAATTTCGTACACGTTATTTATCAATTTAACTCTAGAATTAAAGGATATACAACGAGAAACAACGTTTGACAACCTTTAAACAGTTTTAATAACTATCTCAAAAATTGTCGCTCTGATGCAAACAACTGCTGAGTTATCTACTCAAATTTGTTGAACAAAACGACTTACGTATTTTAAACATGCTAACCTTTAGCCCGGTAAGCAAATTAAAAAAAAAAACGCAATATGTAGGCTACACGACAACGGAGACGTCGAGTAACCAAAACAAATGCGTTAAACAAATTCGTACACGTTATTTATCAATTTAACTCTAGAATTAAAGGATATACAACGAGAAACAACGTTTGACAACCTTTAAACAGTTTTAATAACTATCTCAAAAATTGTCGCTCTGATGCAAACAACTGATGAGTTATCTACTTAAATTTGATGAATAAAACGACTTACGTATTTTAAACATGCTAACCTTTAGCCCGGAAAGCAAATTAAAAAAAAACGCAATATGTAGGCTACACGAGAACGGAGACGTCGAGTAACCAAAACAAATGCGTTAAACAAATTCGTACACGCTATTTATCAATTTAACTCTAGAATTAAAGGATATACAACGAGAAACAACGTTTGACAACCTTTAAACAGTTTTAATAACTATCTCAAAAATTATCGCTCTGATGCAAACAACTGATGAGTTATCTACTTAAATTTGATGAGCAAAACGACTTACGTATTTTAAACATGCTAACCTTTAGCCCGGTAAGCAGATTAAAAAAAAAACGCAATATGTAGGCTACACGAGAACGGAGACGTCGAGTAACCAAAACAAATGCGTTAAACAAATTCGTACACGTTATTTATCAATTTAACTCTAGAATTAAAGGATATACAACGAGAAACAACGTTTGACAACCTTTAAACAGTTTTAATAACTATCTCAAAAATTATCGCTCTGATGCAAACAACTGATGAGTTATCTACTTAAATTTGATGAACAAAACGACTTACGTATTTTAAACATGCTAACCTTTAGCCCGGTAAGCTAATTAAAAAAAAAACGCAATATGTAGGCTACACGAGAACGGAGACGTCGAGTAACCAAAACAAATGCGTTAAACAAATTCGTACACGTTATTTATCAATTTAAGTCTAGAATTAAAGGATATACAACGAGAAACAACGTTTGACAACCTTTAAACAGTTTTAATAACTATCTCAAAAATTGTCGCCCTGATGCAAACAACTGATGAGTTATCTACTCAAATTTGTGAACAAAACGACTTACGTATTTTAAGCATGCTAACCTTTAGCCCGGTAAGCAAATTAAAAAAAAAAACGCAATATGTAGGCTACACGAGTACGGAGACGTCGAGTAACCAAAACAAATGCGTTAAACAAATTCGTACACGTTATTTATCAATTTAACTCTAGAATTAAAGGATATACAACGAGAAACAACGTTTGACAACCTTTAAACAGTTTTAATAACTATCTCAAAAATTGTCGCTCTGATGCAAACAACTGATGAGTTATCTACTTAAATTTGATGAACAAAACGACTTACGTATTTTAAACATGCTAACCTTTAGCCCGGTAAGCAAATTAAAAAAAAACGCAATATGTAGGCTACACGAGAACGGAGACGTCGAGTAACCAAAACAAATGCGTTAAACAAATTCGTACACGTTATTTATCAATTTAACTCTAGAATTAAAGGATATACAACGAGAAACAACGTTTAACAACCTTTAAACAGTTTTAATAACTATCTCAAAAATTGTCGCTCTGATGCAAACAACTGATGAGTTATCTACTCAAATTTGTTGAACAAAACGACTTACGTATTTTAAACATGCTAACCTTTAGCCCGGTAAGCAAATTAAAAAAAAAACGCAATATGTAGGCTACACGAGAACGGAGACGTCGAGTAACCAAAAAAAATGCGTTAAACAAATTCGTACACGTTATTTATCAATTTAACTCTAGAATTAAAGGATATACAACGAGAAACAACGTTTGACAACCTTTAAACAGTTTTAACAACTATCTCAAAAATTGTCGCTCTGATGCAAACAACTGCTGAGTTATCTACTCAAATTTGTTCAACAAAACGACTTACGTATTTTAAACATGCTAACCTTTAGCCCGGTAAGCAAATTAAAAAAAAACGCAATATGTAGGCTACACGAGAACGGAGACGTCGAGTAACCAAAACAAATGCGTTAAACAAATTCGTACACGTTATTTATCAATTTAACTCTAGAATTAAAGGATATACAACGAGAAACAACGTTTGACAACCTTTAAACAGTTTTAATAACTATCTCAAAAATTGTCGCTCTGATGCAAACAACTGATGAGTTATCTACTTAAATTTGTTGAACAAAACGACTTACGTATTTTAAACATGCTAACCTTTAGCCCGGTAAGCAAATTAGAAAAAAAACGCAATATGTAGGCTACACGAGAACGGAGACGTCGAGTAACCAAAACAAATGCGTTAAACAAATTCGTACACGTTATTTATCAATTTAACTCTAGAATTAAAGGATATACAACGAGAAACAACGTTTGACAACCTTTAAACAGTTTTAATAACTATCTCAAAAATTGTCGCTCTGATGCAAACAACTGATGAGTTATCTACTCAAATTTGTTGAACAAAACGACTTACGTATTTTAAGCATGCTAACCTTTAGCCCGGTAAGCAAATTAAAAAAAAACGCAATATGTAGGCTACACGAGAACGGAGACGTCGAGTAACCAAAACAAATGCGTTAAACAAATTCGTACACGTTATTTATCAATTTAACTCTAGAATTAAAGGATATACAACGAGAAACAACGTTTGACAACCTTTAAACAGTTTTAATAACTATCTCAAAAATTGTCGCTCTGATGCAAACAACTGATGAGTTATCTACTTAAATTTGTTGAACAAAACGACTTACGTATTTTAAACATGCTAACCTTTAGCCCGGTAAGCAAATTAAAAAAAAAACGCAATATGTAGGCTACACGAGAACGGAGACGTCGAGTAACCAAAACAAATGCGTTAAACAAATTCGTACACGTTATTTATCAATTTAACTCTAGAATTAAAGGATATACAACGAGAAACAACGTTTGACAACCTTTAAATAGTTTTAATAACTATCTCAAAAATTTTCGCTCTGATTCAAACAACTGATGAGTTATCTACTTAAATTTGTTGAACAAAACGACTTACGTATTTTAAACATGCTAACCTTTAGCCCGGTAAGCAAATTAAAAAAAAAAAACGCAATATGTAGGCTACACGAGAACGGAGACGTCGAGTAACCAAAAAAAATGCGTTAAACAAATTCGTACACGTTATTTATCAATTTAACTCTAGAGTTAAAGGATATACAACGAGAAACAACGTTTGACAACCTTTAAACAGTTTTAATAACTATCTCAAAAATTGTGGCTCTGATGCAAACAACTGATGAGTTATCTACTTAAATTTGATGAACAAAACGACTTACGTATTTTAAACATGCTAACCTTTAGCCCGGTAAGCAAATTAAAAAAAAAAAAACGCAATATGTAGGCTACACGAGAACGGAGACGTCGAGTAACCAAAACAAATGCGTTAAACAAATTCGTACACGTTATTTATCAATTTAACTCTAGAATTAAAGGATATACAACGAGAAACAACGTTTGACAACCTTTAAACAGTTTTAATAACTATCTCAAAAATTTTCGCTCTGATGCAAACAACTGGTGAGTTATCTACTCAAATTTGTTGAACAAAACGACTTACGTATTTTAAGCATGCTAACCTTTAGCCCGGTAAGCAAATTAGAAAAAAAACGCAATATGTAGGCTACACGAGAACGGAGACGTCGAGTAACCAAAACAAATGCGTTAAACAAATTCGTACACGTTATTTATCAATTTAACTCTAGAATTAAAGGATATACAACGAGAAACAACGTTTGACAACCTTTAAACAGTTTTAATAACTATCTCAAAAATTGTCGCTCTGATGCAAACAACTGATGAGTTATCTACTTAAATTTGATGAACAAAACGACTTACGTATTTTAAACATGCTAACCTTTAGCCCGGTAAGCAAATTAAAAAAAAAAAACGCAATATGTAGGCTACAAGAGAACGGAGACGTCGAGTAACCAAAACAAATGCGTTAAACAAATTCGTACACGTTATTTATCAATTTAACTCTAGAATTAAAGGATATACAACGAGAAACAACGTTTGACAACCTTTAAACAGTTTTAATAACTATCTCAAAAATTGTTGCTCTGATGCAAACAACTGATGAGTTATCTACTTAAATTTGATGAACAAAACGACTTACGTATTTTAAACATGCTAACCTTTAGCCCGGTAAGCAAATTAAAAAAAAACGCAATATGTAGGCTACACGAGAACGGAGACGTCGAGTAACCAAAACAAATGCGTTAAACAAATTCGTACACGTTATTTATCAATTTAACTCTAGAATTAAAGGATATACAACGAGAAACAACGTTTAACAACCTTTAAACAGTTTTAATAACTATCTCAAAAATTGTCGCTCTGATGCAAACAACTGATGAGTTATCTACTCAAATTTGTTGAACAAAACGACTTACGTATTTTAAACATGCTAACCTTTATCCCGGTAAGCAAATTAAAAAAAAAACGCAATATGTAGGCTACACGAGAACGGAGACGTCGAGTAACCAAAAAAAATGCGTTAAACAAATTCGTACACGTTAGTTATCAATTTAACTCTAGAATTAAAGGATATACAACGAGAAACAACGTTTGACAACCTTTAAACAGTTTTAATAACTATCTCAAAAATTGTCGCTCTGATGCAAACAACTGCTGAGTTATCTACTCAAATTTGTTGAACAAAACGACTTACGTATTTTAAACATGCTAACCTTTAGCCCGGTAAGCAAATTAAAAAAAACGCAATATGTAGGCTACACGAGAACGGAGACGTCGAGTAACCAAAACAAATGCGTTAAACAAATTCGTACACGTTATTTATCAATTTAACTCTAGAATTAAAGGATATACAACGAGAAACAACGTTTGACAACCTTTAAACAGTTTTAATAACTATCTCAAAAATTGTCGCTCTGATGCAAACAACTGATGAGTTATCTACTTAAATTTGTTGAACAAAACGACTTACGTATTTTAAACATGCTAACCTTTAGCCCGGTAAGCAAATTAGAAAAAAAACGCAATATGTAGGCTACACGAGAACGGAGACGTCGAGTAACCAAAACAAATGCGTTAAACAAATTCGTACACGTTATTTATCAATTTAACTCTAGAATTAAAGGATATACAACGAGAAACAACGTTTGACAACCTTTAAACAGTTTTAATAACTATCTCAAAAATTGTCGCTCTGATGCAAACAACTGATGAGTTATCTACTCAAATTTGTTGAACAAAACGACTTACGTATTTTAAGCATGCTAACCTTTAGCCCGGTAAGCAAATTAAAAAAAAACGCAATATGTAGGCTACACGAGAACGGAGACGTCGAGTAACCAAAACAAATGCGTTAAACAAATTCGTACACGTTATTTATCAATTTAACTCTAGAATTAAAGGATATACAACGAGAAACAACGTTTGACAACCTTTAAACAGTTTTAATAACTATCTCAAAAATTGTCGCTCTGATGCAAACAACTGATGAGTTATCTACTTAAATTTGTTGAACAAAACGACTTACGTATTTTAAACATGCTAACCTTTAGCCCGGTAAGCAAATTAAAAAAAAAACGCAATATGTAGGCTACACGAGAACGGAGACGTCGAGTAACCAAAACAAATGCGTTAAACAAATTCGTACACGTTATTTATCAATTTAACTCTAGAATTAAAGGATATACAACGAGAAACAACGTTTGACAACCTTTAAATAGTTTTAATAACTATCTCAAAAATTTTCGCTCTGATGCAAACAACTGATGAGTTATCTACTTAAATTTGTTGAACAAAACGACTTACGTATTTTAAACATGCTAACCTTTAGCCCGGTAAGCAAATTAAAAAAAAAACGCAATATGTAGGCTACACGAGAACGGAGACGTCGAGTAACCAAAAAAAATGCGTTAAACAAATTCGTACACGTTATTTATCAATTTAACTCTAGAGTTAAAGGATATACAACGAGAAACAACGTTTGACAACCTTTAAACAGTTTTAATAACTATCTCAAAAATTGTCGCTCTGATGCAAACAACTGATGAGTTATCTACTTAAATTTGATGAACAAAACGACTTACGTATTTTAAACATGCTAACCTTTAGCCCGGTAAGCAAATTAAAAAAAAAAAACGCAATATGTAGGCTACACGAGAACGGAGACGTCGAGTAACCAAAACAAATGCGTTAAACAAATTCGTACACGTTATTTATCAATTTAACTCTAGAATTAAAGGATATACAACGAGAAACAACGTTTGACAACCTTTAAACAGTTTTAATAACTATCTCAAAAATTTTCGCTCTGATGCAAACAACTGGTGAGTTATCTACTCAAATTTGTTGAACAAAACGACTTACGTATTTTAAGCATGCTAACCTTTAGCCCGGTAAGCAAATTAAAAAAAAAAAAACGCAATATGTAGGCTACACGAGAACGGAGACGTCGAGTAACCAAAACAAATGCGTTAAACAAATTCGTACACGTTATTTATCAATTTAACTCTAGAATTAAAGGATATACAGCGAGAAACAACGTTTGACAACCTTTAAACAGTTTTAATAACTATCTCAAAAATTGTCGCTCTGATGCAAACAACTGATGAGTTATCTACTCAAATTTGTTGAACAAAACGACTTACGTATTTTAAGCATGCTAACCTTTAGCCCGGTAAGCAAATTAAAAAAAAAAACGCAATATGTAGGCTACACGAGAACGGAGACGTCGAATAACCAAAACAAATGCGATAAACAAATTCGTACATGGTATTTATCAATTTAACTCTAGAATTAAAGGATATACAACGAGAAACAACGTTTGACAACCTTTAAACAGTTTTAATAACTATCTCAAAAATTGTCGCTCTGATGCAAACAACTGATGAGTTATCTACTTAAATTTGATGAACAAAACGACTTACGTATTTTAAACATGCTAACCTTTAGCCCGGTAAGCAAATTAAAAAAAAAACGCAATATGTAAGCTACACGAGGACGGAGACGTCGAGTAACCAAAAAAAATTCGTTAAACAAATTCGTACACGTTATTTATCAATTTAACTCTAGAATTAAAGGATATACAACGAGAAACAACGTTTAACAACCTTTAAACAGTTTTAATAACTATCTCAAAAATTGTCTCTCTGATGCAAACAACTGATGAGTTATCTACTCAAATTTGTTGAACAAAACGACTTACGTATTTTAAACATGCTAACCTTTAGCCCGGTAAGCAAATTAAAAAAAAAAAACGCAATATGTAGGCTACACGAGAACGGAGACGTCGAGTAACCAAAACAAATGCGTTAAACAAATTCGTACACGTTATTTATCAATTTAACTCTAGAATTAAAGGATATACAACGAGAAACAACGTTTGACAACCTTTAAACAGTTTTAATAACTATCTCAAAAATTGTCGCTCTGATGCAAACAACTGCTGAGTTACCTACTCAAATTTGTTGAACAAAACGACTTACGTATTTTAAACATGCTAACCTTTAGCCCGGTAAGCAAATTTAAAAAAAACGCAATATGTGGGCTACACGAGAACGGAGACGTCGAGTAACCAAAACAAATGCGTTAAACAAATTCGTACACGTTATTTATCAATTTAACTCTAGTATTAAAGGATATACAACGAGAAACAACGTTTGACAACCTTTAAACAGTTTTAATAACTATCTCAAAAATTGTCGCTCTGATGCAAACAACTGATGAGTTATCTACTCAAATTTTTTGAACAAAACGACTTACGTATTTTAAGCATGCTAACCTTTAGCCCGGTAAGCAAATTAAAAAAAAACGCAATATGTAGGCTACACGAGAACGGAGACGTCGAGTAACCATCACAAATTCGTTAAACAAATTCGTACACGTTATTTATCAATTTAACTCTAGAATTAAAGGATATACAACGAGAAACAACGTTTGACAACCTTTAAACAGTTTTAATAACTATCTCAAAAATTGTCGCTCTGATGCAAACAACTGCTGAGTTATCTACTCAAATTTGTTGAACAAAACGACTTACGTATTTTAAACATGCTAACCTTTAGCCCGGTAAGCAAATTAAAAAAAACGCAATATGTAGGCTACACGAGAACGGAGACGTCGAGTAACCATCACAAATGCATTAAACAAATTCGTACACGTTATTTATCAATTTAACTCTAGAATTAAAGGATATACAACGAGAAACAACGTTTGACAACCTTTAAACAGTTTTAATAACTATCTCAAAAATTGTCGCTCTGATGCAAACAACTGATGAGTTATCTACTTAAATTTGATGAACAAAACGACTTACGTATTTTAAACATGCTAACCTTTAGCCCGGTAAGCAAATTAAAAAAAAAACGCAATATGTAGGCTACACGAGAACGGAGACGTCGAGTAACCAAAACAAATGCGTTAAACAAATTCGTACACGTTATTTATCAATTTAACTCTAGAATTAAAGGATATACAACGAGAAACAACGTTTGACAACCTTTAAACAGTTTTAATAACTATCTCAAAAATTGTCGCTCTGATGCAAACAACTGATGAGTTATCTACTTAAATTTGTTGAACAAAACGACTTACGTATTTTAAACATGCTAACCTTTAGCCCGGTAAGCAAATTTAAAAAAAAACGCAATATGTAGGCTACACGAGAACGGAGACGTCGAGTAACCAAAACAAATGCGTTAAACAAATTCGTACACGTTATTTATCAATTTAACTCTAGAATTAAAGGATATACAACGAGAAAAAACGTTTGACAACCTTTAAACAGTTTTAATAACTATCTCAAAAATTGTCGCTCTGATGCAAACAACTGCTGAGTTATCTACTCAAATTTGTTGAACAAAACGACTTACGTATTTTAAACATGCTAACCTTTAGCCCGGTAAGCAAATTAAAAAAAAACGCAATATGTAGGCTACACGAGAACGGAGAAGTCGAGTAACCAAAACAAATGCGTTAAACAAATTCGTACACGTTATTTATCAATTTAACTCTAGAATTAAAGGATATACAACGAGAAACAACGTTTGACAGCCTTTAAACAGTTTTAATAACTATCTCAAAAATTGTCGCTCTGATGCAAACAACTGATGAGTTATCTACTTAAATTTGTTGAACAAAACGACTTACGTATTTTAAACATGCTAACCTTTAGCCCGGTAAGCAAATTAAAAAAAAAAACGCAATATGTAGGCTACACGAGAACGGAGACGTCGAGTAACCAAAACAAATGCGTTAAACAAATTCGTACACGTTATTTATCAATTTAACTCTAGATTTAAAGGATATACAACGAGAAACAACGTTTGACAACCTTTAAACAGTTTTAATAACTATCTCAAAAATTGTCGCTCTGATGCAAACAACTGCTGAGTTACCTACTCAAATTTGTTGAACAAAACGACTTACGTATTTTAAACATGCTAACCTTTAGCCCGGTAAGCAAATTTAAAAAAAACGCAATATGTAGGCTACACGAGAACGGAGACGTCGAGTAACCAAAACAAATGCGTTAAACAAATTCGTACACGTTATTTATCAATTTAACTCTAGAATTAAAGGATATACAACGAGAAACAACGTTTGACAACCTTTAAACAGTTTTAATAACTATCTCAAAAATTGTCGCTCTGATGCAAACAACTGATGAGTTATCTACTCAAATTTTTTGAACAAAACGACTTATGTATTTTAAGCATGCTAACCTTTAGCCCGGTAAGCAAATTAAAAAAAAACGCAATATGTAGGCTACACGAGAACGGAGACGTCGAGTAACCATCACAAGTGCGTTAAACAAATTCGTACACGTTATTTATCAATTTAACTCTAGAATTAAAGGATATACAACGAGAAACAACGTTTGACAACCTTTAAACAGTTTTAATAACTATCTCAAAAATTGTCGCTCTGATGCAAACAACTGCTGAGTTATCTACTCAAATTTGTTGAACAAAACGACTTACGTATTTTAAACATGCTAACCTTTAGCCCGGTAAGCAAATTAAAAAAAAAACGCAATATGTAGGCTACACGAGAACGGAGACGTCGAGTAACCAAAACAAATGCGTTAAACAAATTCGTACACGTTATTTATCAATTTAACTCTAGAATTAAAGGATATACAACGAGAAACAACGTTTGACAACCTTTAAACAGTTTTAATAACTATCTCAAAAATTGTCGCTCTGATGCAAACAACTGATGAGTTATCTACTTAAATTTGCTGAACAAAACGACTTACGTATTTTAAACATGCTAACCTTTAGCCCGGTAAGCAAATTAAAAAAAAAAACGCAATATGTAGGCTACACGAGAACGGAGACGTCGAGTAACCAAAACAAATGCGTTAAACAAATTCGTTCACGTTATTTATCAATTTAACTCTAGAATTAAAGGATATACAACGAGAAACAACGTTTGACAACCTTTAAACAGTTTTAATAACTATCTCAAAAATTGTCGCTCTGATGCAAACAACTGATGAGTTATCTACTTAAATTTGATGAACAAAACGACTTACGTATTATAAACATGCTAACCTTTAGCCCGGTAAGCAAATTAAAAAAAAAACGCAATATGTAGGCTACACGAGAACGGAGACCTCGAGTAACCAAAACAAATGCGTTAAACAAATTCGTACACGTTATTTATCAATTTAACTCTAGAATTAAAGGATATACAACGAGAAACAACGTTTGACATCCTTTAAACAGTTTTAATAACTGTCTCAAAAATTGTCGCTCTGATGCAAACAACTGATGAGTTATCTACTTAAATTTGTTGAACAAAACGACTTACGTATTTTAAACATGCTAACCTTTAGCCCGGTAAGCAAATTAAAAAAAAAAACGCAATATGTAGGCTACACGAGAACGGAGACGTCGAGTAACCAAAACAAATGCGTTAAACAAATTCGTACACGTTATTTATCAATTTAACTCTAGAATTAAAGGATATACAACGAGAAACAACGTTTGACAACCTTTAAACAGTTTTAATAACTATCTCAAAAATTGTCGCTCTGATGCAAACAACTGCTGAGTTATCTACTCAAATTTGTTGAACAAAACGACTTACGTATTTTAAACATGCTAACCTTTAGCCCGGTAAGCAAATTAAAAAAAAACGCAATATGTAGGCTACACGAGAACGGAGAAGTCGAGTAACCAAAACAAATGCGTTAAACAAATTCGTACACGTTATTTATCAATTTAACTCTAGAATTAAAGGATATACAACGAGAAACAACGTTTGACAACCTTTAAACAGTTTTAATAACTATCTCAAAAATTGTCGCTCTGATGCAAACAACTGCTGAGTTATCTACTCAAATTTGTTGAACAAAACGACTTACGTATTTTAAACATGCTAACCTTTAGCCCGGTAAGCAAATTAAAAAAAAAAACGCAATATGTAGGCTACACGAGAACGGAGACGTCGAGTAACCAAAACAAATGCGTTAAACAAATTCGTACACGTTATTTATCAATTTAACTCTAGAATTAAAGGATATACAACGAGAAACAACGTTTGACAACCTTTAAACAGTTTTAATAACTATCTCAAAAATTGTCGCTCTGATGCAAACAACTGATGAATTATCTACTCAAATTTGTTGAACAAAACGACTTACGTATTTTAAGCATGCTAACCTTTAGCCCGGTAAGCAAATTAAAAAAAAAAAACGCAATATGTAGGCTACACGAGAACGGAGACGTCGAGTAACCAAAACAAATGCGTTAAACAAATTCGTACACGTTATTTATCAATTTAACTCTAGAATTAAAGGATATACAACGAGAAACAACGTTTGACAACCTTTAAACAGTTTTAATAACTATCTCAAAAATTGTCGCTCTGATGCAAACAACTGATAAGTTATCTACTTAAATTTGTTGAACAAAACGACTTACGTATTTTAAACATGCTAACCTTTAGCCCGGTAAGCAAATTAATAAAAAAACGCAATATGTAGGCTACACGAGAACGGAGACGTTGAGTAACCAAAACAAATGCGTTAAACAAATTCGTACACGTTATTTATCAATTTAACTCTAGAATTAAAGGATAGACAACGAGAAACAACGTTTGACAACCTTTAAATAGTTTTAATAACTATCTCAAAAATTGTCGCTCTGACGCAAACAACTGATGAGTTATCTACTTAAATTTGATGAACAAAACGACTTACGTATTTTAAACATGCTAACCTTTAGCCCGGTAAGCAAGTTAAAAAAAAAAACGCAATATGTAGGCTACACGAGAACGGAGACGTCGAGTAACCAAAACAAATGCGTTAAACAAATTCGTACACGTTATTTATCAATTTAACTCTAGAATTAAAGGATATACAACGAGAAACAACGTTTGACAACCTTTAAACAGTTTTAATAACTATCTCAAAAATTGTCGCTCTGATGCAAACAACTGATGAGTTATCTACTTAAATTTGATGAACAAAACGACTTACGTATTTTAAACATGCTAACCTTTAGCCCGGTAAGCAAATTAAAAAAAAAAACGCAATATGTAGGCTACACGAGAACGGAGACGTCGAGTAACCAAAACAAATGCGTTAAACAAATTCGTACACGTTATTTATCAATTTAACTCTAGAATTAAAGGATATACAAAGAGAAACAACGTTTGACAACCTTTAAACAGTTTTAATAACTATCACAAAAATTGTCGCTCTGATGCAAACAACTGATGAGTTATCTACTCAAATTTGTTGAACAAAACGACTTACGTATTTTAAACATGCTAACCTTTAGCCCGGTAAGCAAATTAAAAAAAAACGCAATATGTAGGCTACACGAGAAGGGAGACGTCGAGTAACCAAAACAAATGCGTTAAACAAATTCGTACACGTTATTTATCAATTTAACTTTAGAATTAAATGATCTACAACGAGAAACAACGTTTGACAACCTTTAAACAGTTTTAATAACTATCTCAAAAATTGTCGCTCTGATGCAAACAACTCATGAGTTATCTACTCAAATTTGTTGAACAAAACGACTTACGTATTTTAAACATGCTAACCTTTAGCCCGGTAAGCAAATTAAAAAAAAAAACGCAATATGTAGGCTACACGAGAACGGAGACGTCGAGTAACCAAAACAAATGCGTTAAACAAATTTGTACACGTTATTTATCAATTTAACTCTAGAATTAAAGGATATACAACGAGAAACAACGTTTGACAACCTTTAAACACTTTTAATAACTATCTCAAAAATTATCGCTCTGATGCAAACAACTGATGAGTTATCTACTTAAATTTGTTGAACAAAACCACTTACGTATTTTAAGCATGCTAACCTTTAGCCCGGTAAGCAAATTAAAAAAAAAACGCAATATGTAGGCTACACGAGAACGGAGACGTCGAGTAACCAAAACAAATGCGTTAAACAAATTCGTACACGTTATTTATCAATTTAACTCTAGAATTAATGGATATACAACGAGAAACAACCTTTGACAACCTTTAAACAGTTTTAATAACTATCTCAAAAATTGTCGCTCTGATGCAAACAACTGATGAGTTATCTACTTAAATTTGATGAACAAAACGACTTACGTATTTTAAACATGCTAACCTTTAGCCCGGTAAGCAAATTTAAAAAAAACCCAATATGTAGGCTACACGAGAACGGAGACGTCGAGTAACCAAAACAAATGCGTTAAACAAATTCGTACACGTTATTTATCAATTTAACTCTAGAATTAAAGGATATACAACGAGAAACAACGTTTGACAACCTTTAAACAGTTTTAATAACTATCTCAAAAATTGTCGCTCTGATGCAAACAACTGCTGAGTTATCTACTTAAATTTGTTGAACAAAACGACTTATGTATTTTAAGCATGCTAACCTTTAGCCCCGTAAGCATTTAAAAAAAAAACGCAATATGTAGGCTACACGAGAACGGAGAAGTCGAGTAACCAAAACAAATACGTTAAACAAATTCGTACACGTTATTTATCAATTTAACTCTAGAATTAAAGGATATACAACGAGAAACAACGTTTGACAACCTTTAAACAGTTTTAATAACTATCTCAAAAATTATCGCTCTGATGCAAACAACTGATGAGTTATCTACTTAAATTTGTTGAACAAAACGACTTACGTATTTTAAGCATGCTAACCTTTAGCCCGGTAAGCAAATTAAAAAAAAACGCAATATGTAGGCTACACGAGAACGGAGACGTCGATTAACCAAAACAAATACGTTACACAAATTCGTACACGTTATTTATCAATTTAACTCTAGAATTAAAGGATATACAACGAGAAACAACGTTTGACAACCTTTAAACAGTTTTAATAACTATCTAAAAAATTGTCGCTCTGATGCAAACAACTGATGAGTTATCTACTTAAATTTGTTGAACAAAACGACTTACGTATTTTAAACATGCTAACCTTTAGCACGGTAAGCAAATTAAAAAAAAAAACGCAAAATGTAGGCTACACGAGAGCGGAGACGTCGAGTAACCAAAACAAATGCGTTAAATAAATTCGTACACGTTATTTATCAATTTAACTCTAGAATTAAAGGATATACAACGAGAAACAACGTTTGACAACCTTTAAACAGTTTTAATAACTATCTCAAAAATTGTCGCTCTGATGCAAACAACTGATGAGTTATCTACTTAAATTTGATGAACAAAACGACTTACGTATTTTAAACATGCTAACCTTTAGCCCGGTAAGCAAATTAAAAAAAAAACGCAATATGTAGGCTACACGAGAACGGAGACGTCGAGTAACCAAAACAAATGCGTTAAACAAATTCGTACACGTTATTTATCAATTTAACTCTAGAATTAAAGGATATACAACGAGAAACAACGTTTGACAACCTTTAAACAGTTTTAATAACTATCTCAAAAATTGTCGCTCTGATGCAAACAAGTGATGAGTTATCTACTCAAATTTGTTGAACAAAACGACTTACGTATTTTAAACATGCTAACCTTTAGCCCGGTAAGCAAATTAAAAAAAAAACGCAATATGTAGGCTACACGAGAACGGAGACGTCGAGTAACCAAAACAAATGCGTTAAACAAATTCGTACACGTTATTTATCAATTTAACTCCATAATTAAAGGATATACAAGAGAAACAACGTTTGACAACCTTTAAACAGTTTTAATAACTATCTCAAAAATTGTCGCTCTGATGCAAACAACTGATGAGTTATCTACTTAAATTTGTTGAACAAAACGACTTACGTATTTTAAACATGCTAACCTTTAGCCCGGTAAGCAAATTAAAAAAAAAACGCAATATGTAGGCTACACGAGAACGGAGACGTCGAGTAACCAAAACAAATGCGTTAAACAAATTCGTACACGTTATTTATCAATTTAACTCTAGAATTAAAGGATATACAACGAGAAACAACGTTTGACAACCTTTAAATAGTTTTAATAACTATCTCAAAAATTGTCGCTCTGATGCAAACAACTGATGAGTTATCTACTTAAATTTGATGAACAAAACGACTTACGTATTTTAAACATGCTAACCTTTAGCCCGGTAAGCAAATTAAAAAAAAAACGCAATATGTAGGCTACACGAGAGCGGAGACGTCGAGTAACCAAAACAAATTCGTACACGTTATTTATCAATTTAACTCTGGAATTAAAGGATATACAACGAGAAACAACGTTTGACAACCTTTAAACAGTTTTAATAACTATCTCAAAAATTGTTGCTCTGATGCAAACAACTGATGAGTTATCTACTTAAATTTGTTGAACAAAACTACTTACGTATTTTAAGCATGCTAACCTTTAGCCCGGTAAGCAAATTAAAAAAAAAAACGCAATATGTAGGCTACACGAGAACGGAGACGTCGAGTAACCAAAACAAATACGTTAAACAAATTCGTACACGTTATTTATCAATTTAACTCTAGAATTAAAGGATATACAACGAGAAACAACGTTTGACAACCTATAAACAGTTTTAATAACTATCTCAAAAATTGTCGCTCTGATGCAAACAACTGCTGAGTTATCTACTTAAATTTGATGAACAAAACGACTTACGTATTTTAAACATGCTAACCTTTAGCCCGGTAAGCAAATTAAAAAAAAAACGCAATATGTAGGCTACACGAGAACGGAGACGTCGAGTAACCAAAACAAATGCATTAAACAAATTTGTACACGTTATTTATCAATTTAACTCTAGAATTAAAGGATATACAACGAGAAACAACGTTTGACAACCTTTAAACAGTTTTAATAACTATCTCAAAAATTGTCGCTCTGATGCAAACAACTGCTGAGTTATCTACTCAAATTTGTTGAACAAAACGACTTACGTATTTTAAACATGCTAACCTTTAGCCCGGTAAGCAAATTAAAAAAAAAACGCAATATGTAGGCTACACGAGAACGGAGACGTCGAGTAACCAAAACAAATGCGTTAAACAAATTCGTACAAGTTATTTATCAATTTAACTCTAGAATTAAAGGATATACAACGAGAAACAACGTTTGACAACCTTTAAACAGTTTTAATAACTATCTCAAAAATTGTCGCTCTGATGCAAACAACTTATGAGTTATCTACTTAAATTTGTTGAACAAAACGACTTACGTATTTTAAACATGCTAACCTTTAGCACGGTAAGCAAATTAAAAAAAAAAACGCAAAATGTAGGCTACACGAGAACGGAGACGTCGAGTAACCAAAACAAATGCGTTAAATAAATTCGTACATGTTATTTATCAATTTAACTCTAGAATTAAAGGATATACAACGAGAAACAACGTTTGACAACCTTTAAACAGTTTTAATAACTATCTCAAAAATTGTCGCTCTGATGCAAACAACTGATGAGTTATCTACTTAAATTTGATGAACAAAACGACTTACGTATTTTAAACATGCTAACCTTTAGCCCGGTAAGCAAATTAAAAAAAAAACGCAATATGTAGGCTACACGAGAACGGAGACGTCGAGTAACCAAAACAAATGCGTTAAACAAATTCGTACACGTTATTTATCAATTTAACTCTAGAATTAAAGGATATACAACGAGAAACAACGTTTGACAACCTTTAAACAGTTTTAATAACTATCTCAAAAATTGTCGCTCTGATGCAAACAAGTGATGAGTTATCTACTCAAATTTGTTGAACAAAACGACTTACGTATTTTAAACATGCTAACCTTTAGCCCGGTAAGCAAATTAAAAAAAAAACGCAATATGTAGGCTACACGAGAACGGAGACGTCGAGTAACCAAAACAAATGCGTTAAACAAATTCGTACACGTTATTTATCAATTTAACTCTAGAATTAAAGGATATACAACGAGAAACAACGTTTGACAACCTTTAAACAGTTTTAATAACTATCTCAAAAATTGTCGCTCTGATGCAAACAACTGATGAGTTATCTACTTAAATTTGTTGAACAAAACGACTTACGTATTTTAAACATGCTAACCTTTAGCCCGGTAAGCAAATTAAAAAAAAAACGCAATATGTAGGCTACACGAGAACGGAGACGTCGAGTAACCAAAACAAATGCGTTAAACAAATTCGTACACGTTATTTATCAATTTAACTCTAGAATTAAAGGATATACAACGAGAAACAACGTTTGACAACCTTTAAATAGTTTTAATAACTATCTCAAAAATTGTCGCTCTGATGCAAACAACTGATGAGTTATCTACTTAAATTTGATGAACAAAACGACTTACGTATTTTAAACATGCTAACCTTTAGCCCGGTAAGCAAATTAAAAAAAAAACGCAATATGTAGGCTACACGAGAGCGGAGACGTCGAGTAACCAAAACAAATGCGTTAAACAAATTCGTACACGTTATTTATAAATTTAACTCTGGGATTAAAGGATATACAACGAGAAACAACGTTTGACAACCTTTAAACAGTTTTAATAACTATCTCAAAAATTGTCGCTCTGATGCAAACAACTGATGAGTTATCTACTTAAATTTGTTGAACAAAACGACTTACGTATTTTAAGCATGCTAACCTTTAGCCCGGTAAGCAAATTAAAAAAAAAAAACGCAATATGTAGGCTACACGAGAACGGAGACGTCGAGTAACCAAAACAAATACGTTAAACAAATTCGTACACGTTATTTATCAATTTAACTCTAGAATTAAAGGATATACAACGAGAAACAACGTTTGATAACCTATAAACAGTTTTAATAACTATCTCAAAAATTGTCGCTCTGATGCAAACAACTGCTGAGTTATCTACTTAAATTTGATGAACAAAACGACTTACGTATTTTAAACATGCTAACCTTTAGCCCGGTAAGCAAATTAAAAAAAAAACGCAATATGTAGGCTACACGAAAACGGAGACGTCGAGTAACCAAAACAAATGCATTAAACAAATTCGTAAACGTTATTTATCAATTTAACTCTAGAATTAAAGGATATACAACGAGAAACAACGTTTGACAACCTTTAAACAGTTTTAATAACTATCTCAAAAATTGTCGCTCTGATGCAAACAACTGCTGAGTTATCTACTCAAATTTGTTGAACAAAACGACTTACGTATTTTAAACATGCTAACCTTTAGCCCGGTAGGCAAATTAAAAAAAAAACGCAATATGTAGGCTACACGAGAACGGAGACGTCGAGTAACCAAAACAAATGCGTTAAACAAATTCGTACACGTTATTTATCAATTTAACTCTAGAATTAAAGGATATACAACGAGAAACAACGTTTGACAACCTTTAAACAGTTTTAATAACTATCTCAAAAATTGTCGCTCTGATGCAAACAACTGATGAGTTATCTACTTAAATTTCATGAACAAAACGACTTACGTATTTTAAACATGCTAACGTTTAGCCCGGTAAGCAAATTAAAAAAAATCGCAATATGTAGGCTACACGAGAACGGAGACGTCGAGTAACCAAAACAAATGCGTTAAACAAATTCGTACACGTTATTTATCAATTTAACTCTAGAATTAAAGGATATACAACGAGAAACAACGTTTGACAACCTTTAAACAGTTTTATTAACTATCTCAAAAATTGTCGCTCTGATGCAAACAACTGCTGAGTTATCTACTCAAATTTGTTGATCAAAACGACTTACGTATTTTAAACATGCTAACCTTTAGCCCGGTAAGCAAATTAAAAAAAAAAACGCAATATGTAGGCTACACGAGAACGGAGACGTCGAGTAACCAAAACAAATGCGTTAAACAAATTCGTACACGTTATTTATCAATTTAACTCTAGAATTAAAGGATATACAACGAGAAACAACGTTTGACAACCCTTAAACAGTTTTAATAACTATCTCAAAAATTGTCGCTCTGATGCAAACAACTGATGAGTTATCTACTCAAATTTGTTGAACAAAACGACTTACGTATTTTAAACATGCTAACCTTTAGCCCGGTAAGCAAATTTAAAAAAAAACGCAATATGTAGGCTACACGAGAACGGAGACGTCGAGTAACCAAAACAAATGCGTTAAACAAATTCGTACACGTTATTTATCAATTTAACTCTAGAATTAAAGGATATACAACGAGAAACAACGTTTGACAACCTTTAAACAGTTTTATTAACTATCTCAAAAATTGTCGCTCTGATGCAAACCACTGCTGAGTTATATACTCAAATTTGTTGAACAAAACGACTTACGTATTTTAAACATGCTAACCTTTAGCCCGGTAAGCAAATTAAAAAAAAAACGCAATATGTAGGCTACACGAGAACGGAGACGTCGAGTAACCAAAACAAATGCGTTAAACAAATTCGTACACGTTATTTATCAATTTAACTCTAGAATTAAAGGATATACAACGAGAAACAACGTTTGACAACCTTTAAACAGTTTTAATAACTATCTCAAAAATTGTCGCTCTGATGCAAACAACTGATGAGTTATCTACTTAAATTTGTTGAACAAAACGACTTACGTATTTAAAGCATGCTAACCTTTAGCCCGGTAAACAAATTAAAAAAAAAACGCAATATGTAGGCTACACGAGAACGGAGACGTCGAGTAACCAAAACAAATGCGTTAAACAAATTCGTACACGTTATTTATCAATTTAACTCTAGAATTAAAGGATATACAACGAGAAACAACGTTTGACAACCTTTAAACAGTTTTAATAACTATCTCAAAAATTGTCGCTCTGATGCAAACAACTGCTGAGTTATCTACTCAAATTTGTTGAACAAAACGACTTACGTATTTTAAACATGCTAACCTTTAGTCCGGTAAGCAAATTAAAAAAAAAAACGCAATATGTAGGCTACACGAGAACGGAGACGTCGAGTAACCAAAACAAATGCGTTAAACAAATTCGTACACGTTATTTATCAATTTAACTCTAGAATTAAAGGATATACAACGAGAAACAACGTTTGACAACCTTTAAACAGTTTTAATAACTATCTCAAAAATTGTCGCTCTGATGCAAACAACTGATGAGTTATCTACTCAAATTTGTTGAACAAAACGACTTACGTATTTTAAACATGCTAACCTTTAGCCCGGTAAGCAAATTAAACAAAAAACGCAATATGTAGGCTACACGAGAACGGAGACGTCGAGTAACCAAAACAAATGCGTTAAACAAATTCGTACATGTTATTTATCAATTTAACTCTAGAATTAAAGGATATATAACGAGAAACAAGGTTTGACAACCTTTAAACAGTTTTAATAACTATCTCAAAAATTGTCGCTCTGATGCAAACAACTGATGAGTTATCTACTTAAATTTGTTGAACAAAACGACTTACGTATTTTAAACATGCTAACCTTTAGCCCGGTAAGAAAATTAAAAAAAAAACGCAATATGTAGGCTACACGAGAACGGAGACGTCGAGTAACCAAAACAAATGCGTTAAACAAGTTCGTACACGTTATTTATCAATTTAACTCTAGAATTAAAGGATATACAACGAGAAACAACGTTTGACAACCTTTAAACAGTTTTAATAACTATCTCAAAAATTGTCGCTCTGATGCAAACAACTGATGAGTTATCTACTAAAATTTGTTGAACAAAACGACTTACGTATTTTAAACATGCTAACCTTTAGCCCGGTAAGCAAATTAAAAAAAAAACGCAATATGTAGGCTACAAGAGAACGGAGACGTCGAGTAACCAAAACAAATGCGTTAAACAAATTCGTACACGTTATTTATCAATTTAACTCTAGAATTAAAGGATATACAACGAGAAACAACGTTTGACAACCTTTAAACAGTTTTAATAACTATCTCAAAAATTGTCGCTCTGATGCAAACAACTGCTGAGTTATCTACTCAAATTTGTTGAACAAAACGACTTACGTATTTTAAACATGCTAACCTTTAGCCCGGTAAGCAAATTAAAAAAAAAAACGCAATATGTAAGCTACACGAGAACGGAGACGTCGAGTAACCAAAACAAATGCGTTAAACAAATTCGTACACGTTATTTATCAATTTAACTCTAGAATTAAAGGATATACAACGAGAAATAACGTTTGACAACCTTTTAACAGTTTTAATAACTATCTCAAAAATTGTCGCTCTGATGCAAACAACTGATGAGTTATCTACTTAAATTTGTTGAACAAAACGACTTACGTATTTAAAGCATGCTAACCTTTAGCCCGGTAAGCAAATTAAAAAAAAAAAACGCAATATGTAGGCTACACGAGAACGGAGACGTCGAGTAACCAAAACAAATGCGTTAAACAAATTCGTACACGTTATTTATCAATTGAACTCTAGAATTAAAGGATATACAACGAGAAACAACGTTTGACCACCTTTAAACAGTTTTAATAACTATCTCAAAAATTGTCGCTCTGATGCAAACAACTGCTGAGTTATCTACTCTAATTTGTTGAACAAAACGACTTACGTATTTTAAACATGCTAACCTTTAGCCCGGTAAGCAAATTCAAAAAAAAAAACGCAATATGTAGGCTACACGAGAACGGAGACGTCGAGTAACCAAAACAAATGCGTTAAACAAATTCGTACACGTTATTTATCAATTTAACTCTAGAATTAAAGGATATACAACGAGAAACAACGTTTGACAACCTTTAAACAGTTTTAATAACTATCTCAAAAATTGTCGCTCTGATGCAAACAACTGATGAGTTATCTACTTAAATTTGTTGAACAAAACGACTTACGTATTTTAAACATGCTAACTTTTAGCCCGGTAAGCAAATTAAAAAAAAACGCAATATGTAGGCTACACGAGAACGGAGACGTCGAGTAACCAAAACAAATGCGTTAAACAAATTCGTACACGTTATTTATCAATTTAACTCTAGAATTAAAGGATATACAACGAGAAACAACGTTTGACAACCTTTAAACAGTTTTAATAACTATCTCAAAAATTGTAGTTCTGATGCAAACAACTGATGAGTTATCTACTTAAATTTGATGAACAAAACGACTTACGTATTTTAAACATGCTAACCTTTAGCCCGGTAAGCAAATTACAAAAAAAACGCAATATGTACGCTACACGAGAACGGAGACGTCGAGTAACCAAAACAAATGCGTCAAACAAATTCGTACACGTTATTTATCAATTTAACTCTAGAATTAAAGGATATACAACGAGAAACAACGTTTGACAACCTTTAAACAGTTTTAATAACTATCTCAAAAATTGTCGCTCTGATGCAAACAACCGATGAGTTATCTACTTAAATTTGATGAACAAAACGACTTACGTATTTAAACTCTAGAATTAAAGTATATACAACGAGAAACAACGTTTGACAACCTGTAAATAATTTTAATAACTATCTCAAAAATTGTCGCTCTGATGCAAACAACTGATGAGTTATCTACTTAAATTTGTTGAACAAAACGACTTACGTATTTAAAGCATGCTAACCTTTAGCCCGGTAAGCAAATTAAAAAAAAAACGCAATATGTAGGCTACACGAGAACGGAGACGTCGAGTAACCAAAACAAATGCGTTAAACAAATTCGTACACGTTATTTATCAATTTAACTCTAGAATTAAAGGATATACAACGAGAAACAACGTTTGACAACCTTTAAACAGTTTTAATAACTATCTCAAAAATTGTCGCTCTGATGCAAACAACTGCTGAGTTATCTACTCAAGTTTGTTGAACAAAACGACTTACGTATTTTAAACATGCTAACCTTTAGCCCGGTAAGCAAATTAAAAAAAAAACGCAATATGTAGGCTACACGAGAACGGAGACGTCGAGTAACCAAAACAAATGCGTTAAACAAATTCGTACACGTTATTTATCAATTTAACTCTAGAATTAAAGGATATAAAATGAGAAACAACGTTTGACAACCTTTAAACAGTTTTAATAACTATCTCAAAAATTGTCGCTCTGATGCAAACAACTGAGAAGTTATCTACTCAAATTTGTTGAACAAAACGACTTACGTATTTTAAACATGCTAACCTTTAGCCCGGTAAGCAAATTAAAAAAAAAACGCAATATGTAGGCTACACGAAAACGGAGACGTCGAGTAACAAAAACAAATGCGTTAAACAAATTCGTATACGTTATTTATCAATCTAACTCTAGAATTAAAGGGTATACAACGAGAAACAACGTTTGACAACCTTTAAACAGTTTTAATAACTATCTCAAAAATTGTCGCTCTGATGCAAACAACTGATGAGTTATCTACTTAAATTTGTTGAACAAAACGACTTACGTATTTTAAACATGCTAACCTTTAGCCCGGTAAGCAAATTAAAAAAAAAACGCAATATGTAGGCTACACGAGAACGGAGACGTCGAGTAACCAAAACAAATGCGTTAAACAAATTCGTACACGTTATTTATCAATTTAACTCTAGAATTAAAGGATATACAACGAGAAACAACGTTTGACAACCTTTAAACAGTTTTAAAAACTATCTCAAAAATTGTCGCTCTGATGCAAACAACTGATGAGTTATCTACTTAAATTTGATGAACAAAACGACTTACGTATTTTAAACATGCTAACCTTTAGCCCGGTAAGCAAATTAAAAAAAAACGCAATATGTAGGCTACACGAGAACGGAGACGTCGAGTAACCAAAACAAATGCGTCAAACAAATTCGTACACGTTATTTATCAATTTAACTCTAGAATTAAAGGATATACAACGAGAAACAACGTTTGACAACCTTTAAACAGTTTTAATAACTATCTCAAAAATTGTCGCTCTGATGCAAACAACCGATGAGTTATCTACTTAAATTTGATGAACAAAACGACTTACGTATTTAAACTCTAGAATTAAAGTATATACAACGAGAAACAACGTTTGACAACCTGTAAATAATTTTAATAACTATCTCAAAAATTGTCGCTCTGATGCAAACAACTGATGAGTTATCTACTTAAATTTGTTGAACAAAACGACTTACGTATTTAAAGCATGCTAACCTTTAGCCCGGTAAGCAAATTAAAAAAAAAACGCAATATGTAGGCTACACGAGAACGGAGACGTCGAGTAATCAAAACAAATGCGTTAAACAAATTCGTACACGTTATTTATCAATTTAACTCTAGAATTAAAGGATATACAACGAGAAACAACGTTTGACAACCTTTAAACAGTTTTAATAACTATCTCAAAAATTGTCGCTCTGATGCAAACAACTGATGAGTTATCTACTTAAATTTGTTGAACAAAACGACTTACGTATTTTAAACATGCTAACCTTTAGCCCGGTAAGCAAATTAAAAAAAAACGCAATATGTAGGCTACACGAGAACGGAGACGTCGAGTAACCAAAACAAATGCGTTAAACAAATTCGTACACGTTATTTATCAATTTAACTCTAGAATTAAAGGATATACAACGAGAAACAACGTTTGACAACCTTTAAACAGTTTTAATAACTATCCCAAAAATTGTCGCTCTGATGCAAACAACTGATGAGCTATCTACTTAAATTTGTTGAACAAAACGACTTACGTATTATAAGCATGCTAACCTTTAGCCCGGTAAGCAAATTAAAAAAAAAACGCAATATGTAGGCTACACGAGAACGGAGACGTCGAGTAACCAAAGCAAATGCGTTAAACAAATTCGTACACGTTATTTATCAATTTAACTCTAGAATTAAAGGATATACAACGAGAAACAACGTTTGACAACCTTTAAACAGTTTTAATAACTATCTCAAAAATTGTCGCTCTGATGCAAACAACTGATGAGTTATCTACTTAAATTTGATGAACAAAACGACTTACGTATTTTAAACATGCTAACCTTTAGCCCGGTAAGCAATTTAAAAAAAAAAAAACGCAATATGTAGGCTACACGAGAACGGAGACGTCGAGTAACCAAAACAAATGCGTTAAACAAATTCGTACACGTTATTTATCAATTTAACTCTAGAATTAAATGATATACAACGAGAAACAACGTTTGACAACCTTTAAACAGTTTTAATAACTATCTCAAAAATTGTCGCTCTGATGCAAACAACTGATGAGTTATCTACTCAAATTTGTTGAACAAAACGACTTACGTGTTTTAAACATGCTAACCTTTAGCCCGGTAAGCAAATTAAAAAAAAAACGCAATATGTAGGCTACACGAGAACGGAGACGTCGAGTAACCAAAACAAATGCGTTAAACAAATTCGTACACGTTATTTATCAATTTAACTCTAGAATTAAAGGATATACAACGAGAAACAACGTTTGACAACCTTTAAACAGTTTTAATAACTATCTCAAAAATTGTCGCTCTGATGCAAACAACTGCTGAGTTATCTACTCAAATTTGTTGAACAAAACGACTTACGTATTTTAAACATGCTAACCTTTAGCCCGGTAAGCAAATTAAAAAAAAAAACGCAATATGTAGGCTACACGAGAACGGAGACGTCGAGTAACCAAAACAAATGCGTTAAACAAATTCGTACACGTTATTTATCAATTTAACTCTAGAATTAAAGGATATACAACGAGAAACAACTTTTGACAACCTTTAAACAGTTTTAATAACTATCTCAAAAATTGTCGCTCTGATGCAAACAACTGATGAGTTATCTACTTAAATTTGTTGAACAAAACGACTTACGTATTTAAAGCATGCTAACCTTTAGCCCGGTAAGCAAATTAAAAAAAAAAACGCAATATGTAGGCTACACGAGAACGGAGACGTCGAGTAACCAAAACAAATGCGTTAAACAAATTCGTACACGTTATTTATCAATTTAAGTCTAGAATTAAAGGATATACAACGAGAAACAACGTTTGACAACCTTTAAACAGTTTTAATAACTATCTCAAAAATTGTCGCTCTGATGCATACAACTGCTGAGTTATCTACTCAAATTTGTTGAACAAAACGACTTACGTATTTTAAACATGCTAACCTTTAGCCCGGTAAGCAAATTAAAAAAAAAACGCAATATGTAGGCTACACGAGAACGGAGACGTCGAGTAACCAAAACAAATGCGTTAAACAAATTCGTACACGTTATTTATCAATTTAACTCTAGAATTAAAGGATATAAAATGAGAAACAACGTTTGACAACCTTTAAACAGTTTTAATAACTATCTCAAAAATTGTCGCTCTGATGCAAACAACTGAGAAGTTATCTACTCAAATTTGTTGAACAAAACGACTTACGTATTTTAAACATGCTAACCTTTAGCCCGGTAAGCAAATTAAAAAAAAAACGCAATATGTAGGCTACACGAAAACGGAGACGTCGAGTAACAAAAACAAATGCGTTAAACAAATTCGTATACGTTATTTATCAATTTAACTCTAGAATTAAAGGGTATACAACGAGAAACAACGTTTGACAACCTTTAAACAGTTTTAATAACTATCTCAAAAATTGTCGCTCTGATGCAAACAACTGATGAGTTATCTACTTAAATTTGTTGAACAAAACGACTTACGTATTTTAAACATGCTAACCTTTAGCCCGGTAAGCAAATTAAAAAAAAAAACGCAATATGTAGGCTACACGAGAACGGAGACGTCGAGTAACCAAAACAAATGCGTTAAACAAATTCGTACACATTATTTATCAATTTAACTCTAGAATTAAAGGATATACAACGAGAAACAACGTTTGACAACCTTTAAACAGTTTTAAAAACTATCTCAAAAATTGTCGCTCTGATGCAAACAACTGATGAGTTATCTACTTAAATTTGATGAACAAAACGACTTACGTATTTTAAACATGCTAACCTTTAGCCCGGTAAGCAAATTAAAAAAAAAACGCAATATGTAGGCTACACGAGAACGGAGACGTCGAGTAACCAAAACAAATGCGTTAAACAAATTCGTACACGTTATTTATCAATTTAACTCTAGAATTAAAGGATATACAACGAGAAACAACGTTTGACAACCTTTAAACAGTTTTAATAACTATCTCAAAAATTGTCGCTCTGATGCAAACAACTGATGAGTTATCTACTCGAATTTGTTGAACAAAACGACTTACGTATTCTAAACATGCTAACCTTTAGCCCGGTAAGCAAATTAAAAAAAAAAACGCAATATGTAGGCTACAGGAGAACGGAGACGTCGAGTAACCAAAACAAATGCGTTAAACAAATTCGTACACGTTATTTATCAATTTAACTCTAGAATTAAAGGATATACAACGAGAAACAACGTTTGACAACCTTTAAACAGTTTTAATAACTATCTCAAAAATTGTCGCTCTGATGCAAACAACTGATGAGTTATCTACTTAAATTTGATGAACAAAACGACTTACGTATTTTAAACATGCTAACCTTTAGCCCGGTAAGCAAATTAAAAAAAAAAAACGCAATATGTAGGCTACACGAGAACGGAGACGTCGAGTAACCAAAACAAATGCGTTAAACAAATTCGTACACGTTATTTATCAATTTAACTCTAGAATTAAAGGATATACAACGTTTGACAACCTTTAAACAGTTTTAATAACTATCTCAAAAATTGTCGCTCTGATGCAAACAACTGATGAGTTATCTACTCAAATTTGTTGAACAAAACGACTTACGTATTTTAAATATGCTAACCTTTAGCCCGGTAAGCAAATTAAAAAAAACGCAATATGTAGGCTACACGAGAACGGAGACGTCGAGTAACCAAAACAAATGCGTTAAACAAATTCGTACACGTTATTTATCAATTTAACTCTAGAATTAAAGGATATACAACGAGAAACAACGTTTGACAACCTTTAAACAGTTTTAATAACTATCTCAAAAATTGTCGCTCTGATGCGAACAACTGATGAGCTATCTACTTAAATTTGTTGAACAAAACGACTTACGTATTATAAGCATGCTAACCTTTAGCCCGGTAAGCAAATTAAAAAAAAAAACGCAATATGTAGGCTACACGAGAACGGAGACGTCGAGTAACCAAAGCAAATGCGTTAAACAAATTCGTACACGTCATTTATCAATTTAACTCTAGAATTAAAGGATATACAACGAGAAACAACGTTTGACAACCTTTAAACAGTTTTAATAACTATCTCAAAAATTGTCGCTCTGATGCAAACAACTGATGAGTTATCTACTTAAATTTGATGAACAAAACGACTTACGTATTTTAAACATGCTAACCTTTAGCCCGGTAAGCAAATTAAAAAAAAAACGCAATATGTAGGCTACACGAGAACGGAGACGTCGAGTAACCAAAACAAATGCGGTAAACAAATTCGTACACGTTATTTATCAATTTAACTCTAGAATTAAAGGATATACAACGAGAAACAACGTTTGACAACCTTTAAATAGTTTTAATAACTATCTCAAAAATTGTCGCTCTGATGCAAACAACTGATGAGTTATCTACTTAAATTTGTTGAACAAAACGACTTACGTATTTTAAACATGCTAACCTTTAGCCCGGTAAGCAAATTAAAAAAAAACGCAATATGTAGGCTACACGAGAACGGAGACGTCGAGTAACCAAAACAAATGCGTTAAATAAATTCGTACACGTTATTTATCAATTTAACTCTAGAATTAAAGGATATACAACGAGAAACAACGTTTGACAACCTTTAAACAGTTTTAATAACTATCTCAAAAATTGTCGCTCTGATGCAAACAACTGGTGAGTTATCTACTTAAATTTGTTGAACAAAACGACTTACGTATTATAAGCATGCTAACCTTTAGCCCGGTAAGCAAATTAAAAAAAAAAACGCAATATGTAGGCTACACGAGAACGGAGACGTCGAGTAACCAAAGAAAATGCGTTAAACAAATTCGTACACGTTATTTATCAATTTAACTCTAGAATTAAAGGATATACAACGAGAAACAACGTCTGACAACCTTTAAACAGTTTTAATAACTATCTCAAAAATTGTCGCTCTGATGCAAACAACTGATGAGTTATCTACTTAAATTTGATGAACAAAACGACTTACGTATTTTAAACATGCTATTCTTTAGCCCGGTAAGCAAATTAAAAAAAAAAAACGCAATATGTAGGCTACACGAGAACGGAGACGTCGAGTAACCAAAACAAATGCGTTAAACAAATTCGTACACCTTATTTATCAATTTAACTCTAGAATTAAAGGATATACAACGAGAAACAACGTTTGACAACCTTTAAACAGTTTTAATAACTATCTCAAAAATTGTCGCTCTGATGCAAACAACTGATGAGTTATCTACTCAAATTTGTTGAACAAAACGACTTACGTATTTTAAACATGCTAACCTTTAGCCCGGTAAGCAAATTAAAAAAAAAAAACGCAATATGTAGGCTACACGAGAACGGAGACGTCGAGTAACCAAAACAAATGCGTTAAACAAATTCGTACACGTTATTTATCAATTTAACTCTAGAATTAAAGGATATACAACGAGAAACAACGTTTGACAACCTTTAAACAGTTTAATAACTATCTCAAAAATTGTCGCTCTGATGCAAACAACTGCTGAGTTATCTAATCAAATTTGTTGAACAAAACGACTTACGTATTTTAAACATGCTAACCTTTAGCCCGGTAAGCAAATTAAAAAAAAAACGCAATATGTAGCCTACACGAGAACGGAGACGTCGAGTAACCAAAACAAATGCGTTAAACAAATTCGTACACGTTATTTATCAATTTAACTCTAGAATTAAAGTATATACAACGAGAAACAACGTTTGACAACCTTTAAACAGTTTTAATAACTATCTCAAAAATTGTCGCTCTGATGCAAACAACTGATGAGTTATCTACTTAAATTTGTTGAACAAAACGACTTACGTATTTAAAGCATGCTAACTTTTAGCCCGGTAAGCAAATTAAAAAAAAAAACGCAATATGTAGGCTACACGAGAACGGAGACGTTTAAAGCATGTTTAAAATACGTAAGTTGTTTTGTTCAACAAATTTGAGTAGATAACTCAGCAAGTTATCTACTCAAATTTGTTGAACAAAACAACTTACGTATTTTAAACATGCTAACCTTTAGCCCGGTAAGCAAATTAAAAAAAAAACGCAATATGTAGGCTACACGAGAACGGAGACGTCGAGTAACCAAAACAAATGCGTTAAACAAATTCGTACACGTTATTTATCAATTTAACTCTAGAATTAAAGGATATACAACGAGAAACAACGTTTGACAATCTTTAAACAGTTTTAATAACTATCTCAAAAATTGTCGCTCTGATGCAAACAACTGATGAGTTATCTACTCAAATTTGTTGAACAAAACGACTTACGTATTTTAAACATGCTAACCTTTAGCCCGGTAAGCAAATTAAAAAAAAAACGCAATATGTAGGCTACACGAGAACGGAGACGTCGAGTAACAAAAACAAATGGGTTAAACAAATTCGTACACGTTATTTATCAATTTAACTCTAGAATAAAAGGGTATACAACGAGAAACAACGTTTGACAACCTTTAAACAGTTTTAATAACTATCTCAAAAATTGTCGCTCTGATGCAAACAACTGATGAGTTATCTACTTACATTTGTTGAACAAAACGACTTACGTATTTTAAACATGCTAACCTTTAGCCCGGTAAGCAAATTAAAAAAAAAAACGCAATATGTAGGCTACACGAGAACGGAGACGTCGAGTAACCAAAACAAATGCGTTAAACAAATTCGTACACGTTATTTATCAATCTAACTCTAGAATTAAAGGATATACAACGAGAAACAACGTTTGACAACCTTTAAATAGTTTTAATAACTATCTCAAAAATTGTCGCTCTGATGCAAACAACTGATGAGTTATCTACTTAAATTTGTTGAACAAAACGACTTACGTATTTTAAACATGCTAACCTTTAGCCCGGTAAGCAAATTAAAAAAAAACGCAATATGTAGGCTACACGAGAACGGAGACGTCGAGTAACCAAAACAAATGCGTTAAACAAATTCGTACACGTTATTTATCAATTTAACTCTAGAATTAAAGGATATACAACGAGAAACAACGTTTGACAACCTTTAAACAGTTTTAATAACTATCTCAAAAATTGTCGCTCTGATGCAAACAACTGATGAGTTATCTACTTAAATTTGTTGAACAAAACGACTTACGTATTATAAGCATGCTAACCTTTAGCCCGGTAAGCAAATTAAAAAAAAAAACGCAATATGTAGGCTACACGAGAACGGAGACGTCGAGTAACCAAAGAAAATGCGTTAAACAAATTCGTACACGTTATTTATCAATTTAACTCTAGAATTAAAGGATATACAACGAGAAACAACGTCTGACAACCTTTAAACAGTTTTAATAACTATCTCAAAAATTGTCGCTCTGATGCAAACAACTGATGAGTTATCTACTTAAATTTGATGAACAAAACGACTTACGTATTTTAAACATGCTAACCTTTAGCCCGGTAAGCAAATTAAAAAAAAAAACGCAATATGTAGGCTACACGAGAACGGAGACGTCGAGTAACCAAAACAAATGCGTTAAACAAATTCGTACACCTTATTTATCAATTTAACTCTAGAATTAAAGGATATACAACGAGAAACAACGTTTGACAACCTTTAAACAGTTTTAATAACTATCTCAAAAATTGTCGCTCTGATGCAAACAACTGATGAGTTATCTACTCAAATTTGTTGAACAAAACGACTTACGTATTTTAAACATGCTAACCTTTAGCCCGTTAAGCAAATTAAAAAAAACGCAATATGTAGGCTACACGAGAACGGAGACGTCGAGTAACCAAAACAAATGCGTTAAACAAATTCGTACACGTTATTTATCAATTTAACTCTAGAATTAAAGGATATACAACGAGAAACAACGTTTGACAACCTTTAAACAGTTTTAATAACTATCTCAAAAATTGTCGCTCTGATGCAAACAACTGCTGAGTTATCTACTCAAATTTGTTGAACAAAACGACTTACGTATTTTAAACATGCTAACCTTTAGCCCGGTAAGCAAATTAAAAAAAAAACGCAATATGTAGGCTACACGAGAACGGAGACGTCGGGTAACCAAAACAAATGCGTTAAACAAATTCGTACACGTTATTTATCAATTTAACTCTAGAATTAAAGGATATACAACGAGAAACAACGTTTGACAACCTTTAAACAGTTTTAATAACTATCTCAAAAATTGTCGCTCTGATGCAAACAACTGATGAGTTATCTACTTAAATTTGTTGAACAAAACGACTTACGTATTTAAAGCATGCTAACCTTTAGCCCGGTAAGCAAATTAAAAAAAAAAATCGCAATATGTAGGCTACACGAGAACGGAGACGTCGAGTAACCAAAAGAAATGCGTTAAACAAATTCGTCCACGTTATTTATCAATTTAACTCTAGAATTAAAGGATATACAACGAGAAACAACGTTTGACAACCTTTAAACAGTTTTAATAACTATCTCAAAAATTGTCGCTCTGATGCAAACACCTGCTGAGTTATCTACTCAAATTTGTTGAACAAAACGACTTACGTATTTTAAACATGCTAACCTTTAGCCCGGTAAGCAAATTAAAAAAAAAAACGCAATATGTAGGCTACACGAGAACGGAGACGTCGAGTAACCAAAACAAATGCGTTAAACAAATTCGTACACGTTATTTATCAATTTAACTCTAGAATTAAAGGATATACAACGAGAAACAACGTTTGACAATCTTTAAACAGTTTTAATAACTATCTCAAAAATTGTCGCTCTGATGCAAACAACTGATGAGTTATCTACTCAAATTTGTTGAACAAAACGACTTACGTATTTTAAACATGCTAACTTTTAGCCCGGTAAGCAAATTAAAAAAAAAACGCAATATGTAGGCTACACGAGAACGGAGACGTCGAGTAACAAAAACAAATGGGTTAAACAAATTCGTACACGTTATTTATCAATTTAACTCTAGAATTAAAGGGTATACAACGAGAAACAACGTTTGACAACCTTTAAACAGTTTTAATAACTATCTCAAAAATTGTCGCTCTGATGCAAACAACTGATGAGTTATCTACTTACATTTGTTGAACAAAACGACTTACGTATTTTAAACATGCTAACCTTTAGCCCGGTAAGCAAATTAAAAAAAAAAACGCAATATGTAGGCTACACGAGAACGGAGACGTCGAGTAACCAAAACAAATGCGTTAAACAAATTCGTACACGTTATTTATCAATTTAACTCTAGAATTAAAGGATATACAACGAGAAACAACGTTTGACAACCTTTAAACAGTTTTAATAACTATCTCAAAAATTGTCGCTCTGATGCAAACAACTGATGAGTTATCTACTTAAATTTGTTGAACAAAACGACTTACGTATTTAAAGCATGCTAACCTTTAGCCCGGTAAGCAAATTAAAAAACGCAAAATGTAGGCTACACGAGAACGGAGACGTCGAGTAACCAAAACGAATGCGTTAAACAAATTCGTACACGTTATTTATCAATTTAACTCTAGAATTAAAGGATATACAACGAGAAACAACGTTTGACAACCTGTAAACAGTTTTAATAACTATCTCAAAAATTGTCGCTCTGATGCAAACAACTGCTGAGTTATCTACTCAAATTTGATGAACAAAACGACTTACGTACTTTAAACATGCTAACCTTTAGCCCGGTAAGCAAATTAAAAAAAAAACGCAATATGTAGGCTACACGAGAACGGAGACGTCGAGTAACCAAAACAAATGCGTTAAACAAATTCGTACACGTTATTTATGAATTTAACTCTAGAATTAAAGGATATACAACGAGAAACAACGTTTGACAACCTTTAAACAGTTTTAATAACTATCTCAAAAATTGTCGCTCTGATGCAAACAACTGATGAGTTATCTACTTAAATTTGATGAACAAAACGACTTACGTATTTTAAACATGCTAACCTTTAGCCCGGTAAGCAAATTAAAAAAAAACGCAATATGTAGGCTACACGAGAACGGAGACGTCGAGTAACAAAAACAAATGGGTTAAACAAATTCGTACACGTTATTTATCAATTTAACTCTAGAATTAAAGGATATACAACGAGAAACAACGTTTGACAACCTTTAAACAGTTTTAATAACTATCTCAAAAATTGTCGCTCTGATGCAAACAACTGCTGAGTTATCTACTCAAATTTGATGAACAAAACGACTTACGTACTTTAAACATGCTAACCTTTAGCCCGGTAAGCAAATTAAAAAAAAAACGCAATATGTAGGCTACACGAGAACGGAGACGTCGAGTAACAAAAACAAATGGGTTAAACAAATTCGTACACGTTATTTATCAATTTAACTCTAGAATTAAAGGATATACAACGAGAAACAACGTTTGACAACCTTTAAACAGTTTTAATAACTATCTCAAAAATTGTCGCTCTGATGCAAACAACTGATGAGTTATCTACTTAAATTTGATGAACAAAACGACTTACGTATTTTAAACATGCTAACCTTTAGCCCGGTAAGCAAATTAAAAAAAAAAACGCAATATGTAGGCTACACGAGAACGGAGACGTCGAGTAACCAAAACAAATGCGTTAAACAAATTCGTACACGTTATTTATCAATTTAACTCTAGAATTAAAGGATATACAACGAGAAACAACGACAACGTTTGACAACCTTTAAACAGTTTTAATAACTATCTCAAAAATTGTCGCTCTGATGCAAACAACTGATGAGTTATCTACTTAAATTTGATGAACAAAACGACTTACGTATTTTAAACATGCTAACCTTTAGCCCGGTAAGCAAATTAAAAAAAAAAACGCAATATGTAGGCTACACGAGAACGGAGACGTCGAGTAACCAAAACAAATGCGTTAAACAAATTCGTACACGTTATTTATCAATTTAACTCTAGAATTAAAGGATATACAACGAGAAACAACGTTTGACAACCTTTAAACAGTTTTGATAACTATCTCAAAAATTGTCGCTCTGATGCAAACAACTGATGAGTTATCTACTCAAATTTGTTGAACAAAACGACTTACGTATTTTAAACATGCTAACCTTTAGCCCGGTAAGCAAATTAAAAAAAAAAACGCAATATGTAGGCTACACGAGAACGGAGACGTCGAGTAACCAAAACAAATGCGTTAAACAAATTCGTACACGTTATTTATCAATTTAACTCTAGAGTTAAAGGATATACAACGATAAACAACGTTTGACAACCTTTAAACAGTTTTAATAACTATCTCAAAAATTGTCGCTCTGATGCAAACAACTGATGAGTTATCTACTTAAATTTGTTGAACAAAACGACTTAAGTATTTTAAACATGCTAACCTTTAGCCCGGTAAGCAAATTAAAAAAAAAAACGCAATATGTAGGCTACACGAGAACGGAGACGTCGAGTAACCAAAACAAATGCGTTAAACAAATTCGTACACGTTATTTGTCAATTTAACCCTAGAATTAAAGGATATACAACGAGAAACAACGTTTGACAACCTTTAAACCGTTTTAATAACTATCTCAAAAATTGTCTCTCTGATGCAAACAACTGATGAGTTATCTACTGAAATTTGATGAACAAAACGACTTACGTACTTTAAACATGCTAACCTTTAGCCCGGTAAGCAAATTAAAAAAAAAACGCAATATGTAGGCTACACGAGAACGGAGACGTCGAGTAACCAAAACAAATGCGTTAAACAAATTCGTACACGTTATTTATCAATTTAACTCTAGAATTAAAGGATATACAACGAGAAACAACGTTTGACAACCTTTAAACAGTTTTAATAACTATCTCAAAAAGTGTCGCTCTGATGCAAACAACTGATGAGTTATCTACTTAAATTTGATGAACAAAACGACTTACGTATTTTAAACATGCTAACCTTTAGCCCGGTAAGCAAATTAAAAAAAAACGCAATATGTAGGCTACACGAGAACGGAGACGTCGAGTAACCAAAACAAATGCGTTAAACAGATTCGTACACGTTATTTATCAATTTAACTCTAGAATTAAAGGATATACAACGAGAAACAACGTTTGACAACCTTTAAACAGTTTTAATAACTATCTCAAAATTGTCGCTCCGATGCAAACAACTGATGAGTTATCTACTCAAATTTGTTGAACAAAACGACTTACGTATTTTAAACATGCTAACCTTTAGCCCGGTAAGCAAATTAAAAAAAAAAACGCAATATGTAGGCTACACGAGAACGGAGACGTCGAGTAACCAAAACAAATGCGTTAAACAAATTCGTACACGTTATTTATCAATTTAACTCTAGAATTAAAGGATATACAACGAGAAACAACGTTTGACAACCTTTAAACAGTTTTAATAACTATCTCAAAAATTGTCGCTCTGATGCAAACAACTGATGAGTTATCTACTTAAATTTGTTGAACAAAACGACTTACGTATTTAAAGCATGCTAACCTTTAGCCCGGTAAGCAAATTAAAAAACGCAAAATGTAGGCTACACGAGAACGGAGACGTCGAGTAACCAAAACAAATGCGTTAAACAAATTCGTACACGTTATTTATCAATTTAACTCTAGAATTAAAGGATATACAACGAGAAACAACGTTTGACAACCTGTAAACAGTTTTAATAACTATCTCAAAAATTGTCGCTCTGATGCAAACAACTGCTGAGTTATCTACTCAAATTTGATGAACAAAACGACTTACGTACTTTAAACATGCTAACCTTTAGCCCGGTAAGCAAATTAAAAAAAAAACGCAATATGTAGGCTACACGAGAACGGAGACGTCGAGTAACCAAAACAAATGCGTTAAACAAATTCGTACACGTTATTTATGAATTTAACTCTAGAATTAAAGGATATACAACGAGAAACAACGTTTGACAACCTTTAAACAGTTTTAATAACTATCTCAAAAATTGTCGCTCTGATGCAAACAACTGATGAGTTATCTACTTAAATTTGATGAACAAAACGACTTACGTATTTTAAACATGCTAACCTTTAGCCCGGTAAGCAAATTAAAAAAAAACGCAATATGTAGGCTACACGAGAACGGAGACGTCGAGTAACAAAAACAAATGGGTTAAACAAATTCGTACACGTTATTTATCAATTTAACTCTAGAATTAAAGGATATACAACGAGAAACAACGTTTGACAACCTTTAAACAGTTTTAATAACTATCTCAAAAATTGTCGCTCTGATGCAAACAACTGCTGAGTTATCTACTCAAATTTGATGAACAAAACGACTTACGTACTTTAAACATGCTAACCTTTAGCCCGGTAAGCAAATTAAAAAAAAAACGCAATATGTAGGCTACACGAGAACGGAGACGTCGAGTAACAAAAAACAAATGGGTTAAACAAATTCGTACACGTTATTTATCAATTTAACTCTAGAATTAAAGGATATACAACGAGAAACAACGTTTGACAACCTTTAAACAGTTTTAATAACTATCTCAAAAATTGTCGCTCTGATGCAAACAACTGATGAGTTATCTACTTAAATTTGATGAACAAAACGACTTACGTATTTTAAACATGCTAACCTTTAGCCCGGTAAGCAAATTAAAAAAAAAAACGCAATATGTAGGCTACACGAGAACGGAGACGTCGAGTAACCAAACAAATGCGTTAAACAAATTCGTACACGTTATTTATCAATTTAACTCTAGAATTAAAGGATATACAACGAGAAACAACGTTTGACAACCTTTAAACAGTTTTGATAACTATCTCAAAAATTGTCGCTCTGATGCAAACAACTGATGAGTTATCTACTCAAATTTGTTGAACAAAACGACTTACGTACTTTAAACATGCTAACCTTTAGCCCGGTAAGCAAATTAAAAAAAAAAACGCAATATGTAGGCTACACGAGAACGGAGACGTCGAGTAACCAAAACAAATGCGTTAAACAAATTCGTACACGTTATTTATCAATTTAACTCTAGAGTTAAAGGATATACAACGATAAACAACGTTTGACAACCTTTAAACAGTTTTAATAACTATCTCAAAAATTGTCGCTCTGATGCAAACAACTGATGAGTTATCTACTTAAATTTGTTGAACAAAACGACTTACGTATTTTAAACATGCTAACCTTTAGCCCGGTAAGCAAATTAAAAAAAAAAACGCAATATGTAGGCTACACGAGAACGGAGACGTCGAGTAACCAAAACAAATGCGTTAAACAAATTCGTACACGTTATTTATCAATTTAACCCTAGAATTAAAGGATATACAACGAGAAACAACGTTTGACAACCTTTAAACAGTTTTAATAACTATCTCAAAAATTGTCTCTCTGATGCAAACAACTGATGAGTTATCTACTGAAATTTGATGAACAAAACGACTTACGTACTTTAAACATGCTAACCTTTAGCCCGGTAAGCAAATTAAAAAAAAAAACGCAATATGTAGGCTACACGAGAACGGAGACGTCGAGTAACCAAAACAAATGCGTTAAACAAATTCGTACACGTTATTTATCAATTTAACTCTAGAATTAAAGGATATACAACGAGAAACAACGTTTGACAACCTTTAAACAGTTTTAATAACTATCTCAAAAAGTGTCGCTCTGATGCAAACAACTGATGAGTTATCTACTTAAATTTGATGAACAAAACGACTTACGTATTTTAAACATGCTAACCTTTAGCCCGGTAAGCAAATTAAAAAAAAAACGCAATATGTAGGCTACACGAGAACGGAGACGTCGAGTAACCAAAACAAATGCGTTAAACAGATTCGTACACGTTATTTATCAATTTAACTCTAGAATTAAAGGATATACAACGAGAAACAACGTTTGACAACCTTTAAACAGTTTTAATAACTATCTCAAAAATTGTCGCTCCGATGCAAACAACTGATGAGTTATCTACTCAAATTTGTTGAACAAAACGACTTACGTATTTTAAACATGCTAACCTTTAGCCCGGTAAGCAAATTAAAAAAAAAAAAACGCAATATGTAGGCTACACGAGAACGGAGACGTCGAGTAACCAAAACAAATGCGTTAAACAAATTCGTACACGTTATTTATCAATTTAACTCTAGAATTAAAGGATATACAACGAGAAACAACGTTTGACAACCTTTAAACAGTTTTAATAACTATCTCAAAAATTGTCGCTCTGATGCAAACAACTGATGAGTTATCTACTCAAATTTGTTGAACAAAACGACTTACGTATTTTAAGCATGCTAACCTTTAGCCCGGTAAGCAAATTAAAAAAAAAAAACCCAATATGTAGGCTACACGAGAACGGAGACGTCGAGTAACCAAAACAAATGCGTTAAACAAATTCGTACACGTTATTTATCAATTTAACTCTAGAATTAAAGGATATACAACGAGAAACAACGTTTGACAACCTTTAAACAGTTTTAATAACTATCTCAAAAATTGTGGCTCTGATGCAAACAACTGATGAGTTATCTACTCAAATTTGTTGAACAAAACAACTTACGTATTTAAAGCATGCTAACCTTTAGCCCGGTAAGCAAATTAAAAAACGCAAAATGTAGGCTACACGAGAACGGAGACGTCGAGTAACCAAAACAAATGCGTTAAACAAATTCGTACACGTTATTTATCAATTTAACTCTAGAATTAAAGGATATACAACGAGAAACAACGTTTGACAACCTGTAAACAGTTTTAATAACTATCTCAAAAATTGTCGCTCTGATGCAAACAACTGCTGAGTTATCTACTCAAATTTGTTGAACAAAACGACTTACGTATTTTAAACATGCTAACCTTTAGCCCGGTAAGCAAATTAAAAAAAAAAACGCAATATGTAGGCTACACGAGAACGGAGACGTCGAGTAACCAAAACAAATGCGTTAAACAAATTCGTACACGTTATTTATTAATTTAACTCTAGAATTAAAGGATATACAACGAGAAACAACGTTTGACAACCTTTAAACAGTTTTAATAACTATCTCAAAAATTGTCGCTCTGATGCAAACAACTGATGAGTTATCTACTCAAATTTGTTGAACAAAACGACTTACGTATTTTAAACACGCTAACCTTTAGCCCGGTAAGCAAATTAAAAAAAAAACGCAATATGTAGGCTGCACGAGAACGGAGACGTCGAGTAACCAAAACAAATGCATTAAACAAATTCGTACACGTTATTTATCAATTTAACTCTAGAATTAAAGGATATACAACGAGAAACAACGTTTGACAACCTTTAAACAGTTTTAATAACTATCTCAAAAATTGTCGCTCTGATGCAAACAACTGATGAGTTATGTACTTAAATTTGTTGAACCAAACGACTTACGTATTTTAAACATGCTAACCTTTAGCCCGGTAAGCAAATTAAAAAAAAACGCAATATGTAGGCTACACGAGAACGGAGACGTCGAGTAACCAAAACAAATGCGTTGAACAAATTCGTACACGTTATTTATCAATTTAACTCTAGAATTAAAGGATATACAACGAGAAACAACGTTTGACAACCTTAAAACAGTTTTAATAACTATCTCAAAAATTGTCGCTCTGATGCAAACAACTGATGAGTTATCTACTTAAATTTGTTGAACAAAACGACTTACGTATTATAAGCATGCTAACCTTTAGCCCGGTAAGCAAATTAAAAAAAAAAACGCAATATGTAGGCTACACGAGAACGGAGACGTCGAGTAACCAAAGCAAATGCGTTAAACAAATTCGTACACGTTATTTATCAATTTAACTCTAGAATTAAAGGATATACAACGAGAAACAACGTTTGACAACCTTTAAACAATTTTAATAACTATCTCAAAAATTGTCGCTCTGATGCAAACAACTGATGAGTTATCTACTTAAATTTGATGAACAAAACGACTTACGTATTTTAAATATGCTAACCTTTAGCCCGGTAAGCAAATTAAAAAAAAAAACGCAATATGTAGGCTACACGAGAACGGAGACGTCGAGTAACCAAAACAAATGCGTTAAACAAATTCGTACACGTTATTTATGAATTTAACTCTAGAATTAAAGGATATACAACGAGAAACAACGTTTGACAACCTTTAAACAGTTTTAATAACTATCTCAAAAATTGTCGCTCTGATGCAAACAACTGATGAGTTATCTACTTAAATTTGTTGAACAAAACGACTTACGTATTTTAAACATGCTACCCTTTAGCCCGGTAAGCAAATTAAAAAAAAAACGCAATATGTAGGCTACACGAGAACGGAGACGTCGAGTAACCAAAACAAATGCGTTAAACAAATTCGTACACGTTATTTATCAATTTAACTCTAGAATTAAAGGATATACAACGAGAAACAACGTTTGACAACCTTTAAACAGTTTTAATAACTATCTCAAAAATTGTCGCTCTGATGCAAACAACTGATGAGTTATCTACTTAAATTTGATGAACAAAACGACTTACGTATTTTAAACATGCTAACCTTTAGCCCGGTAAGCAAATTAAAAAAAAAACGCAATATGTAGGCTACACGAGAACGGAGACGTCGAGTAACCAAAACAAATGCGTTAAACAAATTCGTACACGTTATTTATGAATTTAACTTTAGAATTAAAGGATATACAACGAGAAACAACGTTTGACAACCTTTAAACAGTTTTAATAACTATCTCAAAAATTGTCGCTCTGATGCAAACAACTGATGAGTTATCTACTTAAATTTGATGAACAAAACGACTTACGTATTTTAAACATGCTAACCTTTAGCCGGTAAGCAAATTAAAAAAAAAACGCAATATGTAGGCTACACGAGAACGGAGACGTCAAGTAACCAAAACAAATGCGTTAAACAAATTCGTACACGTTATTTATCAATTTAACTCTAGAATTAAAGGATATACAACGAGAAACAACGTTTGACAACCTTTAAACAGTTTTAATAACTATCTCAAAAATTGTCGCTCTGATGCAAACAACTGATGAGTTATCTACTTAAATTTGATGAACAAAACGACTTACGTATTTTAAACATGCTAACCTTTAGCCCGGTAAGCAAATTAAAAAAAAAACGCAATATGTAGGCTACACGAGAACGGAGACGTCGAGTAACCAAAACAAATGCGTTAAACAAATTCGTACACGTTATTTATCAATTTAACTCTAGAATTAAAGGATATACAACGAGAAACAACGTTTGACAACCTTTAAACAGTTTTAATAACTATCTCAAAAATTGTCGCTCTGATGCAAACAACTGATGAGTTATCTACTTAAATTTGTTGAACAAAACGACTTACGTATTTTAAACATGCTAACCTTTAGCCCGGTAAGCAAATTAAAAAAAAAACGCATTTTGTAGGCTACACGAGAACGGAGACGTCGAGTAACCAAAACAAATGCGTTAAACAAATTCGTACACGTTATTTATCAATTTAACTCTAGAATTAAAGGATATACAACGAGAAACAACGTTTGACAACCTTTAAACAGTTTTAATAACTATCTCAAAAATTATCGCTCTGATGCAAACAACTGATGAGTTATCTACTTAAATTTGTTGAACAAAACGACTTACGTATTTTAAACATGCTAACCTTTAGCCCGGTAAGCAAATTAAAAAAAAAACGCAATATGTAGGCTACACGAGAACGGAGACGTCGAGTAACCAAAACAAATGCGTTAAACAAATTCGTACACGTTATTTATCAATTTAACTCTAGAATTAAAGGATATACAACGAGAAACAACGTTTGACAAGCTTTAAACAGTTTTAATAACATTTGTTGAACAAAACGACTTACGTATTTTAAGCATGCTAACCTTTAGCCCGGTAAGCAAATTAAAAAAAAACGCAATATGTAGGCTACACGAGAACGGAGACGTCGAGTAACCAAAACAAATGCGCTAAACAAATTCGTACACGTTATTTATCAATTTAACTCTAGAATTAAAGGATATACAACGAGAAACAACGTTTGACAACCTTTAAACAGTTTTAATAACTATCTCAAAAATTGTCGCTCTGATGCAAACAACTGATGAGTTATCTACTTAAATTTGATGAACAAAACGACTTACGTATTTTAAACATGCTAACCTTTAGCCCGGTAAGCAAATTAAAAAACAAACGCAATATGTAGGCTACACGAGAACGGAGACGTCAAGTAACCAAAACAAATGCGTTAAACAAATTCGTACACGTTATTTATCAATTTAACTCTAGAATTAAAGGATATACAACGAGAAACAACGTTTGACAACCTTTAAACAGTTTTAATAACTATCTCAAAAATTGTCGCTCTGATGTAAGCAACTGATGAGTTATCTACTTAAATTTGTTGAACAAAACGACTTACGTATTTTAAGCATGCTAACCTTTAGCCCGGTAAGCAAATTAAAAAAAAAACGCAATATGTAGGCTACACGAGAACGGAGACGTCGAGTAACCAAAACAAATGCGTTAAACAAATTCGTAAACGTTATTTATCAATTTAACTCTAGAATTAAAGGACATACAACGAGAAACAACGTTTGACAACCTTTAAACAGTTTTAATAACTATCTCAAAAATTATCGCTCTGATGCAAACAACTGATGAGTTATCTACTTAAATTTGTTGAACAAAACGACTTACGTATTTTAAACATGCTAACCTTTAGCCCGGTAAGCAAATTAAAAAAAAACGCAATATGTAGGCTACACGAGAACGGAGACGTCGAGTAACCAAAACAAATGCGTTAAACAAATTCGTACACGTTATTTATCAATTTAACTCTAGAATTAAAGGATATACAACGAGAAACAACGTTTGACAACCTTTAAACAGTTTTAATAACTATCTCAAAAATTGTCGCTCTGATGCAAACAACTGATGAGTTATCTACTCAAATTTGTTGAACAAAACGACTTACGTATTTTAAACATGCTAACCTTTAGCCCGGTAAGCAAATTAAAAAAAAAACGCAATATGTATGCTACACGAGAACGGAGACGTCGAGTAACAAAAACAAATGGGTTAAACAAATTCGTACACGTTATTTATCAATTTAACTCTAGAATTAAAGGGTATACAACGAGAAACAACGTTTGACAACCTTTAAACAGTTTTAATAACTATCTCAAAAATTGTCGCTCTGATGCAAACAACTGATGAGTTATCTACTTAAATTTGTTGAACAAAACGACTTACGTATTTTAAGCATGCTAACCTTTAGCCCGTTAAGCAAATTAAAAAAAAAACGCAATATGTAGGCTACACGAGAACGGAGACGTCGAGTAACCAAAACAAATGCGTTAAACAAATTCGTACACGTTATTTATCAATTTATCTCTAGAATTAAAGGATATACAACGAGAAACAACGTTTGACAACCTTTAAGCAGTTTTAATAACTATCTCAAAAATTGTCGCTCTGATGCAAACAACTGATGAGTTATCTACTTAAATTTGATGAACAAAACGACTTACGTATTTTAAACATGCTAACCTTTAGCCCGGTAAGCAAATTAAAAAACAAACGCAATATGTAGGCTACACGAGAACGGAGACGTCAAGTAACCAAAACAAATGCGTTAAACAAATTCGTACACGTTATTTATCAATTTAACTCTAGAATTAAAGGATATACAACGAGAAACAACGTTTGACAACCTTTAAACAGTTTTAATAACTATCTCAAAAATTGTCGCTCTGATGCAAACAACTGATGAGTTATCTACTCCAATTTGTTGAACAAAACGACCTACGTATTTTAAACATGCTAACCTTTATCCCGGTAAGCAAATTAAAAAAAAAACGCAATATGTAGGCTACACGAGAACGGAGACGTCGAGTAACCAAAACAAATACGTTAAACAAATTCGTACACGTTATTTATCAATTTAACTCTAGAATTAAAGGATATACAACGAGAAACAAGGTTTGACAACCTTTAAACAGTTTTAATAACTATCTCAAAAATTGTCGCTCTGATGCAAACAACTGATGAGTTATCTACTTAAATTTGTTGAACAAAACGACTTACGTATTTTAAACATGCTAACCTTTAGCCCGGTAAGCAAATTAAAAAAAAAAACGCAATATGTAGGCTACACGAGAACGGAGACGTCGAGTAACCAAAACAAATGCGTTAAACAAATTCGTACACGTTATTTATCAATTTAACTCTAGAATTAAAGGATATACAACGAGAAACAACGTTTGACAACCTTTAAACAGTTTTAATAACTATCTCAAAAATTGTCGCTCTGATGCAAACAACTGATGAGTTATCTACTTAAATTTGATGAACAAAACGATTTACGTATTTTAAACATGCTAACCTTTAGCCCGGTAAGCAAATTTAAAAAAAAAACGCAATATGTAGGCTACACGAGAACGGAGACGTCGAGTAACCAAAACAAATGCATTAAACAAATTCGTACACGTTATTTATCAATTTAACTCTAGAATTAAAGGATATACAACGAGAAACAACGTTTGACAACCTTTAAACAGTTTTAATAACTATCTCAAAAATTGTCGCTCTGATGCAAACAACTGATGAGTTATGTACTTAAATTTGTTGAACCAAACGACTTACGTATTTTAAACATGCTAACCTTTAGCCCGGTAAGCAAATTAAAAAAAACGCAATATGTAGGCTACACGAGAACGGAGACGTCGAGTAACCAAAACAAATGCGTTGAACAAATTCGTACACGTTATTTATCAATTTAACTCTAGAATTAAAGGATATACAACGAGAAACAACGTTTGACAACCTTAAAACAGTTTTAATAACTATCTCAAAAATTGTCGCTCTGATGCAAACAACTGATGAGTTATCTACTTAAATTTGTTGAACAAAACGACTTACGTATTATAAGCATGCTAACCTTTAGCCCGGTAAGCAAATTAAAAAAAAAAACGCAATATGTAGGCTACACGAGAACGGAGACGTCGAGTAACCAAAGCAAATGCGTTAAACAAATTCGTACACGTTATTTATCAATTTAACTCTAGAATTAAAGGATATACAACGAGAAACAACGTTTGACAACCTTTAAACAATTTTAATAACTATCTCAAAAATTGTCGCTCTGATGCAAACAACTGATGAGTTATCTACTTAAATTTGATGAACAAAACGACTTACGTATTTTAAATATGCTAACCTTTAGCCCGGTAAGCAAATTAAAAAAAAAAACGCAATATGTAGGCTACACGAGAACGGAGACGTCGAGTAACCAAAACAAATGCGTTAAACAAATTCGTACACGTTATTTATGAATTTAACTCTAGAATTAAAGGATATACAACGAGAAACAACGTTTGACAACCTTTAAACAGTTTTAATAACTATCTCAAAAATTGTCGCTCTGATGCAAACAACTGATGAGTTATCTACTTAAATTTGTTGAACAAAACGACTTACGTATTTTAAACATGCTAACCTTTAGCCCGGTAAGCAAATTAAAAAAAAAACGCAATATGTAGGCTACACGAGAACGGAGACGTCGAGTAACCAAAACAAATGCGTTAAACAAATTCGTACACGTTATTTATCAATTTAACTCTAGAATTAAAGGATATACAACGAGAAACAACGTTTGACAACCTTTAAACAGTTTTAATAACTATCTCAAAAATTGTCGCTCTGATGCAAACAACTGATGAGTTATCTACTTAAATTTGATGAACAAAACGACTTACGTATTTTAAACATGCTAACCTTTAGCCCGGTAAGCAAATTAAAAAAAAAAACGCAATATGTAGGCTACACGAGAACGGAGACGTCGAGTAACCAAAACAAATGCGTTAAACAAATTCGTACACGTTATTTATGAATTTAACTCTAGAATTAAAGGATATACAACGAGAAACAACGTTTGACAACCTTTAAACAGTTTTAATAACTATCTCAAAAATTGTCGCTCTGATGCAAACAACTGATGAGTTATCTACTTAAATTTGATGAACAAAACGACTTACGTATTTTAAACATGCTAACCTTTAGGCGGGTAAGCAAATTAAAAAAAAAACGCAATATGTAGGCTACACGAGAACGGAGACGTCAAGTAACCAAAACAAATGCGTTAAACAAATTCGTACACGTTATTTATCAATTTAACTCTAGAATTAAAGGATATACAACGAGAAACAACGTTTGACAACCTTTGAACAGTTTTAATAACTATCTCAAAAATTGTCGCTCTGATGCAAACAACTGATGAGTTATCTACTTAAATTTGATGAACAAAACGACTTACGTATTTTAAACATGCTAACCTTTAGCCCGGTAAGCAAATTAAAAAAAAAACGCAATATGTAGGCTACACGAGAACGGAGACGTCGAGTAACCAAAACAAATGCGTTAAACAAATGCGTACACGTTATTTATCAATTTAACTCTAGAATTAAAGGATATACAACGAGAAACAACGTTTGACAACCTTTAAACAGTTTTAATAACTATCTCAAAAATTGTCGCTCTGATGCAAACAACTGATGAGTTATCTACTTAAATTTGTTGAACAAAACGACTTACGTATTTTAAACATGCTAACCTTTAGCCCGGTAAGCAAATTAAAAAAAAAACGCATTTTGTAGGCTACACGAGAACGGAGACGTCGAGTAACCAAAACAAATGCGTTAAACAAATTCGTACACGTTATTTATCAATTTAACTCTAGAATTAAAGGATATACAACGAGAAACAACGTTTGACAACCTTTAAACAGTTTTAATAACTATCTCAAAAATTATCGCTCTGATGCAAACAACTGATGAGTTATCTACTTAAATTTGTTGAACAAAACGACTTACGTATTTTAAACATGCTAACCTTTAGCCCGGTAAGCAAATTAAAAAAAAAACGCATTTTGTAGGCTACACGAGAACGGAGACGTCGAGTAACCAAAACAAATGCGTTAAACAAATTCGTACACGTTATTTATCAATTTAACTCTAGAATTAAAGGATATACAACGAGAAACAACGTTTGACAACCTTTAAACAGTTTTAATAACTATCTCAAAAATTATCGCTCTGATGCAAACAACTGATGAGTTATCTACTTAAATTTGTTGAAATAAACGACTTACGTATTTTAAGCATGCTAACCTTTAGCCCGGTAAGCAAATTAAAAAAAAAAAACCCAATATGTAGGCTACACGAGAACGGAGACGTCGAGTAACCAAAACAAATGCGTTAAACAAATTCGTACACGTTATATATTAATTTAACTCTAGAATTAAAGGATATACAACGAGAAACAACGTTTGACAACCTTTAAACAGTTTTAATAACTATCTAAAAAATTGTCGCTCTGATGCAAATAACTGATGAGTTATCTACTTAAATTTGTTGAACAAAACGACTTACGTATTTAAAGCATGCTAACCTTTAGCCCGGTAAGCAAATTAAAAAAAAAAAAACGCAAAATGTAGGCTACACGAGAACGGAGACGTCGAGTAACCAAAACAAATGCGTTAAACAAATTCGTACACGTTATTTATCAATTTAACTCTAGAATTAAAGGATATACAACGAGAAACAACGTTTGACAACCTTTAAACAGTTTTAATAACTATCTCAAAAATTGTCGCTCTGATGCAAACAACTGCTGAGTTATCTACTCAAATTTGTTGAACAAAACGACTTACGTATTTTAAACATGCTAACCTTTAGCCCGGTAAGCAAATTAAAAAAAAAAAACCCAATATGTAGGCTACACGAGAACGGAGACGTCGAGTAACCAAAACAAATGCGTTAAACAAATTCGTACACGTTATTTATCAATTTAACTCTAGAATTAAAGGATATACAACGAGAAACAACGTTTGACAACCTTTAAACAGTTTTAATAACTATCTCAAAAATTGTCGCTCTGATGCAAACAACTGATGAGTTATCTATTCAAATATGTTGAACAAAACGACTTACGTATTTTAAACATGCTAACCTTTAGCCCGGTAAGCAAAATTAAAAAAAAAACGCAATATGTAGGCTACACGAGAACGGAGACGTCGAGTAACCAAAACAAATGCGTTAAACAAATTCGTACACGTTATTTATCAATTTAACTCTAGAATTAAAGGATATACAACGAGAAACAACATTTGACAACCTTTAAACAGTTTTAATAACTATCTCAAAAATTGTCGCTCTGATGCAAACAACTGATGAGTTATGTACTTAAATTTGTTGAACAAAACGACTTACGTATTTTAAACATGCTAACCTTTAGCCCGGTAAGCAAATTAAAAAAAACGCAATATGTAGGCTACACGAGAACGGAGACGTCGAGTAACCAAAACAAATGCGTTAAACAAATTCGTACACGTTATTTATCAATTTAACTCTAGAATTAAAGGATATACAACGAGAAACAACGTTTGACAACCTTTAAACAGTTTTAATAACTATCTCAAAAATTGTCGCTCTGATGCAAACAACTGATGAGTTATCTACTCAAATTTGTTGAACAAAACGACTTACGTATTTTAAACATGCTAACCTTTAGCCCGGTAAGCAAATTAAAAAAAAAACGCAATATGTATGCTACACGAGAACGGAGACGTCGAGTAACAAAAACAAATGGGTTAAACAAATTCGTACACGTTATTTATCAATTTAACTCTAGAATTAAAGGGTATACAACGAGAAACAACGTTTGACAACCTTTAAACAGTTTTAATAACTATCTCAAAAATTGTCGCTCTGATGCAAACAACTGATGAGTTATCTACTTAAATTTGTTGAACAAAACGACTTACGTATTTTAAGCATGCTAACCTTTAGCCCGGTAACCAATTAAAAAAAAAACGCAATATGTAGGCTACACGAGAACGGAGACGTCGAGTAACCAAAACAAATGCGTTAAACAAATTCGTACACGTTATTTATCAATTTATCTCTAGAATTAAAGGATATACAACGAGAAACAACGTTTGACAACCTTTAAGCAGTTTTAATAACTATCTCAAAAATTGTCGCTCTGATGCAAACAACTGATGAGTTATCTACTTAAATTTGATGAACAAAACGACTTACGTATTTTAAACATGCTAACCTTTAGCCCGGTAAGCAAATTAAAAAACAAACGCAATATGTAGGCTACACGAGAACGGAGACGTCAAGTAACCAAAACAAATGCGTTAAACAAATTCGTACACGTTATTTATCAATTTAACTCTAGAATTAAAGGATATACAACGAGAAACAACGTTTGACAACCTTTAAACAGTTTTAATAACTATCTCAAAAATTGTCGCTCTGATGCAAACAACTGATGAGTTATCTACTCCAATTTGTTGAACAAAACGACCTACGTATTTTAAACATGCTAACCTTTATCCCGGTAAGCAAATTAAAAAAAAAACGCAATATGTAGGCTACACGAGAACGGAGACGTCGAGTAACCAAAACAAATACGTTAAACAAATTCGTACACGTTATTTATCAATTTAACTCTAGAATTAAAGGATATACAACGAGAAACAAGGTTTGACAACCTTTAAACAGTTTTAATAACTATCTCAAAAATTGTCGCTCTGATGCAAACAACTGATGAGTTATCTACTTAAATTTGTTGAACAAAACGACTTACGTATTTTAAACATGCTAACCTTTAGCCCGGTAAGCAAATTAAAAAAAAAACGCAATATGTAGGCTACACGAGAACGGAGACGTCGAGTAACCAAAACAAATGCGTTAAACAAATTCGTACACGTTATTTATCAATTTAACTCTAGAATTAAAGGATATACAACGAGAAACAACGTTTGACAACCTTTAAACAGTTTTAATAACTATCTCAAAAATTGTCGCTCTGATGCAAACAACTGATGAGTTATCTACTTAAATTTGATGAACAAAACGATTTACGTATTTTAAACATGCTAACCTTTAGCCCGGTAAGCAAATTTAAAAAAAAACGCAATATGTAGGCTACACGAGAACGGAGACGTCGAGTAACCAAAACAAATGCATTAAACAAATTCGTACACGTTATTTATCAATTTAACTCTAGAATTAAAGGATATACAACGAGAAACAACGTTTGACAACCTTTAAACAGTTTTAATAACTATCTCAAAAATTGTCGCTCTGATGCAAACAACTGATGAGTTATGTACTTAAATTTGTTGAACCAAACGACTTACGTATTTTAAACATGCTAACCTTTAGCCCGGTAAGCAAATTAAAAAAAAACGCAATATGTAGGCTACACGAGAACGGAGACGTCGAGTAACCAAAACAAATGCGTTGAACAAATTCGTACACGTTATTTATCAATTTAACTCTAGAATTAAAGGATATACAACGAGAAACAACGTTTGACAACCTTAAAACAGTTTTAATAACTATCTCAAAAATTGTCGCTCTGATGCAAACAACTGATGAGTTATCTACTTAAATTTGTTGAACAAAACGACTTACGTATTATAAGCATGCTAACCTTTAGCCCGGTAAGCAAATTAAAAAAAAAAACGCAATATGTAGGCTACACGAGAACGGAGACGTCGAGTAACCAAAGCAAATGCGTTAAACAAATTCGTACACGTTATTTATCAATTTAACTCTAGAATTAAAGGATATACAACGAGAAACAACGTTTGACAACCTTTAAACAATTTTAATAACTATCTCAAAAATTGTCGCTCTGATGCAAACAACTGATGAGTTATCTACTTAAATTTGATGAACAAAACGACTTACGTATTTTAAATATGCTAACCTTTAGCCCGGTAAGCAAATTAAAAAAAAAAACGCAATATGTAGGCTACACGAGAACGGAGACGTCGAGTAACCAAAACAAATGCGTTAAACAAATTCGTACACGTTATTTATGAATTTAACTCTAGAATTAAAGGATATACAACGAGAAACAACGTTTGACAACCTTTAAACAGTTTTAATAACTATCTCAAAAATTGTCGCTCTGATGCAAACAACTGATGAGTTATCTACTTAAATTTGTTGAACAAAACGACTTACGTATTTTAAACATGCTAACCTTTAGCCCGGTAAGCAAATTAAAAAAAAAACGCAATATGTAGGCTACACGAGAACGGAGACGTCGAGTAACCAAAACAAATGCGTTAAACAAATTCGTACACGTTATTTATCAATTTAACTCTAGAATTAAAGGATATACAACGAGAAACAACGTTTGACAACCTTTAAACAGTTTTAATAACTATCTCAAAAATTGTCGCTCTGATGCAAACAACTGATGAGTTATCTACTTAAATTTGATGAACAAAACGACTTACGTATTTTAAACATGCTAACCTTTAGCCCGGTAAGCAAATTAAAAAAAAAACGCAATATGTAGGCTACACGAGAACGGAGACGTCGAGTAACCAAAACAAATGCGTTAAACAAATTCGTACACGTTATTTATGAATTTAACTCTAGAATTAAAGGATATACAACGAGAAACAACGTTTGACAACCTTTAAACAGTTTTAATAACTATCTCAAAAATTGTCGCTCTGATGCAAACAACTGATGAGTTATCTACTTAAATTTGATGAACAAAACGACTTACGTATTTTAAACATGCTAACCTTTAGGCGGGTAAGCAAATTAAAAAAAAAACGCAATATGTAGGCTACACGAGAACGGAGACGTCAAGTAACCAAAACAAATGCGTTAAACAAATTCGTACACGTTATTTATCAATTTAACTCTAGAATTAAAGGATATACAACGAGAAACAACGTTTGACAACCTTTAAACAGTTTTAATAACTATCTCAAAAATTGTCGCTCTGATGCAAACAACTGATGAGTTATCTACTTAAATTTGATGAACAAAACGACTTACGTATTTTAAACATGCTAACCTTTAGCCCGGTAAGCAAATTAAAAAAAAAACGCAATATGTAGGCTACACGAGAACGGAGACGTCGAGTAACCAAAACAAATGCGTTAAACAAATGCGTACACGTTATTTATCAATTTAACTCTAGAATTAAAGGATATACAACGAGAAACAACGTTTGACAACCTTTAAACAGTTTTAATAACTATCTCAAAAATTGTCGCTCTGATGCAAACAACTGATGAGTTATCTACTTAAATTTGTTGAACAAAACGACTTACGTATTTTAAACATGCTAACCTTTAGCCCGGTAAGCAAATTAAAAAAAAAACGCATTTTGTAGGCTACACGAGAACGGAGACGTCGAGTAACCAAAACAAATGCGTTAAACAAATTCGTACACGTTATTTATCAATTTAACTCTAGAATTAAAGGATATACAACGAGAAACAACGTTTGACAACCTTTAAACAGTTTTAATAACTATCTCAAAAATTATCGCTCTGATGCAAACAACTGATGAGTTATCTACTTAAATTTGTTGAACAAAACGACTTACGTATTTTAAACATGCTAACCTTTAGCCCGGTAAGCAAATTAAAAAAAAAACGCAATATGTAGGCTACACGAGAACGGAGACGTCGAGTAACCAAAACAAATGCGTTAAACAAATTCGTACACGTTATTTATCAATTTAACTCTAGAATTAAAGGATATACAACGAGAAACAACGTTTGACAACCTTTAAACAGTTTTAATAACTATCTCAAAAATTGTCGCTCTGATGCAAACAACTGATGAGTTATCTACTTAAATTTGTTGAAATAAACGACTTACGTATTTTAAGCATGCTAACCTTTAGCCCGGTAAGCAAATTAAAAAAAAAAACCCAATATGTAGGCTACACGAGAACGGAGACGTCGAGTAACCAAAACAAATGCGTTAAACAAATTCGTACACGTTATATATTAATTTAACTCTAGAATTAAAGGATATACAACGAGAAACAACGTTTGACAACCTTTAAACAGTTTTAATAACTATCTAAAAAATTGTCGCTCTGATGCAAATAACTGATGAGTTATCTACTTAAATTTGTTGAACAAAACGACTTACGTATTTAAAGCATGCTAACCTTTAGCCCGGTAAGCAAATTAAAAAAAAAAAAACGCAAAATGTAGGCTACACGAGAACGGAGACGTCGAGTAGCCAAAACAAATGCGTTAAACAAATTCGTACACGTTATTTATCAATTTAACTCTAGAATTAAAGGATATACAACGAGAAACAACGTTTGACAACCTTTAAACAGTTTTAATAACTATCTCAAAAATTGTCGCTCTGATGCAAACAACTGCTGAGTTATCTACTCAAATTTGTTGAACAAAACGACTTACGTATTTTAAACATGCTAACCTTTAGCCCGGTAAGCAAATTAAAAAAAAAAACCCAATATGTAGGCTACACGAGAACGGAGACGTCGAGTAACCAAAACAAATGCGTTAAACAAATTCGTACACGTTATTTATCAATTTAACTCTAGAATTAAAGGATATACAACGAGAAACAACGTTTGACAACCTTTAAACAGTTTTAATAACTATCTCAAAAATTGTCGCTCTGATGCAAACAACTGATGAGTTATCTATTCAAATATGTTGAACAAAACGACTTACGTATTTTAAACATGCTAACCTTTAGCCCGGTAAGCAAAATTAAAAAAAAAACGCAATATGTAGGCTACACGAGAACGGAGACGTCGAGTAACCAAAACAAATGCGTTAAACAAATTCGTACACGTTATTTATCAATTTAACTCTAGAATTAAAGGATATACAACGAGAAACAACATTTGACAACCTTTAAACAGTTTTAATAACTATCTCAAAAATTGTCGCTCTGATGCAAACAACTGATGAGTTATGTACTTAAATTTGTTGAACAAAACGACTTACGTATTTTAAACATGCTAACCTTTAGCCCGGTAAGCAAATTAAAAAAAACGCAATATGTAGGCTACACGAGAACGGAGACGTCGAGTAACCAAAACAAATGCGTTGAACAAATTCGTACACGTTATTTATCAATTTAACTCTAGAATTAAAGGATATACAACGAGAAACAACGTTTGACAATCTTTAAACAGTTTTAATAACTATCTCAAAAATTGTCGCTCTGATGCAAACAACTGATGAGTTATCTACTTAAATTTGTTGAACAAAACGACTTACGTATTATAAGCATGCTAACATTTAGCACTGTAAGCAAATTAAAAAAAAAAACGCAATATGTAGGCTACACGAGAACGGAGACGTCGAGTAACCAAAGCAAATGCGTTAAACAAATTCGTACACGTTATTTATTAATTTAACTCTAGAATTAAAGGATATACAACGAGAAACAACGTTTGACAACCTTTAAACAGTTTTAATAACTATCTCAAAAATTGTCGCTCTGATGCAAAACACTGATGAGTTATCTACTTAAATTTGATGAACAAAACGACCTACGTATTTTAAACATGCTATCCTTTAGCCCGGTAAGCAAATTAAAAAAAAAAACGCAATATGTAGGCTACACGAGAACGGAGACGTCGAGTAACCAAAACAAATGCGTTAAACAAATTCGTACACGTTATTTATCAATTTAACTCTAGAATTAAAGGATATACAACGAGAAACAACGTTTGACAACCTTTAAACAGTTTTAATAACTATCTCAAAAATTGTCGCTCTGATGCAAACAACTGATGAGTTATCTACTCAAATTTGTTGAACAAAACGACTTACGTATTTTAAACATGCTAACCTTTAGCCCGGTAAGCAAATTAAAAAAAAAACGCAATATGTAGGCTACACGAGAACGGAGACGTCGAGTAACCAAAACAAATGCGTTAAACAAATTCGTACACGTTATTTATCAATTTAACTCTAGAATTAAAGGATATACAACGAGAAACAACGTTTGATAACCTTTAAACAGTTTTAATAACTATCTCAAAAATTGTCGCTCTGATGCAAACAACTGATGAGTTATCTACTTAAATTTGTTGAACAAAACGACTTACGTATTTTAAACATGCTAACCTTTAGCCCGGTAAGCAAATTAAAAAAAAAACGCAATATGTAGGCTACACGAGAACGGAGACGTCGAGTAACCAAAACAAATGCGTTAAACAAATTCGTACACGTTATTTATCAATTTAACTCTAGAATTAAAGGATATACAACGAGAAACAACGTTTGACAACCTTTAAACAGTTTTAATAACTATCTCAAAAATTGTCGCTCTGATGCAAACAACTGATGAGTTATCTACTCAAATTTGTTGAACAAAACGACTTACGTATTTTAAGCATGCTAACCTTTAGCCCGGTAAGAAAATTAAAAAAAAAAAACCCAATATGTAGGCTACACGAGAACGGAGACGTCGAGTAACCAAAACAAATGCGTTAAACAAATTCGTAAACGTTATTTATCAATTTAACTCTAGAATTAAAGGATATACAACGAGAAACAACGTTTGACAACCTTTAAACAGTTTTAATAACTATCTCAAAAATTGTCGCTCTGATGCAAACAACTGATGAGTTATCTACTTAAATTTGTTGAACAAAACGACTTACGTATTTAAAGCATGCTAACCTTTAGCCCGGTAAGCAAATTAAAAAAAAAAACGCAAAATGTAGGCTACACGAGAACGGAGACGTCGAGTAACCAAAACAAATGCGTTAAACAAATTCGTACACGTTATTTATCAATTTAACTCTAGAATTAAAGGATATACAACGAGAAACAACGTTTGACAACCTTTAAACAGTTTTAATAACTATCTCAAAAATTGTCGCTCTGATGCAAACAAGTGCTGAGTTATCTACTCAAATTTGTTGAACAAAACGACTTACGTATTTTAAACATGCTAACCTTTAGCCCGGTAAGCAAATTAAAAAAAAACGCAATATGTAGGCTACACGAGAACGGAGACGTCGAGTAACCAAAACAAATGCGTTAAACAAATTCGTACACGTTATTTATCAATTTAACTCTAGAATTAAAGGATATACAACGAGAAACAACGTTTGACAACCTTTAAACAGTTTTAATAACTATCTCAAAAATTGTCGCTCTGATGCAAACAACTGCTGAGTTATCTACTCAAATTTGTTGAACAAAACGACTTACGTATTTTAAACATGCTAACCTTTAGCCCGGTAAGCAAATTAAAAAAAAAACGCAATATGTAGGCTACACGAGAACGGAGACGTCGAGTAACCAAAACAAATGCGTTGAACAAATTCGTACACGTTATTTATCAATTTAACTCTAGAATTAAAGGATATACAACGAGAAACAACGTTTGACAACCTTTAAACATTTTTAATAACTATCTCAAAAATTGTCGCTCTGATGCAAACAACTGATGAGTTATCTACTTAAATTTGTTGAACAAAACGACTTACGTATTATAAGCATGCTAACCTTTAGCCCGGTAAGCAAATTAAAAAAAAAACGCAATATGTAGGCTACACGAGAACGGAGACGTCGAGTAACCAAAACAAATGCGTTAAACAAATTCGTACACGTTATTTATCAATTTAACTCTAGAATTAAAGGATATACAACGAGAAACAACGTTTGACAACCTTTAAACAGTTTTAATAACTATCTCAAAAATTGTCGCTCTGATGCAAACAACTGATGAGTTATCTACTCAAATTTGTTGAACAAAACGACTTACGTATTTCAAGCATGCTAACCTTTAGCCCGGTAAGCAAATTAAAAAAAAAAACCCAATATGTAGGCTACACGAGAACGGAGACGTCGAGTAACCAAAACAAATGCGTTAAACAAATTCGTACACATTATTTATCAATTTAACTCTAGAATTAAAGGATATACAACGAGAAACAACGTTTGACAACCTTTAAACAGTTTTAATAACTATCTCAAAAATTGTCGCTCTGATGCAAACAACTGATGAGTTATCTACTTAAATTTGTTGAACAAAACGACTTACGTATTTAAAGCATGCTAATCTTTAGCCCGGTAAGCAAATTAAAAAAAAAACGCAAAATGTAGGCTACACGAGAACGGAGACGTCGAGTAACCAAAACAAATGCGTTAAACAAATTCGTATACGTTATTTATCAATTTAACTCTAGAATTAAAGGATATACAACGAGAAACAACGTTTGACAACCTTTAAACAGTTTTGATAACTATCTCAAAAATTGTCGCTCTGATGCAAACAACTGCTGAGTTATCTACTCAAATTTGTTGAACAAAACGACTTACGCATTTTAAACATGCTAACCTTTAGCCCGGTAAGCATATTAAAAAAAAAAAACGCAATATGTAGGCTACACGAGAACGGAGACGTCGAGTAACCAAAACAAATGCGTTAAACAAATTTGTACACGTTATTTATCAATTTAACTCTAGAATTAAAGGATATACAACGAGAAACAACGTTTGACAACCTTTAAACAGTTTTAATAACTATCTCAAAAATTGTCGCTCTGATGCAAACAACTGATGAGTTATCTACTCAAATTTGTTGAACAAAACGACTTACGTATTTTAAACATGCTAACCTTTAGCCGGTAAGCAAATTAAAAAAAAAACGCAATATGTAGGCTACACGAGAACGGAGACGTCGAGTAACCAAAACAAATGCGTTAAACAAATTCGTACACGTTATTTATCAATTTAACTCTAGAATTAAAGGATATACAACGAGAAACAACGTTTGACAACCTTTAAACAGTTTTAATAACTATCTCAAAAATTGTCTCTCTGATGCAAACAACTGATGAGTTATCTACTTAAATTTGATGAACAAAACGACTTACGTATTTTAAACATGCTAACCTTTAGCCCGGTAAGCAAATTAAAAAAAAAAACGCAATATGTAGGCTACACGAGAACGGAGACGTCGAGTAACCAGGACAAATGCGTTAAACAAATTCGTACACGTTATTTATCAATTTAACTCTAGAATTAAAGGATATACAACGAGAAACAACGTTTGACAACCTTTAAACAGTTTTAATAACTATCTCAAAAATTGTCGCTCTGATGCAAACAACTGATGAGTTATCTACTCAAATTTGTTGAACAAAACGACTTACGTATTTCAAACATGCTAACCTTTAGCCCGGTAAGCAAATTAAAAAAAAAACGCAATATGTAGGCTACACGAGAACGGAGACGTCGAGTAACCAAAACAAATGCGTTAAACAAATCCGTACACGTTATTTATCAATTTAACTCTAGAATTAAAGGATATACAACGAGAAACAACGTTTGACAACCTTTAAACAGTTTTAATAACTATCTCAAAAATTGTCGCTCTGATGCAAACAACTGATGAGTTATCTACTTAAATTTGTTGAACAAAACGACTTACGTATTTTAAACATGCTAACCTTTAGCCCGGTAAGCAAATTAAAAAAAAACGCAATATGTAGGCTACACGAGAACGGAGACGTCGAGTAACCAAAACAAATGCCTTAAACAAATTCGTACACGTTATTTATCAATTTAACTCTAGAATTAAAGGATATACAACGAGAAACAACGTTTGACAACCTTTAAACAGTTTTAATAACTATTTCAAAAATTGTCGCTCTGATGCAAACAACTGATGAGTTATCTACTTAAATTTGATGAACAAAACGACTTACGTATTTTAAACATGCTAACCTTTAGCCCGGTAAACAAATTAAAAAAAAAACGCAATATGTAGGCTACACGAGAACGGAGACGTCGGGTAACCAAAACAAATGCGTTAAACAAATTCGTACACGTTATTTATCAATTTAACTCTAGAATTAAAGGATATACAACGAGAAACAACGTTTGACAACCTTTAAACAGTTTTAATAACTATCTCAAAAATTATCGCTCTGATGCAAACAACTGATGAGTTATCTACTTAAATTTGTTGAACAAAACGACTTACGTATTTTAAACATGCTAACCTTTAGCCCGGTAAGCAAATTAAAAAAAAAACGCAATATGTAGGCTACACGAGAACGGATACGTCGAGTAACCAAAACAAATGCGTTAAACAAATTCGTACACGTTATTTATCAATTTAACTCTAGAATTAAAGGATATACAACGAGAAACAACGTTTGACAACCTTTAAACAGTTTTAATAACTATCTCAAAAATTGTCGCTCTGATGCAAACAACTGATGAGTTATCTAGTCAAATTTGTTGAACAAAACGAACTACGTATTTTAAGCATGCTAACCTTTAGCCCGGTAAGCCAATTAAAAAAAAAAACGCAATATGTAGGCTACACGAGAACGGAGACGTCGAGTAACCAAAACAAATGCGTTAAACAAATTCGTTCACGTTATTTATCAATTTAACTCTAGAATTAAAGGATATACAACGAGAAACAACGTTTGACAACCTTTAAACAGTTTTAATAACTATCTCAAAAATTGTCGCTCTGATGCAAACAACTGATGAGTTATCTACTTAAATTTAATGAACAAAACGACTTACGTATTTTAAACATGCTAACCTTTAGCCCGGTAAGCAAATTAAAAAACAAACGCAATATGTAGGCTACACGAGAACGGAGACGTCAAGTAACCAAAACAAATGCGTTAAACAAATTCGTACACGTTATTTATAAATTTAACTCTAGAATTAAAGGATATACAACGAGAAACAACGTTTGACAACCTTTAAACAGTTTTAATAACTATCTCAAAAATTGTCGCTCTGATGCAAACAACTGATGAGTTATCTACTTAAATTTGTTGAAATAAACGACTTACGTATTTTAAGCATGCTAACCCGGTAAGCAAATTAAAAAAAAAAACGCAATATGGAGGCTACACGAGAACGGAGACGTCGAGTAACCAAAACAAATGCGTTAAACAAATTCGTAAACGTTATTTATCAATTTAACTCTAGAATTAAAGGACATACAACGAGAAACAACGTTTGACAACCTTTAAACAGTTTTAATAACTATCTCAAAAATTATCGCTCTGATGCAAACAACTGATGAGTTATCTACTTAAATTTGTTGAACAAAACGACTTACGTATTTTAAACATGCTAACCTTTAGCCCGGTAAGCAAATTAAAAAAAGAAACGCAATATGTAGGCTACACGAGAACAGAGACGTCGAGTAACCAAAAGAAATGCGTTAAACAAATTCGTACACGTTATTTATCAATTTAGCTCTAGAATTAAAGGATATACAACGAGAAACAACGTTTGACAACCTTTAAACAGTTTTAATAACTATCTCAAAAATTGTCGTTCCGATGCAAACAACTGATGAGTTATCTACTTAAATTTGATGAACAAAACGACTTACGTATTTTAAACATGCTAACCTTTAGCCCGGTAAGCAAATTAAAAACAAAACGCAATATGTAGGCTACACGAGAACGGAGACGTCGAGTAACCATCACAAATGCGTTAAACAAATTCGTACACGTTATTTATCAATTTAACTCTAGAATTAGAGGATATACAACGAGAAACAACGTTTGACAACCTTTAAACAGTTTTAATAACTATCTCAAAAATAGTCGCTCTGATGCAAACAACTGATGAGTTATCTACTTAAATTTTTTGAACAAAAGGACTTACGTATTTTAAACATGCTAACCTTTAGCCCGGTAAGCAAATTAAAAAAAAAACGCAATATGTAGGCTACACGAGAACGGAGACGTCGAGTAACCAAAACAAATGCGTTAAACAAATTCGTACACGTTATTTATCAATTTAACTCTAGAATTAAAGGATATACAACGAGAAACAACGTTTGACAACCTTTAAACAGTTTTAATAACTATCTCAAAAATTGTCGCTCTGATGCAAACAACTGATGAGTTATCTACTTAAATTTGTTGAACAAAACGACTTACGTATTTTAAGCATGCTAACCTTTAGCCCGGTAAGCAATTAAAAAAAAAACGCAATATGTAGGCTACACGAGAACGGAGACGTCGAGTAACCAAAACAAATGCGTTAAACAAATTCGTACACGTTATTTATCAACTTAACTCTAGAATTAAAGGATATACAACGAGAAACAACGTTTGACAACCTTTAAACAGTTTTAATAACTATCTCAAAAATTATCCCTCTGATGCAAACAACTGATGAGTTATCTACTTAAATTTGATGAACAAAACGACTTACGTATTTTAAACATGCTAACCTTTAGCCCGGTAAGCAAATTAAAAAAAAAAACGCAATATATATGCTACACGAGAACGGAGACGTCGAGTAACCAAAACAAATGCGTTAAACAAATTCGTACACGTTATTTATCAATTTAACTCTAGAATTAAAGGATATACAACGAGAAACAACGTTTGACAACCTTTAAACAGTTTTAATAACTATCTCAAAAATTGTCGCTCTGATGCAAACAACTGATGAGTTATCTACTCAAATTTGTTGAACAAAACGACTTACGTATTTTAAACATGCTAACCTTTAGCCCGGTAAGCAAATTAAAAAAAAAACGCAATATGTAGGCTACACGAGAACGGAGACGTCGAGTAACCAAACCAAATGCGTTAACAAATTCGTACACGTTATTTATCAATTTAACTCTAGAGTTAAAGGATATACAACGAGAAACAACGTTTGACAACCTTTAAACAGTTTTAATAACTATCTCAAAAATTGTCGCTCTGATGCAAACAACTGATGAGTTATCTACTTAAATTTGTTGAACAAAACGACTTAGGTATTTTAAACATGCTAACCTTTAGCCCGGTAAGCAAATTAAAAAAAAACGCAATATGTAGGCTACACGAGAACGGAGACGTCGTGTAACCAAAACAAATGCGTTACACAAATTCGTACACGTTATTTATCAATTTAACTCTAGAATTAAAGGATATACAACGAGAAACAACGTTTGACAACCTTTAAACAGTTTTAATAACTATCTCAAAAATTATCGCTCTGATGCAAACAACTGATGAGTTATCTACTCAAATTTGTTGAACAAAACGACTTACGTATTTTAAACATGCTAACCTTTAGCCCGGTAAGCAAATTAAAAAAAAAACGCAATATGTAGGCTACACGAGAACGGAGACGTCGAGTAACCAAAACAAATGCGTTAAACAAATTCGTACACGTTATTTATCAATTTAAAAAAAATCAAATTATCAAATTAAAAAAAAAAAACGCAATATGTAGGCTACACAAGAACGGAGACGTCGAGTAACCAAAACAAATGCGTTAAACAAATTCGTACACGTTATTTATCAATTTAACTCTAGAATTAAAGGATATACAACGAGAAACAACGTTTGACAACCTTTAAACAGTTTTAATAACTATCTCAAAAATTATCGCTCTGATGCAAACAACTGATGAGTTATCTACTTAAATTTGTTGAACAAAACGACTTACGTATTTTAAACATGCTAACCTTTAGCCCGGTAAGCAAATTAAAAAAAAACGCAATATGTAGGCTACACGAGAACGGAGACGTCGAGTAACCAAAACAAATACGCTAAACAAATTCGTACACGTTATTTATCAATTTAACTCTAGAATTAAAGGATATACAACGAGAAACAACGTTTGACAACCTTTAAACAGTTTTAATAACTATCTCAAAAATTATCGCTCTGATGCAAACAATTGATGAGTTATCTACTCAAATTTGTTGAAAAAAACGACTTACGTATTTTAAACATGCTAACCTTTAGCCCGGTAAGCAAATTAAAAAAAAAAACGCAATATGTAGGCTACACGAGAACGGAGACGTCTAGTAACCAAAACAAATACGTTAAACAAATTCGTACACGTTATTTATCAATTTAACTCTAGAATTAAAGGATATACAACGAGAAACAACGTTTGACAACCTTTAAACAGTTTTAATAACTATCTCAAAAATTATCGCTCTGATGCAAACAACTGATGAGTTATCTACTTAAATTTGTTGAACAAAACGACTTACGTATTTTAAACATGCTAACCTTTAGCCCGGTAAGCAAATTAAAAAAAAAACGCAATATGTAGGCTACACGAGAACGGAGACGTCGAGTAACCAAAACAAATGCGTTAAACAAATTCGTACACGTTATTTATCAATTTAACTCTAGAATTAAAGGATATACAACGAGAAACAACGTTTGACAACCTTTAAACAGTTTTAATAACTATCTCAAAAATTATCGCTCTGATGCAAACAACTGATGAGTTATCTACTTAAATTTGATGAACAAAACGACTTGCGTATTTTAAACATGCTAACCTTTAGCCCGGTAAGCAAATTAAAAAAAAACCCAATATGTAGGCTACACGAGAACGGAGACGTCGAGTAACCAAAACAAATGCGTTAAACAAATTCGTACACGTTATTTATCAATTTAACTCTAGAATTAAAGGATATACAACGAGAAACAACGTTTGACAACCTTTAAACAGTTTTAATAACTATCTCAAAAATTATCGCTCTGATGCAAACAACTGATGAGTTATCTACTTAAATTTGATGAACAAAACGACTTATGTTTTTTAAACATGCTAACCTTTAGCCCGGTAAGCAAATTTAAAAAAAAAACGCAATATGTAGGCTACACGAGAACGGAGACGTCGAGTAACCAAAACAAATGCGTTAAACAAATTCGTACACGTTATTTATCAATTTAACTCTAGAATTAAAGGATATACAACGAGAAACAACGTTTGACAACCTTTAAACAGTTTTAATAACTATCTCAAAAATTATCGCTCTGATGCAAACAACTGATGAGTTATCTACTTAAATTTGTTGAACAAAACGACTTACGTATTTTAAACATGCTAACCTTTAGCCCGGTAAGCAAATTAAAAAAAAAACGCAATATGTAGGGTACACGAGAACGGAGACGTCGAGTAACCAAAACAAATGCGTTAAACAAATTCGTACACGTTATTTATCAATTTAACTCTAGAATTAAAGGATATACAACGAGATACAACGTTTGACAACCTTTAAACAGTTTTAATAACTATCTCAAAAATTGTCGCTCTGATGCAAACAACTGATGAGTTATCTACTTAAATTTGTTGAACAAAACAACTTACGTATTTTAAACATGCTAACCTTTAGCCCGGTAAGCAAATTTAAAAAAAAACGCAATATGTAGGCTACACGAGAACGGAGACGTCGAGTAACCAAAACAAATGCGTTAAACAAATTCGTACACGTTATTTATCAATTTAACTCTAGAATTAAAGGATATACAACGAGAAACAACGTTTGACAACCTTTAAACAGTTTTAATAACTATCTCAAAAATTGTCGCTCTGATGCAAACAACTGATGAGTTATCTACTTAAATTTGTAGAACAAAACGACTTACGTATTTTAAACATGCTAACCTTTAGCCCGGTAAGCAAATTAAAAAAAAAACGCAATATGTAGGCTACACGAGAACGGAGACGTCGAGTAACCAAAACAAATGCGTTAAACAAATTCGTACACGTTATTTATCAATTTAACTCTAGAATTAAAGGATATACAACGAGAAACAACGTTTGACAACCTTTAAACAGTTTTAATAACTATCTCAAAAATTATTGCTCTGATGCAAACAACTGATGAGTTATCTACTTAAATTTGATGAACAAAACGACTTACGTATTTTAAACATGCTAACGATTAGCCCGGTAAGCAAATTAAAAAAAAACCCAATATGTAGGCTACACGAGAACGGAGACGTCGAGTAACCAAAAGAAATGCGTTAAACAAATTCGTACACGTTATTTATCAATTTAACTCTAGAATTAAAGGATATTAAACGAGAAACAACGTTTGACAACCTTTAAACAGTTTTAATAACTATCTCAAAAATTATCGCTCTGATGCAAACAACTGATGAGTTATCTACTTAAATTTGATGAACAAAACGACTTATGTTTTTTAAACATGCTAACCTTTAGCCCGGTAAGCAAATTAAAAAAAAAAACGCAATATGTAGGCTACACGAGAACGGAGACGTCGAGTAACCAAAACAAATGCGTTAAACAAATTCGTACACGTTATTTATCAATTTAACTCTAGAATTAAAGGATATACAACGAGAAACAACGTTTGACAACCTTTAAACAGTTTTAATAACTATCTCAAAAATTATCGCTCTGATGCAAACAACTGATGAGTTATCTACTTAAATTTGTTGAACAAAACGACTTACGTATTTTAAACATGCTAACCTTTAGCCCGGTAAGCAAATTAAAAAAAAAACGCAATATGTAGGGTACACGAGAACGGAGACGTCGAGTAACCAAAAGAAATGCGTTAAACAAATTCGTACACGTTATTTATCAATTTAACTCTAGAATTAAAGGGTATACAACGAGAAACAACGTTTGACAACCTTTAAACAGTTTTAATAACTATCTCAAAAATTGTCGCTCTGATGCAAACAACTGATGAGTTATCTACTTAAATTTGTTGAACAAAACGACTTACGTCTTTAAACATGCTAACCTTTAGCCCGGTAAGCAAATTAAAAAAAAAAACGCAATATGTAGGCTACACGAGAACGGAGACGCCGAGTAACCAAAACAAATGCGTTAAACAAATTCGTACACGTTATTTATCAATTTAACTCTAGAATTAAAGGATATACAACGAGAAACAACGTTTGACAACCTTTAAACAGTTTTAATAACTATCTCAAAAATTGTCGCTCTGATGCAAACAACTGATGAGTTATCTACTTAAATTTGTAGAACAAAACGACTTACGTATTTTAAACATGCTAACCTTTAGCCCGGTAAGCAAATTAAAAAAAAAACGCAATATGTAGGCTACACGAGAACGGAGACGTCGAGTAACCAAAACAAATGCGTTAAACAAATTCGTACACGTTATTTATCAATTTAACTCTAGAATTAAAGGATATACAACGAGAAACAACGTTTGACAACCCTTAAACAGTTTTAATAACTATCTCAAAAATTGTCGCTGTGATGCAAACAACTGATGAGTTATCTACTTAAATTTGATGAACAAAACGACTTACGTATTTTAAACATGCTAACCTTTAGCCCGGTAAGCAAATTAAAAAAAAAACGCAATATGTAGGCTACACGAGAACGGAGACGTCGAGTAACCAAAACAAATGCGTTAAACAAATTCGTACACGTTATTTATCAATTTAACTCTAGAATTAAAGGATATACAACGAGAAACAACGTTTGACAACCTTTAAACAGTTTTAATAACTATCTCAAAAATTGTCGCTCTGATGCAAACAACTGAAAAGTTATCTATTTAAATTTGATGAACAAAACGACCTACGTATTTTAAACATGCTAACCTTTAGCCCGGTAAGCAAATTAAAAAAAAAACGCAATATGTAGGCTACACGAGAACGGAGACGTCAAGTAACCAAAACAAATGCGTTAAACAAATTCGTACACGTTATTTATCAATTTAACTCTAGAATTAAAGGATATACAACGAGAAACAACGTTTGACAACCTTTAAACAGTTTTAATAACTATCTCAAAAATTGTCGCTCTGATGCAAACAACTGATGAGTTATCTACTTAAATTTGTTGAACAAAACGACTTACGTATTTTAAGCATGCTAACCTTTAGCCCGGTAAGCAAATTAAAAAAAAAACGCAATATGTAGGCTACACGAGAACGGAGACGTCGAGTAACCAAAACAAATGCGTTAAACAAATTCGTACACGTTATTTATCAATTTAACTCTAGAATTAAAGGATATACAACGAGAAACAACGTTTGACAACCTTTAAACAGTTTTAATAACTATCTCAAAAATTATCGCTCTGATGCAAACAACTGATGAGTTATCTACTTAAATTTGTTGAACAAAACGACTTACGTATTTTAAGCATGCTAACCTTTAGCCCGGTAAGCAAATTAAAAAAAAAACGCAATATGTAGGCTACACGAGAACGGAGACGTCGAGTAACCAAAACAAATACGTTAAACAAATTTGTACACGTTATTTATCAATTTAACTCTAGAATTAAAGGATATACAACGAGAAACAACGATTGACAACCTTTAAACAGTTTTAATAACTATCTCAAAAATTGTCGCTCTGATGCAAACAACTGATGAGTTATCTACTCAAATTTGTTGAACAAAACGACTTACGTATTTTAAACATGCTAACCTTTAGCCCGGTAAGCAAATTAAAAAAAAACGCAATATGTAGGCTACACGAGAACGGAGACGTCGAGTAACCAAAACAAATGCGTTAAACAAATTCGTACACGTTATTTATCAATTTAACTCTAGAATTAAAGGATATACAACGAGAAACAACGTTTGACAACTTTAAACAGTTTTAATAACTATCTCAAAAATTGTCGCTCTGATGCAAACAACTGATGAGTTATCTACTCAAATTTGTTGAACAAAACGACTTACGTATTTTAAAAGTGCTAACCTTTAGCCCGGTAAGCAAATTAAAAAAAAAACGCAATATGTAGGCTACACGAGAACGGAGACGTCGAGTAACCAAAACAAATGCGTTAAACAAATTCGTACACGTTATTTATCAATTTAACTCTAGAATTAAAGGATATACAACGAGAAACAACGTTGGACAACCTTTAAACAGTTTTAATAACTATCTCAAAAATTGTCGCTCTGATGCAAACAACTGATGAGTTATCTACTTAAATTTGTTGAACAAAACGATTTACGTATTTTAAGCATGCTAACCTTTAGCCCGGTAAGCAAATTAAAAAAAAAACGCAATATGTAGGCTACACGAGAACGGAGACGTCGAGTAACCAAAACAAATGCGTTAAACAAATTCGTACACGTTATTTATCAATTTAACTCTAGAATTAAAGGATATACAACGAGAAACAACGTTTGACAACCTTTAAACAGTTTTAATAACTATCTCAAAAATTGTCGCTCTGATGCAAACAACTGATGAGTTATCTACTTAAATTTGATGAACAAAACGACTTACGTATTTTAAACATGCTAACCTTTAGCCCGGTAAGCAAATTAAAAAAAAGCGCAATATGTAGGCTACACGAGAACGGAGACGTCGAGTAACCAAAACAAATGCGTTAAACAAATTCGTACACGTTATTTATCAATTTAACTCTAGAATTAAAGGATATACAACGAGAAACAACGTTTGACAACCTTTAAACAGTTTTAATAACTATCTCAAAAATTGTCGCTCTGATGCAAACAACTGATGAGTTATCTACTCAAATTTGTTGAACAAAACGACTTACGTATTTTAAACATGCTAACCTTTAGCCCGGTAAGCAAATAAAAAAAAAAACGCAATATGTAGGCTACACGAGAACGGAGACTTCGAGTAACCAAAACAAATGCGTTAAACAAATTCGTACACGTTATTTATCAATTTAACTCTAGAATTAAAGGATATACAACGAGAAACAACGTTTGACAACCCTTAAACCAGTTTTAATAACTATCTCAAAAATTGTCGCTCTCATGCAAACAACTGATGAGTTATCTACTTAAATTTGTTGAACAAAACGACTTACGTATTTTAAACATGCTAACCTTTAGCCCGGTAAGCAAATTTAAAAAAAACGTAATATGTAGGGTACACGAGAACGAAGACGTCGAGTAACCAAAACAAATGCGTTAAACAAATTCGTACACGTTATTTATCAATTTAACTCTAGAATTAAAGGATATACAACGAGAAACAACGTTTGACAACCTTTAAACAGTTTTAATAACTATCTCAAAAATTGTCGCTCTGATGCAAACAACTGATGAGTTATCTACTTAAATTTGATGAACAAAACGACTTACGTATTTTAAACATGCTAACCTTTAGCCCGGTAAGCAAATTAAAAAAAAAACGCAATATGTAGGGTACACGAGAACGAAGACGTCGAGTAACCAAAACAAATGCGTTAAACAAATTCGTACACGTTATTTATCAACTTAACTCTAGAATTAAAGGATATACAACGAGAAACAACGTTTGACAACCTTTAAACAGTTTTAATAACTATCTCAAAAATTGTCGCTCTGATGCAAACAACTGATGAGTTATCTACTTAAATTTGATGAACAAAACGACTTACGTATTTTAAACATGCTAACCTTTAGCCCGGTAAGCAAATTAAAAAAAAAAACGCAATATGTAGGGTACACGAGAACGAAGACGTCGAGTAACCAAAACAAATGCGTTAAACAAATTCGTACACGTTATTTATCAATTTAACTCTAGAATTAAAGGATATACAACGAGAAACAACGTTTGACAACCTTTAAACAGTTTTAATAACTATCTCAAAAATTGTCGCTCTGATGCAAACAACTGATGAGTTATCTACTTAAATTTGATGAACAAAACGACTTACGTATTTTAAACATGCTAACCTTTAGCCCGGTAAGCAAATTAAAAAAAAAAACGCAATATGTAGGGTACACGAGAACGAAGACGTCGAGTAACCAAAACAAATGCGTTAAACAAATTCGTACACGTTATTTATCAATTTAACTCTAGAATTAAAGGATATACAACGAGAAACAACGTTTGACAACCTTTAAACAGTTTTAATAACTATCTCAAAAATTGTTGCTCTGATGCAAACAACTGATGAGTTATCTACTTAAATTTGATGAACAAAACGACTTACGTATTTTAAACATGCTAACCTTTAGCCCGGTAAGCAAATTAAAAAAAAAACGCAATATGTAGGCTACACGAGAACGGAGACGTCGAGTAACCAAAACAAATGCGTTAAACAAATTCGTACACGTTATTTATCAATTTAACTCTAGAATTAAAGGATATACAACGAGAAACAACGTTTCACAACCTTTAAACAGTTTTAATAACTATCTCAAAAATTGTCGCTCTGATGCAAACAACTGATGAGTTATCTACTTAAATTTGATGAACAAAACGACTTACGTATTTTAAACATGCTAACCTTTAGCCCGGTAAGCAAATTAAAAAAAAAAACGCAATATGTAGGGTACACGAGAACGAAGACGTCGAGTAACCAAAACAAATGCGTTAAACAAATTCGTACACGTTATTTATCAATTTAACTCTAGAATTAAAGGATATACAACGAGAAACAACGTTTGACAACCTTTAAACAGTTTTAATAACTATCTCAAAAATTGTCGCTCTGATGCAAACAACTGATGAGTTATCTACTTAAATTTGTTGAACAAAACGACTTACGTATTTTAAGCATGCTAACCTTTAGCCCGGTAAGCAAATTAAAAAAAAAACGCAATATGTAGGCTACACGAGAACGGAGACGTCGAGTAACCAAAACAAATGGGTTAAACAAATTCGTAGACGTTATTTATCAGTTTAACTCTAGAATTAAAGGATATACAACGAGAAACAACGTTTGACAACCTTTAAACAGTTTTAATAACTATCTCAAAAATTGTCGCTCTGATGCAAACAACTGATGAGTTATCTACTTAAATTTGTTGAACAAAACGACTTACGTGTTTTAAGCATGCTAACCTTTAGCCCGGTAAGCAACTTAAAAAAAAACGCAATATGTAGGCTACACGAGAACGGAGACGTCAAGTAACCAAAACAAATGCGTTAAACAAATTCGTACACGTTATTTATCAATTTAACTCTAGAATTAAAGGATATACAACGAGAAACAACGTTTGACAACCTTTAAACAGTTTTAATTACTATCTCAAAAATTGTCGCTCTGATGCAAACAACTGATGAGTTATCTACTCAAATTTGTTGAACAAAACGACTTACGTATTTTAAACATGCTAACCTTTAGCCCGGTAAGCAAATTAAAAAAAAAACGCAATATGTAGGCTACACGAGAACGGAGACGTCGAGTAACCAAAACAAATGCGTTAAACAAATTCGTACACGTTATTTATCAATTTAACTCTAGAATTAAAGGATATACAACGAGAAACAACGTTTGACAACCTTTAAATAGTTTTAATAACTATCTCAAAAATTATCGCTCTGATGCAAACAACTGATGAGTTATCTACTTAAATTTGTTGAACAAAACAACTTACGTATTTTAAGCATGCTAACCTTTAGCCCGGTAAGCAAATTAAAAAAAAACGCAATATGTAGGCTAAAAGAGAACGGAGACGTCGAGTAACCAAAACAAATGCGTTAAACAAATTCGTACACGTTATTTATCAATTTAACTCTAGAATTAAAGGATATACAACGAGACACAACGTTTGACAACCTTTAAACAGTTTTAATAACTATCTCAAAAATTGTCGCTCTGATGCAAACAACTGATGAGTTATCTACTTAAATTTGATGAATAAAACGACTTACGTATTTTAAACATTCTAACCTTTAGCCCGGTAAGCAAATTAAAAAAAAAAACGCAATATGTAGGCTACACGAGAACGGAGACGTCGAGTAACCAAAACAAATGCGATAAACAAATTCGTACACGTTATTTATCTATTTAACTCTAGAATTAAAGGATATACAACGAGAAACAACGTTTGACAACCTTTAAACAGTTTTAATAACTATCTCAAAAATTGTCGCTCTGATGCAAACAACTGATGAGTTATCTACTTAAATTTGATGAACAAAACGACTTACGTATTTTAAACATGCTAACCTTTAGCCCGGTAAGCAAATTAAAAAAAAAACGCAATATGTAGGCTACACGAGAACGGAGACGTCGAGTAACCAAAACAAATGCGTTAAACAAATTCGTACACGTTATTTATCAATTTAACTCTAGAATTAAAGGATATACAACGAGAAACAACGTTTGACAACCTTTAAACAGTTTTAATAACTATCTCAAAAATTGTCGCTCTGATGCAAACAACTGATGAGTTATCTACTTAAATTTGATGAACAAAACGACTTACGTATTTTAAACATGCTAACCTTTAGCCCGGTAAGCAAATTTAAAAAAAAACGCAATATGTAGGCTACACGAGAACGGAGACGTCGAGTAACCAAAACAAATGCGTTAAACAAATTCGTACACGTTATTTATCAATTTAACTCTAGAATTAAAGGATATACAACGAGAAACAACGTTTGACAACCTTTAAACAGTTTTAATAACTATCTCAAAAATTGTCGCTCTGATGCAAACAACTGATGAGTTATCTACTTAAATTTGTTGAACAAAACGACTTACGTATTTTAAACATGCTAACATTTAGCCCGGTAAGCAAATTAAAAAAAAAACGCAATATGTAGGCTACACGAGAACGGAGACGTCGAGTAACCAAAACAAATGCGTTAAACAAATTCGTACACGTTATTTATCAATTTAACTCTAGAATTAAAGGATATACAATTAGAAACAACGTTTGACAACCTTTAAACAGTTTTAATAACTATCTCAAAAATTGTCGCTCTGATGCAAACAACTGATAAGTTATCTACTCAAATTTGTTGAACAAAACGACTTACGTATTTTAAACATGCTAACCTTTAGCCCGGTAAGCAAATAAAAAAAAAAAAACGCAATATGTAGGCTACACGAGAACGGAGACGTCGAGTAACCAAAACAAATGCGTTAAACAAATTCGTACACGTTATTTATCAATTTAACTCTAGAATTAAAGGATATACAACGAGAAACAACGTTTGACAACCTTTAAACAGTTTTAATAACTATCTCAAAAATTGTCGCTCTGATGCAAACAACTGATGAGTTATCTACTTAAATTTGATGAACAAAACGACTTACGTATTTTAAACATGCTAACCTTTAGCCCGGTAAGCAAATTAAAAAAAAAAACGCTATATGTAAGCTACACGAGAACGGAGACGTCGAGTAACCAAAACAAATGCGTTAAACAAATTCGTACACGTTATTTATCAATTTAACTCTAGAATTAAAGGATATACAACGAGAAACAACGTTTGACAACCTTTAAACAGTTTTAGTAACTATCTCAAAAATTGTCGCTCTGATACAAACAACTGATGAGTTATCTACTTAAATTTGATGAACAAAACGACTTACGTATTTTAAACATGCTAACCTTTAGCCCGGTAAGCAAATTAAAAAAAAAAAACGCAATATGTAGGGTACACGAGAACGGAGACGTCGAGTAACCAAAACAAATGCGTTAAACAAATTCGTACACGTTATTTATCAATTTAACTCTAGAATTAAAGGATATACAACGAGAAACAACGTTTGACAACCTTTAAACAGTTTTAATAACTATCTCAAAAATTGTCGCTCTGATGCAAACATCTGATGAGTTATCTACTCAAATTTGTTGAACAAAACGACTTACGTATTTTAAACATACTAACCTTTAGCCCGGTAAGCAAATTAAAAAAAAAAACGCAATATGTATGCTACACGAGAACGGAGACGTCGAGTAATCAAAACAAATGCGTTAAACAAATTCGTACACGTTATTTATCAATTTAACTCTAGAATTAAAGGATATACAACGAGAAACAACTTTTGACAACCTTTAAACAGTTTTAATAACTATCTCAAAAATTGTCGCTCTGATGCAAACAACTGATGAGTTATCTACTTAAATTTGTTGAACAAAACGACTTACGTATCTTAAGCATTCTAACCTTTAGCCCGGTAAGCAAATTAAAAAAAAAAACGCAATATGTAGGCTACACGAGAACGGAGACGTCGAGTAACCAAAACAAATGCGTTAAACAAATTCGTACACGTTATTTATCAATTTAACTCTAGAATTAAAGGATATACAACGAGAAACAACGTTTGACAACCTTTAAACAGTTTTAATAACTATCTCAAAAATTGTCGCTCTGATGCAAACAACTGATGAGTTATCTACTTAAATTTGTTGAACAAAACGACTTACGTATTTTAAACATGCTAACCTTTAGCCCGGTAAGCAAATTAAAAAAAAAACGCAATATGTAGGCTACACGAGAACGGAGACGTCGAGTAACCAAAACAAATGCGTTAAACAAATTCGTACACGTTATTTATCAATTTAACTCTAGAATTAAAGGATATACAACGAGAAAGAACTTTTGACAACCTTTAAACAGTTTTAATAACTATCTCAAAAATTGTCGCTCTGATGCAAACAACTGATGAGTTATCTACTTAAATTTGTTGAACAAAACGACTTACGTATTTTAAGCATGCTAACCTTTAGCCCGGTAAGCAAATTAAAAAAAAAAACGCAATATGTAGGCTACACGAGAACGGAGACGTCGAGTAACCAAAATAAATGGGTTAAACAAATTCGTACACGTTATTTATCAATTTAACTCTAGAATTAAAGGATATACAACGAAAAACAACGTTTGACAACCTTTAAACAGTTTTAATAACTATCTCAAAAATTGTCGCTCTGATGCAAACAACTGATGAGTTATCTACTCAAATTTGTTGAACAAAACGACTTACGTATTTTAAACATGCTAACCTTTAGCCCGGTAAGCAAATTAAAAAAAAAAACGCAATATGTAGGCTACACGAGAACGGAGACGTCGAGTAACCAAAACAAATGCGTTAAACAGATTCGTACACGTTATTTATCAATTTAACTCTAGAATTAAAGGATATACAACGAGAAACAACTTTTGACAACCTTTAAACAGTTTTAATAACTATCTCAAAAATTGTCGCTCTGATGCAAACAACTGATGAGTTATCTACTCAAATTTGTTGAACAAAACGACTTACGTATCTTAAGCATGCTAACCTTTAGCCCGGTAAGCAAATTAAAAAAAAAACGCAATATGTAGGCTACACGAGAACGGAGACGTCGAGTAACCAAAACAAATGCGTTAAACAAATTCGTACACGTTATTTATCAATTTAACTCTAGAATTAAAGGATATACAACGAGAAACAACGTTTGACAACCTTTAAAAAGTTTTAATAACTATCTCAAAAATTATCGTTCTGATGCAATCAACTGATGAGTTATCTACTTAAATTTGTTGAACAAAACGACTTACGTATTTTAAACATGCTAACCTTTAACCCGGTAAGCAAATTAAAAAAAAACGCAATATGTAGGCTACACGATAACGGAAACGTCGAGTAACCAAAACAAATGCGTTAAACAAATTCGTACACGTTATTTATCAATTTAACTCTAGAATTAAAGGATATACAACGAGAAACAATGTTTGACAACCTTTAAACAGTTTTAATAACTATCTCAAAAATTGTTGCTCTGATGCAAACAACTGATGAGTTATCTACTTAAATTTGTTGAACAAAACGACTTACGTATTTTAAGCATGCTAACCTTTAGCCCGGTAAGCAAATTAAAAAAAAAACGCAATATGTAGGCTACACGAGAACGGAGACGTCGAGTAACCAAAACAAATGGGTTAAACAAATTCGTACACGTTATTTATCAATTTAACTCTAGAATTAAAGGATATACAACGAGAAACAACGTTTGACAACCTTTAAACAGTTTTAATAACTATCTCAAAAATTGTCGCTCTGATGCAAACAACTGATGAGTTATCTAGTTAAATTTGTTGAACAAAACGACTTACGTATTTTAAGCATGCTAACCTTTAGCCCGGTAAGCAAATTAAAAAAAAAAAAACGCAATATGTAGGCTACACGAGAACGGAGACGTCGAGTAACCAAAACAAATGCGTTAAACAAATTCGTACACGTTATTTATCAATTTAACTCTAGAATTAAAGGATATACAACGAGAAACAACGTTTGACAACCTTTAAACAGTTTTAATTACTATCTCAAAAATTGTCGCTCTGATGCAAACAACTGATGAGTTATCTACTCAAATTTGTTGAACAAAACGACTTACGTATTTTAAACATGCTAACCTTTAGCCCGGTAAGCAAATTAAAAAAAAAACGCAATATGTAGGCTACACGAGAACGGAGACGTCGAGTAACCAAAACAAAAGCGTTAAACAAATTCGTACACGTTATTTATCAATTTAACTCTAGAATTAAAGGATATACAACGAGAAACAACGTTTGACAACCTTTAAACAGTTTTAATAACTATCTCAAAAATTGTCGCTCTGATGCAAACAACTGATGAGTTATCTACTTAAATTTGATGAATAAAACGACTTACGTATTTTAAACATGCTAACCTTTAGCCCGGTAAGCAAATTAAAAAAAAAACGCAATATGTAGGCTACACGAGAACGGAGACGTCGAGTAACCAAAACAAATGCGTTAAACAAATTCGTACACGTTATTTATCAATTTAACTCTAGAATTAAAGGATATACAACGAGAAACAACGTTTGACAACCTTTAAACAGTTTTAATAACTATCTCAAAAATTGTCGCTCTGATGCAAACAACTGATGAGTTATCTACTTAAATTTGATGAACAAAACGACTTACGTATTTTAAACATGCTAACCTTTAGCCCGGTAAGCAAATTAAAAAAAAAACGCAATATGTAGGCTACACGAGAACGGAGACGTCGAGTAACCAAAACAAATGGGTTAAACAAATTCGTACACGTTATTTATCAATTTAACTCTAGAATTAAAGGATATACAACGAGAAACAACGTTTGACAACCTTTAAACAGTTTTAATAACTATCTCAAAAATTGTCGCTCTGATGCAAACAACTGATGAGTTATCTACTTAAATTTGTTGAACAAAACGACTTACGTATTTTAAACATGCTAACCTTTAGCCCGGTAAGCAAATTAAAAAAAAAACGCAATATGTAGGCTACACGAGAACGGAGACGTCGAGTAACCAAAACAAATGCGTTAAACAAATTCGTACACGTTATTTATCAATTTAACTCTAGAATTAAAGGATATACAACGAGAAACAACTTTTGACAACCTTTAAACAGTTTTAATAACTATCTCAAAAATTGTCGCTCTGATGCAAACAACTGATGAGTTATCTACTTAAATTTGTTGAACAAAACGACTTACGTATTTTAAGCATGCTAACCTTTAGCCCGGTAAGCAAATTAAAAAAAAAAACGCAATATGTAGGCTACACGAGAACGGAGACGTCGAGTAACCAAAACAAATGGGTTAAACAAATTCGTACACGTTATTTATCAATTTAACTCTAGAATTAAAGGATATACAACGAGAAACAACGTTTGACAACCTTTAAACAGTTTTAATAACTATCTCAAAAATTGTCGCTCTGATGCAAACAACTGATGAGTTATCTACTCAAATTTGTTGAACAAAACGACTTACGTATTTTAAACATGCTAACCTTTAGCCCGGTAAGCAAATTAAAAAAAAAAAACGCAATATGTAGGCTACACGAGAACGGAGACGTCGAGTAACCAAAACAAATGCGTTAAACAAATTCGTACACGTTATTTATCAATTTAACTCTAGAATTAAAGGATATACAACGAGAAACAACTTTTGACAACCTTTAAACAGTTTTAATAACTATCTCAAAAATTGTCGCTCTGATGCAAACAACTGATGAGTTATCTACTCAAATTTGTTGAACAAAACGACTTACGTATCTTAAGCATGCTAACCTTTAGCCCGGTAAGCAAATTAAAAAAAAAAACGCAATATGTAGGCTACACGAGAACGGAGACGTCGAGTAACCAAAACAAATGCGTTAAACAAATTCGTACACGTTATTTACCAATTTAACTCTAGAATTAAAGGATATACAACGAGAAACAACGTTTGACAACCTTTAAAAAGTTTTAATAACTATCTCAAAAATTATCGCTCTGATGCAATCAACTGATGAGTTATCTACTTAAATTTGTTGAACAAAACGACTTACGTATTTTAAACATGCTAACCTTTAACCCGGTAAGCAAATTAAAAAAAAACGCAATATGTAGGCTACACGATAACGGAAACGTCGAGTAACCAAAACAAATGCGTTAAAAAAATTCGTACACGTTATTTATCAATTTAACTCTAGAATTAAAGGATATACAACGAGAAACAATGTTTGACAACCTTTAAACAGTTTTAATAACTATCTCAAAAATTATCGCTCTGATGCAAACAACTGATGAGTTATCTACTTAAATTTGTTGAACAAAACGACTTACGTATTTTAAGCATGCTAACCTTTAGCCCGGTAAGCAAATTAAAAAAAAAAAACGCAATATGTAGGCTACACGAGAACGGAGACGTCGAGTAACCAAAACAAATGGGTTAAACAAATTCGTACACGTTATTTATCAATTTAACTCTAGAATTAAAGGATTTACAACGAGAAACAACGTTTGACAACCTTTAAACAGTTTTAATAACTATCTCAAAAATTGTCGCTCTGATGCAAACAACTGATGAGTTATCTACTTAAATTTGTTGAACAAAACGACTTACGTATTTTAAGCATGCTAACCTTTAGCCCGGTAAGCAAATTAAAAAAAAAACGCAATATGTAGGCTACACGAGAACGGAGACGTCGAGTAACCAAAACAAATGCGTTAAACAAATTCGTACACGTTATTTATCAATTTAACTCTAGAATTAAAGGATATACAACGAGAAACAACGTTTGACAACCTTTAAACAGTTTTAATTACTATCTCAAAAATTGTCGCTCTGATGCAAACAACTGATGAGTTATCTACTCAAATTTGTTGAACAAAACGACTTACGTATTTTAAACATGCTAACCTTTAGCCCGGTAAACAAATTAAAAAAAAAACGCAATATGTAGGCTACACGAGAACGGAGACGTCGAGTAACCAAAACAAATGCGTTAAACAAATTCGTACACGTTATTTATCAATTTAACTCTAGAATTAAAGGATATACAACGAGAAACAACGTTTGACAACCTTTAAACAGTTTTAATAACTATCTCAAAAATTGTCGCTCTGATGCAAACAACTGATGAGTTATCTACTTAAATTTGATGAATAAAACGACTTACGTATTTTAAACATGCTAACCTTTAGCCCGGTAAGCAAATTAAAAAAAAAACGCAATATGTAGGCTACACGAGAACGGAGACGTCGAGTAACCAAAACAAATGCGTTAAACAAATTCGTACACGTTATTTATCAATTTAACTCTAGAATTAAAGGATATACAACGAGAAACAACGTTTGACAACCTTTAAACAGTTTTAATAACTATCTCAAAAATTGTCGCTCTGATGCAAACAACTGATGAGTTATCTACTTAAATTTGATGAACAAAACGACTTACGTATTTTAAACATGCTAACCTTTAGGCCGGTAAGCAAATTAAAAAAAAAAACGCAATATGTAGGCTACACGAGAACGGAGATGTCGAGTAACCTAAACAAATGCGTTAAACAACTTCGTACACGTTATTTATCAATTTAACTCTAGAATTAAAGGATATACAACGAGAAACAACGTTTGACAACCTTTAAACAGTTTTAATAACTAAAAAAAATAAAAATAATCGCTCTGATGCAAACAACTGATGAGTTATCTACTTAAATTTGATGAACAAAACGACTTACGTATTTTAAACATGCTAACCTTTAGCCCGGTAAGCAAATTAAAAAAAAAACGCAATATGTAGGCTACACGAGAACGGAGACGTCGAGTAACCAAAACAAATGCGTTAAACAAATTCGTACACGTTATTTATCAATTTAACTCTAGAATTAAAGGATATACAACGAGAAATAACGTTTGACAACCTTTAAACAGTTTTAATAACTATCTCAAAAATTGTCACTCTGATGCAAACAACTGCTGAGATAACTCAGCAACTCAAATTTGTTGAACAAAACGACTTACGTATTTTAAACATGCTAACCTTTAGCCCGGTAAGCAAATTAAAAAAAAAACGCAATATGTAGGCTACACGAGAACGGAGACGTCGAGTAACCAAAACAAATGCGTTAAACAAATTCGTACACGCTATTTATCAATTTAACTCTAGAATTAAAGGATATACAACGAGAAACAACGTTTGACAACCTTTAAACAGTTTTAATAACTATCTCAAAAATTGTCGCTCTGATGCAAACAACTGATGAGTTATCTACTTAAATTTGTTGAATAAAACGACTTACGTATTTTAAACATGCTAACCTTTAGCCCGGTAAGCAAATTAAAAAAAAAACGCAATATGTAGGCTACACGAGAACGGAGACGTCGAGTAACCAAACCAAATGCGTTAAACAAATTCGTACACGTTATTTATCAATTTAACTCTAGAATTAAAGGATATACAACGAGAAACAACGTTTGACAACCTTTAAACAGTTTTAATAACTATCTCAAAAATTGTCGCTCTGATGCAAACAACTGATGAGTTATCTACTTAAATTTGATGAACAAAACGACTTACGTATTTTAAACATGCTAACCTTTAGCCCGGTAAGCAAATTAAAAAAAAAACGCAATATGTAGGCTACACGAGAACAGAGACGTCGAGTAACCAAAACAAATGCGTTAAACAAATTCGTACACGTTATTTATCAATTTAACTCTTGAATTAAAGGATATACAACGAGAAACAACGTTTGACAACCTTTAAACAGTTTTAATAACTATCTCAAAAATTGTCGCTCTGATGCAAACAACTGATGAGTTATCTACTTAAATTTGATGAACAAAACGACTTACGTATTTTAAACATGCTAACCTTTAGCCCGGTAAGCAAATTAAAAAAAAAAACGCAATATGTAGGCTACACGAGAACGGAGACGTCGAGTAACCAAAACAAATGCGTTAAACAAATTCGTACACGTTATTTATCAATTTAACTCTAGAATTAAAGGATATACAACGAGAAACAACGTTTGACAACCTTTAAACAGTTTTAATAACTATCTCAAAAATTGTCGCTCTGATGCAAACAACTGATGAGTTATCTACTTAAATTTGATGAACAAAACGACTTACGTATTTTAAACATGCTAACCTTTAGCCCGGTAAGCAAATTAAAAAAAAAAACGCAATATGTAGGCTACACGAGAACGGAGACGTCGAGTAACCAAAACAAATGCGTTAAACAAATTCGTACACGTTATTTATCAATTTAACTCTAGAATTAAAGGATATACAACGAGAAACAACGTTTGACAACCTTTAAACAGTTTTAATAACTATCTCAAAAATTGTCGCTCTGATGCAAACAACTGATGAGTTATCTACTTAAATTTGATGAACAAAACGACTTACGTATTTTAAACATGCCAACCTTTAGCCCGGTAAGCAAATTAAAAAAAAAAACCCAATATGTTGGCTACACGAGAACGGAGACGTCGAGTAACCAAAACAAATGCGTTAAACAAATTCGTACACGTTATTTATGAATTTAACTCTAGAATTAAAGGATATACAACGAGAAACAACGTTTGACAACCTTTAAACAGTTTTAATAACTATCTCAAAAATTGTCGCTCTGATGCAAACAACTGATGAGTTATCTACTTAAACTTGTTGAACAAAATGACTTACGTATTTTAAACATGCTAACCTTTAGCCCGGTAAGCAAATTAAAAAAAAAAACGCAATATGTAGGCTACACGAGAACGGAGACGTCGAGTAACCAAAACAAATGCGTTAAACAAATTCGTACACGTTATTTATCAATTTAACTCTAGAATTAAAGGATATACAACGAGAAACAACGTTTGACAACCTTTAAACAGTTTTAATAACTATCTCAAAAATTGTCGCTCTGAGACAAACAACTGATGAGTTATCTACTTAAATTTGATGAACAAAACGACTTACGTATTTTAAACATGCTAACCTTTAGCCCGGTAAGCAAATTAAAAAAAAAAACGCAATATGTAGGTTACACGAGAACGGAGACGTCGAGTAACCAAAACAAATACGTTAAACAAATTCGTACACGTTATTTATCAATTTAACTCTAGAATTAAAGGATATACAACGAGAAACAACGTTTGACAACCTTTAAACAGTTTTAATAACTATCTCAAAAATTGTCGCTCTGATGCAAACAACTGATGAGTTATCTACTCAAATTTGTTGAACAAAACGACTTACGTATTTTAAACATGCTAACCTTTAGCCCGTTAAGCAAATTAAAAAAAGCGCAATATGTAGGCTACACGAGAACGGAGACGTCGAGTAACCAAAACAAATTCGTACACGTTATTTATCAATTTAACTCTAGAATTAAAGGATATACAACGAGAAACAACGTTTGACAACTTTAAACAGTTTTAATAACTATCTCAAAAATTGTCGCTCTGATGCAAACAACTGATGAGTTATCTACTCAAATTTGTTGAACAAAACGACTTACGTATTTTAAACATGCTAACCTTTAGCCCGGTAAGCAAATTAAAAACAAAACGCAATATGTAGGCTACACGAGAACGGAGACGTCGAGTAACCAAAACAAATGCGTTAAACAAATTCGTACACGTTATTTATCAATTTAACTCTAGAATTAAAGGATATACAACGAGAAACAACGTTTGACAACCTTTAAACAGTTTTAATAACTATCTCAAAAATTGTCGCTCTGATGCAAACAACTGATGAGTTATCTACTTAAATTTGTTGAACAAAACGACTTACGTATTTTAAGCATGCTAACCTTTAGCCCGGTAAGCAAATTAAAAAAAAAACGCAATATGTAGGCTACACGAGAACGGAGACGTCGAGTAACCAAAACAAATACGTTAAACAAATTCGTACACGTTGTTTATCAATTTAACTCTAGAATTAAAGGATATACAACGAGAAACAACGTTTGACAACCTTTAAACAGTTTTAATAACTATCTCAAAAATTGTCGCTCTGATGCAAACAACTGATGAGTTATCTACTTAAATTTGATGAACAAAACGACTTACGTATTTTAAACATGCTAACCTTTAGCCCGGTAAGCAAATTAAAAAAAAAACGCAATATGTAGGCTACACGAGAACGGAGACGTCGAGTAACCAAAACAAATGCGTTAAACAAATTCGTACACGTTATTTATCAATTTAACTCTAGAATTAAAGGATATACAACGAGAAACAACGTTTGACAACCTTTAAACAGTTTTAATAACTATCTCAAAAATTGTCGCTCTGATGCAAACAACTGATGAGTTATCTACTCAAATTTGTTGAACAAAACGACTTACGTATTTTAAACATGCTAACCTTCAGGCCGGTAAGCAAATAAAAAAAAAAACGCAATATGTAGGCTACACGAGAACGGAGACGTCGAGTAACCAAAACAAATGCGTTAAACAAATTCGTACACGTTATTTATCAATTTAACTCTAGAATTAAAGGATATACAACGAGAAACAACGTTTGACAACCTTTAACCAGTTTTAATAACTATCTCAAAAATTGTCGCTCTGATGCAAACAACTGATGAGTTATCTACTTAAATTTGTTGAACAAAACGACTTACGTATTTTAAACATGCTAACCTTTAGCCCGATAAGCAAATTAAAAAAAAAACGCAATATGTAGGCTACACGAGAACGGAGACGTCGAGTAACCAAAACAAATGCGTTAAACAAATTCGTACACGTTATTTATCAATTTAACTCTAGAATTAAAGGATATACAACGAGAAACAACGTTTGACAACCTTTAAACAGTTTTAATAACTATCTCAAAAATTGTCGCTCTGATGCAAACAACTGATGAGTTATCTACTTAAATTTGATGAACAAAACGACTTACGTATTTTAAACATGCTAACCTTTAGCCCGGTAAGCAACTTAAAAAAAAAACGCAATATGTAGGCTACACGAGAACGGAGACGTCGAGTAACCAAAACAAATGCGTTAAACAAATTCGTACACGTTATTTATCAATTTAACTCTAGAATTAAAGGATATACAACGAGAAACAACGTTTGACAACCTTTAAACAGTTTTAATAACTATCTCAAAAATTGTCGCTCTGATGCAAACAACTGATGAGTTATCTACTTAAATTTGATGAACAAAACGACTTACGTATTTTAAACATGCTAACCTTTAGCCCGGTAAGCAAATTAAAAAAAAAACGCAATATGTAGGCTACACGAGAACAGAGACGTCGAGTAACCAAAACAAATGCGTTAAACAAATTCGTACACGTTATTTATCAATTTAACTCTTGAATTAAAGGATATACAACGAGAAACAACGTTTGACAACCTTTAAACAGTTTTAATAACTATCTCAAAAATTGTCGCTCTGATGAAAACAACTGATGAGTTATCTACTTAAATTTGATGAACAAAACGACTTACGTATTTTAAACATGCTAACCTTTAGCCCGGTAAGCAAATTAAAAAAAAAACGCAATATGTAGGCTACACGAGAACGGAGACGTCGAGTAACCAAAACAAATGCGTTAAACAAATTCGTACACGTTATTTATCAATTTAACTCTTGAATTAAAGGATATACAACGAGAAACAACGTTTGACAACCTTTAAACAGTTTTAATAACTATCTCAAAAATTGTCGCTCTGATGCAAACAACTGATGAGTTATCTACTTAAATTTGATGAACAAAACGACTTACGTATTTTAAACATGCTAACCTTTAGCCCGGTAAGCAAATTAAAAAAAAAACCCAATATGTAGGCTACACGAGAACGGAGACGTCGAGTAACCAAAACAAATGCGTTAAACAAATTCGTACACGTTATTTATCAATTTAACTCTAGAATTAAAGGATATACAACGAGAAACAACGTTTGACAACCTTTAAACAGTTTTAATAACTATCTCAAAAATTGTCGCTCTGATGCAAACAACTGATGAGTTATCTACTTAAACTTGTTGAACAAAATGACTTACGTATTTTAAACATGCTAACCTTTAGCCCGGTAAGCAAATTAAAAAAAAAAAACGCAATATGTAGGCTACACGAGAACGGAGACGTCGAGTAACCAAAACAAATGCGTTAAACAAATTCGTACACGTTATTTATCAATTTAACTCTAGAATTAAAGGATATACAACGAGAAACAACGTTTGACAACCTTTAAACAGTTTTAATAACTATCTCAAAAATTGTCGCTCTGAGACAAACAACTGATGAGTTATCTACTTAAAATTGATGAACAAAACGACTTACGTATTTTAAACATGCTAACCTTTAGCCCGGTAAGCAAATTAAAAAAAAAACGCAATATGTAGGTTACACGAGAACGGAGACGTCGAGTAACCAAAACAAATACGTTAAACAAATTCGTACACGTTATTTATCAATTTAACTCTAGAGTTAAAGGATATACAACGAGTAACAACGTTTGACAACCTTTAAACAGTTTTAATAACTATCTCAAAAATTGTCGCTCTGATGCAAACAACTGATGAGTTATCTACTCAAATTTGTTGAACAAAACGAATTACGTATTTTAAACATGCTAACCTTTAGCCCGTTAAGCAAATTAAAAAAAAACGCAATATGTAGGCTACACGAGAACGGAGACGTCGAGTAACCAAAACAAATGCGTTAAACAAATTCGTACACGTTATTTATCAATTTAACTCTAGAATTAAAGGATATACAACGAGAAACAACGTTTGACAACTTTAAACAGTTTTAATAACTATCTCAAAAATTGTCGCTCTGATGCAAACAACTGATGAGTTATCTACTCAAATTTGTTGAACAAAACAACTTACGTATTTTAAACATGCTAACCTTTAGCCCGGTAAGCAAATTAAAAAAAAAACGCAATATGTAGGCTACACGAGAACGGAGACGTCGAGTAACCAAAACAAATGCGTTAAACAAATTCGTACACGTTATTTATCAATTTAACTCTAGAATTAAAGGATATACAACGAGAAACAACGTTTGACAACCTTTAAACAGTTTTAATAACTATCTCAAAAATTGTCGCTCTGATGCAAACAACTGATGAGTTATCTACTTAAATTTGATGAACAAAACGACTTAGGTATTTTAAACATGCTAACCTTTAGCCCGGTAAGCAAATTAAAAAAAAAACGCAATATGTAGGCTACACGAGAACGGAGACGTCGAGTAACCAAAACAAATGCGTTAAACAAATTCGTACACGTTATTTATCAATTTAGCTCTAGAATTAAAGGATATACAACGAGAAACAACGTTTGACAACCTTTAAACAGTTTTAATAACTATCTCAAAAATTGTCGCTCTGATGCAAACAACTGATGAGTTATCTACTTAAATTTGTTGAACAAAACGACTTACGTATTTTAAGCAGGCTAACCTTTAGCCCGGTAAGCAAATTAAAAAAAAAAACGCAATATGTAGGCTACACGAGAACGGAGACGTCGAGTAACCAAAACAAATAAGTTAAACAAATTCGTACACGTTGTTTATCAATTTAACTCTAGAATTAAAGGATATACAACGAGAAACAACGTTTGACAACCTTTAAACAGTTTTAATAACTATCTCAAAAATTGTCGCTCTGATGCAAACAACTGATGAGTTATCTACTTAAATTTGATGAACAAAGCGACTTACGTATTTTAAACATGCTAACCTTTAGCCCGGTAAGCAAATTAAAAAAAAACGCAATATGTAGGCTACACGAGAACGGAGACGTCGAGTAACCAAAACAAATGCGTTAAACAAATTCGTACACGTTATTTATCAATTTAACTCTAGAATTAAAGGATATACAACGAGAAACAACGTTTGACAACCTTTAAACAGTTTTAATAACTATCTCAAAAATTGTCGCTCTGATGCAAACAACTGATGAGTTATCTACTCAAATTTGTTGAACAAAACGACTTACGTATTTTAAACATGCTAACCTTCAGCCCGGTAAGCAAATAAAAAAAAAAAACGCAATATGTAGGCTACACGAGAACGGAGACGTCGAGTAACCAAAACAAATGCGTTAAACAAATTCGTACACGTTATTTATCAATTTAACTCTAGAATTAAAGGATATACAACGAGAAACAACGTTTGACAACCTTTAAACAGTTTTAATAACTATCTCAAAAATTGTCGCTCTGATGCAAACAACTGATGAGTTATCTACTTAAATTTGATGAACAAAACGACTTAGGTATTTTAAACATGCTAACCTTTAGCCCGGTAAGCAAATTAAAAAAAAAAACGCAATATGTAGGCTACACGAGAACGGAGACGTCGAGTAACCAAAACAAATGCGTTAAACAAATTCGTACACGTTATTTATCAATTTAACTCTAGAATTAAAGGATATACAACGAGAAACAACGTTTGACAACCTTTAAACAGTTTTAATAACTATCTCAAAAATTGTCGCTCTGATGCAAACAACTGATGAGTTATTTACTTAAATTTGTTGAACAAAACGACTTACGTATTTTAAACATGCTAACCTTTAGCCCGGTAAGCAAATTAAAAAAAAAACGCAATATGTAGGCTACACGAGAACGGAGACGTCGAGTAACCAAAACAAATACGTTAAACAAATTCGTACACGTTGTTTATCAATTTAACTCTAGAATTAAAGGATATACAACGAGAAACAACGTTTGACAACCTTTAAACAGTTTTAATAACTATCTCAAAAATTGTCGCTCTGATGCAAACAACTGATGAGTTATCTACTTAAATTTGATGAACAAAACGACTTACGTATTTTAAACATGCTAACCTTTAGCCCGGTAAGCAAATTAAAAAAAAAACGCAATATGTAGGCTACACGAGAACGGAGACGTTGAGTAACGAAAACAAATGCGTTAAACAAATTCGTACACGTTATTTATCAATTTAACTCTAGAATTAAAGGATATACAACGAGAAACAACGTTTGACAACCTTTAAACAGTTTTAATAACTATCTCAAAAATTGTCGCTCTGATGCAAACAACTGATGAGTTATCTACTCAAATTTGTTGAACAAAACGACTTACGTATTTTAAACATGCTAACCTTCAGCCCGGTAAGCAAATAAAAAAAAAAACGCAATATGTAGGCTACACGAGAACGGAGACGTCGAGTAACCAAAACAAATGCGTTAAACAAATTCGTACACGTTATTTATCAATTTAACTCTAGAATTAAAGGATATACAACGAGAAACAACGTTTGACAACCTTTAAACAGTTTTAATAACTATCTCAAAAATTGTCGCTCTGATGCAAACAACTGATGAGTTATCTACTTAAATTTGATGAACAAAACGACTTACGTATTTTAAACATGCTAACCTTTAGCCCGGTAAGCAAATTAAAAAAAAAACGCAATATGTAGGCTACACGAGAACGGAGACGTCGAGTAACCAAAACAAATGCGTTAAACAAATTCGTACACGTTATTTATCAATTTAACTCTAGAATTAAAGGATATACAACGAGAAACAACGTTTGACAACCTTTAAACAGTTTTAATAACTATCTCAAAAATTGTCGCTCTGATGCAAACAACTGATGAGTTATCTACTTAAATTTGATGAACAAAACGACTTACGTATTTTAAACATGCTAACCTTTAGCCCGGTAAGCAACTTAAAAAAAAACGCAATATGTAGGCTACACGAGAACGGAGACGTCGAGTAACCAAAACAAATGCGTTAAACAAATTCGTACACGTTATTTATCAATTTAACTCTAGAATTAAAGGATATACAACGAGAAACAACGTTTGACAACCTTTAAACAGTTTTAATAACTATCTCAAAAATTGTCGCTCTGATGCAAACAACTGATGAGTTATCTACTTAAATTTGATGAACGAAACGACTTACGTATTTTAAGCATGCTAACCTTTAGCCCGGTAAGCAAATTAAAAAAAAAAACGCAATATGTAGGGTACACGAGAACGGAGACGTCGAGTAACCAAAACAAATGCGTTAAACAAATTCGTACACGTTATTTATCAATTTAACTCTAGAATTAAAGGATATACAACGAGAAACAACGTTTGACAACCTTTAAACAGTTTTAATAACTATCTCAAAAATTGTCGCTCTGATGCAAACAACTGATGAGTTATCTACTCAAATTTGTTGAACAAAACGACTTACGTATTTTAAACATGCTAACCTTTAGGCCGGTAAGCAAATTAAAAAAAAAAAAACGCAATATGTAGGCTACACGAGAACGGAGACGTCGAGTAACCAAAACAAATGCGTTAAACAAATTGGTACACGTTATTTATCAATTTAACTCTAGAATTAAAGGATATACAACGAGAAACAACTTTTGACAACCTTTAAACAGTTTTAATAACTATCTCAAAAATTGTCGCTCTGATGCAAACAACTGATGAGTTATCTACTCAAATTTGTTGAGCAAAACGACTTACGTATCTTAAGCATGCTAACCTTTAGCCCGGTAAGCAAATTAAAAAAAAAAACGCAATATGTAGGCTACACGAGAACGGAGACATCGAGTAACCAAAACAAATGCGTTAAACAAATTCGTACACGTTATTTATCAATTTAACTCTAGAATTAAAGGATATACAACGAGAAACAACGTTTGACAACCTTTAAACAGTTTTAATAACTATCTCAAAAATTATCGCTCTGATGCAAACAACTGATGAGTTATCTACTTAAATTTGTTGAACAAAACGACTTACGTATTTTAAACATGCTAACCTTTAGCCCGGTAAGCAAATTAAAAAAAAAACGCAATATGTAGGCTACACGATAACGGAAACGTCGAGTAACCAAAACAAATGCGTTAAACAAATTCGTACACGTTATTTATCAATTTAACTCTAGAATTAAAGGATATACAACGAGAAACAACGTTTGACAACCTTTAAACAGTTTTAATAACTATCTCAAAAATTGTCGCTCTGATGCAAATAACTGATGAGTTATCTAGTTAAATTTGTTGAACAAAACGACTTACGCATTTTAAACATGCTAACCTTTAGCCCGGTAAGCAAATTAAAAAAAAAACGCAATATGTAGGCTACACGAGAACGGAGACGTCGAGTAACCAAAACAAATGGGTTAAACAAATTCGTACACGTTATTTATCAATTTAACTCTAGAATTAAAGGATATACAACGAGAAACAACGTTTGACAACCTTTAAACAGTTTTAATAACTATCTCAAAAATTGTCGCTCTGATGCAAACAACTGATGAGTTATCTACTTAAATTTGTTGAACAAAACGACTTACGTATTTTAAGCATGCTAACCTTTAGCGCGGTAAGCAAATTAAAAAAAAAACGCAATATGTAGGCTACACGAGAACGGAGACGTCGAGTAACCAAAACAAATGCGTTAAACAAATTCGTACACGTTATTTATCAATTTAACTCTAGAATTAAAGGATATACAACGAGAAACAACGTTTGACAACCTTTAAACAGTTTTAATTACTATCTCAAAAATTGTAGCTATGATGCAAACATCTGATGAGTTATCTACTCAAATTTGTTGAACAAAACGACTTACGTATTTTAAACATGCTAACCTTTAGCCCGGTAAGCAAATTAAAAAAAAACGCAATATGTAGGCTACACGAGAACGGAGACGTCGAGTAACCAAAACAAATGCGTTAAACAAATTCGTACACGTTATTTATCAATTTAACTCTAGAATTAAAGGATATACAACGAGAAACAACGTTTGACAACCTTTAAATAGTTTTAATAACTATCTCAAAAATTATCGCTCTGATGCAAACAACTGATGAGTTATCTACTTAAATTTGTTGAACAAAACGACTTACGTATTTTAAGCATGCCAACCTTTAGCCCGGTAAGCAAATTTAAAAAAAAACGCAATATGTATGCTACACGAGAACGGAGACGTCGAGTAACCAAAACAAATGCGTTAAACAAATTCGTACACGTTATTTATCAATTTAACTCTAGAATTAAAGGATATACAACGAGAAACAACGTTTGACAACCTTTAAACAGTTTTAATAACTATCTCAAAAATTGTCGCTCTGATGCAAACAACTGATGAGTTATCTACTTAAATTTGATGAATAAAACGACTTACGTATTTTAAACATGCTAACCTTTAGCCCAGTAAGCAAATTAAAAAAAAAACGCAATATGTAGGCTACACGAGAACGGAGACGTCGAGTAACCAAAACAAATGCGTTAAACAAATTCGTACACGTTATTTATCAATTTAACTCTAGAATTAAAGGATATACAACTAGAAACAACGTTTGACAACCTTTAAACAGTTTTAATAACTATCTCAAAAATTGTCGCTCTGATGCAAACAACTGATGAGTTATCTACTTAAATTTGATGAACAAAACGACTTACGTATTTTAAACATGCTAACCTTTAGCCCGGTAAGCAAATTAAAAAAAAAAACGCAATATGTAGGCTACACGAGAACGGAGACGTCGAGTAACCAAAACAAATGCGTTAAACAAATTCGTACACGTTATTTATCAATTTAACTCTAGAATTAAAGGATATACAACGAGAAACAACGTTTGACAACCTTTAAACAGTTTTAATAACTATCTCAAAAATTGTCGCTCTGATGCAAACAACTGATGAGTTATCTACTTAAATTTGATGAACAAAACGACTTACGTATTTTAAACATGCTAACCTTTAGCCAGGTAAGCAAATTTAAAAAAAAACGCAATATGTAGGCTACACGAGAACGGAGACGTCGAGTAACCAAAACAAATGCGTTAAACAAATTCGTACACGTTATTTATCAATTTAACTCTAGAATTAAAGGATATACAACGAGAAACAACGTTTGACAACCTTTAAACAGTTTTAATAACTATCTCAAAAAGTGTCGCTCTGATGCAAAGAACTGATGAGTTATCTACTTAAATTTGATGAACAAAACGACTTACGTATTTTAAACATGCTAACCTTTAGCCCGGTAAGCAATTAAAAAAAAAAACGCAATATGTAGGCTACACGAGAACGGAGACGTCGAGTAACCAAAACAAATGCGTTAAACAAATTCGTACACGTTATTTATCAATTTAACTCTAGAATTAAAGGATATACAACGAGAAACAACGTTTGACAACCTTTAAACAGTTTTAATAACTATCTCAAAAATTGTCGCTCTGATGCAAACAACTGATGAGTTATCTACCCAAATTTGTTGAACAAAACGACTTACGTATTTTAAACATCCTAACCTTTAGCCCGGTAAGCAAATAAAAAAAAAAACGCAATATGTAGGCTACACGAGAACGGAGACGTCGAGTAACCAAAACAAATGCGTTAAACAAATTCGTACACGTTATTTATCAATTTAACTCTAGAATTAAAGGATATACAACGAGAAACAACGTTTGACAACCTTTAAACAGTTTTAATAACTATCTCAAAAATTGTCGCTCTGATGCAAAGAACTGATGAGTTATCTACTTAAATTTGATGAACAAAACGACTTACGTATTTTAAACATGCTAACCTTTAGCCCGGTAAGCAATTAAAAAAAAAAACGCAATATGTAGGCTACACGAGAACGGAGACGTCGAGTAACCAAAACAAATGCGTTAAACAAATTCGTACACGTTATTTATCAATTTAACTCTAGAATTAAAGGATATACAACGAGAAACAACGTTTGACAACCTTTAAACAGTTTTAATAACTATCTCAAAAATTGTCGCTCTGATGCAAACAACTGATGAGTTATCTACTTAAATTTGATGAACAAAACGACTTACGTATTTTAAACATGCTAACCTTTAGCCCGGTAAGCAAATTAAAAAAAAAACGCAATATGTAGGCTACACGAGAACGGAGACGTCGAGTAACCAAAACAAATGCGTTAAACAAATTCGTACACGTTATTTATCAATTTAACTCTAGAATTAAAGGATATACAACGAGAAACAACGTTTGACAACCTTTAAACAGTTTTAATAACTATCTCAAAAATTGTCGCTCTGATGCAAACAACTGATGAGTTATCTACTCAAATTTGTTGAACAAAACGACTTACGTATCTTAAGCATGCTAACCTTTAGCCCGGTAAGCAAATTAAAAAAAAAACGCAATATGTAGGCTACACGAGAACGGAGACGTCGAGTAACCAAACAAATGCGTTAAACAAATTCGTACACGTTATTTATCAATTTAACTCTAGAATTAAAAGATATACAACGAGAAACAACGTTTGACAACCTTTAAACAGTTTTAATAACTATCTCAAAAATTGTCGCTCTGATGGAAACAACTGATGAGTTATCTACTTAAATTTGTTGAACAAAACGACTTACGTATTTTAAGCATGCTAACCTTTAGCCCGGTAAGCAAATTAAAAAAAAACGCAATATGTAGGCTACACGAGAACGGAGACGTCGAGTAACCAAAACAAATGGGTTAAACAAATTCGTACACGTTATTTATCAATTTAACTCTAGAATTAAAGGATATACAACGAGAAACAACGTTTGACAACCTTTAAACAGTTTTAATAACTATCTCAAAAATTGTCGCTCTGATGCAAACAACTGATGAGTTATCTACTTAAATTTGTTGAACAAAACGACTTACGTATTTTAAACATGCTAACCTTTAGCCCGGTAAGCAAATTAAAAAAAAAAAACGCAATATGTAGGCTACACGAGAACGGAGACGTCGAGTAACCAAAACAAATGCGTTAAACAAATTCGTACACGATATTTATCAATTTAACTCTAGAATTAAAGGATATACAACGAGAAACAACGTTTGACAACCTTTAAAGAGTTTTAATAACTATCTCAAAAATTGTCGCTCTGATGCAAACAACTGATGAGTTATCTACTTAAATTTGATGAAAAAAACGACTTACGTATTTTAAACAAGCTAACCTTTAGCCCGGTAGGCAAATTAAAAAAAAAACGCAATATGTAGACTACACGAGAACGGAGACGTCGAGTAACCAAAACAAATGCGTTAAACAAATTCGTACACGTTATTTATCAATTTAACTCTAGAATTAAAGGATATACAACGAGAAACAACGTTTGAAAACCTTTAAACAGTTTTAATAACTATCTCAAAAATTGTCGCTCTGATGCAAACAACTGATGAGTTATTTACTCAAATTTGTTGAACAAAACGACTTTCGTATTTTAAACATGCTAACCTTTAGCCCGGTAAGCAAATTAAAAAAAAAAAAAAACGCAATATGTAGGCTACACGAGAACGGAGACGTTGAGTAACCAAAACAAATGCGTTAAACAAATTCGTACACGTTATTTATCAATTTAACTCTAGAATTAAAGGATATACAACGAGAAACAACTTTTGACAACCTTTAAACAGTTTTAATAACTATCTCAAAAATTGTCGCTCTGATGCAAACAACTGATGAGTTATCTACTCAAATTTGTTGTACAAAACGACTTACGTATCTTAAGCATGCTAACCTTTAGCCCGGTAAGCAAATTAAAAAATAAACGCAATATGTAGGCTACACGAGAACGGAGACGTCGAGTAACCAAAACAAATGCGTTAAACAAATTCGTACACGTTATTTATCAATTTAACTCTAGAATTAAAGGATATACAACGAGAAACAACGCTTGACAACCTTTAAACAGTTTTAATAACTATCTCAAAAATTATCGCTCTGATGCAAACAACTGATGAGTTATCTACTTAAATTTGTTGAACAAAACGACTTACGTATTTTAAACATGCTAACCTTTAGCCCGGTAAGCAAATTAAAAAAAAACGCAATATGTAGGCTACACGATAACGGAAACGTCGAGTAACCAAAACAAATGCGTTATACAAATTCGTACACGTTATTTATCAATTTAACTCTAGAATTAAAGGATATAGAACGAGAAACAACGTTTGACAACCTTTAAACGGTTTTAATAACTATCTCAAAAATTGTCGCTCTGATGCAAACAACTGATGAGTTTTCTACTTAAATTTGTTGAACAAAACTACTTACGTATTTTAAGCATGCTAACCTTTAGCCCGGTAAGCAAATTAAAAAAAAAAACGCAATATGTAGGCTACACGAGAACGGAGACGTCGAGTAACCAAAACAAATGGGTTAAACAAATTCGTACACGTTATTTATCAATTTAACTCTAGAATTAAAGGATATACAACGAGAAACAACGTTTGACAACCTTTAAACAGTTTTAATAACTATCTCAAAAATTGTCGCTCTGATGCAAACAACTGATGAGTTATCTACTTAAATTGGTTGAACAAAACGACTTACGTATTTTAAGCATGCTAACCTTTAGCCCGGTAAGCAAATTAAAAAAAAAAACGCAATATGTAGGCTACACGAGAACGGAGACGTCGAGTAACCAAAACAAATGCGTTAAACAAATTCGTACACGTTATTTATCAATTTAACTCTAGAATTAAAGGATATACAACGAGAAACAACGTTTGACAACCTTTAAACAGTTTTAATTACTATCTCAAAAATTGTCGCTCTGATGCAAACAACTGATGAGTTATCTACTCAAATTTGTTGAACAAAACGACTTACGTATTTTAAACATGCTAACCTTTAGCCCGGTAAGCAAATTAAAAAAAAAACGCAATATGTAGGCTACACGAGAACGGAGACGTCGAGTAACCAAAACAAATGCGTTAAACAAATTCGTACACGTTATTTATCAATTTAACTCTAGAATTAAAGGATATACAACGAGAAACAACGTTTGACAACCTTTAAATAGTTTTAATAACTATCTCAAAAATTATCGCTCTGATGCAAACAACTGATGAGTTATCTACTTAAATTTGTTGAACAAAACGACTTACGTATTTTAAGCATGCTAACCTTTAGCCCGGTAAGCAAATTAAAAAAAAAACGCAATATGTAGGCTACACGAGAACGGAGACGTCGAGTAACCAAAACAAATGCGTTAAACAAATTCGTACACGTTATTTATCAATTTAACTCTAGAATTAAAGGATATACAACGAGAAACAACGTTTGACAACCTTTAAACAGTTTTAATAACTATCTCAAAAATTGTCGCTCTGATGCAAACAACTGATGAGTTATCTACTTAAATTTGATGAATAAAACGACTTACGTATTTTAAACATGCTAACCTTTAGCCCGGTAAGCAAATTAAAAAAAAACGCAATATGTAGGCTACACGAGAACGGAGACGTCGAGTAACCAAAACAAATGCGTTAAACAAATTCGTACACGTTATTTATCAATTTAACTCTAGAATTAAAGGATATACAACGAGAAACAACGTTTGACAACCTTTAAACAGTTTTAATAACTATCTCAAAAATTGTCGCTCTGATGCAAACAACTGATGAGTTATCTACTTAAATTTGATGAACAAAACGACTTACGTATTTTAAACATGCTAACCTTTAGCCCGGTAAGCAAATTAAAAAAAAAACGGAATATGTAGGCTACACGAGAACGGAGACGTCGAGTAACCAAAACAAATGCGTTAAGCAAATTCGTACACGTTATTTATCAATTTAACTCTAGAATTAAAGGATATACAACGAGAAACAACGTTTGACAACCTTTAAACAGTTTTAATAACTATCTCAAAAATTGTCGCTCTGATGCAAACAACTGATGAGTTATCTACTTAAATTTGATGAACAAAACGACTTACGTATTTTAAACATGCTAACCTTTAGCCCGGTAAGCAAATTTAAAAAAAAACGCAATATGTAGGCTACACGAGAACGGAGACGTCGAGTAACCAAAACAAATGCGTTAAACAAATTCGTACATGTTATTTATCAATTTAACTCTAGAATTAAAGGATATACAACGAGAAACAACGTTTGACAACCTTTAAACAGTTTTAATAACTATCTCAAAAATTGTCGCTTTGATGCAAACAACTGCTGAGTTATCTACTCAAATTTGTTGAACAAAACGACTTACGTATTTTAAACATGCTAACCTTTAGCCCGGTAAGCAAATTAAAAAAAAAAAAACGCAATATGTAGGCTACACGAGAACGGAGACGTCGAGTAACCAAAACAAATGCGTTAAACAAATTCGTACACGTTATTTATCAATTTAACTCTAGAATTAAAGGATATACAACGAGAAACAACGTTTGACAACCTTTAAACAGTTTTAATAACTATCTCAAAAATTGTCGCTCTGATGCAAACAACTGATGAGTTATCTACTTAAATTTGATGAACAAAACGACTTACGTATTTTAAACATGCTAACCTTTAGCCCGGTAAGCAAATTAAAAAAAAAAACGCAATATGTAGGCTACACGAGAACGGAGACGTCGAGTAACCAAAACAAATGCGTTAAACAAATTCGTACACGTTATTTATCAATTTAACTCTAGAATTAAAGGATATACAACGAGAAACAACGTTTGACAACCTTTAAACAGTTTTAATAACTATCTCAAAAATTGTGGCTCTGATGCAAACAACTGATGAGTTATCTACTTAAATTTGATGAACAAAACGACTTACGTATTTTAAACATGCTAACCTTTAGCCCGGTAAGCAAATTAAAAAAAAAACCCAATATTTAGGCTACACGAGAACGGAGACGTCGAGTAACCAATGTTGCAATTATAAAATGATGGTATGTTATCCACAGTGAGAGGAGACTGCAGCACGTACTGGTTCGGATCTAGCTCGTCGGAATGGGATGGAATCCTTGTCACATCACTTGGATTAATATCGCCAACAACAAAAATCTACGTGCTTTTGTAGACATTCTAACTAAAATTCAAAACCACTATTACATCCCTAATGTAGATATCGGACACTATGAATACTCGCGTACGTATGATTTTCCTCCGGACGAGATGGTAAACTCCGGGTATGCCCTCCCTACCTTGTGTTTCCGGCACCAAAAACTATGTATTGAAAACACCCTAATGCTAGGTTCGGTTACTCAAACCCTACTTTACTAGTTTAACACTTCATAATAATAACCCGTAATTAAGTTCACATTACCATCGAATATAAATTTATTTACTTCAAATTATATATGTATATATACCTAGAATTACAATTAATATTTACCCGAAGATTTGGTAACAATGTGTTTGCATAATGAACATAATGGTTGGTTGGGCTGCGCTTATATGTCGCTTGATTTTTTTTTTTCAATGAGAAGTTGTATGTAGATGCTCTATTACTAAATGAGCACGGTATGCAAAACTACGGTAAACTCTTATGATACGTAAGTGTGAGGCGAGTTAAAATTTTTCGTGAGCACGGTACCGTATTTGCTTCTATACATGGGTACAGTGGGGCACTTATCTCACCATAGATATCAAAATTTATGTTCTAACTTCTTTTGGAATTTACGACTTTGCAAGGATATAATCATGTGACATGAAAAGTATGTAATTATGAAAATGATATAATTAAGTATTAACGCTTAATATGTATATTTTCTGAATATTTATGCATTCTAATTGTAATTCAGTTTAAAATGAAAATTCTCAAAAATAATTTCTCCTCTTCTTACAGCTAATTCAAACTGATATTTTTATATATAGGTTAAGTTAAATTTGCAAATTCTATCTAGCATATACACACTATAGTACCTAGTTTGGTGTAGAAAACGAAAATATGAAATTTTGCACTTACATGATTTTGACGTGGTATCCCTCGGCTGGCCAGGCGATAAGATGCAAGAAGTACGCTGCATGAATTTATGACACGCTATATATGTATGTATATGGCAACAGAACTTAAAAATTTATACTTTTACAAAATATAATTATTTATGTAGGTATATACTTTTCTTCACCTATATATTTAAGTATTTAATAAACTCCTTTTTTGTTTTTTTTTTTTTTATTTTATGTTACTTTTTTTTTGTTTTATACATCTTTAATATTCGCCAAATTCTCAGTTTCGTTTAAGGAAATTCATAGTATTACGATTTCTTCGTTCAAAAGCAGCCTTTAAATTTAAATATTACGTTTAAATATTTAGCCACTTTCCTTTAAGGACTATATGTATGTATACCAGAGATATGGTTTTTTTTTCTCTAAATTTCAACAGATTTAAATTTTAAGTCACTTCCTATTAATAACTAGGTATACAATGCCTATATACCATCGATATGGTTCCATTATAATTTAATTTCTTATAATTATTAACACGTTTCCAAAATGGTCACCGCTTAACACTTCTAGGAGGGATGGCTCAGATCGGGAACATTTCGGATGTTTCTGATTTCCTTCTGATAGCCGGAAAGAATTTTCGTTGGGAAGACCCAAAACTAGATCCTTTTGAAGGTTTATCCTAATGGTACATATGGACCTTATGTCTTCCACGTGTAACAATTATTTTTATGCACAATGATTTAACCTTTTTCTCATGACGAGAACAACTTTACACCAGTAGCATCCAAATCGGAAAGAAGGCAGAAAATTTTCTGATGCTTCACCTCAACCATCCAGCTCTCCGTTTTTGTTTTTGTTTTTTTTTTTTTTTTTCTCTCTTATGAAAATGTAATTGTCATTGTACATTCATTACTAGTATTAGTATTGGATATCACAACCTTTCACGGTGTCTTGTACGGTGTCTAAGTGAGCAGGTATAAAAAATGGGTGACTCCACGGACGCGGACTTTTAAAGCCAACTAAAATCATAACAAAACAGGGAATTCTGGAAGGGCCTGCCAATTCCAAATTTACTGGAGAATGATATTTCGATTTGTTTTTTTTTTTTTTTTTTTTGCTTGGTGGATTTTAACGTGTTCTTAGGATGTCTTTCCCATGAAAAATTCCTCTACTCTTCCCATTGACATCTTCTAACTCAAAATAACAATTTCCTACTTTCCTCACCACTTTAGCCTTTATAAATTTCGGAGCTAACTTTGAGCTGAAATTGGCTCCTTTATTACTTTGCGCGAAATTTCGGCGATATACTTCTTGACCTGGAAGTAGGTGTATAGGTGCGGATCGCAAGTTGTATCTAATCTTGCTGGACTCGTAGGACCTGCGCATATTTTCTTGCACTTCTAATCTAACCATTTGTAACATGTCGTCTCTAGCTATATCTTCACCAGCTTCGATGGAGGATAGCTTAGTTAACAGCGCATATGTCTCCGCATGAGTAATCATATGTTGACCAAATAGCACATAATATGGTGAATAACCTATAGTGCTGTGAACCGAACATCTAAGTGCCGCTGCAATTTTTGGTAAATGTAAATCCCAACTTCGTTGATCTTTGCCTATATATGAACGTACAGCGGATATTACGGATCTGTTTACTCTCTCGGAGGCGTTGGATTGAGGAGAATATATGGCAGTATATGTGTGAACGATTCCATATTTAGATAGAAAGTTGTTAAATTGATTTGATTTGAACTGAGAACCGTTGTCGGTTACTGCCACTTCGGGTACTCCAAAAACCATAAATACGTTGTCTTCTAGGAATTTGCATATAGTACCGGTAGAAAATTTCTTCAGGGTCTTTAATAACGGAAATTTCGATAAGTGATCTAACACAATGAACATCCCTATATTTCCTCCTTTTGACCGAGGATAAGGACCTAAGAAATCAAGGTAAATTCTTTGAAACGGTCTAGCAGATTTTGGTTGATCACCCATCGGGGGTCTCAAGATTGAGTTAGGGGCTTTCGACTGTAAGCAAACATCACATTTAGAAACAATATTTCGTACATCTGCTGCCATTTTTGGCCAATAAAACGTTCTCTTTAACCTCTCCAGAGTTTTTGCAATGCCTCCATGCGCGGCCGTACTAGGGCAATGTGCACGATTTATAACATCTGTTCTCAATTCCTCGGGAATCCACAATTTCCAGCGTAAAGCTTCCACTACAGCATCGCCATTAGCAAAATCGGTACGTTTATAGATAAATTGGTCTATTACTCGTATATCCGGAAGTTTATTCTGATTTTCTAGAATACTGTTTCGGAGTTTTTCATAGCTGCCTGTCAGAAAATAAGGAGAATTCAAGTCAACTAATGGAACGGGATGGGTTTCATCATCTGTAACTTCTCTCGAAATCTCCTCTAATCGCGAAAGTGCATCCGGTACAACATTAAGACTACCCTTTCGATGTTGTATTTCAAAATCAAATCCCTGTAACTTCAATGACCATCGCGCTAATCGCCCATTCAAGTCGGGTTGTCGCATTAACCACTGCAAACTGGCGTGGTCTGTTATAACTTTAAAGGGATGTCCTTCAACGTATTCCCGAAATTTGTAGATACTTAGTACCGCTGCCAAGCACTCTAATTCGGTGATGGAATAATTCCGTTGCGCGCGATTTAACTTGTGAGAGAAATATGCTATGGGCCGTTCGACTCCTTCGACTTCTTGAGCAAGCACTCCTCCGACACCAGTTCCGGAAGCGTCGCACTGTATGATGAAAGGAAGTGAAAAATCAGGAGTTATCAGGAGAGGCGCTGATGACAGCTTTTCCTTAAGGGTTTGGAAGGCGGCTTGGGCCTCGTCTGTCCACTTGAAAGAATGAGATTTGGATGTCAAATCCGTTAAAGGCGCTGTCAGACTAGCGTAGTTGTCGATGAAACGCCTGTACCAGCCGACTAGGCCTAGAAATCGTCGCATCTCTCGAACACTTTTCGGGGGGTTGATATCCTTTATGGCAGACACCTTTTTTGGGTCAGTTTTAATGACACCATCTCCAACTATAAAGCCAAGATATCGTACCTCACTCACACAAAATTTACATTTTTTGATATTCACTGTTAAATTGGCTTTCCTTAACAGTTGCGCTATTTCAGCTAGTAGTAAAAGATGAGAATCAAAGTCTTCTGAGAACAAAAGAAGGTCGTCCAAATAAACGAATGCACAATGTTTTAAATGAGGTGGTATCATCATGTCCATTAAGCGACTCATGGTCATAGGTGCATTACAAAGCCCGAATGGCATTACACAAAATCGGTATAAGGGTCTATTTGGTACGGTGAATGCTGTGTAGTCACGGGAACAAGGGCTTAATTCTATTTGCCAGAAGGCATGCTTGAGATCAAGAGAAGACATATACCTGGCTTTCGGCAAACGGCTGAATATACCATTGATTTTTGGCAAGGGAAAAGAATCTTTGACCGTGACGCTGTTCAACTTTCGTGCATCCAAGCATAGTCTGGTCTTGTTTTCCTTCTGCACAATAGCCACGGGACTACTCCAGGAGCAATTTGGGGGAGCTAACTCGATAACACCCAATTCTAACATTTTGTCAACTTCCGCATGTAGCTTCTTTTCTACAGCAGGTGACACTGAAAAATACCGTTGCTTTATTGGCTTAACATCTTTATTAATCTCAATTGTGTGTTTCAACAAAGGGGTTTTACCCAATCCTTCCTTTTCGAAGGATGGAAAAAGAGAGACAACCTTTGACAACTGACTGCGTTCAGTACTACTCAAGGTATGCATTTCAGGACTTTCCAGAATCTCATTTTCTTCCTTTGAAAATGTCTCCAAGATTTTATTCATTAAATTAAACTCGTGAAAGAAATCTGCTCCTAAATACATGTCTTGCTTTAGGTCGGGTATTATAAAAATTTCTAATTCCTTACTCGCTCCGTTGAAGGTTATTTTAGATAGGACACTACCGATTATCCTATATTTCTTTCCTCCAGCTGTTTCTATGTGTTCATGCAAAACTTTGAATGGATAATTTTTATCTAGGAAATCTTTTGCGGCTTTTCCACTTATACAGGAAATGTTTGCCCCTGAATCCAAAAGTGCGTAAATGTCCATATTAAAGAACGAAATCTTGACATAGGGACGGTTATCGTTTTGACTCAAAGTAATGGAAGACAAAAACTTCCCGTAATTTTTCCGGTTTCTTTTAACTCTAGCCCAAAATGATTTTAATCGCATTGTTGACCGTTTTATTGGTACTCTTGCGGTTTTGTTAGGTGGTTTGATAAGAGCTTCAGTAAACAATCGTGCACGTATGGTTTCATAGTTTGAAAGTCTTCTATGATACGGCAAAATGTGATGAAATCGTGGTGTCGTCGTACCAATATTGGTACGTGTAGAATTTAATAACAAATGAAGTGGTTGGTCTTTGGTTTTAGTAACTATATCTTGCGAGGGTTGAACTAATTCTGAGGCGAGCGTAGACGAGAATTCTCCACGCTCCTTTGCACGTTTCCCGAACCCTTACATTTTACACATTTGGGTTTCATGACATTGGCTTCTCCACATCCGTAACAAAATATAGTACGCTCCTCTAAACAGTCTACGTACCGATGGCCATCCTTTCTACAATTCCAACAACGTAGCTGGGTATTCCCTATCTCCGCGATATCTAGTACATCTTTCTCTATTAGGTCGTTAGTATTCGATTGGAGTTCATTTACTTGTCGTCTTACAGGTCGACTTGGTACGCTTTCACCATTTTCTAGAAGAGATTCTCTACGAAGGAGTAGGTAACGTAAATGAGCTACTGAAGTTATAGTTTTATAGAAAAGTTCATTTCTTATTTTTGGGCGCAAATTCCTTCTCAACACTTCTAAGAGTTCTTGATCTGGCATGGGATAGCGAAGTCTGTCACACAAATGTAAAATTGAAGAATAAAATTCATCGAAACTTTCATGTTCTTTTTGCTTGCGTTCTCGCACTAGCTCACGAACATCACTGTCGGTGAGATGATCCCGGAAATGTGAACGAAGCGCGTCACACAATGCTACCCAATCTACGTGAGAAACAGATCGGCGATATCTCCAGTACCAATCCCGTCCCTTTCCTACGAACAGAATATGTGAATGTTCACACATGATCCTAAAATCTCCGTTTAAACTATCGTTTGTCAGTGACGTAATCATGTAAATGAATTTATCAACCGGCATTTTTTCTGCACTACCATTAAATGTAACATTCCAACTTTGAATAAGCTGGGCGATTCTACCACTATTGTTCACACTATGCGGAACAATAGAAATTCTTTCTCGATTGTTAATAAGGTGGTTTTGTCCATCCATTCGTGATTGGCTATTACTATTCGCTTCCGCGGCAAAAGCGGTATCATTTATCGGTTCATTTTGAGGCGATTCAGGTTCTGGTATAACCCTAACATTTATCTGACTAACCTGTCGGGTCAAGTTTCGAATTGTCTGCGTAAGCATTTCAAACCTATTTTGTAAATCTACTTCAATGTTGCATATACGCTTTTCGAGGATACTACCATGTCCTTGCACAGGGTTAACGGCGGTATCGTGCGACATCATCGGAAAAGATAAGTTAAGATTTGGGGAATTCGTATGTGGAACTAACTGAGGGAGTCCTAAATGGGGTTGATCTCTGCTGAGATTGCCTCTTCCTCGTCGGGAAGGAATAATTCTTGGGACAGTTCCCGTTGATGACTGTTGTGATGTGTGGGTCGGTAAGCTTTTCTCTGGCATATGCGTTATATCAAGTAAGCTGTTCTTTGTACATGCTTTTCTGCACTGAGGACACGTTTTAGAGTTAGATAACCATTGGACTAGACAATCCCTATGAAAATCGTGCTGGCATCGTGTTCGGACTATTGCTGATTGTCGATCCATCCCTTGAACACATACAGCGCAAGTTTCACCTGCCATACTAGCTGTATCTAACAAATTCTCATTGCTATGCACTACAGACATGGTACGACTTTTTTACCAAAAATGTTGAAAATAAGAAAACAATAATGAAATCTACTAAATAGATAGATATATGTATAAAGCGGGCTAATCTGAGTATCAATACCGAACCTAAAAACTCTAAATAAGAAAATCATAGCATCCGTAAGTTGTAAAAAGTGGGTTGGATAGATGCTAATATTTCAAATTTTGATACGAAAGGTGTATTGCCGGTGATTGAACTTTTCCCTGGTCGAAAATCAAAACAACTTCCAATCTTCGCAATTCCGAAAGATAAAACTCAATTCCACAACCTTCTGTTAGCAACCATCCAAGAGGACATTAAATAAAACCGGTAAGAAGTTGTAGGCCTTCAATTGCGAATTAAGCTAGCTATCGGTCTATGCAATATGGTTGACCAATTGCAATAGCAATTCCAATATAGTTCACCTAAAAGCAATAAAAGTTCTACGAATTTATCGAGGGCTTAAACAATTCGACTGTTTTTTTTTCTCACAGGCTGCTGAAGTAATGAGTACCTTCTTTACCTTTAACAGCTGCGGTAGTCACACGTTGTTTTGGGGCCCCACACTTGGACGCCATTTATTGTTGCAATTATAAAATGATGGTATGTTATCCACAGTGAGAGGAGACTGCAGCACGTACTGGTTCGGATCTAGCTCGTCGGAATGGGATGGAATCCTTGTCACATCACTTGGATTAATATCGCCAACAACAAAAATCTACGTGCTTTTGTAGACATTCTAACTAAAATTCAAAACCACTATTACATCCCTAATGTAGATATCGGACACTATGAATACTCGCGTACGTATGATTTTCCTCCGGACGAGATGGTAAACTCCGGGTATGCCCTCCCTACCTTGTGTTTCCGGCACCAAAAACTATGTATTGAAAACACCCTAATGCTAGGTTCGGTTACTCAAACCCTACTTTACTAGTTTAACACTTCATAATAATAACCCGTAATTAAGTTCACATTACCATCGAATATAAATTTATTTACTTCAAATTATATATGTATATATACCTAGAATTACAATTAATATTTACCCGAAGATTTGGTAACAATGTGTTTGCATAATGAACATAATGGTTGGTTGGGCTGCGCTTATATGTCGCTAGATTTTTTTTTTTCAATGAGAAGTTGTATGTAGTTGCTCTATTACTAAATGAGCACGGTATGCAAAACTACGGTAAACTCTTATGATACGTAAGTGTGAGGCGAGTTAAAATTTTTCGTGAGCACGGTACCGTATTTGCTTCTATACATGGGTACAGTGGGGCACTTATCTCACCATAGATATCAAAATTTATGTTCTAACTTCTTTTGGAATTTACGGCTTTGCAAGGATATAATCATGTGACATGAAAAGTATGTAATTATGAAAATGATATAATTAAGTATTAACGCTTAATATGTATATTTTCTGAATATTTATGCATTCTAATTGTAATTCAGTTTAAAATGAAAATTCTCAAAAATAATTTCTCCTCTTCTTACAGCTAATTCAAACTGATATCTTTATATATAGGTTAAGTTAAATTTGCAAATTCTATCTAGCATATACACACTATAGTACCTAGTTTGGTGTAGAAAACGAAAATATGAAATTTTGCACTTACATGATTTTGACGTGGTATCCCTCGGCTGGCCAGGCGATAAGATGCACGAAGTACGCTGCATGAATTTATGACACGCTATATATGTATGTATATGGCAACAGAACTTAAAAATTTATTACTTTTACAAAATATAATTATTTATGTAGGTATATACTTTTCTTCACCTATATATTTAAGTATTTAATAAACTCCTTTTTTGTTTTTTTTTTTTTTATTTTATGTTACTTTTTTTTTGTTTTATACATCTTTAATATTCGCCAAATTCTCAGTTTCGTTTAAGGAAATTCATAGTATTACGATTTCTTCGTTCAAAAGCAGCCTTTAAATTTAAATATTACGTTTAAATATTTAGCCACTTTCCTTTAAGGACTATATGTATGTATACCAGAGATATGGTTTTTTTTTCTCTAAATTTCAACAGATTTAAATATTAAGTCACTTCCTATTAATAACTAGGTATACAATGCCTATATACCATCGATATGGTTCCATTATAATTTAATTTCTTATAATTATTAACACGTTTCCAAAATGGTCACCGCTTAACACTTCTAGGAGGGATGGCTCAGATCGGGAACATTTCGGATGTTTCTGATTTCCTTCTGATAGCCGGAAAGAATTTTCGTTGGGAAGACCCAAAACTAGATCCTTTTGAAGGTTTATCCTAATGGTACATATGGACCTTATGTCTTCCACGTGTAACAATTATTTTTATGCACAATGATTTAACCTTTTTCTCATGACGAGAACAACTTTACACCAGTAGCATCCAAATCGGAAAGAAGGCAGAAAATTTTCTGATGCTTCACCTCAACCATCCAGCTCTCCGTTTTTGTTTTTGTTTTTTTTTTTTTTTTCTCTCTTATGAAAATGTAATTGTCATTGTACATTCATTACTAGTATTAGTATTGGATATCACAACCTTTCACGGTGTCTTGTACGGTGTCTAAGTGAGCAGGTATAAAAAATGGGTGACTCCAAGGACGCGGACTTTTAAAGCCAACTAAAATCATAACACCAAAACAAATGCGTTAAACAAATTCGTACACGTTATTTATCAATTTAACTCTAGAATTAAAGGATATACAACGAGAAACAACGTTTGACAACCTTTAAACAGTTTTAATAACTATCTCAAAAATTGTCGCTCTGATGCAAACAACTGATGAGTTATCTACTTAAACTTGTTGAACAAAATGACTTACGTATTTTAAACATGCTAACCTTTAGCCCGGTAAGCAAATTAAAAAAAAAACGCTATATGTAGGCTACACGAGAACGGAGACGTCGAGTAACCAAAACAAATGCGTTAAACAAATTCGTACACGTTATATATCAATTTAACTCTAGAATTAAAGGATATACAACGAGAAACAACGTTTGACAACCTTTAAACAGTTTTAATAACTATCTCAAAAATTGTCGCTCTGATGCAAACAACTGCTGAGTTATCTACTCAAATTTGTTGAACAAAACGACTTACGTATTTTAAACATGCTAACCTTTAGCCCGGTAAGCAAATTAAAAAAAAAACGCAATATGTAGGCTACACGAGAACGGAGACGTCGAGTAACCAAAACAAATGCGTTAAACAAATTCGTACACGTTATATATCAATTTAACTCTAGAATTAAAGGATATACAACGAGAAACAACGTTTGACAACCTTTAAATAGTTTTAATAACTATCTCAAAAATTATCGCTCTGATGCAAACAACTGACGAGTTATCTACTTAAATTTGATGAACAAAACGACTTACGTATTTTAAACATGCTAACCTTTAGCCCGGTAAGCAAATTAAAAAAAAAAACGCAATATGTAGGCTACACGAGAACGGAGACATCGAGTATCCAAAACAAATGCGTTAAACAAATTCGTACACGTTATTTATCAATTTAACTCTAGAATTAAAGGATATACAACGAGAAACAACGTTTGACAACCTTTAAACAGTTTTAATAACTATCTCAAAAATTGTCGCTCTGATGCAAACAACTGATGAGTTATCTACTTAAATTTGTTGAACAAAACGACTTACGTATTTTAAACATGCTAACCTTTAGCCCGGTAAGCAAATTAAAAAAAAAACGCAATATGTAGGCTACACGAGAACGGAGACGTCGAGTAATCAAAACAAATGCGTTAAACAAATTCGTACACGTTATTTATCAATTTAACTCTAGAATTAAAGGATATACAACGAGAAACAACGTTTGACAACCTTTAAACAGTTTTAATAACTATCTCAAAAATTGTCGCTCTGATGAGTTATCTACTTAAATTTGATGAACAAAACGACTTACGTATTTTAAACATGCTAACCTTTAGCCCGGTAAGCAAATTAAAAAAAAACGCAATATTTAGGCCACACGAGAACGGAGACGTCGGGTAACCAAAACAAATGCGTTAAACAAATTCGTACACGTTATTTATCAATCTAACTCTAGAATTAAAGGATATACAACGAGAAACAACGTTTGACAACCTTTAAACAGTTTTAATAACTATCTCAAAAATTGTCGCTCTGATGCAAACAACTGATGGGTTATCTACTTAAATTTGATGAACAAAACGACTTACGTATTTTAAACATGCTAACCTTTAGCCCGGTAAGCAAATTAAAAAAAAAACGCAATATGTAGGCTACACGAGAACGGAGACGTCGAGTAACCAAAACAAATGCGTTAAACAAATTCGTACACGTTATTTATCAATTTAACTCTAGAATTAAAGGATATACAACGAGAAACAACGTTTGACAACCTTTAAACAGTTTTAATAACTATCTCAAAAATTGTCGCTCTGATGCAAACAACTGATGAGTTATCTACTTAAATTTGTTGAACAAAACGACTTACGTATTTTAAACATGCTAACCTTTAGCCCGGTAAGCAAATTAAAAAAAAAACGCAATATGTAGGCTACACGAGAACGGAGACGTCGAGTAACCAAAAACAAATGCTTTAAACAAATTCGTACACGTTATTTATCAATTTAACTCTAGAATTAAAGGATATACAACGAGAAACAACGTTTGACAACCTTTAAACAGTTTTAATAACTATCTCAAAAATTGTCGCTCTGATGCAAACAACTGCTGAGTTATCTACTCAAATTTGTTGAACAAAACGACTTACGTATTTTAAACATGCTAACCTTTAGCCCGGTAAGCAAATTAAAAAAAAACGCAATATGTAGGCTACACGAGAACGGAGACGTCGAGTAACCAAAACAAATGCGTTAAACAAATTCGTACACGTTATTTATCAATTTAACTCTAGAATTAAAGGATATACAACGAGAAACAACGTTTGACAACCTTTAAACAGTTTTAATAACTATCTCAAAAATTGTCGCTCTGATGCAAACAACTGATGAGTTATCTACTTAAATTTGTTGAACAAAACGACTTACGTATTTCAAACATGCTAACCTTTTGCCCGGTAAGCAAATTAAAAAAAAAACGCAATATGTAGGCTACACGAGAACGGAGACGTCGAGTAACCAAAACAAATGCGTTAAACAAATTCGTACACGTTATTTATCAATTTAACTCTAGAATTAAAGGATATACAACGAGAAACAACGTTTGACAACCTTTAAACAGTTTTAATAACTATCTCAAAAATTGTCGCTCTGATGCAAACAACTGATGAATTATCTACTTAAATTTGATGAACAAAACGACTTACGTATTATAAACATGCTAACCTTTAGCCCGGTAAGCAAATTAAAAAAAAAACGCAATATGTAGGCTACACGAGAACGGAGACGTCGAGTAACCAAAACAAATGCGTTAAACAAATTCGTACACGTTATTTATCAATTTAACTCTAGAATTAAAGGATATACAACGAGAAACAACGTTTTACAACCTTTAAACAGTTTTAATAACTTTCTCAAAAATTGTCGCTCTGATGCAAACAACTGATGAGTTATCTACTTAAATTTGTTGAACAAATCGACTTACGTATTTTAAACATGCTAACCTTTAGCCCGGTAAGCAAATTAAAAAAAAAACGCAATATGTAGGCTACACGAGAACGGAGACGTCGAGTAACCAAAACAAATGCGTTAAACAAATTCGTACACGTTATTTATCAATTTAACTCTAGAATTAAAGGATATACAACGAGAAACAACGTTTGACAACCTTTAAACAGTTTTAAAACTATCTCAAAAATTGTCGCTCTGATGCAAACAACTGCTGAGTTATCTACTCAAATTTGTTGAACAAAACGACTTACGTATTTTAAACATGCTAACCTTTAGCCCGGTAAGCAAATTAAAAAAAAAACGCAATATGTAGGCTACACGAGAACGGAGACGTCGAGTAACCAAAACAAATGCGTTAAACAAATTCGTACACGTTATTTATCAATTTAACTCTAGAATTAAAGGATATACAACGAGAAACAACGTTTGACAACCTTTAAACAGTTTTAATAACTATCTCAAAAATTGTCGCTCTGATGCAAACAACTGATGAGTTATCTACTTAAATTTGTTGAACAAAACGACTTACGTATTTTAAACATGCTAATCTTTAGCCCGGTAAGCAAATTAAAAAAAAAACGCAATATGTAGGCTACACGAGAACGGAGACGTCGAGTAACCAAAACAAATGCGTTAAACAAATTCGTACACGTTATTTATCAATCTAACTCTAGAATTAAAGGATATACAACGAGAAACAACGTTTGACAACCTTTAAACAGTTTTAATAACTATCTCAAAAATTGTCGCTCTGATGCAAACAACTGATGAGTTATCTACTTAAATTTGATGAACAAAACGACTTACGTATTTTAAACATGCTAACCTTTAGCCCGGTAAGCAAATTAAAAAAAAACGCAATATGTAGGCTACACGAGAACGGAGACGTCGAGTAACCAAAACAAATGCGTTAAACAAATTCGTACATGTTATTTATCAATTTAACTCTAGATTTAAAGGATATACAACGAGAAACAACGTTTGACAACCTTTAAACAGTTTTAATAACTATCTCAAAAATTGTCGCTCTGATGCAAACAACTGATGAGTTATCTACTTAAATTTGTTGAACAAAACGACTTACGTATTTTAAACATGCTAACCTTTAGCCCGGTAAGCAAATTAAAAAAAAACGCAATATGTAGGCTACACGAGAACGGAGACGTCGAGTAACCAAAACAAATGCGTTAAACAAATTCGTACATGTTATTTATCAATTTAACTCTAGAATTAAAGGATATACAACGAGAAACAACGTTTGACAACCTTTAAACAGTTTTAATAACTATCTCAAAAATTGTCGCTCTGATGCAAACAACTGATGAGTTATCTACTTAAATTTGTTGAACAAAACGACTTACGTATTTTAAACATGCTAACCTTTAGCCCGGTAAGCAAATTAAAAAAAAACGCAATATGTAGGCTACACGAGAACGGAGACGTCGAGTAACCAAAACAAATGCGTTAAACAAATTCGTACACGTTATTTATCCATTTCACTCTAGAATTAAAGGATATACAACGAGAAACAACGTTTGACAACCTTTAAACAGTTTTAATAACTATCTCAAAAATTGTCGCTCTGATGCAAACAACTGATGAGTTATCTACTTAAATTTGTCGAACAAAACGACTTACGTATTTTAAGCATGCTAACCTTTAGCCCGGTAAGCAAATTAAAAAAAAAAACGCAATATGTTGGCTACACGAGAACGGAGACGTCGAGTAACCAAAACAAATGCGTTAAACAAATTCGTACACGTTATTTATCAATTTAACTCTAGAATTAAAGGATATACAACGAGAAACAACGTTTGACAACCTTTAAACAGTTTTAATAACTATCTCAAAAATTGTCGCTCTGATGCAAACAACTGATGAGTTATCTACTCAAATTTGTTGAACAAAACGACTTACGTATTTTAAACATGCTAACCTTTAGCCCGGTAAGCAAATTAAAAAAAAAACGCAATATGTAGGCTACACGAGAACGGAGACGTCGAGTAACCAAAACAAATGCGTTAAACAAATTCGTACACGTTATTTATCAATTTAACTCTAGAATTAAAGGATATACAACGAGAAACAAATTTTGACAACCTTTAAACAGTTTTAATAACTATCTCAAAAATTGTCGCTCTGATGCAAACAACTGCTGAGTTATCTACTCAAATTTGTTGAACAAAACGACTTACGTATTTTAAACATGCTAACCTTTAGCCCGGTAAGCAAATTAAAAAAAAAAAGCAATATGTAGGCTACACGAGAACGGAGACGTCGAGTAACCAAAACAAATGCGTTAAACAAATTCGTACTCGTTATTTATCAATTTAACTCTAGAATTAAAGGATATACAACGAGAAACAACGTTTGACAACCTTTAAATAGTTTTAATAACTATCTCAAAAATTATCGCTCTGATGCAAACAACTGATGAGTTATCTACTTAAATTTGATGAACAAAACGACTTACGTATTTTAAACATGCTAACCTTTAGCCCGGTAAGCAAATTAAAAAAAAAAACGCAATATGTAGCCTACACGAGAACGGAGACGTCGAGTAACCAAAACAAATGCGTTAAACAAATTCGTACACGTTATTTATCAATTTAACTCTAGAATTAAAGGATATACAACGAGAAACAACGTTTGACAACCTTTAAACAGTTTTAATATCTATCCCAAAAATTGTCGCTCTGATACAAACAACTGATGAGTTATCTACTCAAATTTGTTGAACAAAACGACTTACGTATTTTAAACATGCTAACCTTTAGCCCGGTAAGCAAATTAAAAAAAAAACGCAATATGTTGGCTACACGAGAACGGAGACGTCGAGTAACCAAAACAAATGCGTTGAACAAATTCGTACACGTTATTTATCAATTTAACTCTAGAATTAAAGGATATACAACGAGAAACAACGTTTGACAACATTTAAACAGTTTTAATAACTATCTCAAAAATTGTCGCTCTGATGCAAACAACTGCTGAGTTATCTACTCAAATTTGTTGAACAAAACGACTTACGTATTTTAAACATGCTAACCTTTAGCCCGGTAAGCAAATTAAAAAAAAAAACGCAATATGTAGGCTACACGAGAACGGAGACGTCGAGTAACCAAAACAAATGCGTTAAACAAATTCGTACACGTTATTTATCAATTTCACTCTAGAATTAAAGGATATACAACGAGAAACAACGTTTGACAACCTTTAAACAGTTTTAATAACTATCTCAAAAATTGTCGCTCTGATGCAAACAACTGATGAGTTATCTACTTAAATTTGTTGAACAAAACGACTTACGTATTTTAAGCATGCTAACCTTTAGCCCGGTAAGCAAATTAAAAAAAAAACGCAATATGTAGGCTACACGAGAACGGAGACGTCGAGTAACCAAAACAAATGCGTTAAACAAATTCGTACACGTTATTTATCAATTTAACTCTAGAATTAAAGGATATACAACGAGAAACAACGTTTGACAACCTTTAAACAGTTTTAATAACTATCCCAAAAATTGTCGCTCTGATACAAACAACTGATGAGTTATCTACTCAAATTTGTTGAACAAAACGACTTACGTATTTTAAACATGCTAACCTTTAGCCCGGTAAGCAAATTAAAAAAAAAACGCAATATGTTGGCTACACGAGAACGGAGACGTCGAGTAACCAAAACAAATGCGTTAAACAAATTCGTACACGTTATTTATCAATTTAACTCTAGAATTAAAGGATATACAACGAGAAACAACGTTTGACAACCTTTAAACAGTTTTAATAACTATCTCAAAAATTGTCGCTCTGATGCAAACAACTGATGAGTTATCTACTCAAATTTGTTGAACAAAACGACTTACGTATTTTAAACATGCTAACCTTTAGCCCGGTAAGCAAATTAAAAAAAAAAACGCAATATGTAGGCTACACGAGAACGGAGACGTCGAGTAACCAAAACAAATGCGTTAAACAAATTCGTACACGTTATTTATCAATTTAACTCTAGAATTAAAGGATATACAACGAGAAACAACGTTTGACAACCTTTAAACAGTTTTAATAACTATCTCAAAAATTGTCGCTCTGATGCAGACAACTGATGAGTTATCTACTCAAATTTGTTGAACAAAACGACTTACGTATTTTAAACATGCTAACCTTTAGCCCGGTAAGCAAATTAAAAAAAAACGCAATATGTAGGGTACGCGAGAACGGAGACGTCGAGTAACCAAAACAAATGCGTTAAACAAATTCGTACACGTTATTTATCAATTTAACTCTAGAATTAAAGGATATACAACGAGAAACAACGTTTGACAACCTTTAAACAGTTTTAATAACTATCTCAAAAATTGTCGCTCTGATGCAAACAACTGATGAGTTATCTACTCAAATTTGTTGAACAAAACGACTTACGTATTTTAAACATGCTAACCTTTAGCCCGGTAAGCAAATTAAAAAAAAAACGCAATATGTAGGCTACACGAGAACGGAGACGTCGAGTAACCAAAACAAATGCGTTAAACAAATTCGTACACGTTATTTATCAATTTAACTCTAGAATTAAAGGATATACAACGAGAAACAACGTTTGACAACCTTTAAACAGTTTTAAAAACTATCTCAAAAATTATCGCTCTGATGCAAACAACTGATGAGTTATCTACTTAAATTTGATGAACAAAACGACTTACGTATTTTAAACATGCTAACCTTTAGCCCGGTAAGCAAATTAAAAAAAAAAACGCAATATGTAGGCTACACGAGAACGGAGACGTCGAGTAACCAAAACAAATGCGTTAAACAAATTCGTACACGTTATTTATCAATTTAACTCTAGAATTAAAGGATATACAACGAGAAACAACGTTTGACAACCTTTAAACAGTTTTAATAACTATCTCAAAAATTGTCGCTCTGATGCAAACAACTGATGAGTTATCTACTTAAATTTGATGAACAAAACGACTTTCGTATTTTAAACATGCTAACCTTTAGCCCGGTAAGCAAATTAAAAAAAAACGCAATATGTAGGCTACACGAGAACGGAGACGTCGAGTAACCAAAACAAATGCGTTAAACAAATTCGTACACGTTATTTATCAATTTAACTCTAGAATTAAAGGATATACAACGAGAAACAACGTTTGACAACCTTTAAACAGTTTTAATAACTATCTCAAAAATTGTCGCTCTGATGCAAACAACTGATGAGTTATCTACTTAAATTTGATGAACAAAACGACTTACGTATTTTAAACATGCTAACCTTTAGCCCGGTAAGCAAATTAAAAAAAAAAACGCAACATGTAGGCTACACGAGAACAGAGACGTCGAGTAACCAAAACAAATGCGTTAAACAAATTCGTACACGTTATTTATCAATTTAACTCTAGAATTAAAGGATATACAACGTGAAACAACGTTTGACAACCTTTAAACAGTTTTAATAACTATCTCAAAAATTGTCGCTCTGATGCAAACAACTGATGAGTTATCTACTCAAATTTGTTGAACAAAACGACTTACGTATTTTAAACATGCTAACCTTTAGCCCGGTAAGCAAATTAAAAAAAAAACGCAATATGTAGGCTACACGAGAACGGAGACGTCGAGTAACCAAAACAAATGCGTTAAACAAATTCGTACACGTTATTTATCAATTTAACTCTAGAATTAAAGGATATACAACGAGAAACAACGTTTGACAACCTTTAAACAGTTTTAATAACTATCTCAAAAATTGTCGCTCTGATGGAAACAACTGCTGAGTTATCTACTCAAATTTGTTGAACAAAACGACTTGCGTATTTTAAACATGCTAACCTTTAGCCCGGTAAGCAAATTAAAAAAAAAAACGCAATATGTAGGCTACACGAGCAAGGAGACGTCGAGTAACCAAAACAAATGCGTTAAACAAATTCGTACACGTTATTTATCAATTTAACTCTAGAATTAAAGGATATACAACGAGAAACAACGTTTGACAACCTTTAAACAGTTTTAATAAATATCTCAAAAATTGTCGCTCTGATGGAAACAACTGCTGAGTTATCTACTCAAATTTGTTGAACAAAACGACTTACGTATTTTAAACATGCTAACCTTTAGCCCGGTAAGCAAATTAAAAAAAAACGCAATATGTAGGCTACACGAGAACGGAGACGTCGAGTAACCAAAACAAATGCGTTAAACAAATTCGTACACGTTATTTATCAATTTAACTCTAGAATTAAAGGATATACAACGAGAAACAACGTTTGACAACCCTTAAACAGTTTTAATAACTATCTCAAAAATTGTCGCTCTGATGCAAACAACTGATGAGTTATCTACTTAAATTTGTTGAACAAAACGACTTACGTATTTTAAACATGCTAACCTTTAGCCCGGTAAGCAAATTAAAAAAAAACGCAATATGTAGGCTACACGAGAACGGAGACGTCGAGTAACCAAAACAAATGCGTTAAACAAATTCGTACACGTTACTTATCAATTTAACTCTAGAATTAAAGGATATACAACGAGAAACAACGTTTGACAACCTTTAAACAGTTTTAATAACTATCTCAAAAATTGTCGCTCTGATGCAAACAACTGATGAGTTATCTACTCAAATTTGTTGAACAAAACGACTTACGTATTTTAAACATGCTAACCTTTAGCCCGGTAAGCAAATTAAAAAAAAACGCAATATGTAGGCTACACGAGAACGGAGACGTCGAGTAACCAAAACAAATGCGTTAAACAAATTCGTACACGTTATTTATCAATTTAACTCTAGAATTAAAGGATATACAACGAGAAACAACGTTTGACAACCTTTAAACAGTTTTAATAACTATCTCAAAAATTGTCGCTCTGATGCAAACAACTGATGAGTTATCTACTTAAATTTGATGAACAAAACGACTTACGTATTTTAAACATGCTAACCTTTAGCCCGGTAAGCAAATTAAAAAAAAACGCAATATGTAGGCTACACGAGAACGGAGACGTCGAGTAACCAAAACAAATGCGTTAAACAAATTCGTACACGTTATTTATCAATTTAACTCTAGAATTAAAGGATATACAACGAGAAACAACGTTTGACAACCTTTAAACAGTTTTAATAACTATCTCAAAAATTTTCGCTCTGATGCAAACAACTGATGAGTTATCTACTCAAATTTGTTGAACAAAACGACTTACGTATTTTAAACATGCTAACCTTTAGCCCGGTAAGCAAATTAAAAAAAAACGCAATATGTAGGCTACACGAGAACGGAGACGTCGAGTAACCAAAACAAATGCGTTAAACAAATTCGTACACGTTATTTATCAATTTAACTCTAGAATTAAAGGATATACAACGAGAAACAACGTTTGACAACCTTTAAACAGTTTTAATAACTATCTCAAAAATTATCGCTCTGATGCAAACAACTGATGAGTTATCTACTTAAATTTGATGAACAAAACGACTTACGTATTTTAAACATGCTAACCTTTAGCCCGGTAAGCAAATTAAAAAAAAAAAAACGCAATATGTAGGCTACACGAGAAAGGAGACGTCGAGTAACCAAAACAAATGCGTTAAACAAATTCGTACACGTTATTTATCAATTTAACTCTAGAATTAAAGGATATACAACGAGAAACAACGCTTGACAACCTTTAAATAGTTTTAATAACTATCTCAAAAATTGTCGCTCTGATGCAAACAACTGATGAGTTATCTACTTAAATTTGATGAACAAAACGACTTACGTATTTTAAACATGCTAACCTTTAGCCCGGTAAGCAAATTAAAAAAAAACGCAATATGTAGGCTACACGAGAACGGAGACGTCGAGTAACCAAAACAAATGCGTTAAACAAATTCGTACACGTTATTTATAAATTTAACTCTAGAATTAAAGGATATACAACGAGAAACAACGTTTGACAACCTTTAAACAGTTTTAATAACTATCTCAAAAATTGTCGCCCTGATGCAAACAACTGATGAGTTATCTACTTAAATTTGATGAACAAAACGACTTACGTATTTTAAACATGCTAACCTTTAGTCCGGTAAGCAAATTTAAAAAAAAAACGCAATATGTAGGCTACACGAGAACAGAGACGTCGAGTAACCAAAACAAATGCGTTAAACAAATTCGTACACGTTATTTATCAATTTAACTCTAGAATTAAAGGATATACAACGAGAAACAACGTTTGACAACCTTTAAACAGTTTTAATAACTATCTCAAAAATTGTCGCTCTGATGCAAACAACTGATGAGTTATCTACTCAGATTTGTTGAACAAAACGACTTACGTATTTTAAACATGCTAACCTTTAGCCCGGTAAGCAAATTAAAAAAAAAACGCAATATGTAGGCTACACGAGAACGGAGACGTCGAGTAACCAAAACAAATGCGTTAAACAAATTCGTACACGTTATTTATCAATTTAACTCTAGAATTAAAGGATATACAACGAGAAACAACGTTTGACAACCTTTAAACAGTTTTAATAACTATCTCAAAAATTGTCGCTCTGATGCAAACAACTGATGAGTTATCTACTCAGATTTGTTGAACAAAACGACTTACGTATTTTAAACATGCTAACCTTTAGCCCGGTAAGCAAATTAAAAAAAAACGCAATATGTAGGCTACGCGAGAACGGAGACGTCGAGTAACCAAAACAAATGCGTTAAACAAATTCGTACACGTTATTTATCAATTTAACTCTAGAATTAAAGGATATACAACGAGAAACAACGTTTGACAACCTTTAAACAGTTTTAATAACTATCTCAAAAATTGTCGCTCTGATGCAAACAACTGATGAGTTATCTACTCAGATTTGTTGAACAAAACGACTTACGTATTTTAAACATGCTAACCTTTAGCCCGGTAAGCAAATTAAAAAAAAACGCAATATGTAGGCTACGCGAGAACGGAGACGTCGAGTAACCAAAACAAATGCGTTAAACAAATTCGTACACGTTATTTATCAATTTAACTCTAGAATTAAAGGATATACAACGAGAAACAACGTTTGACAACCTTTAAACAGTTTTAATAACTATCTCAAAAATTGTCGCTCTGATGCAAACAACTGATGAGTTATCTACTCAGATTTGTTGAACAAAACGACTTACGTATTTTAAACATGCTAACCTTTAGCCCGGTAAGCAAATTAAAAAAAAACGCAATATGTAGGCTACGCGAGAACGGAGACGTCGAGTAACCAAAACAAATGCGTTAAACAAATTCGTACACGTTATTTATAAATTTAACTCTAGAATTAAAGGATATACAACGAGAAACAACGTTTGACAACCTTTAAACAGTTTTAATAACTATCTCAAAAATTGTCGCCCTGATGCAAACAACTGATGAGTTATCTACTTAAATTTGATGAACAAAACGACTTACGTATTTTAAACATGCTAACCTTTAGCCCGGTGAGCAAATTAAAAAAAAAACGCAATATGTAGGCTACACGAGAACGGAGACGTCGAGTAACCAAAACAAATGCGTTAAACAAATTCGTACACGTTATTTATCAATTTAACTCTAGAATTAAAGGATATACAACGAGAAACAACGTTTGACAACCTTTAAACAGTTTTAATAATTATCTCAAAAATTGTCGCTCTGATGGAAACAACTGCTGAGTTATCTACTCAAATTTGTTGAACAAAACGACTTACGTATTTTAAACATGCTAACCTTTAGCCCGGTAAGCAAATTAAAAAAAAACGCAATATGTAGGCTACACGAGAACGGAGACGTCGAGTAACCAAAACAAATGCGTTAAACAAATTCGTACACGTTATTTATCAATTTAACTCTAGAATTAAAGGATATACAACGAGAAACAACGTTTGACAACCTTTAAACAGTTTTAATAACTATCTCAAAAATTGTCGCTCTGATGGAAACAACTGCTGAGTTATCTACTCAAATTTGTTGAACAAAACGACTTACGTATTTTAAACATGCTAACCTTTAGCCCGGTAAGCAAATTAAAAAAAAACGCAATATGTAGGCTACGCGAGAACGGAGACGTCGAGTAACCAAAACAAATGCGTTAAACAAATTCGTACACGTTATTTATCAATTTAACTCTAGAATTAAAGGATATACAACGAGAAACAACGTTTGACAACCTTTAAACAGTTTTAATAACTATCTCAAAAATTGTCGCTCTGATGGAAACAACTGCTGAGTTATCTACTCAAATTTGTTGAACAAAACGACTTACGTATTTTAAACATGCTAACCTTTAGCCCGGTAAGCAAATTAAAAAAAACGCAATATGTAGGCTACACGAGAACGGAGACGTCGAGTAACCAAAACAAATGCGTTAAACAAATTCGTACACGTTATTTATCAATTTAACTCTAGAATTAAAGGATATACAACGAGAAACAACGTTTGACAACCTTTAAACAGTTTTAATAACTATCTCAAAAATTGTCGCTCTGATTGAAACAACTGCTGAGTTATCTACTCAAATTTGTTGAACAAAACGACTTACGTATTTGAAACATGCTAACCTTTAGCCCGGTAAGCAAATTAAAAAAAAAACGCAATATGTAGGCTACACGAGAACGGAGACGTCGAGTAACCAAAACAAATGCGTTAAACAAATTCGTACACGTTATTTATCAATTTAACTCTAGAATTAAAGGATATACAACGAGAAACATCGTTTGACAACCTTTAAACAGTTTTAATAACTATCTCAAAAATTGTCGCTCTGATGCAAACAACTGATGAGTTATCTACTCAGATTTGTTGAACAAAACGACTTACGTATTTGAAACATGCTAACCTTTAGCCCGGTAAGCAAATTAAAAAAAAAAACGCAATATGTAGGCTACACGAGAACGGAGACGTCGAGTAACCAAAACAAATGCGTTAAACAAATTCGTACACGTTATTTATCAATTTAACTCTAGAATTAACGGATATACAACGAGAAACAACGTTTGACAACCTTTAAACAGTTTTAATAACTATCTCAAAAATTGTCGCTCTGATGGAAACAACTGCTGAGTTATCTACTCAAATTTGTTGAACAAAACGACTTACGTATTTTAAACATGCTAACCTTTAGCCCGGTAAGCAAATTAAAAAAAACGCAATATGTAGGCTACACGAGAACGGAGACGTCGAGTAACCAAAACAAATGCGTTAAACAAATTCGTACACGTTATTTATCAATTTAACTCTAGAATTAAAGGATATACAACGAGAAACAACGTTTGACAACCTTTAAACAGTTTTAATAACTATCTCAAAAATTGTCGCTCTGATGGAAACAACTGCTGAGTTATCTACTCAAATTTGTTGAACAAAACGACTTACGTATTTTAAACATGCTAACCTTTAGCCCGGTAAGCAAATTAAAAAAAAACGCAATATGTAGGCTACGCGAGAACGGAGACGTCGAGTAACCAAAACAAATGCGTTAAACAAATTCGTACACGTTATTTATCAATTTAACTCTAGAATTAAAGGATATACAACGAGAAACAACGTTTGACAACCTTTAAACAGTTTTAATAACTATCTCAAAAATTGTCGCTCTGATGGAAACAACTGCTGAGTTATCTACTCAAATTTGTTGAACAAAACGACTTACGTATTTTAAACATGCTAACCTTTAGCCCGGTAAGCAAATTAAAAAAAAACGCAATATGTAGGCTACACGAGAACGGAGACGTCGAGTAACCAAAACAAATGCGTTAAACAAATTCGTACACGTTATTTATCAATTTAACTCTAGAATTAAAGGATATACAACGAGAAACAACGTTTGACAACCTTTAAACAGTTTTAATAACTATCTCAAAAATTGTCGCTCTGATTGAAACAACTGCTGAGTTATCTACTCAAATTTGTTGAACAAAACGACTTACGTATTTGAAACATGCTAACCTTTAGCCCGGTAAGCAAATTAAAAAAAAAAGGCAATATGTAGGCTACACGAGAACGGAGACGTCGAGTAACCAAAACAAATGCGTTAAACAAATTCGTACACGTTATTTATCAATTTAACTCTAGAATTAAAGGATATACAACGAGAAACAACGTTTGACAACCTTTAAACAGTTTTAATAACTATCTCAAAAATTGTCGCTCTGATGCAAACAACTGATGAGTTATCTACTCAGATTTGTTGAACAAAACGACTTACGTATTTGAAACATGCTAACCTTTAGCCCGGTAAGCAAATTAAAAAAAAAACGCAATATGTAGGCTACACGAGAACGGAGACGTCGAGTAACCAAAACAAATGCGTTAAACAAATTCGTACACGTTATTTATCATTTTAACTCTAGAATTAACGGATATACAACGAGAAACAACGTTTGACAACCTTTAAACAGTTTTAATAACTATCTCAAAAATTGTCGCTCTGATGGAAACAACTGCTTAGTTATCTACTCAAATTTGTTGAACAAAACGACTTACGTATTTTAAACATGCTAACCTTTAGCCCGGTAAGCAAATTTAAAAAAAACGCAATATGTAGGCTACACGAGAACGGAGACGTCGAGTAACCAAAACAAATGCGTTAAACAAATTCGTACACGTTATTTATCAATTTAACTCTAGAATTAAAGGATATACAACGAGAAACAACGTTTGACAACCTTTAAACAGTTTTAATAACTATCTCAAAAATTGTCGCTCTGATGGAAACAACTGCTGAGTTATCTACTCAAATTTGTTGAACAAAACGACTTACGTATTTTAAACATGCTAACCTTTAGCCCGGTAAGCAAATTTAAAAAAAACGCAATATGTAGGCTACGCGAGAACGGAGACGTCGAGTAACCAAAACAAATGCGTTAAACAAATTCGTACACGTTATTTATCAATTTAACTCTAGAATTAAAGGATATACAACGAGAAACAACGTTTGACAACCTTTAAACAGTTTTAATAACTATCTCAAAAATTGTCGCTCTGATGGAAACAACTGCTGAGTTATCTACTCAAATTTGTTGAACAAAACGACTTACGTATTTTAAACATGCTAACCTTTAGCCCGGTAAGCAAATTAAAAAAAACGCAATATGTAGGCTACACGAGAACGGAGACGTCGAGTAACCAAAACAAATGCGTTAAACAAATTCGTACACGTTATTTATCAATTTAACTCTAGAATTAAAGGATATACAACGAGAAACAACGTTTGACAACCTTTAAACAGTTTTAATAACTATCTCAAAAATTGTCGCTCTGATTGAAACAACTGCTGAGTTATATACTCAAATTTGTTGAACAAAACGACTTACGTATTTAAACATGCTAACCTTTAGCCCGGTAAGCAAATTAAAAAAAAACGCAATATGTAGGCTACGCGAGAACGGAGACGTCGAGTAACCAAAACAAATGCGTTAAACAAATTCGTACACGTTATTTATCAATTTAACTCTAGAATTAAAGGATATACAACGAGAAACAACGTTTGATAACCTTTAAACAGTTTTAATAACTATCTCAAAAATTGTCGCTCTGATGGAAACAACTGCTGAGTTATCTACTCAAATTTGTTGAACAACACGACTTACGTATTTTAAACATGCTAACCTTTAGCCCGGTAAGCAAATTAAAAAAAAAAACGCAATATGTAGGCTACACGAGAAAGGAGACGTCGAGTAACCAAAACAAATGCGTTAAACAAACTCGTACACGTTATTTATCAATTTAACTCTAGAATTAAAGGATATACAACGAGAAACAACGTTTGACAACCTTTAAACAGTTTTAATAACTATCTCAAAAATTGTCGCTCTGATGGAAACAACTGCTGAGTTATCTACTCAAATTTGTTGAACAAAACGACTTACGTATTTTAAACATGCTAACCTTTAGCCCGGTAAGCAAATTAAAAAAAAACGCAATATGTAGGCTACACGAGAACGGAGACGTCGAGTAACCAAAACAAATGCGTTAAACAAATTCGTACACGTTATTTATCAATTTAACTCTAGAATTAAAGGATATACAACGAGAAACAACGTTTGACAACCTTTAAACAGTTTTAATAACTATCTCAAAAATTGTCGCTCTGATACAAACAACTAATGAGTTATCTACTCAAATTTGTTGAACAAAACGACTTACGTATTTTAAACAAGCTAACCTTTAGCCCGGTAAGCAAATTAAAAAAAAAACGCAATATGTAGGCTACACGAGAACGGAGACGTCGAGTAACCAAAACAAATGCGTTAAACAAATTCGTACACGTTATTTATCAACTTAACTCTAGAATTAAAGGATATACAACGAGAAACAACGTTTGACAACCTTTAAATAGTTTTAAAAACTATCTCAAAAATTATCGCTCTGATGCAAACAACTGACTTAATTTGATGAACAAAACGACTTACGTATTTTAAACATGCTAACCTTTAGCCCGGTAAGCAAATTAAAAAAAAAAAACGCAATATGTAGGCTACACGAGAACGGAGACGTCGAGTAACCAAAACAAATGCGTTAAACAAATTCGTACACGTTATTTATCAATTTAACTCTAGAATTAAAGGATATACAACGAGAAACAACGTTTGACAACCTTTAAACAGTTTTAATAACTATCTCAAAAATTGTCGCTCTGATGCAAACAACTGATGAGTTATCTACTTAAATTTGATGAACAAAACGACTTACGTATTTTAAACATGCTAACCTTTAGCCCGGTAAGCAAATTAAAAAAAAACGCAATATGTAGGCTACACGAGAACGGAGACGTCGAGTAACCAAAACAAATGCGTTAAACAAATTCGTACACGTTATTTATCAATTTAACTCTAGAATTAAAGGATATACAACGAGAAACTACGTTTGACAACCTTTAAACAGTTTTAATAACTATCTCAAAAATTGTCGCTCTGATGCAAACAACTGATGAGTTATCTACTTAAATTTGATGAACAAAACGACTTACGTATTTTAAACATGCTAACCTTTAGCCCGGTAAGCAAATTAAAAAAAAAACGCAACATGTAGGCTACACGAGAACGGAGACGTCGAGTAACCAAAACAAATGCGTTAAACAAATTCGTACACGTTATTTATCAATTTAACTCTAGAATTAAAGGATATACAACGAGAAACAACGTTTGACTACCTTTAAACAGTTTTAATAACTATCTCAAAAATTGTCGTTCTGATGCAAACAACTGATGAGTTATCTACTCAAATTTGTTGAACAAAACGACTTACGTATTTTAAACATGCTAACCTTTAGCCCGGTAAGCAAATTAAAAAAAAAACGCAATATGTAGGCTACACGAGAACGGAGACGTCGAGTAACCAAAACAAATGCGTTAAACAAATTCGTACACGTTATTTATCAATTTAACTCTAGAATTAAAGGATATACAACGAGAAACAACGTTTGACAACCTTTAAACAGTTTTAATAACTATCTCAAAAATTGTCGCTCTGATGCAAACAACTGATGAGTTATCTACTTAAATTTGATGAACAAAACGACTTACGTATTTTAAACATGCTAACCTTTAGCCCGGTAAGCAAATTAAAAAAAAAACGCAACATGTAGGCTACACGAGAACGGAGACGTCGAGTAACCAAAACAAATGCGTTAAACAAATTCGTACACGTTATTTATCAATTTAACTCTAGAATTAAAGGATATACAACGAGAAACAACGTTTGACAACCTTTAAACAGTTTTAATAACTATCTCAAAAATTGTCGCTCTGATGGAAACAACTGCTGAGTTATCTACTCAAATTTGTTGAACAAAACGACTTACGTATTTTAAACATGCTAACCTTTAGCCCGGTAAGCAAATTAAAAAAAAAACGCAATATGTAGGCTACACGAGAAAGGAGACGTAGAGTAACCAAAACAAATGCGTTAAACAAATTCGTACACGTTATTTATCAATTTAACTCTAGAATTAAAGGATATACAACGAGAAACAACGTTTGACAACCTTTAAACAGTTTTAATAACTATCTCAAAAATTGTCGCTCTGATGGAAACAACTGCTGAGTTATCTACTCAAATTTGTTGAACAAAACGACTTACTTATTTTAAACATGCTAACCTTTAGCCCGGTAAGCAAATTAAAAAAAAAAACGCAATATGTAGGCTACACGAGAACGGAGACGTCGAGTAACCAAAACAAATGCGTTAAACAAATTCGTACACGTTATTTATCAATTTAACTCTAGAATTAAAGGATATACAACGAGAAACAACGTTTGACAACCTTTAAACAGTTTTAATAACTATCTCAAAAATTGTCGCTCTGATGCAAACAACTGATGAGTTATCTACTCAAATTTGTTGAACAAAACGACTTACGTATTTTAAACATGCTAACCTTTAGCCCGGTAAGCAAATTAAAAAAAAACGCAATATGTAGGCTACACGAGAACGGAGACGTCGAGTAACCAAAACAAATGCGTTAAACAAATTCGTACACGTTATTTATCAATTTAACTCTAGAATTAAAGGATATACAACGAGAAACAACGTTTGACAACCTTTAAACAGTTTTAATAACTATCTCAAAAATTGTCGCTCTGATGGAAACAACTGCTGAGTTATCTACTCAAATTTGTTGAACAAAACGACTTACGTATTTTAAACATGCTAACCTTTAGCCCGGTAAGCAAATTTAAAAAAAACGCAATATGTAGGCTACGCGAGAACGGAGACGTCGAGTAACCAAAACAAATGCGTTAAACAAATTCGTACACGTTATTTATCAATTTAACTCTAGAATGAAAGGATATACAACGAGAAACAACGTTTGACAACCTTTAAACAGTTTTAATAACTATCTCAAAAATTGTCGCTCTGATGGAAACAACTGCTGAGTTATCTACACAAATTTGTTGAACAAAACGACTTACGTATTTTAAACATGCTAACCTTTAGCCCGGTAAGCAAATTAAAAAAAAACGCAATATGTAGGCTACACGAGAACGGAGACGTCGAGTAACCAAAACAAATGCGTTAAACAAATTCGTACACGTTATTTATCAATTTAACTCTAGAATTAAAGGATATACAACGAGAAACAACGTTTGACAACCTTTAAACAGTTTTAATAACTATCTCAAAAATTGTCGCTCTGATTGAAACAACTGCTGAGTTATATACTCAAATTTGTTGAACAAAACGACTTACGTATTTTAAACATGCTAACCTTTAGCCCGGTAAGCAAATTAAAAAAAAAAGGCAATATGTAGGCTACGCGAGAACGGAGACGTCGAGTAACCAAAACAAATGCGTTAAACAAATTCGTACACGTTATTTATCAATTTAACTCTAGAATTAAAGGATATACAACGAGAAACAACGTTTGACAACCTTTAAACAGTTTTAATAACTATCTCAAAAATTGTCGCTCTGATGGAAACAACTGCTGAGTTATCTACTCAAATTTGTTGAACAAAACGACTTACGTATTTTAAACATGCTAACCTTTAGCCCGGTAAGCAAATTAAAAAAAAAACGCAATATGTAGGCTACACGAGAAAGGAGACGTCGAGTAACCAAAACAAATGCGTTAAACAAACTCGTACACGTTATTTATTAATTTAACTCTAGAATTAAAGGATATACAACGAGAAACAACGTTTGACAACCTTTAAACAGTTTTAATAACTATCTCAAAAATTGTCGCTCTGACGGAAACAACTGCTGAGTTATCTACTCAAATTTGTTGAACAAAACGACTTACGTATTTTAAACATGCTAACCTTTAGCCCGGTAAGCAAATTAAAAAAAAACGCAATATGTAGGCTACACGAGAACGGAGACGTCGAGTAACCAAAACAAATGCGTTAAACAAATTCGTACACGTTATTTATCAATTTAACTCTAGAATTAAAGGATATACAACGAGAAACAACGTTTGACAACCTTTAAACAGTTTTAATAACTATCTCAAAAATTGTCGCTCTGATGCAAACAACTAATGAGTTATCTACTCAAATTTGTTGAACAAAACGACTTACGTATTTTAAACATGCTAACCTTTAGCCCGGTAAGCAAATTAAAAAAAAAACGCAATATGTAGGCTACACGAGAACGGAGACGTCGAGTAACCAAAACAAATGCGTTAAACAAATTCGTACACGTTATTTATCAACTTAACTCTAGAATTAAAGGATATACAACGAGAAACAACGTTTGACAACCTTTAAACAGTTTTAAAAACTATCTCAAAAATTATCGCTCTGATGCAAACAACTGATGAGTTATCTACTTAAATTTGATGAACAAAACGACTTACGTATTTTAAACATGCTAACCTTTAGCCCGGTAAGCAAATTAAAAAAAAAAACGCAATATGTAGGCTACACGAGAACGGAGACGTCGAGTAACCAAAACAAATGCGTTAAACAAATTCGTACACGTTATTTATCAATTTAACTCTAGAATTAAAGGATATACAACGAGAAACAACGTTTGACAACCTTTAAACAGTTTTAATAACTATCTCAAAAATTGTCGCTCTGATGCAAACAACTGATGAGTTATCTACTTAAATTTGATGAACAAAACGACTTACGTATTTTAAACATGCTAACCTTTAGCCCGGTAAGCAAATTAAAAAAAAACGCAATATGTAGGCTACACGAGAACGGAGACGTCGAGTAACCAAAACAAATGCGTTAAACAAATTCGTACACGTTATCTATCAATTTAACTCTAGAATTAAAGGATATACAACGAGAAACTACGTTTGACAACCTTTAAACAGTTTTAATAACTATCTCAAAAATTGTCGCTCTGATGCAAACAACTGATGAGTTATCTACTTAAATTTGATGAACAAAACGACTTACGTATTTTAAACATGCTAACCTTTAGCCCGGTAAGCAAATTAAAAAAAAAACGCAACATGTAGGCTACACGAGAACGGAGACGTCGAGTAACCAAAACAAATGCGTTAAACAAATTCGTACACGTTATTTATCAATTTAACTCTAGAATTAAAGGATATACAACGAGAAACAACGTTTGACTACCTTTAAACAGTTTTAATAACTATCTCAAAAATTGTCGCTCTGATGCAAACAACTGATGAGTTATCTACTCAAATTTGTTGAACAAAACGACTTACGTATTTTAAACATGCTAACCTTTAGCCCGGTAAGCAAATTAAAAAAAAACGCAATATGTAGGCTACACGAGAACGGAGACGTCGAGTAACCAAAACAAATGCGTTAAACAAATTCGTACGCGTTATTTATCAATTTAACTCTAGAATTAAAGGATATAACACGAGAAACAACGTTTGACAACCTTTAAACAGTTTTAATAACTATCTCAAAAATTGTCGCTCTGATGCAAACAACTGATGAGTTATCTACTTAAATTTGATGAACAAAACGACTTACGTATTTTAAACATGCTAACCTTTAGCCCGGTAAGCAAATTAAAAAAAAAACGCAACATGTAGGCTACACGAGAACGGAGACGTCGAGTAACCAAAACAAATGCGTTAAACAAATTCGTACACGTTATTTATCAATTTAACTCTAGAATTAAAGGATATACAACGAGAAACAACGTTTGACAACCTTTAAACAGTTTTAATAACTATCTCAAAAATTGTCGCTCTGATGGAAACAACTGCTGAGTTATCTACTCAAATTTGTTGAACAAAACGACTTACGTATTTTAAACATGCTAACCTTTAGCCCGGTAAGCAAAATAAAAAAAAAAAAAAATATGTAGGCTACACGAGAAAGGAGACGTCGAGTAACCAAAACAAATGCGTTAAACAAATTCGTACACGTTATTTATCAATTTAACTCTAGAATTAAAGGATATACAACGAGAAACAACGTTTGACAACCTTTAAACAGTTTTAATAACTATCTCAAAAATTGTCGCTCTGATGGAAACAACTGCTGAGTTATCTACTCAAATTTGTTGAACAAAACGACTTACGTATTTTAAACATGCTAACCTTTAGCCCGGTAAGCAAATTAAAAAAAAAAACGCAATATGTAGGCTACACGAGAACGGAGACGTCGAGTAACCAAAACAAATGCGTTAAACAAATTCGTACACGTTATTTATCAATTTAACTCTAGAATTAAAGGATATACAACGAGAAACAACGTTTGACAACCTTTAAACAGTTTTAATAACTATCTCAAAAATTGTCGCTCTGATGCAAACAACTGATGAGTTATCTACTTAAATTTGTTGAACAAAACGACTTACGTATTTTAAACATGCTAACCTTTAGCCCGGTAAGCAAATTAAAAAAAAAAACGCAATATGTAGGCTACACGAGAACGGAGACGTCGAGTAACCAAAACAAATGCGTTAAACAAATTCGTACACGTTACTTATCAATTTAACTCTAGAATTAAAGGATATACAACGAGAAACAACGTTTGACAACCTTTAAACAGTTTTAATAACTATCTCAAAAATTGTCGCTCTGATGCAAACAACTGCTGAGTTATCTACTCAAATTTGTTGAACAAAACGACTTACGTATTTTAAACATGCTAACCTTTAGCCCGGTAAGCAAATTAAAAAAAAAACGCAATATGTAGGCTACACGAGAACGGAGACATCGAGTAACCAAAACAAATCCGTTAAACAAATTCGTACACGTTATTTATCAATTTAACTCTAGAATTAAAGGATATACAACGAGAAACAACGTTTAACAACCTTTAAACAGTTTTAATAACTATCTCAAAAATTGTCGCTCTGATGCAAACAACTGATGAGTTATCTACTCAAATTTGTTGAACAAAACGACTTACGTATTTTAAACATGCTAACCTTTAGCCCGGTAAGCAAATTAAAAAAAAACGCAATATGTAGGCTACACGAGAACGGAGACGTCGAGTAACCAAAACAAATGCGTTAAACAAATTCGTACACGTTACTTATCAATTTAACTCTAGAATTAAAGGATATACAACGAGAAACAACGTTTGACAACCTTTAAACAGTTTTAATAACTATCTCAAAAATTGTCGCTCTGATGCAAACAACTGATGAGTTATCTACTTAAATTTGATGGACAAAACGACTTACGTATTTTAAACATGCTAACCTTTAGCCCGGTAAGCAAATTAAAAAAAAAACGCAACATGTAGGCTACACGAGAACGGAGATGTCGAGTAACCAAAACAAATGCGTTAAACAAATTCGTACACGTTATTTATCAATTTAACTCTAGAATTAAAGGATATACAACGAGAAACAACGTTTGACAACCTTTAAACAGTTTTAATAACTATCTCAAAAATTGTCGCTCTGATGGAAACAACTGCTGAGTTATCTACTCAAATTTGTTGAACAAAACGACTTACGTATTTTAAACATGCTAACCTTTAGCCCGGTAAGCAAATTAAAAAAAAAAACGCAATATGTAGGCTACACGAGAAAGGAGACGTCGAGTAACCAAAACAAATGCGTTAAACAAATTCGTACACGTTATTTATCAATTTAACTCTAGAATTAAAGGATATACAACGAGAAACAACGTTTGACAACCTTTAAACAGTTTTAATAACTATCTCAAAAATTGTCGCTCTGATGGAAACAACTGCTGAGTTATCTACTCAAATTTGTTGAACAAAACGACTTACGTATTTTAAACATGCTAACCTTTAGCCCGGTAAGCAAATTAAAAAAAAAAACGCAATATGTAGGCTACACGAGAACGGAGACGTCGAGTAACCAAAACAAATGCGTTAAACAAATTCGTACACGTTATTTATCAATTTAACTCTAGAATTAAAGGATATACAACGAGAAACAACGTTTGACAACCTTTAAACAGTTTTAATAACTATCTCAAAAATTGTCGCTCTGATGCAAACAACTGATGAGTTATCTACTTAAATTTGTTGAACAAAACGACTTACGTATTTTAAACATGCTAACCTTTAGCCCGGTAAGCAAATTAAAAAAAAAAACGCAATATGTAGGCTACACGAGAACGGAGACGTCGAGTAACCAAAACAAATGCGTTAGACAAATTCGTACACGTTACTTATCAATTTAACTCTAGAATTAAAGGATATACAACGAGAAACAACGTTTGACAACCTTTAAACAGTTTTAATAACTATCTCAAAAATTGTCGCTCTGATGCAAACAACTGCTGAGTTATCTACTCAAATTTGTTGAACAAAACGACTTACGTATTTTAAACATGCTAACCTTTAGCCCGGTAAGCAAATTAAAAAAAAAACGCAATATGTAGGCTACACGAGAACGGAGACATCGAGTAACCAAAACAAATGCGTTAAACAAATTCGTACACGTTATTTATCAATTTAACTCTAGAATTAAAGGATATACAACGAGAAACAACGTTTAACAACCTTTAAACAGTTTTAATAACTATCTCAAAAATTGTCGCTCTGATGCAAACAACTGATGAGTTATCTACTCAAATTTGTTGAACAAAACGACTTACGTATTTTAAACATGCTAACCTTTAGCCCGGTAAGCAAATTAAAAAAAAACGCAATATGTAGGCTACACGAGAACGGAGACGTCGAGTAACCAAAACAAATGCGTTAAACAAATTCGTACACGTTACTTATCAATTTAACTCTAGAATTAAAGGATATACAACGAGAAACAACGTTTGACAACCTTTAAACAGTTTTAATAACTATCTCAAAAATTGTCGCTCTGATGCAAACAACTGATGAGTTATCTACTTAAATTTGATGAACAAAACGACTTACGTATTTTAAACATGCTAACCTTTAGCCCGGTAAGCAAATTAAAAAAAAAACGCAATATGTAGGCTACACGAGAACGGAGACGTCGAGTAACCAAAACAAATGCGTTAAACAAATTCGTACACGTTATTTATCAATTTAACTCTAGAATTAAAGGATATACAACGAGAAACAACGTTAAACAAATTCGATGAACAAAACGACTTACGTATTTTAAACATGCTAACCTTTAGCCCGGTAAGCAAATTAAAAAAAAAACGCAATATGTAGGCTACACGAGAACGGAGACGTCGAGTAACCAAAACAAATGCGTTAAACAAATTCGTACACGTTATTTATCAATTTAACTCTAGAATTAAAGGATATATAACGAGAAACAACGTTTGACAACCTTTAAACAGTTTTAATAACTATCTCAAAAATTGTCGCTCTGATGGAAACAACTGCTGAGTTATCTACTCAAATTTGTTGAACAAAACGACTTACGTATTTTAAACATGCTAACCTTTAGCCCGGTAAGCAAATTTAAAAAAAACGCAATATGTAGGCTACGCGAGAACGGAGACGTCGAGTAACCAAAACAAATGCGTTAAACAAATTCGTACACGTTATTTATCAATTTAACTCTAGAATGAAAGGATATACAACGAGAAACAACGTTTGACAACCTTTAAACAGTTTTAATAACTATCTCAAAAATTGTCGCTCTGATGGAAACAACTGCTGAGTTATCTACTCAAATTTGTTGAACAAAACGACTTACGTATTTTAAACATGCTAACCTTTAGCCCGGTAAGCAAATTAAAAAAAAACGCAATATGTAGGCTACACGAGAACGGAGACGTCGAGTAACCAAAACAAATGCGTTAAACAAATTCGTACACGTTATTTATCAATTTAACTCTAGAATTAAAGGATATACAACGAGAAACAACGTTTGACAACCTTTAAACAGTTTTAATAACTATCTCAAAAATTGTCGCTCTGATTGAAACAACTGCTGAGTTATATACTCAAATTTGTTGAACAAAACGACTTACGTATTTTAAACATGCTAACCTTTAGCCCGGTAAGCAAATTAAAAAAAAAACGCAATATGTAGGCTACGCGAGAACGGAGACGTCGAGTAACCAAAACAAATGCGTTAAACAAATTCGTACACGTTATTTATCAATTTAACTCTAGAATTAAAGGATATACAACGAGAAACAACGTTTGACAACCTTTAAACAGTTTTAATAACTATCTCAAAAATTGTCGCTCTGATGGAAACAACTGCTGAGTTATCTACTCAAATTTGTTGAACAAAACGACTTACGTATTTTAAACATGCTAACCTTTAGCCCGGTAAGCAAATTAAAAAAAAAAAAACGCAATATGTAGGCTACACGAGAAAGGAGACGTCGAGTAACCAAAACAAATGCGTTAAACAAACTCGTACACGTTATTTATCAATTTAACTCTAGAATTAAAGGATATACAACGAGAAACAACGTTTGACAACCTTTAAACAGTTTTAATAACTATCTCAAAAATTGTCGCTCTGATGGAAACAACTGCTGAGTTATCTACTCAAATTTGTTGAACAAAACGACTTACGTATTTTAAACATGCTAACCTTTAGCCCGGTAAGCAAATTAAAAAAAAACGCAATATGTAGGCTACACGAGAACGGAGACGTCGAGTAACCAAAACAAATGCGTTAAACAAATTCGTACACGTTATTTATCAATTTAACTCTAGAATTAAAGGATATACAACGAGAAACAACGTTTGACAACCTTTAAACAGTTTTAATAACTATCTCAAAAATTGTCGCTCTGATGCAAACAACTAATGAGTTATCTACTCAAATTTGTTGAACAAAACGACTTACGTATTTTAAACATGCTAACCTTTAGCCCGGTAAGCAAATTAAAAAAAAAACGCAATATGTAGGCTACACGAGAACGGAGACGTCGAGTAACCAAAACAAATGCGTTAAACAAATTCGTACACGTTATTTATCAACTTAACTCTAGAATTAAAGGATATACAACGAGAAACAACGTTTGACAACCTTTAAACAGTTTTAAAAACTATCTCAAAAATTATCGCTCTGATGCAAACAACTGATGAGTTATCTACTTAAATTTGATGAACAAAACGACTTACGTATTTTAAACATGCTAACCTTTAGCCCGGTAAGCAAATTAAAAAAAAAAAACGCAATATGTAGGCTACACGAGAACGGAGACGTCGAGTAACCAAAACAAATGCGTTAAACAAATTCGTACACGTTATTTATCAATTTAACTCTAGAATTAAAGGATATACAACGAGAAACAACGTTTGACAACCTTTAAACAGTTTTAATAACTATCTCAAAAATTGTCGCTCTGATGCAAACAACTGATGAGTTATCTACTTAAATTTGATGAACAAAACGACTTACGTATTTTAAACATGCTAACCTTTAGCCCGGTAAGCAAATTAAAAAAAAACGCAATATGTAGGCTACACGAGAACGGAGACGTCGAGTAACCAAAACAAATGCGTTAAACAAATTCGTACACGTTATTTATCAATTTAACTCTAGAATTAAAGGATATACAACGAGAAACTACGTTTGACAACCTTTAAACAGTTTTAATAACTATCTCAAAAATTGTCGCTCTGATGCAAACAACTGATGAGTTATCTACTTAAATTTGATGAACAAAACGACTTACGTATTTTAAACATGCTAACCTTTAGCCCGGTAAGCAAATTAAAAAAAAAAACGCAACATGTAGGCTACACGAGAACGGAGACGTCGAGTAACCAAAACAAATGCGTTAAACAAATTCGTACACGTTATTTATCAATTTAACTCTAGAATTAAAGGATATACAACGAGAAACAACGTTTGACTACCTTTAAACAGTTTTAATAACTATCTCAAAAATTGTCGCTCTGATGCAAACAACTGATGAGTTATCTACTCAAATTTGTTGAACAAAACGACTTACGTATTTTAAACATGCTAACCTTTAGCCCGGTAAGCAAATTAAAAAAAAAACGCAATATGTAGGCTACACGAGAACGGAGACGTCGAGTAACCAAAACAAATGCGTTAAACAAATTCGTACACGTTATTTATCAATTTAACTCTAGAATTAAAGGATATACAACGAGAAACACCGTTTGACAACCTTTAAACAGTTTTAATAACTATCTCAAAAATTGTCGCTCTGATGGAAACAACTGCTGAGTTATCTACTCAAATTTGTTGAACAAAACGACTTACGTATTTTAAACATGCTAACCTTTAGCCCGGTAAGCAAATTAAAAAAAAAAACGCAATATGTAGGCTACACGAGAACGGAGACGTCGAGTAACCAAAACAAATGCGTTAAACAAATTCGTACACGTTATTTATCAATTTAACTCTAGAATTAAAGGATATACAACGAGAAACAACGTTTGACAACCTTTAAACAGTTTTAATAACTATCTCAAAAATTGTCGCTCTGATGCAAACAACTGATGAGTTATCTACTTAAATTTGTTGAACAAAACGACTTACGTATTTTAAACATGCTAACCTTTAGCCCGGTAAGCAAATTAAAAAAAAAAACGCAATATGTAGGCTACACGAGAACGGAGACGTCGAGTAACCAAAACAAATGCGTTAAACAAATTCGTACACGTTACTTATCAATTTAACTCTAGAATTAAAGGATATACAACGAGAAACAACGTTTGACAACCTTTAAACAGTTTTAATAACTATCTCAAAAATTGTCGCTCTGATGCAAACAACTGCTGAGTTATCTACTCAAATTTGTTGAACAAAACGACTTACGTATTTTAAACATGCTAACCTTTAGCCCGGTAAGCAAATTAAAAAAAAAACGCAATATGTAGGCTACACGAGAACGGAGACATCGAGTAACCAAAACAAATGCGTTAAACAAATTCGTACACGTTATTTATCAATTTAACTCTAGAATTAAAGGATATACAACGAGAAACAACGTTTAACAACCTTTAAACAGTTTTAATAACTATCTCAAAAATTGTCGCTCTGATGCAAACAACTGATGAGTTATCTACTCAAATTTGTTGAACAAAACGACTTACGTATTTTAAACATGCTAACCTTTAGCCCGGTAAGCAAATTAAAAAAAAACGCAATATGTAGGCTACACGAGAACGGAGACGTCGAGTAACCAAAACAAATGCGTTAAACAAATTCGTACACGTTACTTATCAATTTAACTCTAGAATTAAAGGATATACAACGAGAAACAACGTTTGACAACCTTTAAACAGTTTTAATAACTATCTCAAAAATTGTCGCTCTGATGCAAACAACTGATGAGTTATCTACTTAAATTTGATGAACAAAACGACTTACGTATTTTAAACATGCTAACCTTTAGCCCGGTAAGCAAATTAAAAAAAAAACGCAATATGTAGGCTACACGAGAACGGAGACGTCGAGTAACCAAAACAAATGCGTTAAACAAATTCGTACACGTTATTTATCAATTTAACTCTAGAATTAAAGGATATACAACGAGAAACAACGTTAAACAAATTCGATGAACAAAACGACTTACGTATTTTAAACATGCTAACCTTTAGCCCGGTAAGCAAATTAAAAAAAAAACGCAATATGTAGGCTACACGAGAACGGAGACGTCGAGTAACCAAAACAAATGCGTTAAACAAATTCGTACACGTTATTTATCAATTTAACTCTAGAATTAAAGGATATACAACGAGAAACAACGTTTGACAACCTTTAAACAGTTTTAATAACTATCTCAAAAATTGTCGCTCTGATGGAAACAACTGCTGAGTTATCTACTCAAATTTGTTGAACAAAACGACTTACGTATTTTAAACATGCTAACCTTTAGCCCGGTAAGCAAATTAAAAAAAAACGCAATATGTAGGCTACACGAGAACGGAGACGTCGAGTAACCAAAACAAATGCGTTAAACAAATTCGTACACGTTATTTATCAATTTAACTCTAGAATTAAAGGATATACAACGAGAAACAACGTTTGACAACCTTTAAACAGTTTTAATAACTATCTCAAAAATTGTCGCTCTGATTGAAACAACTGCTGAGTTATATACTCAAATTTGTTGAACAAAACGACTTACGTATTTTAAACATGATAACCTTTAGCCCGGTAAGCAAATTAAAAAAAAAACGCAATATGTAGGCTACGCGAGAACGGAGACGTCGAGTAACCAAAACAAATGCGTTAAACAAATTCGTACACGTTATTTATCAATTTAACTCTAGAATTAAAGGATATACAACGAGAAACAACGTTTGACAACCTTTAAACAGTTTTAATAACTATCTCAAAAATTGTCGCTCTGATGGAAACAACTGCTGAGTTATCTACTCAAATTTGTTGAACAAAACGACTTACGTATTTTAAACATGCTAACCTTTAGCCCGGTAAGCAAATTAAAAAAAAAAACGCAATATGTAGGCTACACGAGAAAGGAGACGTCGAGTAACCAAAACAAATGCGTTAAACAAACTCGTACACGTTATTTATCAATTTAACTCTAGAATTAAAGGATATACAACGAGAAACAACGTTTGACAACCTTTAAACAGTTTTAATAACTATCTCAAAAATTGTCGCTCTGATGGAAACAACTGCTGAGTTATCTACTCAAATTTGTTGAACAAAACGACTTACGTATTTTAAACATGCTAACCTTTAGCCCGGTAAGCAAATTAAAAAAAAAAAACGCAATATGTAGGCTACACGAGAAAGGAGACGTCGAGTAACCAAAACAAATGCGTTAAACAAACTCGTACACGTTATTTATCAATTTAACTCTAGAATTAAAGGATATACAACGAGAAACAACGTTTGACAACCTTTAAACAGTTTTAAAAACTATCTCAAAAATTATCGCTCTGATGCAAACAACTGATGAGTTATCTACTCAAATTTGTTGAACAAAACGACTTACGTATTTTAAACATGATAACCTTTAGCCCGGTAAGCAAATTAAAAAAAAAACGCAATATGTAGGCTACGCGAGAACGGAGACGTCGAGTAACCAAAACAAATGCGTTAAACAAATTCGTACACGTTATTTATCAATTTAACTCTAGAATTAAAGGATATACAACGAGAAACAACGTTTGACAACCTTTAAACAGTTTTAATAACTATCTCAAAAATTGTCGCTCTGATGGAAACAACTGCTGAGTTATCTACTCAAATTTGTTGAACAAAACGACTTACGTATTTTAAACATGCTAACCTTTAGCCAGGTAAGCAAATTAAAAAAAAACGCAATATGTAGGCTACACGAGAACGGAGACGTCGAGTAACCAAAACAAATGCGTTAAACAAATTCGTACACGTTATTTATCAATTTAACTCTAGAATTAAAGGATATACAACGAGAAACAACGTTTGACAACCTTTAAACAGTTTTAATAACTATCTCAAAAATTGTCGCTCTGATGCAAACAACTAATGAGTTATCTACTCAAATTTGTTGAACAAAACGACTTACGTATTTTAAACATGCTAACCTTTAGCCCGGTAAGCAAATTAAAAAAAAAACGCAATATGTAGGCTACACGAGAACGGAGACGTCGAGTAACCAAAACAAATGCGTTAAACAAATTCGTACACGTTATTTATCAACTTAACTCTAGAATTAAAGGATATACAACGAGAAACAACGTTTGACAACCTTTAAACAGTTTTAAAAACTATCTCAAAAATTATCGCTCTGATGCAAACAACTGATGAGTTATCTACTTAAATTTGATGAACAAAACGACTTACGTATTTTAAACATGCTCACCTTTAGCCCGGTAAGCAAATTAAAAAAAAAAAACGCAATATGTAGGCTACACGAGAACGGAGACGTCGAGTAACCAAAACAAATGCGTTAAACAAATTCGTACACGTTATTTATCAATTTAACTCTAGAATTAAAGGATATACAACGAGAAACAACGTTTGACAACCTTTAAACAGTTTTAATAACTATCTCAAAAATTGTCGCTCTGATGCAAACAACTGATGAGTTATCTACTTAAATTTGATGAACAAAACGACTTACGTATTTTAAACATGCTAACCTTTAGCCCGGTAAGCAAATTAAAAAAAAACGCAATATGTAGGCTACACGAGAACGGAGACGTCGAGTAACCAAAACAAATGCGTTAAACAAATTCGTACACGTTATTTATCAATTTAACTCTAGAATTAAAGGATATACAACGAGAAACTACGTTTGACAACCTTTAAACAGTTTTAATAACTATCTCAAAAATTGTCGCTCTGATGCAAACAACTGATGAGTTATCTACTTAAATTTGATGAACAAAACGACTTACGTATTTTAAACATGCTAACCTTTAGCCCGGTAAGCAAATTAAAAAAAAAAACGCAACATGTAGGCTACACGAGAACGGAAACGTCGAGTAACCAAAACAAATGCGTTAAACAAATTCGTACACGTTATTTATCAATTTAACTCTAGAATTAAAGGATATACAACGAGAAACAACGTTTGACTACCTTTAAACAGTTTTAATAACTATCTCAAAAATTGTCGCTCTGATGCAAACAACTGATGAGTTATCTACTCAAATTTGTTGAACAAAACGACTTACGTATTTTAAACATGCTAACCTTTAGCCCGGTAAGCAAATTAAAAAAAAAACGCAATATGTAGGCTACACGAGAACGGAGACGTCGAGTAACCAAAACAAATGCGTTAAACAAATTCGTACACGTTATTTATCAATTTAACTCTAGAATTAAAGGATATAACACGAGAAACAACGTTTGACAACCTTTAAACAGTTTTAATAACTATCTCAAAAATTGTCGCTCTGATGCAAACAACTGATGAGTTATCTACTTAAATTTGATGAACAAAACGACTTACGTATTTTAAACATGCTAACCTTTAGCCCGGTAAGCAAATTAAAAAAAAAAACGCAACATGTAGGCTACACGAGAACGGAGACGTCGAGTAACCAAAACAAATGCGTTAAACAAATTCGTACACGTTATTTATCAATTTAACTCTAGAATTAAAGGATATACAACGAGAAACAACGTTTGACAACCTTTAAACAGTTTTAATAACTATCTCAAAAATTGTCGCTCTGATGGAAACAACTGCTGAGTTATCTACTCAAATTTGTTGAACAAAACGACTTACGTATTTTAAACATGCTAACCTTTAGCCCGGTAAGCAAATTAAAAAAAAAAAACGCAATATGTAGGCTACACGAGAAAGGAGACGTCGAGTAACCAAAACAAATGCGTTAAACAAATTCGTACACGTTATTTATCAATTTAACTCTAGAATTAAAGGATATACAACGAGAAACAACGTTTGACAACCTTTAAACAGTTTTAATAACTATCTCAAAAATTGTCGCTCTGATGAAAACAACTGCTGAGTTATCTACTCAAATTTGTTGAACAAAACGACTTACGTATTTTAAACATGCTAACCTTTAGCCCGGTAAGCAAATTAAAAAAAAAACGCAATATGTAGGCTACACGAGAACGGAGACGTCGAGTAACCAAAACAAATGCGTTAAACAAATTCGTACACGTTATTTATCAATTTAACTCTAGAATTAAAGGATATACAACGAGAAACAACGTTTGACAACCTTTAAACAGTTTTAATAACTATCTCAAAAATTGTCGCTCTGATGCAAACAACTGATGAGTTATCTACTTAAATTTGTTGAACAAAACGACTTACGTATTTTAAACATGCTAACCTTTAGCCCGGTAAGCAAATTAAAAAAAAAACGCAATATGTAGGCTACACGAGAACGGAGACGTCGAGTAACCAAAACAAATGCGTTAAACAAATTCCTACACGTTACTTATCAATTTAACTCTAGAATTAAAGGATATACAACGAGAAACAACGTTTGACAACCTTTAAACAGTTTTAATAACTATCTCAAAAATTGTCGCTCTGATGCAAACAACTGCTGAGTTATCTACTCAAATTTGTTGAACAAAACGACTTACGTATTTTAAACATGCTAACCTTTAGCCCGGTAAGCAAATTAAAAAAAAAAACGCAATATGTAGGCTACACGAGAACGGAGACATCGAGTAACCAAAACAAATGCGTTAAACAAATTCGTACACGTTATTTATCAATTTAACTCTAGAATTAAAGGATATACAACGAGAAACAACGTTTAACAACCTTTAAACAGTTTTAATAACTATCTCAAAAATTGTCGCTCTGATGCAAACAACTGATGAGTTATCTACTCAAATTTGTTGAACAAAACGACTTACGTATTTTAAACATGCTAACCTTTAGCCCGGTAAGCAAATTAAAAAAAAACGCAATATGTAGGCTACACGAGAACGGAGACGTCGAGTAACCAAAACAAATGCGTTAAACAAATTCGTACACGTTACTTATCAATTTAACTCTAGAATTAAAGGATATACAACGAGAAACAACGTTTGACAACCTTTAAACAGTTTTAATAACTATCTCAAAAATTGTCGCTCTGATGCAAACAACTGATGAGTTATCTACTTAAATTTGATGAACAAAACGACTTACGTATTTTAAACATGCTAACCTTTAGCCCGGTAAGCAAATTAAAAAAAAAACGCAATATGTAGGCTACACGAGAACGGAGACGTCGAGTAACCAAAACAAATGCGTTAAACAAATTCGTACACGTTATTTATCAATTTAACTCTAGAATTAAAGGATATACAACGAGAAACAACGTTTGACAACCTTTAAACAGTTTTAATAACTATCTCAAAAATTGTCGCTCTGATGCAAACAACTGCTGAGTTATCTACTCAAATTTGTTGAACAAAACGACTTACGTATTTTAAACATGCTAACCTTTAGCCCGGTAAGCAAATTAAAAAAAAAAACGCAATATGTAGGCTACACGAGAACGGAGACATCGAGTAACCAAAACAAATGCGTTAAACAAATTCGTACACGTTATTTATCAATTTAACTCTAGAATTAAAGGATATACAACGAGAAACAACGTTTGACAACCTTTAAACAGTTTTAATAACTATCTCAAAAATTGTCGCTCTGATGCAAACAACTGATGAGTTATCTACTCAAATTTGTTGAACAAAACGACTTACGTATTTTAAACATGCTAACCTTTAGCCCGGTAAGCAAATTAAAAAAAAACGCAATATGTAGGCTACACGAGAACGGAGACGTCGAGTAACCAAAACAAATGCGTTAAACAAATTCGTACACGTTATTTATCAATTTAACTCTAGAATTAAAGGATATACAACGAGAAACAACGTTTGACAACCTTTAAACAGTTTTAATAACTATCTCAAAAATTGTCGCTCTGATGCAAACAACTGATGAGTTATCTACTTAAATTTGATGAACAAAACGACTTACGTATTTTAAACATGCTAACCTTTAGCCCGGTAAGCAAATTAAAAAAAAACGCAATATGTAGGCTACACGAGAACGGAGACGTCGAGTAACCAAAACAAATGCGTTAAACAAATTCGTACACGTTATTTATCAATTTAACTCTAGAATTAAAGGATATACAACGAGAAACAACGTTTGACAACCTTTAAACAGTTTTAATAACTATCTCAAAAATTGTCGCTCTGATGCAAACAACTGATGAGTTATCTACTCAAATTTGTTGAACAAAACGACTTACGTATTTTAAACATGCTAACCTTTAGCCCGGTAAGCAAATTAAAAAAAAAACGCAATATGTAGGCTACACGAGAACGGAGACGTCGAGTAACCAAAACAAATGCGTTAAACAAATTCGTACAGGTTATTTATCAATTTAACTCTAGAATTAAAGGATATACAACGAGAAACAACGTTTGACAACCTTTAAACAGTTTTAATAACTATCTCAAAAATTATCGCTCTGATGCAAACAACTGATGAGTTATCTACTTAAATTTGATGAACAAAACGACTTACGTATTTTAAACATGCTAACCTTTAGCCCGGTAAGCAAATTAAAAAAAAAAAACGCAATATGTAGGCTACACGAGAAAGGAGACGTCGAGTAACCAAAACAAATGCGTTAAACATATTCGTACACGTTATTTATCAATTTAGCTCTAGAATTAAAGGATATACAACGAGAAACAACGTTTGACAACCTTTAAATAGTTTTAATAACTATCTCAAAAATTGTCGCTCTGATGCAAACAACTGATGAGTTATCTACTTAAATTTGATGAACAAAACGACTTACGTATTTTAAACATGCTAACCTTTAGCCCGGTAAGCAAATTAAAAAAAAAAAACGCAATATGTAGGCTACACGAGAACGGAGACGTCGAGTAACCAAAACAAATGCGTTAAACAAATTCGTACACGTTATTTATAAATTTAACTCTAGAATTAAAGGATATACAACGAGAAACAACGTTTGACAACCTTTAAACAGTTTTAATAACTATCTCAAAAATTGTCGCCCTGATGCAAACAACTGATGAGTTATCTACTTAAATTTGATGAACAAAACGACTTACGTATTTTAAACATGCTAACCTTTAGTCCGGTAAGCAAATTAAAAAAAAAAAACGCAATATGTAGGCTACACGAGAACAGAGACGTCGAGTAACCAAAACAAATGCGTTAAACAAATTCGTACACGTTATTTATCAATTTAACTCTAGAATTAAAGGATATACAACGAGAAACAACGTTTGACAACCTTTAAACAGTTTTAATAACTATCTCAAAAATTGTCGCTCTGATGCAAACAACTGATGAGTTATCTACTCAGATTTGTTGAACAAAACGACTTACGTATTTTAAACATGCTAACCTTTAGCCCGGTAAGCAAATTAAAAAAAAAACGCAATATGTAGGCTACACGAGAACGGAGACGTCGAGTAACCAAAACAAATGCGTTAAACAAATTCGTACACGTTATTTATCAACTTAACTCTAGAATTAAAGGATATACAACGAGAAACAACGTTTGACAACCTTTAAACAGTTTTAATAACTATCTCAAAAATTGTCGCTCTGATGCAAACAACTGATGAGTTATCTACTCAGATTTGTTGAACAAAACGACTTACGTATTTGAAACATGCTAACCTTTAGCCCGGTAAGCAAATTAAAAAAAAAAACGCAATATGTAGGCTACACGAGAACGGAGACGTCGAGTAACCAAAACAAATGCGTTAAACAAATTCGTACACGTTATTTATCAATTTAACTCTAGAATTAAAGGATATACAACGAGAAACAACGTTTGACAACCTTTAAACAGTTTTAATAACTATCTCAAAAATTGTCGCTCTGATGGAAACAACTGCTGAGTTATCTACTCAAATTTCTTGAACAAAACGACTTACGTATTTTAAACATGCTAACCTTTAGCCCGGTAAGCAAGTTAAAAAAAAAACGCAATATGTAGGCTACACGAGAACGGAGACGTCGAGTAACCAAAACAAATGCGTTAAACAAATTCGTACACGTTATTTATCAATTTAACTCTAGAATTAAAGGATATACAACGAGAAACAACGTTTGACAACCTTTAAACAGTTTTAATAACTATCTCAAAAATTGTCGCTCTGATGGAAACAACTGCTGAGTTATCTACTCAAATTTGTTGAACAAAACGACTTACGTATTTTAAACATGCTAACCTTTAGCCCGGTAAGCAAATTAAAAAAAAACGCAATATGTAGGCTACGCGAGAACGGAGACGTCGAGTAACCAAAACAAATGCGTTAAACAAATTCGTACACGTTATTTATCAATTTAACTCTAGAATTAAAGGATATACAACGAGAAACAACGTTTGACAACCTTTAAACAGTTTTAATAACTATCTCAAAAATTGTCGCTCTGATGGAAACAACTGCTGAGTTATCTACTCAAATTTGTTGAACAAAACGACTTACGTATTTTAAACATGCTAACCTTTAGCCCGGTAAGCAAATTAAAAAAAAAAACGCAATATGTAGGCTACACGAGAAAGGAGACGTCGAGTAACCAAAACAAATGCGTTAAACAAATTCGTACACGTTATTTATCAATTTAACTCTAGAATTAAAGGATATACAACGAGAAACAACGTTTGACAACCTTTAAACAGTTTTAATAACTATCTCAAAAATTGTCGCTCTGATGGAAACAACTGCTGAGTTATCTACTCAAATTTGTTGAACAAAACGACTTACGTATTTTAAACATGCTAACCTTTAGCCCGGTAAGCAAATTAAAAAAAAACGCAATATGTAGGCTACACGAGAACGGAGAGGTCGAGTAACCAAAACAAATGCGTTAAACAAATTCGTACACGTTATTTATCAATTTAACTCTAGAATTAAAGGATATACAACGAGAAACAACGTTTGACAACCTTTAAACAGTTTTAATAACTATCTCAAAAATTGTCGCTCTGATGCAAACAACTGATGAGTTATCTACTCAAATTTGTTGAACAAAACGACTTACGTATTTTAAACATGCTAACCTTTAGCCCGGTAAGCAAATTAAAAAAAAAACGCAATATGTAGGCTACACGAGAACGGAGACGTCGAGTAACCAAAACAAATGCGTTAAACAAATTGGTACACGTTATTTATCAATTTAACTCTAGAATTAAAGGATATACAACGAGAAACAACGTTTGACAACCTTTAAACAGTTTTAAAAACTATCTCAAAAATTATCGCTCTGATGCAAACAACTGATGAGTTATCTACTTAAATTTGATGAACAAAACGACTTACGTATTTTAAACATGCTAACCTTTAGCCCGGTAAGCAAATTAAAAAAAAAACGCAATATGTAGGCTACACGAGAACGGAGACGTCGAGTAACCAAAACAAATGCGTTAAACAAATTCGTGCACGTTATTTATCAATTTAACTCTAGAATTAAAGGATATACAACGAGAAATAACGTTTGACAACCTTTAAACAGTTTTAATAACTATCTCAAAAATTGTCGCTCTGATGCAAACAACTGATGAGTTATCTACTTAAATTTGATGAACAAAACGACTTACGTATTTTAAACATGCTAACCTTTAGCCCGGTAAGCAAATTAAAAAAAAACGCAATATGTAGGCTACACGAGAACGGAGACGTCGAGTAACCAAAACAAATGCGTTAAACAAATTCGTACACGTTATTTATCAATTTAACTCTAGAATTAAAGGATATACAACGAGAAACAACGTTTGACAACCTTTAAACAGTTTTAATAACTATCTCAAAAATTGTCGCTCTGATGGAAACAACTGCTGAGTTATCTACTCAAATTTGTTGAACAAAACGACTTACGTATTTTAAACATGCTAACCTTTAGCCCGGTAAGCAAATTAAAAAAAAAAACGCAATATGTAGGCTACACGAGAAAGGAGACGTCGAGTAACCAAAACAAATGCGTTAAACAAATTCGTACACGTTATATATCAATTTAACTCTAGAATTAAAGGATATACAACGAGAAACAACGTTTGACAACCTTTAAACAGTTTTAATAACTATCTCAAAAATTGTCGCTCTGATGGAAACAACTGCTGAGTTATCTACTCAAATTTGTTGAACAAAACGACTTACGTATTTTAAACATGCTAACCTTTAGCCCGGTAAGCAAATTAAAAAAAAACGCAATATGTAGGCTACACGAGAACGGAGACGTCGAGTAACCAAAACAAATGCGTTAAACAAATTCGTACACGTTATTTATCAATTTAACTCTAGAATTAAAGGATATACAACGAGAAACAACGTTTGACAACCTTTAAACAGTTTTAATAACTATCTCAAAAATTGTCGCTCTGATGCAAACAACTGATGAGTTATCTACTCAAATTTGTTGAACAAAACGACTTACGTATTTTAAACATGCTAACCTTTAGCCCGGTAAGCAAATTAAAAAAAAAACGCAATATGTAGGCTACACGAGAACGGAGACGTCGAGTAACCAAAACAAATGCGTTAAACAAATTCGTACACGTTATTTATCAATTTAACTCTAGAATTAAAGGATATACAACGAGAAACAACGTTTGACAACCTTTAAACAGTTTTAAAAACTATCTCAAAAATTATCGCTCTGATGCAAACAACTGATGAGTTATCTACTTAAATTTGATGAACAAAACGACTTACGTATTTTAAACATGCTAACCTTTAGCCCGGTAAGCAAATTAAAAAAAAAAACGCAATATGTAGGCTACACGAGAACGGAGACGTCGAGTAACCAAAACAAATGCGTTAAACAAATTCGTACACGTTATTTATCAATTTAACTCTAGAATTAAAGGATATACAACGAGAAACAACGTTTGACAACCTTTAAACAGTTTTAATAACTATCTCAAAAATTGTCGCTCTGATGCAAACAACTGATGAGTTATCTACTTAAATTTGATGAACAAAACGACTTACGTATTTTAAACATGCTAACCTTTAGCCCGGTAAGCAAATTAAAAAAAAACGCAATATGTAGGCTACACGAGAACGGAGACGTCGAGTAACCAAAACAAATGCGTTAAACAAATTCGTACACGTTATTTATCAATTTAACTCTAGAATTAAAGGATATACAACGAGAAACAACGTTTGACAACCTTTAAACAGTTTTAATAACTATCTCAAAAATTGTCGCTCTGATGCAAACAACTGATGAGTTATCTACTTAAATTTGATGAACAAAACGACTTACGTATTTTAAACATGCTAACCTTTAGCCCGGTAAGCAAATTAAAAAAAAAACGCAACATGTAGGCTACACGAGAACGGAGACGTCGAGTAACCAAAACAAATGCGTTAAACAAATTCGTACACGTTATTTATCAATCTAACTCTAGAATTAAAGGATATACAACGAGAAACAACGTTTGACAACCTTTAAACAGTTTTAATAACTATCTCAAAAATTGTCGCTCTGATGCAAACAACTGAAGAGTTATCTACTCAAATTTGTTAAACAAAACGACTTACGTATTTTAAACATGCTAACCTTTAGCCCGGTAAGCAAATTAAAAAAAAAACGCAATATGTAGGCTACACGAGAACGGAGACGTCGAGTAACCAAAACAAATGCGTTAAAAAAATTCGTACACGTTATTTATCAATTTAACTCTAGAATTAAAGGATATACAACGAGAAACAACGTTTGACAACCTTTAAACAGTTTTAATAACTATCTCAAAAATTGTCGCTCTGATGCAAACAACTGATGAGTTATCTACTTAAATTTGATGAACAAAACGACTTACGTATTTTAAACATGCTAACCTTTAGCCCGGTAAGCAAATTAAAAAAAAAACGCAACATGTAGGCTACACGAGAACGGAGACGTCGAGTAACCAAAACAAATGCGTTAAACAAATTCGTACACGTTATTTATCAATTTAACTCTAGAATTAAAGGATATACAACGAGAAACAACGTTTGACAACCTTTAAACAGTTTTAATAACTATCTCAAAAATTGTCGCTCTGATGCAAACAACTGATGAGTTATCTACTCAAATTTGTTGAAGAAAACGACTTACGTATTTTAAACATGCTAACCTTTAGCCCGGTAAGCAAATTAAAAAAAAAAACGCAATATGTAGGCTACACGAAAACGGAGACGTCGAGTAACCAAAACAAATGCGTTAAACAAATTCGTACACGTTATTTATCAATTTAACTCTAGAATTAAAGGATATACAACGAGAAACAACGTTTGACAACCTTTAAACAGTTTTAAAAACTATCTCAAAAATTGTCGCTCTGATGGAAACAACTGCTGAGTTATCTACTCAAATATGTTGAACAAAACGACTTACGTATTTTAAACATGCTAACCTTTAGCCCGGTAAGCAAATTAAAAAAAAAAACGCAATATGTAGGCTACACGACAAAGGAGACGTCGAGTAACCAAAACAAATGCGTTAAACAAATTCGTACACGTTATTTATCAATTTAACACTAGAATTAAAGGATATACAACGAGAAACAACGTTTGACAACCTTTAAACAGTTTTAATAACTATCTCAAAAATTGTCGCTCTGATGGAAACAACTGCTGAGTTATCTATTCAAATTTGTTGAACAAAACGACTTACGTATTTTAAACATGCTAACCTTTAGCCCGGTAAGCAAATTAAAAAAACACGCAATATGTAGGCTACACGAGAACGGAGACGTCGAGTAACCAAAACAAATGCGGTAAACAAATTCGTACACGTTATTTATCAATTTAACTCTAGAATTAAAGGATATACAACGAGAAACAACGTTTGACAACCTTTAAACAGTTTTAATAACTATCTCAAAAATTGTCGCTCTGATGCAAACAACTGATGAGTTATCTACTTAAATTTGTTGAACAAAACGACTTACGTATTTTAAACATGCTAACCTTTAGCCCGGTAAGCAAATTAAAAAAAAAACGCAATATGTAGGCTACACGAGAACGGAGACGTCGAGTAACCAAAACAAATGCGTTAAACAAATTCGTACACGTTACTTATCAATTTAACTCTAGAATTAAAGGATATACAACGAGAAACAACGTTTGACAACCTTTAAACAGTTTTAATAACTATCTCAAAAATTGTCGCTCTGATGCAAACAACTGCTGAGTTATCTACTCAAATTTGTTGAACAAAACGACTTACGTATTTTAAACATGCTAACCTTTAGCCCGGTAAGCAAATTAAAAAAAAAACGCAATATGTAGGCTACACGAGAACGGAGACATCGAGTAAACAAAACAAATGCGTTAAACAAATTCGTACACGTTATTTATCAATTTAACTCTAGAATTAAAGGATATACAACGAGAAACAACGTTTGACAACCTTTAAACAGTTTTAATAACTATCTCAAAAATTGTCGCTCTGATGCAAACAACTGATGAGTTATCTACTCAAATTTGTTGAACAAAACGACTTACGTATTTTAAACATGCTAACCTTTAGCCCGGTAAGCAAATTAAAAAAAACGCAATATGTAGGCTACACGACAACGGAGACGTCGAGTAACCAAAACAAATGCGTTAAACAAATTCGTACACGTTATTTATCAATTTAACTCTAGAATTAAAGGATATACAACGAGAAACAACGTTTGACAACCTTTAAACAGTTTTAATAACTATCTCAAAAATTGTCGCTCTGATGCAAACAACTGATGAGTTATCTACTTAAATTTGATGAACAAAACGACTTACGTATTTTAAACATGCTAACCTTTAGCCCGGTAAGCAAATTAAAAAAAAAAACGCAATATGTAGGCTACACGAGAACGGAGACGTCGAGTAACCAAAACAAATGCGTTAAACAAATTCGTACACGTTATTTATCAATTTAACTCTAGAATTAAAGGATATACAACGAGAAACAACGTTTGACAACCTTTAAACAGTTTTAATAACTATCTCAAAAATTGTCGCTCTGATGCAAACAACTGATGAGTTATCTACTCAAATTTGTTGAACAAAACGACTTACATATTTTAAACATGCTAACCTTTAGCCCGGTAAGCAAATTAAAAAAAAACGCAATATGTAGGCTACACGAGAACGGAGACGTCGAGTAACCAAAACAAATGCGTTAAACAAATTCGTACACGTTATTTATCAATTTAACTCTAGAATTAAAGGATATACAACGAGAAACAACGTTTGACAACCTTTAAACAGTTTTAATAACTATCTCAAAAATTATCGCTCTGATGCAAACAACTGATGAGTTATCTACTTAAATTTGATGAACAAAACGACTTACGTATTTTAAACATGCTAACCTTTAGCCCGGTAAGCAAATTAAAAAAAAAAACGCAATATGTAGGCTACACGAGAAAGGAGACGTCGAGTAACCAAAACAAATTCGTTAAACAAATTCGTACACGTTATTTATCAATTTAACTCTAGAATTAAAGGATATACAACGAGAAACAACGTTTGACAACCTTTAAATAGTTTTAATAACTATCTCAAAAATTGTCGCTCTGATGCAAACAACTGATGAGTTATCTACTTAAATTTGATGAACAAAACGACTTACGTATTTTAAACATGCTAACCTTTAGCCCGGTAAGCAAATTAAAAAAAAAACGCAACATGTAGGCTACACGAGAACGGAGACGTCGAGTAACCAAAACAAATGCGTTAAACAAATTCGTACACGCTATTTATAAATTTAACTCTAGAATTAAAGGATATACAACGAGAAACAACGTTTGACAACCTTTAAACAGTTTTAATAACTATCTCAAAAATTGTCGCCCTGATGCAAACAACTGATGAGTTATCTACTTAAATTTGATGAACAAAACGACTTACGTATTTTAAACATGCTAACCTTTAGTCCGGTAAGCAAATTAAAAAAAAAACGCAATATGTAGGCTACACGAGAACAGAGACGTCGAGTAACCAAAACAAATGCGTTAAACAAATTCGTACACGTTATTTATCAATTTAACTCTAGAATTAAAGGATATACAACGAGAAACAACGTTTGACAACCTTTAAACAGTTTTAATAACTATCTCAAAAATTGTCGCTCTGATGCAAACAACTGATGAGTTATCTACTCAGATTTGTTGAACAAAACGACTTACGTATTTTAAACATGCTAACCTTTAGCCCGGTAAGCAAATTAAAAAAAAAAAACGCAATATGTAGGCTACACGAGAACGGAGACGTCGAGTAACCAAAACAAATGCGTTAAACAAATTCGTACACGTTATTTATCAATTTAACTCTAGAATTAAAGGATATACAACGAGAAACAACGTTTGACAACCTTTAAACAGTTTTAATAACTATCTCAAAAATTGTCGCTCTGATGGAAACAACTGCTGAGTTATCTACTCAAATTTGTTGAACAAAACGACTTACGTATTTTAAACATGCTAACCTTTAGCCCGGTAAGCAAATTAAAAAAAACGCAATATGTAGGCTACGCGAGAACGGAGACGTCGAGTAACCAAAACAAATGCGTTAAACAAATTCGTACACGTTATTTATCAATTTAACTCTAGAATTAAAGGATATACAACGAGAAACAACGTTTGACAACCTTTAAACAGTTTTAATAACTATCTCAAAAATTGTTGCTCTGATGGAAACAACTGCTGAGTTATCTACTCAAATTTGTTGAACAAAACGACTTACGTATTTTAAACATGCTAACCTTTAGCCCGGTAAGCAAATTAAAAAAAAACGCAATATGTAGGCTACGCGAGAACGGAGACGTCGAGTAACCAAAACAAATGCGTTAAACAAATTCGTACACGTTATTTATCAATTTAACTCTAGAATTAAAGGATATACAACGAGAAACAACGTTTGACAACCTTTAAACAGTTTTAATAACTATCTCAAAAATTGTCGCTCTGATGGAAACAACTGCTGAGTTATCTACTCAAATTTGTTGAACAAAACGACTTACGTATTTTAAACATGCTAACCTTTAGCCCGGTAAGCAAATTAAAAAAAAACGCAATATGTAGGCTACACGAGAACGGAGACGTCGAGTAACCAAAACAAATGCGTTAAACAAATTCGTACACGTTATTTATCAATTTAACTCTAGAATTAAAGGATATACAACGAGAAACAACGTTTGACAACCTTTAAACAGTTTTAATAACTATCTCAAAAATTGTCGCTCTGATGGAAACAACTGCTGAGTTATCTACTCAAATTTGTTGAACAAAACGACTTACGTATTTTAAACATGCTAACCTTTAGCCCGGTAAGCAAATTAAAAAAAACGCAATATGTAGGCTACACGAGAACGGAGACGTCGAGTAACCAAAACAAAAGCGTTAAACAAATTCGTACACGTTATTTATCAATTTAACTCTAGAATTAAAGGATATACAACGAGAAACAACGTTTGACAACCTTTAAACAGTTTTAATAACTATCTCAAAAATTGTCGCTGTGATGCAAACAACTGATGAGTTATCTACTCAAATTTGTTGAACAAAACGACTTACGTATTTTAAACATGCTAACCTTTAGCCCGGTAAGCAAATTAAAAAAAAAACGCAATATGTAGGCTACACGAGAACGGAGACGTCGAGTAACCAAAACAAATGCGTTAAACAAATTCGTACACGTTATTTATCAATTTAACTCTAGAATTAAAGGATATACAACGAGAAACAACGTTTGACAACCTTTAAACAGTTTTAAAAACTATCTCAAAAATTATCGCTCTGATGCAAACAACTGATGAGTTATCTACTTAAATTTGATGAACAAAACGACTTACGTATTTTAAACATGCTAACCTTTAGCCCGGTAAGCAAATTAAAAAAAAAAACGCAATATGTAGGCTACACGAGAACGGAGACGTCGAGTAACCAAAACAAATGCGTTAAACAAATTCGTACACGTTATTTATCAATTTAACTCTAGAATTAAAGGATATACAACGAGAAACAACGTTTGACAACCTTTAAACAGTTTTAATAACTATCGCAAAAATTGTCGCTCTGATGCAAACAACTGATGAGTTATCTACTTAAATTTGATGAACAAAACGACTTACGTATTTTAAACATGCTAACCTTTAGCCCGGTAAGCAAATTAAAAAAAAACGCAATATGTAGGCTACACGAGAACGGAGACGTCGAGTAACCAAAACAAATGCGTTAAACAAATTCGTACACGTTATTTATCAATTTAACTCTAGAATTAAAGGATATACAACGAGAAACAACGTTTGACAACCTTTAAACAGTTTTAATAACTATCTCAAAAATTGTCGCTCTGATGCAAACAACTGATGAGTTATCTACTTAAATTTGATGAACAAAACGACTTACGTATTTTAAACATGCTAACCTTTAGCCCGGTAAGCAAATTAAAAAAAAAAACGCAACATGTAGGCTACACGAGAACGGAGACGTCGAGTAACCAAAACAAATGCGTTAAACAAATTCGTACACGTTATTTATCAATTTAACTCTAGAATTAAAGGATATACAACGAGAAACAACGTTTGACAACCTTTAAACAGTTTTAATAACTATCTCAAAAATTGTCGCTCTGATGCAAACAACTGATGAGTTATCTACTCAGATTTGTTGAACAAAACGACTTACGTATTTTAAACATGCTAACCTTTAGCCCGGTAAGCAAATTAAAAAAAAAAAACGCAATATGTAGGCTACACGAGAACGGAGACGTCGAGTAACCAAAACAAATGCGTTAAACAAATTCGTACACGTTATTTATCAATTTAACTCTAGAATTAAAGGATATACAACGAGAAACAACGTTTGACAACCTTTAAACAGTTTTAATAACTATCTCAAAAATTGTCGCTCTGATGGAAACAACTGCTGAGTTATCTACTCAAATTTGTTGAACAAAACGACTTACGTATTTTAAACATGCTAACCTTTAGCCCGGTAAGCAAATTAAAAAAAACGCAATATGTAGGCTACGCGAGAACGGAGACGTCGAGTAACCAAAACAAATGCGTTAAACAAATTCGTACACGTTATTTATCAATTTAACTCTAGAATTAAAGGATATACAACGAGAAACAACGTTTGACAACCTTTAAACAGTTTTAATAACTATCTCAAAAATTGTTGCTCTGATGGAAACAACTGCTGAGTTATCTACTCAAATTTGTTGAACAAAACGACTTACGTATTTTAAACATGCTAACCTTTAGCCCGGTAAGCAAATTAAAAAAAAACGCAATATGTAGGCTACGCGAGAACGGAGACGTCGAGTAACCAAAACAAATGCGTTAAACAAATTCGTACACGTTATTTATCAATTTAACTCTAGAATTAAAGGATATACAACGAGAAACAACGTTTGACAACCTTTAAACAGTTTTAATAACTATCTCAAAAATTGTCGCTCTGATGGAAACAACTGCTGAGTTATCTACTCAAATTTGTTGAACAAAACGACTTACGTATTTTAAACATGCTAACCTTTAGCCCGGTAAGCAAATTAAAAAAAAACGCAATATGTAGGCTACACGAGAACGGAGACGTCGAGTAACCAAAACAAATGCGTTAAACAAATTCGTACACGTTATTTATCAATTTAACTCTAGAATTAAAGGATATACAACGAGAAACAACGTTTGACAACCTTTAAACAGTTTTAATAACTATCTCAAAAATTGTCGCTCTGATGGAAACAACTGCTGAGTTATCTACTCAAATTTGTTGAACAAAACGACTTACGTATTTTAAACATGCTAACCTTTAGCCCGGTAAGCAAATTAAAAAAAACGCAATATGTAGGCTACACGAGAACGGAGACGTCGAGTAACCAAAACAAAAGCGTTAAACAAATTCGTACACGTTATTTATCAATTTAACTCTAGAATTAAAGGATATACAACGAGAAACAACGTTTGACAACCTTTAAACAGTTTTAATAACTATCTCAAAAATTGTCGCTGTGATGCAAACAACTGATGAGTTATCTACTCAAATTTGTTGAACAAAACGACTTACGTATTTTAAACATGCTAACCTTTAGCCCGGTAAGCAAATTAAAAAAAAAACGCAATATGTAGGCTACACGAGAACGGAGACGTCGAGTAACCAAAACAAATGCGTTAAACAAATTCGTACACGTTATTTATCAATTTAACTCTAGAATTAAAGGATATACAACGAGAAACAACGTTTGACAACCTTTAAACAGTTTTAAAAACTATCTCAAAAATTATCGCTCTGATGCAAACAACTGATGAGTTATCTACTTAAATTTGATGAACAAAACGACTTACGTATTTTAAACATGCTAACCTTTAGCCCGGTAAGCAAATTAAAAAAAAAAACGCAATATGTAGGCTACACGAGAACGGAGACGTCGAGTAACCAAAACAAATGCGTTAAACAAATTCGTACACGTTATTTATCAATTTAACTCTAGAATTAAAGGATATACAACGAGAAACAACGTTTGACAACCTTTAAACAGTTTTAATAACTATCGCAAAAATTGTCGCTCTGATGCAAACAACTGATGAGTTATCTACTTAAATTTGATGAACAAAACGACTTACGTATTTTAAACATGCTAACCTTTAGCCCGGTAAGCAAATTAAAAAAAAACGCAATATGTAGGCTACACGAGAACGGAGACGTCGAGTAACCAAAACAAATGCGTTAAACAAATTCGTACACGTTATTTATCAATTTAACTCTAGAATTAAAGGATATACAACGAGAAACAACGTTTGACAACCTTTAAACAGTTTTAATAACTATCTCAAAAATTGTCGCTCTGATGCAAACAACTGATGAGTTATCTACTTAAATTTGATGAACAAAACGACTTACGTATTTTAAACATGCTAACCTTTAGCCCGGTAAGCAAATTAAAAAAAAAAACGCAACATGTAGGCTACACGAGAACGGAGACGTCGAGTAACCAAAACAAATGCGTTAAACAAATTCGTACACGTTATTTATCAATTTAACTCTAGAATTAAAGGATATACAACGAGAAACAACGTTTGACAACCTTTAAACAGTTTTAATAACTATCTCAAAAATTGTCGCTCTGATGCAAACAACTGATGAGTTATCTACTCAAATTTGTTGAACAAAACGACTTACGTATTTTAAACATGCTAACCTTTAGCCCGGTAAGCAAATTAAAAAAAAAACGCAATATGTAGGCTACACGAGAACGGAGACGTCGAGTAACCAAAACAAATGCGTTAAACAAATTCGTACACGTTATTTATCAATTTAACTCTAGAATTAAAGGATATACAACGAGAAACAACGTTTGACAACCTTTAAACAGTTTTAATAACTATCTCAAAAATTGTCGCTCTGATGCAAACAACTGATGAGTTATCTACTTAAATTTGATGAACAAAACGACTTACGTATTTTAAACATGCTAACCTTTAGCCCGGTAAGCAAATTAAAAAAAAACGCAACATGTAGGCTACACGAGAACGGAGACGTCGAGTAACCAAAACAAATGCGTTAAACAAATTCGTACACGTTATTTATCAATTTAACTCTAGAATTAAACGATATACAACGAGAAACAACGTTTGACAACCTTTAGACAGTTTTAATAACTATCTCAAAAATTGTCGCTCTGATGCAAACAACTGATGAGTTATCTACTCAGATTTGTTGAACAAAACGACTTACGTATTTTAAACATGCTAACCTTTAGCCCGGTAAGCAAATTAAAAAAAAAACGCAATATGTAGGCTACACGAGAACGGAGACGTCGAGTAACCAAAACAAATGCGTTAAACAAATTCGTACACGTTATTTATCAATTTAACTCTAGAATTAAAGGATATACAACGAGAAACAACGTTTGACAACCTTTAAACAGTTTTAATAACTATCTCAAAAATTGTCGCTCTGATGCAAACAACTGATGAGTTATCTACTCAGATTTGTTGAACAAAACGACTTACGTATTTTAAACATGCTAACCTTTAGCCCGGTAAGCAAATTAAAAAAAAACGCAATATGTAGGCTACACGAGAACGGAGACGTCGAGTAACCAAAAAAAATGCGTTAAACAAATTCGTACACGTTATTTATCAATTTAACTCTAGAATTAAAGGATATACAACGAGAAACAACGTTGACAACCTTTAAACAGTTTTAATAACTATCTCAAAAATTGTCGCTCTGATGCAAACAACTGATGAGTTATCTACTCAGATTTGTTGAACAAAACGACTTACGTATTTGAAACATGCTAACCTTTAGCCCGGTAAGCAAATTAAAAAAAAAACGCAATATGTAGGCTACACGAGAACGGAGACGTCGAGTAACCAAAACAAATGCGTTAAACAAATTCGTACACGTTATTTATCAATTTAACTCTAGAATTAAAGGATATACAACGAGAAACAACGTTTGACAACCTTTAAACAGTTTTAATAACTATCTCAAAAATTGTCGCTCTGATGGAAACAACTGCTGAGTTATCTACTCAAATTTGTTGAACAAAACGACTTACGTATTTTAAACATGCTAACCTTTAGCCCGGTAAGCAAATTAAAAAAAAACGCAATATGTAGGCTACACGAGAACGGAGACGTCGAGTAACCAAAACAAATGCGTTAAACAAATTCGTACACGTTATTTATCAATTTAACTCTAGAATTAAAGGATATACAACGAGAAACAACGTTTGACAACCTTTAAACAGTTTTAATAACTATCTCAAAAATTGTCGCTCTGATGCAAACAACTGATGAGTTATCTACTCAAATTTGTTGAACAAAACGACTTACGTATTTTAAACATGCTAACCTTTAGCCCGGTAAGCAAATTAAAAAAAAAACGCAATATGTAGGCTACACGAGAACGGAGACGTCGAGTAACCAAAACAAATGCGTTAAACAAATTCGTACACGTTATTTATCAATTTAACTCTAGAATTAAACGATATACAACGAGAAACAACGTTTGACAACCTTTAAACAGTTTTAATAACTATCTCAAAAATTGTCGCTCTGATGGAAACAACTGCTGAGTTATCTACTCAAATTTGTTGAACAAAACGACTTACGTATTTTAAACATGCTAACCTTTAGGTCGGTAAGCAAATTAAACAAAAAAACGCAATATGTAGGCTACACGAGAAAGGAGACGTCGAGTAACCAAAACAAATGCGTTAAACAAATTCGTACACGTTATTTATCAATTTAACTCTAGAATTAAAGGATATACAACGAGAAACAACGTTTGACAACCTTTAAACAGTTTTAATAACTATCTCAAAAATTGTCGCTCTGATGGAAACAACTGCTGAGTTATCTACTCAAATTTGTTGAACAAAACGACTTACGTATTTTAAACATGCTAACCTTTAGCCCGGTAAGCAAATTAAAAAAAAACGCAATATGTAGGCTACACGAGAACGGAGACGTCGAGTAACCAAAACAAATGTGAACAAATGCGTGGTGGCAACGGCGCGCACCCACGTATTTGTTAAATAATAGTTAAGGCGAAAAAAATAAGAAAATAAAAACACCAAAAAGGGTTTCGTATTAATACAAGAGAATTCACAGTGTTTTTTTTTTTATTCAATATGTATAAATACAACAAGTGTTAAGGAAATTTATTAACAGATGTTGTGAAAATGAAAATGGTAAAGATATTTTCGGAAATTATTTTATGAATTTGACAACTTACGTGAACGGGCGATTACGTGTTCCTTTGCTGGCTGCTGGATCAAAAGAGGACGAGACTCTTTTCCACATGAGCCGATGAACCCACGATACAGCTCCTTCGTTGGGTTTCCCGGCAACAAAGTTGCTGTACCGCGGGCTCACAGCGGTAAAAATCTAAGACACAAACGTACAACCACTCACACATGCCTGTGTGTATTAGTACAAGCATATGTAGGTGGCAGTAAACGGAGGAAAATAACTAAGGAAATTATGTTACGAGGGAGGGGAGATATATTTAGGCCTGTGGCCTAAACATACCGGCCCCCTTGCCGTAAGCAACAAAGAAAAAATTAAAAAAAGGGATGCCACGTGATCGCACGTCCAGTAAGGCGCTGTAACGAAAGAAGGCAGTGCAGATGCGGACTGCAAGCACTGCACGCCAGATGGTTGACCTCACGTTTCGCTCTCCTGTGGAAAGAGAAAAGAAGTTATTAGATATACGTACGTGGTTTTAAATTCCGTGCTGTAATTACTTATTATTAGGAAAAAAACTCCTATTTTTGGCAGGCTCCTGAGACTACCAACCCGAATACGGTCGGTTGGGTCAGGAGACCGCCAACTGTTGTTGCTGGCGTTCCGCTCACCATGATTTCGGCGTATATATCTGCGCCGAGTGTAAGCCGAATTGGCGATGAGCGGTAGAACTGTGGGTCGGCCAGCCGCATGAATTGGAATGGAGCGGCAATCTTTGGATCTACATTTGATGGCGGACTCAACCGATAGTGGCTTGCAACAATGCTGGCTTGAGTGGTCAAGTGTGTGGATGACCCGAATTTCCCGCGCAGGATTATTGTGCATTGCCCTGATCCTTGGCGCTCTAACTGTAGGTCGCGCACCAGCTCTGCATCGACAATTGTACTTGTGGCGCAGGGATCGATTATAACTCGAACCAAATGCAAGTGGCCCCGCGATTCGATCCGTACGACGGCAGTCGGTGCGATGGGCACAAATGGTCGCATGATGGGTGATGGGGTCGTTGTCTGGGATAGGCGTCCCGTTCGGAAGCCGGCTGGTACGGCTTGTAATAGCGCTCGTCTACTGTCGACTTTGCTCGCGTGACTTTGATATGGCGCGGTTTTGTTTCGATTTTGCCTCGTTACGCGTTTAGCTGCTCTGGGCCGACCATGGGCAGCGTTTCCCTTCGATGATGTGGTATGGAGTTCGGTGTCCTGCTGCCGCCAATTGTCTTGTTCTTGTCGTTCTTTCTTGAACTTTTCCGCCTTCCGTTCATGCTGTAGCAGCGGTCGAAAACTACGCATCCCAAGATTGCTGGTTGAGGGGTTTTGTTCGGCTCTAGCCATTTCTTCTTCCAACTCTGCCTCCTCGACTTGTTGGGCCCAAGACTTAGTTGGTCCCGATAAGTGGATCGACAACTCGTCGTCCGATTGGCTGTCGTCGCCGACGACAATGGTTTCTGCGTGTGCAGGACGTTGGTCCTCGAGGTGAAGCGTAGTATGGTGCTTCTCGTTACACCTTTTGCATCGATATTTACTTTTGCAGTTGTTAACGCGATGAAACGGCGACAAACAATTGGGGCAGTATTTATGTAGTAGGACAGCCCGTAACCTTTCTTCGGGCGACTTGCTTCTGTACTCAGCGCAGAGCCTCATACTATGGTTTCTACCGCAGAGCTGGCAGGCGACGTCGAAGCGCTTGGCGCCCCCCTCTGACTTGGCCAATAGAGTTTCGTAGCGGGTCATGATCTGAAAGAATGTTGATATCATTGATCATGCCCAAATTGAGGTTGGCGGAATGTTGTTTGGGTGGCGTAAGCCAAAAAAATATTATCTCTCATATATTATCCAAAAAAAACATTTTATTGAAATAAAATTTAATTGAAATAAAAAATTAAAGGCCATAAGTCAATACTTATGCGCGCAAAGAAAGGAAGAAAGACTGGATTTAGCACGCATCCAAGCGATGTGGCTGTTGCTTTAGCGCCTTTAGTACATTTTATAATTTATTTTATGTCGGTAGATGTCGCCGAAGTAGTCCTAACAAGTTATTTTTGAATTGTGGTGAACTTTGTTTTCACAACAAGTGGCCTGCCACCACACGGAACGGTTAGAAACCTGGCTGAAAAGGTATTACAGAGTATCACTTCCACCATTCAACATTATTTTTGACGTGTATTGTCGATAATGTTGAGATTCGTGGAATTAAGTATTTTAAATCTCGACCAAATGAATGATGATCGAGATATGTAATACGCGACATGTGTTGTGTGTAGCAACGCGTAAGGCATAATGTCGGTAACACAGTGCATTGACAGTCAGAAATGGAGTGTAGAGATTTTGACTAGCAGATGTCGCTCTTCCATTTCCTGAATGAAAAAAAATCATTGAGATAAAACACGCGGTGGTGAGAAAACGTCTAAAATGCGTAATCTGGTTTTTATCAATTAATTTTTCTTATTATTTTTCAGAAATCGCTATATGGTACCTATTGTCGGATTTGCGCAATCATTGATGTTGCCATATAAAAATGGCTATTGTACTGCGTCTTAAATTGCGTGCCACCGGAGATAAGAGCACCAATATTCTATTGCAACTAAATAAACCGTTTACAATTTCACTGGCTTGCAATGTATACGCTATAATTTCGTGAAAGAATGGCAAATATTGCAAAGAATTGGCACAAACCCATTCTTATAAGGAATATTTCCATTCCTTGGCATTGCGGTTGCATCTCCATTGTAGTCTATGATTTACAGAAGCATAGCATTGCCTCTGGTAATAATTGACTTAAAATCCGGCGATGCATAATACCGGATTGAGATGTCTCATCACGGCGAAATCCCTGTTTGATATATGTCAATTTCAGGCAGTATATTGCTGCCCGTGTGCGTGAGCATAAACAAAACACGCCTGTAAAATAAACTTTCGGCATTTCCGGATTGTCTTCCATAATTTGGCATAGTGACATAGCAACGCGCTCCAACGACCTAGGATCGTGCGTTAGACAAACTTGTATAATAAGTGGTAAGTAAGCAAATTCAGATAGCTTGCGTAAGAATTTTGGGCCAGGAGGAAGCACGGCAGCGCCGTTTTGTGTGCGACACGGAAAGAGAAACTCGTACATCTTGTAAGTGTATCTGATAATTCAGAGGCAAGTTCAGTTTCATTATAGATGGGTGTACCCTTTGCTATGAGACACCATTTTAATTGTGGAATTTGTTGAAGCGAACGCCAACCATCAATACCGATAACCCAACAACGTGTTTTTGGTGTTATATACATTTTATTTGTGGGTTGAGTGTATTAGCTGCAGCAACGGTAGTGGTTGATCTGGTTTAGGACCAACATCCATAATAGCATTCAATTTGTGTAGTATGAAGAGTAGGCACATTAGTACTGGATTACCCATTTGTGAATTGGCTATTCAGCTCCTGCCTCCTCAATTCGCGTTTCTGTTACACACCCAACTCTAAAAGTACCACTCAGAGCTGTTTGTGCTGATGTTGACGGTTGCAGAGTCGACATCCTTTACTGCAATATCTGTTAGTGCTTCTGTAAGGGCGATTGCAAATTTACGCCATTGAAAATGTGAACCAAGTGCACTCAAAGCATCGCACATCATTTCGACATTACCCGGTGGATATTCTATATCCTCAGTTATCAACAAATTGAGGAATGACACTAGCAATTTTAACGCCGCAGCATAAATTTTGTAGATCGCGCTCACTTTCGTTATCACCAACCATGCAAATATTGAACCTTCCATGTGGAAATTTACGATTTCCATTATGACAGCCGTAGTCTCTTTGTCACCCTCAGCGTAGGCCATAAGCGCTGCTATAGTTGGCATAGCTTGACTTGCAGTTGCATAGTCATCCAAACAAACGCATGTAAGACATAAATCCTGCACTGATTCCTGTTGTTCATGTAGCAGAACATGACAAGTCAAAGGACGATCGCATAATTTAAGTGAAACATTTAGATATAAATACTGTTCACGCGTATCTTTGCGTTCGTGCATCGCTTTTTTTTCTTTTTTTTTGTTTGCCAAGCATGTACGCATTGCGGATCTGCTAATTGGGTGGGGGATCTCAAAACTTGTGCACGCAAAACTTTACGTTTGTCTGGCAAAACGTCAAGCAACAAATTAACTTGATCTGGTACACCAGTGAGTGTACGTGCCGAGAGCCAGGTGAATCCAATATAGTTACAACAAAACTTTCTGCTGGATATTTGGGAAATGTGACGCCACCAGCTGATTTCGTTTCGTTTGTTTCAAATTACGCGATGCCACTGTAGTCGCTACGGGTGGTGGCGTCAATGATGATGACAACGTATGTCGATTTAAATTTGCTTGATGTTTCTTTGACTGCCATATTTTGGTGTACCGCGTGCGCTAAGATTATACCCACTAACGCTAACGCTACTCGCGCTTCTACTAGTGCTACTGACATTCCCCGTACCACTTTGACTGCCGTCACTACTCATTGTACATTGATGCTGACCAGTTTTGTTACCGTCAAGTCCAGTACTCAGCGCTAGTGCCAGTGATGGTGTATTGGGTGGTGAGGGGGTAATGTAATTGTTGCTACTGTTGTGTGTCATTGTGTTTCCTTCTAATAACAGAAGATGTTGCTGGTTTTGTTGCTGATTGCAATAGCTTGCTTGATTATATTGTGAGTGCCCATTGAGCGAATTAAAAGGGTCACTCTCAATATTTGCGACGCCATGGCTGCGCGCAGCTTCATTATCAGCTTCATCGTTACCATCGGAATCGGTATAGCGAGCAACTGTTTTGCCACGAGCATGTGTGCTATGTCTTTTGGCGCTTGCCCCACCCTCAACCAACTACTCCCCGGCATTATTTTGCTCATCGTTGGTATCATTGGTGTGCTCGTCGTCTTCATCGTCGTCTCTTTTTCTTTTTTGTTTTGTTCAGTCCGATTGTGTTTATCTCTACTTGTGTTACGAGCTTGTTGACGTTCATTGAACCTACTGATGTACCAAAATCCTCAATATTCGTTGCTGCAACCGCAGCGGCTCCTGCTGCTACAGCTTCATCTTCAGATAAGGTACGGATTAAGTCGACTTTTTCAACTGATACCAACGATTCATTGTTAGTAGATGACATCTGAGCTATCTATATATGGTGTGTTTTTAGTATGTATTAGTATGCGCTGGCGGCGTTAAGAACAACAAAGGTGGCCATTACAAAATCTTAACACCTCGGACTATTTACTTCTTGTGTGCCAATCTCCAAACGTCAAGCTAACGACTAAGCTGCTGCGCAGGGACTTTGCCACCAGCTGCCTTCGTATACTGGAGTCTTCCTTTTGTGTTGCAGAAGCTGGCGCATTCGCCAGGCATATGTAGCTCGAGTTAAGTGTTAATCACTTGCCTAGTTTCGTTCCTTCCTTTTTGCAAATACTTATTTACGATTTTCAATTCAAAACACGTATCCCTATTTTCCGAGAATATCGTCTAGTCAAATTAAATTAAGACATAGATAGAGTAGCTGGATTTGAATCGTGATGCATGTGCTTCAACACAGGCATGCGTTTTAATTTCATTGGCACTAGTATTTGTAAAGATTCAATCATATCTGATATTTTGGCGCATATGCTAATGGTGAATGAGCGTGATCAAGCGGCAAACTGTCCACTTGCATATATGGCCGCTTTAACCTCTACAGAGTCATGGCTATCGAGAGCGCGTCGAATTGCATGATGTACTTGTTGGTTTTTTTTGGGTATTGTACGTGATACGGCACCCAATGTGCGCTATGTTACAGGCAAAACGTTTGTATTTTGTCGATGTGTACGCAGCGTTTTTTTTTTTCGTTTTTTTTTTTTCACATAGGGTGCCTTTTGGTATCAAATTGATGATTAAATGATGACATTTGATTGGATTTCTTTTCTGCACAGAAAATCCTATAGTCACAAGAAATCAACTCAAGTCCTGTTTTATCAAAGTAGTAAGTAGTAGGATTTCCTTTTTCGTCTGTAGACTTTGATAGGAGTTGAGAATATTGTTTTTATGTGTTATTAAGACTTTTTAGTTCATATATAAAAACTATTACATGCTCAACGTATAGATTTGTGTTTCTTAAACATTTGTTTTACACCTTTACATCTTTACAACCTGTATAACAACTTTATAATGAACTTGAATTGACGAAAAGCTAAAAATTATGTAGATCCTTTCATGAATTTCATTTATTTTACAGAAAATTATATTCATCTTGCTAGAAAGTAATTCATTGATTAGTAGTTTGGCAATAGAACACATAGGGTACATTTTCCTCCCGACGACCATTAGTTTTTAATTTAAAAATATGTACTGATAAATTTGGATGTTTATTTCATATGATATGTGGGGGATGTGATGGCTAATTTAATTGCGTATTATGTGGCAGATAAAGAATCTGAATTAGGGTTCTGTTGGCCTCGTTCGGGGGAACGGGAGCTGGGATATCGGTGTGTTGGCCTCGTTCTGGGTGAACGAGAGCTGGGTTATTTGGGAATAAGGAATATGGACTATTAAAGTTCATTTTCGTTGTAGTTGGGCGGAAGTAGTACCAGTTTCGCGATTGGTCGGGTAATTTGTCCCTTCATTGTATGAACGTCAACAACACGTACACGGCTATCGGAGCCTGGGTGTGTGTTGACGACTCTCCCCATTTTCCACTCGTTCGGTTGTAGATTATCCTCCTTGATGACGACTAGGTCCCCGGGTTTTAAGTTGGATTGTGGATGTTTCCATTTATACCGTTTCTGGATCTCGGTGAGATATTCCGATTTCCATCTTTTGCAAAAGGTCTGATGAAGGGCTTTCATCTTTTGCCATCGGTTTACAATGGAGGCAGGGTTTTCACTACAGTCGAGTTCAGGTGGAGCTAAAAGATGCCCACCTACGAGGAAATGGCCTGGAGTAAGCGGCTCCAGGTCGGAAGGGTCGTTGGATGAGGGACTTAGAGGTCTCGAGTTGAGGCAGGCCTCAATTCGACATAAGAGGGTTGTAAACTCTTCGAGAGTATATTTATGATCGGACGCGAGCTTTTTAAAGTGGGTCTTAAAACTTTTTACCCCCGCTTCCCACAAACCTCCCATGTGAGGAGCGCTTGGCGGTATAAAATGCCATTCTATAATGTGATGGCTATATTTAGTCAACGTTCCGTCCCTTGCTTCACGCAGAAATGCTTTAAACTCGGATCGTAAAGATCGAGAAGCTCCGACAAAGTTAGTACCATTGTCGGAGTAAACGTTTTTTGGACAGCCTCGTCTGGATACGAATCTGGCGAAGGCAGCTAGGAAGGACCCGGTACTAAGGTCGTTTGTCGCTTCTAGATGGATGGCTTTCGTCGAAAAGCAGACAAACAGGCAGACGTATCCTTTCGAAATTCGACATCCCCTCCCTCTGTAGGATTTTATATCGAATGGTCCCGCGAAATCTACCCCGGTGTTGGTGAAGGCCCTAGAAAAGGTGGTGCGCTCCTTCGGAAGGATCCCCATAAGTTGCGTTTGTGTCCGCTTCCTGTAAATAGTGCAGACTTTGCAGTTGTGGATAACCGACCTTATCATTATTTTAACACGTGGGATCCAGTACTGAGTGCGGATATGACGTAGCATCAGCTGGTTCCCTCCATGCAGGGTGGTCTCATGAGAGGATTGGACTATAAGTCTGGATAACCTGCAAGTGTAAGGAAGAATAATGGGATGACTTTCATTATGGGACATGTCTTTCGATGCCCCTGTCCGCCCCCCAGTTCGAATGATGCCTTCTTCATCTATATATGGGTTCAGGGGTAAAATCTCACTCTTCCCATTTATAAGTTTTCCTGACTTCAAATTTGCGTACTCTTCTTGATAATGTTGCCTCTGGCATATGGTTATCAATCTTCGTGTTGTTTTTTCTATTTCGTCAGGAGCTATCGAATGAGAATCCCTTTTAAAGGAGGCTTTAGTTGTTGGGTGCGTATTCTGGAAAAACCGAAGAATATAGGATATAACCCGCAAGGCCTTTGGTAAATCGGAAAACCTATCTAGAATATCAAAGTTATTTTTGACCGAAGTTGTATGAACTTTCACCCTCTTTTCCTCCATATTTGTATTGTAATCTTCTTCTTGTGTTGGCCAATTTTCGTTGTCTTCTTGTAACCAAGAAGGTCCCTGCCACCACAAAGAATTGTCGATTAGATCCGAAGCGTAGAGGCCTCTGCTCGCCAAATCTGCAGGATTTGACGCGGAGTCTACGTGCCGCCATACCTTGCCTCCTACTTTATCGATGATTTTAGTTATTCGATGTGCCACGAACGTTGACCACGAACATGGTGGTTTTCGGATCCACGCCAGTACTATGGTCGAATCTGTCCAAAGGGTTACTTTAATGTTTGAAAGTTGCATATTTTCTATGGCCGACTCTATAATTTCTGCAAGTAGGACTGCGCCGCAGAGTTCCAGTCGTGACAATGATATGGTTTTGACCGGGGCTACTCTCGTTTTGGCCATCAACAGGTTGGTGAAGACTTGATCCTTTGTTTGTACCCTCAGGAAAACAGTGGCGGCATATGCTTTTTCCGAGGCATCGCTGAATCCATGTATTTCGACATTGTCCTTCAATGTGTAGTGAACCCATCGCGGTATGCGTATATCGTTGATCTTTTCGTAGTCCGTCATGAATGATTGCCACCGATGTAGAGTAGTTTCAGACACATCTTCATCCCAGCCTGTCCCTTCCAACCAAATATTTTGCATTATTATTTTGGCTACAATTACGACTGGTGCCAGCCAGCCAAGAGGGTCGAAAAGTTTTGCGATCGCAGAAAGTATTGACCTTTTTGTTACGGCGTGGTTATTGTCAAAGGGTTTCGCTGTGAAGTAAAAGTAGTCGAAATGGGCGTTCCACCTGATACCGAGTGCTTTTACCATGCTGGTGTCTTCAAACTCAAGAAAATCCTCGCTTAATAGGTGTTGCTTCGGTATACCCTGTAGGATTTTCTTGCAGTTGGACGTCCATTTTCGCAATGGGAAACCTGCCGATTGCAATGCCAATGATATTTCGTCCCTTGCCTTGATTGCAATTTCGATGCTGTGTCCACCGGCGAGTACGTCATCAACGTACATGCAATTTCGCAGTATATCTGCTGCCATTGGATGCGATGCCTCCACGTCATCAGCTAGTTGGTGCAGCGTTCGAATCGCAAGATACGGAGCACAATTAACCCCAAAGGTTACCGTTTTCAATTCATAAATGTTAATTGGGTTTTTGGGGCATTTGCGAAATATGATTCGCTGATATTTTGTTTGGTCTTCATTGACCCATATTTGGCGATACATTTTCTCTATGTCGCTGTTAAATACGTATTTGAACAGCCGCCAACGTAGTATAAGAACTGTCAGGTCGGATTGAAGAATCGGACCTGGATATAAGGCATCATTTAGACTTTTGCCATTAGTGGTAGGACAAGATGCATTAAATACGACTCTGACTTTTGTCGTTGTACTTCCCTCCTTTATAACAGCATGGTGAGGTAGGAAGTAACAGTCATTTGAGTCTGGCGAAATATTGCCTATTTGTTTCATGTGCCCTAAAGTTTCATATTCGGATACAACTCTATTGTATTCCGTTTGAAGGACTGGGTTTTTCGCAAGTCGTGTCTCGTTGCGATAGAATTGAGAGCACGCACTTCTTAATGAGGGGCCTAAGTTAAACTCTTTCCTAAAGGGTAAGGAGACTACGTATTTGCCATCGTTGTTCCGAACTGTTGTGGATTTGTATAGCTCCTCGCAGTAAGTGTCATCGTTATTGATGCTCCTTTTCTTTGGAATTTCCTCTATCTCCCAAAAAGCCGCCAATTGTTTATCTAAAGTGACCTCATTGAAATATGAAACTAGGGTCTTATTTGTATCAACCGCATCTGTCCGGCCTGTCAAAATCCAGCCGAACACCGTTTCCTGTGCTATTAATGTGTTTAGCACGTCCTTCCTGATACCGCCTAGCATAATTTGGGGGTATATGTCTCCGCCCAGAATTAAGTCGACTGGCTCATTGACAAAGAATCTTTTGTCAGCCAGTACTAAGTCAGGGAATGCTTGCCTAGTCATTGCATTTATTCGGCAAGTTGGGAGATTCCCTGTCAGTTGTGGTAAAACCAGCATGATCGTATTGATCTCGATTAATGGGTCGGTTGGTGACCGCAGTTGTATGTTGCACGCTTCTTTTACTTGTGCCGACATTGTATTATTGATGCCCGAAACTTGGGCATGCAGGTGTTTGGATGGCAGATTAATTCTGCGCTTTAGTTTCTCGGTAATGAATGAACATTCAGATCCCGAGTCTATTAGGGCTCTCGCCGAATAGTCAACACCATTAAAATGAATCTTGACCTGAGCTGTCCCTAGTAATACCCCTTTATTTGTGTTTGCGAAACATGAGTTCACATTATTAATCGGAGCGTTTTCTCTTTCAGCATTGCGTCGTATTTGAGCTTCCCGTGAGGTAGATGCTCCGATAGTGTCGGAAGTATTTGTTGGTTTTGGCTGATTCGAAATATGAAGCAGCGTATGATGTCTTAAATGACATGTGGCACAGTTCATTTGGCTGGTGCACCTTGTCACCGAATGGCCAGCAGAAAGGCAGTTTATACACCCACGGCTGCTCTTAATTTGTTCAAACCGTTTATTGGGTGTTAAACGTAAGAACTTTTCACACTTTGAAATTCGATGTGCAGGACTTTTGCACATCTTACACGTAGGTTTGGCTGTTGTTGCACTTGCCTGGTAGGACCCTAATCGTTTCGACGATGTATCTGCCGAGGAACGAGAAGCATGTGGCTTAGAGGGTTTTGAAACCGTATCCCCTCTTATATCTACCACAGTTTCCAACGTTTGGAATCTGCTGGATAAGAATTTATCCATATCTGCCCATTTTGAAATTTCTGTTTTATTTTCTATGGTTTGTTCCCATAGAGCCAGTGTGGTTTCTGGCAGTTTTGTGGAGCACAAATATGTTAGAATTGCATCCCAGTTTGATATGTCAATCTTGTGACATTGAAGCGCTGAGATACAATTGTTTATTTCACGTTGCAGTTTTTTAATGGAGCTACCGCATTCGCTCTCAACTGCTTTTAAACTAAAAAGAATTTTTAATTGAGCATTGACCAAGATACGTTTGTTTTCGTATCGGTCACATAAATTTTTCCACGCTGTATCGAAACCGTCTGTTGTTAAGGAACACCGTTCCACTATCTCTTTGGCCTCCCCTTGAGTTTTTTGCCTTAAATAGTATAGTTTTTGCACTGCATGGAGTTTACTATTATTAATATATATGGCAGTGAACATGTCCCTAAAAGACGGCCATGAAATATAGTCACCTTTGAAAATATCCGTATCACATGCTGGCAGGCGCACATGATATTCCATATTATCTGAGACATCTACTTTCTTATCTTTCTTTTCAAAATTTTCCAAAAGCTCAGCTATTGCCGCCTGACACTTTAGGAAGCTGAAATAGCACATTTTATGCTTCTTCTTGATAGCCGATAAGTCCTTTGAATCAAGCTCTGATGAACCTAAGAGCTTTTCGTATGTCACCTTCGTAGCTTCCCACAGAGTTTTTAACTCATCCCTTTGGTATATTAGGGAGTGTTTACTGTGTTGTGAAGGTGACATGTCGTTGAAGTCATTTTCATACTCCGTCACTGCATCTGCTTGGCGTGTATAGGTATCCATTATATGAAAATTTATTGAAATATTAATTGACTAATTGCCTTTGCAGAGAGTATTGAGTGAAAATGAACTGAAACGAAGGACTGTGTTTGAGAGAGATCTCTCTAGGAAGTGGCCTCGAAGCTTGCGAGAAAGCTAGGAATTAATTTAAAGAATGTGCAATTTTCGTGGTGGCAACGGCGCGCACCCACGTAATTATTCAAAGAATGCTCTAATGCAGATGTGCCAATGACTTGTGTAAGCCAATAAGTAATGGCTAGTGAGGAAAGTGGTGTTAGTGAATAAATAAAGAAATGTATGAACGTTCGTTATGGACTTTTTTGGTAATTTAACCAAGGGCTGTGATCTTTTGTATCACAAAAAATTAGATCAGTCAAAAACTGATTTGTGTATTGCCGCAAGTGAAAAATAAAAATAATTCAATTTTTAAAAAATTGAACAGGAAATAAGCCTTTTGGCCACCCAAACAACAACAACAATATATGTGTATGTAACTAAGTGCACTTTGTACTATAGCACCAAACTAAATTGCAAACGTATTGCCCGTGTAAATAAGTGCAAGTGATTTTTATGTGGGAGAAAATTTTATTTAATTAAATGTGCGCCTAAAATAAATTTACAGGTTTCTGAATAAGCAACCTTAACAAATCGAATTTTTGTGCAGTGGATTAAATTAATTTTTTCAGATAAATCCTGCAAAGGTGAAAATCGAAAAGTGACGCAAAGCGGTGTTTGAGGTTATGTTAACCTTTTAGAGCAGTGTTGTGCTACCTTGAGCTGTGTCCGGAAAATCTTACCGCTGGTGGGGGATAGTTCCGGATAGTCACAAGGCGTGTTGCACAAACTTTAAATAACTGCGTTAAGCGCCTTTTTCAAATTTTTGCACAAGATGAGACTTCTCACTTCACGAAAAAAAAAAAACAAAATCACTTGCACTATTACATATAAAAAAGTCACTTTGTAATTTGTAATTTTATTTTGTGAAATTTTATTAAAAGTGAAAAGGAAAACCCTACCTAGCACGGAATATTTTCAAACCACGTACCTTTCAATAAATTGCTGATCCGGATTAGTAGATTGACTTTTGTGGATTGTCGGTGTTGTTGATGTTGTTTGGAGGTTGGGTGTCGCTCAAATCTGTTTGTGTATGCCAATTGCTGATGAATATATTATCACTATTGTAAATCTCTTCTTCCTCGATTTAATTGCCTAGGGAGTGGAGTGGACTGTAGTTCTTGGTGATTGGCTCTTCTTACCGGCGTGGTAAGGACCATGAACAAATGCGTGGTGGCAACGGCGCGCACCCACGTATTTGTTAAATAATAGTTAAGGCGAAAAAAATAAGAAAATAAAAACACCAAAAAGGGTTTCGTATTAATACAAGAGAATTCACAGTGTTTTTTTTTTATTCAATATGTATAAATACAACAAGTGTTAAGGAAATTTATTAACAGATGTTGTGAAAATGAAAATGGTAAAGATATTTTCGGAAATTATTTTATGAATTTGACAACTTACGTGAACGGGCGATTACGTGTTCCTTTGCTGGCTGCTGGATCAAAAGAGGACGAGACTCTTTTCCACATGAGCCGATGAACCCACGATACAGCTCCTTCGTTGGGTTTCCCGGCAACAAAGTTGCTGTACCGCGGGCTCACAGCGGTAAAAATCTAAGACACAAACGTACAACCACTCACACATGCCTGTGTGTATTAGTACAAGCATATGTAGGTGGCAGTAAACGGAGGAAAATAACTAAGGAAATTATGTTACGAGGGAGGGGAGATATATTTAGGCCTGTGGCCTAAACAAAATGCGTTAAACAAATTCGTACACGTTATTTATCAATTTAACTCTAGAATTAAAGGATATACAACGAGAAACAACGTTTGACAACCTTTAAACAGTTTTAATAACTATCTCAAAAATTGTCGCTCTGATGCAAACAACTGATGAGTTATCTACTTAAATTTGATGAACAAAACGACTTACGTATTTTAAACATGCTAACCTTTAGCCCGGTAAGCAAATTAAAAAAAAACGCAATATGTAGGCTACACGAGAACGGAGACGTCGAGTAACCAAAAGAAATGCGTTAAACAAATTCGTACACGTTATTTATCAATTTAACTCTAGAATTAAAGGATATACAACGAGAAACAACGTTTGACAACCTTTAAACAGTTTTAATAACTATCTCAAAAATTGTCGCTCTGATGGAAACAACTGCTGAGTTATCTACTCAAATTTGTTGAACAAAACGACTTACGTATTTTAAACATGCTAACCTTTAGCCCGGTAAGCAAATTAAAAAAAAACGCAATATGTAGGCTACGCGAGAACGGAGACGTCGAGTAACCAAAACAAATGTGTTAAACAAATTCGTACACGTTATTTATCAATTTAACTCTAGAATTAAAGGATATACAACGAGAAACAACGTTTGACAACCTTTAAACAGTTTTAATAACTATCTCAAAAATTGTCGCTCTGATGGAAACAACTGCTGAGTTATCTACTCAAATTTGTTGAACAAAACGACTTACGTATTTTAAACATGCTAACCTTTAGCCCGGTAAGCAAATTAAAAAAAAAAACGCAATATGTAGGCTACACGAGAAAGGAGACGTCGAGTAACCAAAACAAATGCGTTAAACAAATTCGTGCACGTTATTTATCAATTTAACTCTAGAATTAAAGGATATACAACGAGAAACAACGTTTGACAACCTTTAAACAGTTTTAATAACTATCTCAAAAATTGTCGCTCTGATGGAAACAACTGCTGAGTTATCTACTCAAATTTGTTGAACAAAACGACTTACGTATTTTAAACATGCTAACCTTTAGCCCGGTAAGCAAATTAAAAAAAACGCAATATGTAGGCTACACGAGAACGGAGACGTCGAGTAACCAAAACAAATGCGTTAAACAAATTCGTACACGTCATTTATCAATTTAACTCTAGAATTAAAGGATATACAACGAGAAACAACGTTTGACAACCTTTAAACAGTTTTAATAACTATCTCAAAAATTGTCGCTCTGATGCAAACAACTGATGAGTTATCTACTCAAATTTGTTGAACAAAACGACTTACGTATTTTAAACATGCTAACCTTTAGCCCGGTAAGCAAATTAAAAAAAAAACGCAATATGTAGGCTACACGAGAACGGAGACGTCGAGTAACCAAAACAAATGCGTTAAACAAATTCGTACACGTTATTTATCAATTTAACTCTAGAATTAAAGGATATACAACGAGAAACAACGTTTGACAACCTTTAAACAGTTTTAAAAACTATCTCAAAAATTATCGCTCTGATCCAAACAACTGATGAGTTATCTACTTAAATTTGATGAACAAAACGACTTACGTATTTTAAACATGCTAGCCTTTAGCCCGGTAAGCAAATTAAAAAAAAAACGCAATATGTAGGCTACACGAGAACGGAGACGTCGAGTAACCAAAACAAATGCGTTAAGCAAATTCGTACACGTTATTTATCAATTTAACTCTAGAATTAAAGGATATACAACGAGAAACAACGTTTGACAACCTTTAAACATTTTTAATAACTATCTCAAAAATTGTCGCTCTGATGCAAACAACTGATGAGTTATCTACTTAAATTTGATGAACAAAACGACTTACGTATTTTAAACATGCTAACCTTTAGCCCGGTAAGCAAATTAAAAAAAAACGCAATATGTAGGCTACACGAGAACGGAGACGTCGAGTAACCAAAACAAATGCGTTAAACAAATTCGTACACGTTATTTATCAATTTAACTCTAGAATTAAAGGATATACAACGAGAAACAACGTTTGACAACCTTTAAACAGTTTTAATAACTATCTCAAAAATTGTCGCTCTGATGCAAACAACTGATGAGTTATCTACTCAAATTTGTTGAACAAAACGACTTACGTATTTTAAACATGCTAACCTTTAGCTCGGTAAGCAAATTAAAAAAAAAACGCAATATGTAGGCTACACGAGAACGGAGACGTCGAGTAACCAAAACAAATGCGTTAAACAAATTCGTACACGTTATTTATCAATTTAACTCTAGAATTAAAGGATATACAACGAGAAACAACGTTTGACAACCTTTAAACAGTTTTAATAACTATCTCAAAAATTGTCGCTCTGATGGAAACAACTGCTGAGTTATCTACTCAAATTTGTTGAACAAAACGACTTACGTATTTTAAACATGCTAACCTTTAGCCCGGTAAGCAAATTAAAAAAAAAAACGCAATATGTAGGCTACACGAGAAAGGAGACGTCGAGTAACCAAAACAAATGCGTTAAACAAATTCGTACACGTTATTTATCAATTTAACTCTAGAATTAAAGGATATACAACGAGAAACAACGTTTGCCAACCTTTAAACAGTTTTAATAACTATCTCAAAAATTGTCGCTCTGATGGAAACAACTGCTGAGTTATCTACTCAAATTTGTTGAACAAAACGACTTACGTATTTTAAACATGCTAACCTTTAGCCCGGTAAGCAAATTAAAAAAAAACGCAATATGTAGGCTACACGAGAACGGAGACGTCGAGTAACCAAAACAAATGCGTTAAACAAATTCGTACACGTTATTTATCAATTTAACTCTAGAATTAAAGGATATACAACGAGAAACAACGTTTGACAACCTTTAAACAGTTTTAATAACTATCTCAAAAATTGTTGCTCTGATGCAAACAACTGATGAGTTATCTACTCAAATTTGTTGAACAAAACGACTTACGTATTTTAAACATGCTAACCTTTAGCCCGGTAAGCAAATTAAAAAAAAAACGCAATATGTAGGCTACACGAGAACGGAGACGTCGAGTAACCAAAACAAATGCGTTAAACAAATTCGTACACGTTATTTATCAATTTAACTCTAGAATTAAAGGATATACAACGAGAAACAACGTTTGACAACCTTTAAACAGTTTTAAAAACTATCTCAAAAATTATCGCTCTGATGCAAACAACTGATGAGTTATCTACTTAAATTTGATGAACAAAACGACTTACGTATTTTAAACATGCTAACCTTTAGCCCGGTAAGCAAATTTAAAAAAAAAAACGCAATATGTAGGCTACACGAGAACGGAGACGTCGAGTAACCAAAACAAATGCGTTAAACAAATTCGTACACGTTATTTATCAATTTAACTCTAGAATTAAAGGATATACAACGAGAAACAACGTTTGACAACCTTTAAACAGTTTTAATAACTATCTCAAAAATTGTCGCTCTGATGCAAACAACTGATGAGTTATCTACTTAAATTTGATGAACAAAACCACTTACGTATTTTAAACATGCTAACCTTTAGCCTGGTAAGCAAATTAAAAAAAAAACGCAATATGTAGGCTACACGAGAACGGAGACGTCGAGTAACCAAAACAAATGCGTTAAACAAATTCGTACACGTTATTTATCAATTTAACTCTAGAATTAAAGGATATACAACGAGAAACAACGTTTGACAACCTTTAAACAGTTTTAATAACTATCTCAAAAATTGTCGCTCTGATGCAAACAACTGATGAGTTATCTACTTAAATTTGATGAACAAAACGACTTACGTATTTTAAACATGCTAACCTTTAGCCCGGTAAGCAAATTAAAAAAAAAACGCAACATGTAGGCTACACGAGAACAGAGACGTCGAGTAACCAAAACAAATGCGTTAAACAAATTCGTACACGTTATTTATCAATTTAACTCTAGAATTAAAGGATATACAACGAGAAACAACGTTTGACAACCTTTAAACAGTTTTAATAACTATCTCAAAAATTGTCGCTCTGATGCAAACAACTGATGAGTTATCTACTCAGATTTGTTGAACAAAACGACTTACGTATTTTAAACATGCTAACCTTTAGCCCGGTAAGCAAATTAAAAAAAAACGGAATATGTAGGCTACACGAGAACGGAGACGTCGAGTAACCAAAACGAATGTGTTAAACAAATTCGTACACGTTATTTATCAATTTAACTCTAGAATTAAAGGATATACAACGAGAAACAACGTTTGACAACCTTTAAACAGTTTTAATAACTATCTCAAAAATTGTCGCTCTGATGCAAACAACTGATGAGTTATCTACTCAAATTTGTTGAATAAAACGACTTACGTATTTTAAACATGCTAACCTTTAGCCCGGTAAGCAAATTAAAAAAAAACGCAATATGTAGGCTACACGAGAACGGAGACGTCGAGTAACCAAAACAAATGCGTTAAACAAATTCGTACACGTTATTTATCAATTTAACTCTAGAATTAAAGGATATACAACGAGAAACAACGTTTGACAACCTTTAAACAGTTTTAATAACTATCTCAAAAATTGTCGCTCTGATGCAAACAACTGATGAGTTATCTACTCAAATTTGTTGAACAAAACGACTTACGTATTTTAAACATGCTAACCTTTAGCCCGGTAAGCAAATTAAAAAAAAACGCAATATGTAGGCTACACGAGAACGGAGACGTCGAGTAACCAAAACAAATGCGCTAAACAAATTCGTACACGTTATTTATCAATTTAACTCTAGAATTAAAGGATATACAACGAGAAACAACGTTTGACAACCTTTAAACAGTTTTAATAACTATCTCAAAAATTGTCGCTCTGATGGAAACAACTGCTGAGTTATCTACTCAAATTTGTTGAACAAAACGACTTACGTATTTTAAACATGCTAACCTTTAGCCCGGTAAGCAAATTAAAAAAAAAAAACGCAATATGTAGGCTACACGAGAAAGGAGACGTCGAGTAACCAAAACAAATGCGTTAAACAAATTCGTACACGTTATTTATCAATTTAACTCTAGAATTAAAGGATATACAACGAGAAACAACGTTTGACAACCTTTAAACAGTTTTAATAACTATCTCAAAAATTGTCGCTCTGATGGAAACAACTGCTGAGTTATCTACTCAAATTTGTTGAACAAAACGACTTACGTATTTTAAACATGCTAACCTTTAGCCCGGTAAGCAAATTAAAAAAAAAACGCAATATGTAGGCTACACGAGAACGGAGACGTCGAGTAACCAAAACAAATGCGTTAAACAAATTCGTACACGTTATTTATCAATTTAACTCTAGAATTAAAGGATATACAACGAGAAACAACGTTTGACAACCTTTAAACAGTTTTAATAACTATCTCAAAAATTGTCGCTCTGATGCAAACAACTGATGAGTTATCTACTTAAATTTGATGAACAAAACGACTTACGTATTTTAAACATGCTAACCTTTAGCCCGGTAAGCAAATTAAAAAAAACGCAATATGTAGGCTACACGAGAACGGAGACGTCGAGTAACCAAAACAAATGCGTTAAACAAATTCGTACACGTTATTTATCAATTTAACTCTAGAATTAAAGGATATACAACGAGAAACAACGTTTGACAACCTTTAAACAGTTTTAATAACTATCTCAAAAATTGTCGCTCTGATGGAAACAACTGCTGAGTTATCTACTCAAATTTGTTGAACAAAACGACTTACGTATTTTAAACATGCTAACCTTTAGCCCGGTAAGCAAATTAAAAAAAAAACGCAATATGTAGGCTACGCGAGAACGGAGACGTCGAGTAACCAAAACAAATGCGTTAAACAAATTCGTACACGTTATTTATCAATTTAAATCTAGAATTAAAGGATATACAACGAGAAACAACGTTTGACAACCTTTAAACAGTTTTAATAACTATCTCAAAAATTGTCGCTCTGATGGAAACAACTGCTGAGTTATCTACTCAAATTTGTTGAACAAAACGACTTACGTATTTTAAACATGCTAACCTTTAGCCCGGTAAGCAAATTAAAAAAAAAACGCAATATGTAGGCTACACGAGAAAGGAGACGTCGAGTAACCAAAACAAATGCGTTAAACAAATTCGTACACGTTATTTATCAATTTAACTCTAGAATTAAAGGATATACAACGAGAAACAACGTTTGACAACCTTTAAACAGTTTTAATAACTATCTCAAAAATTGTCGCTCTGATGGAAACAAATGCTGAGTTATCTACTCAAATTTGTTGAACAAAACGACTTACGTATTTTAAACATGCTAACCTTTAGCCCGGTAAGCAAATTAAAAAAAAACGCAATATGTAGGCTACACGAGAACGGAGACGTCGAGTAACCAAAACAAATGCGTTAAACAAATTCGTACACGTTATTTATCAATTTAACTCTAGAAATAAAGGATATACAACGAGAAACAACGTTTGACAACCTTTAAACAGTTTTAATAACTATCTCAAAAATTGTCGCTCTGATGCAAACAACTGATGAGTTATCTACTCAAATTTGTTGAACAAAACGACTTACGTATTTCAAACATGCTAACCTTTAGCCCGGTAAGCAAATTAAAAAAAAAACGCAATATGTAGCCTACACGAGAACGGAGACGTCGAGTAACCAAAACAAATGCGTTAAACAAATTCGTACACGTTATTTATCAATTTAACTCTAGAATTAAAGGATATACAACGAGAAACAACGTTTGACAACCTTTAAACAGTTTTAAAAACTATCTCAAAAATTATCGCTCTGATGCAAACAACTGATGAGTTATCTACTTAAATTTGATGAACAAAACGACTTACGTATTTTAAACATGCTAACCTTTAGCCCGGTAAGCAAATTAAAAAAAAAAAACGCAATATGTAGGCTACACGAGAACGGAGACGTCGAGTAACCAAAACAAATGCGTTAAACAAATTCGTACACGTTATTTATCAATTTAACTCTAGAATTAAAGGATATACAACGAGAAACAACGTTTGACAAACTTTAAACAGTTTTAATAACTATCTCAAAAATTGTCGCTCTGAAGCAAACAACTGATGAGTTATCTACTTAAATTTGATGAACAAAACGACTTACGTATTTTAAACATGCTAACCTTTAGCCCGGTAAGCAAATTAAAAAAAAAACGCAATATGTAGGCTACACGAGAACGGAGACGTCGAGTAACCAAAACAAATGCGTTAAACAAATTCGTACACGTTATTTATCAATTTAACTCTAGAATTAAAGGATATACAACGAGAAACAACGTTTGACAACCTTTAAACAGTTTTAATAACTATCTCAAAAATTGTCGCTCTGATGCAAACAACTGATGAGTTATCTACTTAAATTTGATGAACAAAACGACTTACGTATTTTAAACATGCTAACCTTTAGCCCGGTAAGCAAATTAAAAAAAAAACGTAACATGTAGGCTACACGAGAACGGAGACGTCGAGTAACCAAAACAAATGCGTTAGACAAATTCGTACACGTTATTTATCAATTTAACTCTAGAATTAAAGGATATACAACGAGAAACAACGTTTGACAACCTTTAAACAGTTTTAATAACTATCTCAAAAATTGTCGCTCTGATGCAAACAACTGATGAGTTATCTACTCAAATTTGTTGAACAAAACGACTTACGTATTTTAAACATGCTAACCTTTAGCCCGGTAAGCAAATTAAAAAAAAATGCAATATGTAGCCTACACGAGAACGGAGACGTCGAGTAACCAAAACAAATGCGTTAAACAAATTCGTACACGTTATTTATAAATTTAACTCTAGAATTAAAGGATATACAACGAGAAACAACGTTTGACAACCTTTAAACAGTTTTAATAACTATCTCAAAAATTGTCGCTCTGATGCAAACAACTGATGAGTTATCTACTTAAATTTGATGAACAAAACGACTTACGTATTTTAAACATGCTAACCTTTAGCCCAGTAAGCAAATTAAAAAAAAAACGCAACATGTAGGCTACACGAGAACGGAGACGTCGAGTAACCAAAACAAATGCGTTAAACAAATTCGTACACGTTATTTATCAATTTAACTCTAGAATTAAAGGATATACAACGAGAAACAACGTTTGACAACCTTTAAACAGTTTTAATAACTATCTCAAAAATTGTCGCTCTGATGCAAACAACTGATGAGTTATCTACTCAGATTTGTTGAACAAAACGACTTACGTATTTTAAACATGCTAACCTTTAGCCCGGTAAGCAAATTAAAAAAAAAACGCAATATGTAGGCTACACGAGAACGGAGACGTCGAGTAACCAAAACAAATGCGTTAAACAAATTCGTACACGTTATTTATCAATTTAACTCTAGAATTAAAGGATATACAACGAGAAACAACGTTTGACAACCTTTAAACAGTTTTAATAACTATCTCAAAAATTGTCGCTCTGATGCAAACAACTGATGAGTTATCTACTCAGATTTGTTGAACAAAACGACTTACGTATTTTAAACATGCTAACCTTTAGCCCGGTAAGCAAATTAAAAAAAAAAGCAATATGTAGGCTACACGAGAACGGAGACGTCGAGTAACCAAAAAAAATGCGTTAAACAAATTCGTACACGTTATTTATCAATTTAACTCTAGAATTAAAGGATATACAACGAGAAACAACGTTTGACAACCTTTAAACAGTTTTAATAACTATCTCAAAAATTGTCGCTCTGATGCAAACAACTGATGAGTTATCTACTCAGATTTGTTGAACAAAACGACTTACGTATTTGAAACATGCTAACCTTTAGCCCGGTAAGCAAATTAAAAAAAAAAACGCAATATGTAGGCTACACGAGAACGGAGACGTCGAGTAACCAAAACAAATGCGTTAAACAAATTCGTACACGTTATTTATCAATTTAACTCTAGAATTAAAGGATATACAACGAGAAACAACGTTTGACAACCTTTAAACAGTTTTAATAACTATCTCAAAAATTGTCGCTCTGATGGAAACAACTGCTGAGTTATCTACTCAAATTTGTTGAACAAAACGACTTACGTATTTTAAACATGCTAACCTTTAGCCCGGTAAGCAAATTAAAAAAAAACGCAATATGTAGGCTACACGAGAACGGAGACGTCGAGTAACCAAAACAAATGCGTTAAACAAATTCGTACACGTTATTTATCAATTTAACTCTAGAATTAAAGGATATACAACGAGAAACAACGTTTGACAACCTTTAAACAGTTTTAATAACTATCTCAAAAATTGTCGCTCTGATGGAAACAACTGCTGAGTTATCTACTCAAATTTGTTGAACAAAACGACTTACGTATTTTAAACATGCTAACCTTTAGCCCGGTAAGCAAATTAAAAAAAAACGCAATATGTAGGCTACGCGAGAACGGAGACGTCGAGTAACCAAAACAAATGCGTTAAACAAATTCGTACACGTTATTTATCAATTTAACTCTAGAATTAAAGGATATACAACGAGAAACAACGTTTGACAACCTTTAAACAGTTTTAATAACTATCTCAAAAATTGTCGCTCTGATGCAAACAACTGATGAGTTATCTACTCAGATTTGTTGAACAAAACGACTTACGTATTTGAAACATGCTAACCTTTAGCCCGGTAAGCAAATTAAAAAAAAAAACGCAATATGTAGGCTACACGAGAACGGAGACGTCGAGTAACCAAAACAAATGCGTTAAACAAATTCGTACACGTTATTTATCAATTTAACTCTAGAATTAAAGGATATACAACGAGAAACAACGTTTGACAACCTTTAAACAGTTTTAATAACTATCTCAAAAATTATCGCTCTGATGCAAACAACTGATGAGTTATCTACTTAAATTTGATGAACAAAACGACTTACGTATTTTAAACATGCTAACCTTTAGCCCGGTAAGCAAATTAAAAAAAAAAACGCAATATGTAGGCTACACGAGAACGGAGACGTCGAGTAACCAAAACAAATGCGTTAAACAAATTCGTACACGTTATTTATCAATTTAACTCTAGAATTAAAGGATATACAACGAGAAACAACGTTTGACAACCCTTAAACAGTTTTAATAACTATCTCAAAAATTGTCGCTCTGATGCAAACAACTGATGAGTTATCTACTTAAATTTGTTGAACAAAACGACTTACGTATTTTAGACATGCTAACCTTTAGCCCTGTAAGCAAATTAAAAAAAAAAACGCAATATGTAGGCTACACGAGAACGGAGACGTCGAGTAACCAAAACAAATGCGTTAAACAAATTCGTACACGTTATTTATCAATTTAACTCTAGAATTAAAGGATATACAACGAGAAACAACGTTTGACAACCTTTAAACGGTTTTAATAACTATCTCAAAAATTGTCGCTCTGATGCAAACAACTGATGAGTTATCTACTCAAATTTGTTGAACAAAACGACTTACGTATTTTAAACATGCTAACCTTTAGCCCGGTAAGCAAATTAAAAAAAAAAACGCAATATGTAGGCTACACGAGAACGGAGACGTCGAGTAACCAAAACAAATGCGTTAAACAAATTCGTACACGTTATTTATCAATTTAACTCTAGAATTAAAGGATATACAACGAGAAACAACGTTTGACAACCTTTAAACAGTTTTAATAACTATCTCAAAAATTGTCGCTCTGATGCAAACAACTGATGAGTTATCTACTTAAATTTGATGAACAAAACGACTTACGTATTTTAAACATGCTAACCTTTAGCCCGGTAAGCAAATTAAAAAAAAAACGCAACATGTAGGCCACACGAGAACGGAGACGTCGAGTAACCAAAACAAATGTGTTAAACAAATTCGTACACGTTATTTATCAATTTAACTCTAGAATTAAAGGATATACAACGAGAAACAACGTTTGACAACCTTTAAACAGTTTTAATAACTATCTCAAAAATTGTCGCTCTGATGGAAACAACTGCTGAGTTATCTACTCAAATTTGTTGAACAAAACGACTTACGTATTTTAAACATGCTAACCTTTAGCCCGGTAAGCAAATTAAAAAAAAAACGCAATATGTAGGCTACACGAGAAAGGAGACGTCGAGTAACCAAAACAAATGCGTTAAACAAATTCGTACACGTTATTTATCAATTTAACTCTAGAATTAAAGGATATACAACGAGAAACAACGTTTGACAACCTTTAAACAGTTTTAATAACTATCTCAAAAATTGTCGCTCTGATGCAAACAACTGATGAGTTATCTACTCAAATTTGTTGAACAAAACGACTTACGTATTTTAAACATGCTAACCTTTAGCCCGGTAAGCAAATTAAAAAAAAAACGCAATATGTAGGCTACACGAGAACGGAGACGTCGAGTAACCAAAACAAATGCGTTAAACAAATTCGTACACGTTATTTATCAATTTAACTCTAGAATTAAAGGATATACAACGAGAAACAACGTTTGACAACCTTTAAACAGTTTTAATAACTATCTCAAAAATTGTCGCTCTGATGCAAACAACTGATGAGTTATCTACTTAAATTTGATGAACAAAACGACTTACGTATTTTAAACATGCTAACCTTTAGCCCAGTAAGCAAATTAAAAAAAAAACGCAATATGTAGGTTACACGAGAACGGAGACGTCGAGTAACCAAAACAAATGCGTTAAACAAATTCGTACACGTTATTTATCAATTTAACTCTAGAATTAAAGGATATACAACGAGAAACAACGTTTGACAACCTTTAAACAGTTTTAATAACTATCTCAAAAATTGTCGCTCTGATGCAAACAACTGATGAGTTATCTACTCAAATTTGTTGAACAAAACGACTTACGTATTTTAAACATGCTAACCTTTAGCCCGGTAAGCAAATTAAAAAAAAAACGCAATATGTAGGCTACACGAGAACGGAGACGTCGAGTAACCAAAACAAATGCGTTAAACAAATTCGTATACGTTATTTATCAATTTAACTCTAGAATTAAAGGATATACAACGAGAAACAACGTTTGACAACCTTTAAACAGTTTTAATAACTATCTCAAAAATTGTCGCTCTGATGGAAACAACTGCTGAGTTATCTACTCAAATTTGTTGAACAAAACGACTTACGTATTTTAAACATGCTAACCTTTAGCCCGGTAAGCAAATTAAAAAAAAAAACGCAATATGTAGGCTACACGAGAAAGGAGACGTCGAGTAACCAAAACAAATGCGTTAAACAAATTCGTACACGTTATTTATCAATTTAACTCTAGAATTAAAGGATATACAACGAGAAACAACGTTTGACAACCTTTAAACAGTTTTAATAACTATCTCAAAAATTGTCGCTCTGATGGAAACAACTGCTGAGTTATCTACTCAAATTTGTTGAACAAAACGACTTACGTATTTTAAACATGCTAACCTTTAGCCCGGTAAGCAAATTAAAAAAAAACGCAATATGTAGGCTACACGAGAACGGAGAGGTCGATTAACCAAAACAAATGCGTTAAACAAATTCGTACACGTTATTTAACAATTTAACTCTAGAATTAAAGGATATACAACGAGAAACAACGTTTGACAACCTTTAAACAGTTTTAATAACTATCTCAAAAATTGTCGCTCTGATGCAAACAACTGATGAGTTATCTACTTAAATTTGTTGAACAAAATGACCTACGTATTTTAAACATGCTAACCTTTAGCCCGGTAAGCAAATTAAAAAAAAAAACGCAATATGTAGGCTACACGAGAACGGAGACGTCGAGTAACCAAAACAAATGCGTTAAACAAATTCGTACACGTTACTTATCAATTTAACTCTAGAATTAAAGGATATACAACGAGAAACAACGTTTGACAACCTTTAAACAGTTTTAATAACTATCTCAAAAATTGTCGCTCTGATGCAAACAACTGCTGAGTTATCTACTCAAATTTGTTGAACAAAACGACTTACGTATTTTAAACATGCTAACCTTTAGCCCGGTAAGCAAATTAAAAAAAAAAACGCAATATGTAGGCTACACGAGAACGGAGACATCGAATAACCAAAACAAATGCGTTAAACAAATTCGTACACGTTATTTATCAATTTAACTCTAGAATTAAAGGATATACAACGAGAAACAACGTTTGACAACCTTTAAACAGTTTTAATAACTATCTCAAAAATTGTCGCTCTGATGCAAACAACTGATGAGTTATCTACTCAAATTTGTTGAACAAAACGACTTACGTATTTTAAACATGCTAACCTTTAGCCCGGTAAGCAAATTAAAAAAAAACGCAATATGTAGGCTACACGAGAACGGAGACGTCGAGTAACCAAAACAAATGCGTTAAACAAATTCGTACACGTTATTTATCAATTTAACTCTAGAATTAAAGGATATACAACGAGAAACAACGTTTGACAACCTTTAAACAGTTTTAATAACTATCTCAAAAATTGTCGCTCTGATGGAAACAACTGCTGAGTTATCTACTCAAATTTGTTGAACAAAACGACTTACGTATTTTAAACATGCTAACCTTTAGCCCGGTAAGCAAATTAAAAAAAAACGCAATATGTAGGCTACACGAGAACGGAGACGTCGAGTAACCAAAACAAATGCGTTAAACAAATTCGTACACGTTATTTATCAATTTAACTCTAGAATTAAAGGATATACAACGAGAAACTACGTTTGACAACCTTTAAACAGTTTTAATAACTATCTCAAAAATTGTCGCTCCGATGGAAACAACTGCTGAGTTATCTACTCAAATTTGTTGAACAAAACGACTTACGTATTTTAAACATGCTAACCTTTAGCCCGGTAAGCAAATTAAAAAAAAACGCAATATGTAGGCTACGCGAGAACGGAGACGTCGAGTAACCAAAACAAATGCGTTAAACAAATTCGTACACGTTATTAATCAATTTAACTCTAGAATTAAAGGATATACAACGAGAAACAACGTTTGACAACCTTTAAACAGTTTTAATAACTATCTCAAAAATTGTCGCTCTGATGCAAACAACTGATGAGTTATCTACTCAGATTTGTTGAACAAAACGACTTACGTATTTGAAACATGCTAACCTTTAGCCCGGTAAGCAAATTAAAAAAAAAAACGCAATATGTAGGCTACACGAGAACGGAGACGTCGAGTAACCAAAACAAATGCGTTAAACAAATTCGTACACGTTATTTATCAATTTAACTCTAGAATTAAAGGATATACAATGAGAAACAACGTTTGACAACCTTTAAACAGTTTTAATAACTATCTCAAAAATTATCGCTCTGATGCAAACAACTGATGAGTTATCTACTTAAATTTGTTGAACAAAACGACTTACGTATTTTAAGCATGCTAACCTTTAGCCCGTTAAGCAAATTAAAAAAAAAACGCAATATGTAGGCTACACGAGAACGGAGACGTCGAGTAACCAAAACAAATACGTTAAACAAATTCGTACACGTTATTTATCAATTTAACTCTAGAATTAAAGGATATACAACGAGAAACAACGTTTGACAACCTTTAAACAGTTTTAATAACTATCTCAAAAATTATCGCTCTGATGCAAACAACTGATGAGTTATCTACTTAAATTTGATGAACAAAACGACTTACGTATTTTAAACATGCTAACCTTTAGCTCGGTAAGCAAATTAAAAAAAAAAAAACGCAATATGTAGGCTACACGAGAACAGAGACGTCGAGTAACCAAAACAAATGCGTTAAACAAATTCGTACACGTTATTTATCAATTTAACTCTAGAATTAAAGCATATACAACGAGAAACATCGTTTGACAACCTTTAAACAGTTTTAATAACTATCTCAAAAATTGTCGCTCTGATGCAAACAACTGATGAGTTATCTACTCAAATTTGTTGAACAAAACGACTTACGTATTTTAAGCATGCTAACCTTTAGCCCGGTAAGCAAATTAAAAAAAAAGCAATATGTAGACTACACGAGAACGGAGACGTCGAGTAACCAAAACAAATGCGTTAAACAAATTCGTACACGTTATTTATCAATTTAACTCTAGAATTAAAGGATATACAACGAGAAACAACGTTTGACAACCTTTAAACAGTTTTAATAACTATCTCAAAAATTGTCGCTCTGATGCAAACAATTGATGAGTTATCTACTTAAATTTGTTGAACAAAACGACTTACGTATTTTAAACATGCTAACCTTTAGCCCGGTAAGCAAATTAAAAAAAAAACGCAATATGTAGGCTACACGAGAACGGAGACGTCGAGTAACCAAAACAAATACGTTAAACAAATTCGTACACGTTATTTATCAATTTAACTCTAGAATTAAAGGATATACAACGAGAAACAACGTTTGACAACCTTTAAACAGTTTTAATAACTATCTCAAAAATTATCGCTCTGATGCAAACAACTGATGAGTTATCTACTTAAATTTGTTGAACAAAACGACTTACGTATTTTAAGCATGCTAACCTTTAGCCCGTTAAGCAAATTAAAAAAAAAAACGCAATATGTAGGCTACACGAGAACGGAGACGTCGAGTAACCAAAACAAATGCGTTAAACAAATTCGTACACGTTATTTATCAATTTAACTCTAGAATTAAAGGATATACAACGAGAAACAACGTTTGACAACCTTTAAACAGTTTTAATAACTATCTCAAAAATTTTCGCTCTGATGCAAACAACTGATGAGTTATCTACTCAGATTTGTTGAACAAAACAACTTACGTATTTTAAACATGCTAACCTTTAGCCCGGTAAGCAAATTAAAAAAAAAACGCAATATGTAGGCTACACGAGAACGGAGACGTCGAGTAACCAAAACAAATGCGTTAAACAAATTCGTACACGTTATTTATCAATTTAACTCTAGAATTAAAGGATATACAACGAGAAACAACGTTTGACAACCTTTAAACAGTTTTAATAACTATCTCAAAAATTGTCGCTCTGATGGAAACAACTGCTGAGTTATCTACTCAAATTTGTTGAACAAAACGACTTACGTATTTTAAACATGCTAACCTTTAGCCCGGTAAGCAAATTAAAAAAAAACGCAATATGTAGACTACACGAGAACGGAGACGTCGAGTAACCAAAACAAATGCGTTAAACAAATTCGTACACGTTATTTATCAATTTAACTCTAGAATTAAAGGATATACAACGAGAAACAACGTTTGACAACCTTTAAACAGTTTTAATAACTATCTCAAAAATTGTCGCTCTGATGCAAACAACTGATGAGTTATCTACTTAAATTTGTTGAACAAAACGACTTACGTATTTTAAACATGCTAACCTTTAGCCCGGTAAGCAAATTAAAAAAAAAAACGCAATATGTAGGCTACACGAGAACGGAGACGTCGAGTAACCAAAACAAATGCGTTAAACAAATTCGTACACGTTATTTATCAATCTAACTCTAGAATTAAAGGATATACAACGAGAAACAACGTTTGACAACCTTTAAACAGTTTTAATAACTATCTCAAAAATTGTCGCTTTGATGCAAACAACTGCTGAGTTATCTACTCAAATTTGTTGAACAAAACGACTTACGTATTTTAAACATGCTAACCTTTAGCCCGGTAAGCAAATTAAAAAAAAAACGCAATATGTAGGCTACACGAGAACGGAGACATCGAGTAACCAAAACAAATGCGTTAAACAAATTCGTTCACTTTATTTATCAATTTAACTCTAGAATTAAAGGATATACAACGAGAAACAACGTTTGACAACCTTTAAACAGTTTTAATAACTATCTCAAAAATTATCGCTCTGATGCAAACAACTGATGAGTTATCTACTTAAATTTGATGAACAAAACGACTTACGTATTTTAAACATGCTAACCTTTAGCCCGGTAAGCAAATTAAAAAAACAAACGCAATATGTAGGCTACACGAGGACGGAGACGTCGAGTAACCAAAACAAATGCGTTAAACAAATTCGTACACGTTATTTATCAATTTAACTCTAGAATTAAAGGATATACAACGAGAAACAACGTTTGACAACCTTTAAACAGTTTTAATAACTATCTCAAAAATTGTCGCTCTGATGCAAACAACTGATGAGTTATCTACTTAAATTTGTTGAACAAAACGACTTACGTATTTTAAACATGCTAACCTTTAGCCCGGTAAGCAAATTAAAAAAAAAACGCAATATGTAGGCTACACGAGAACGGAGACGTCGAGTAACCAAAACAAATGCGTTAAACAAATTCGTACACGTTATTTATCAATTTAACTCTAGAATTAAAGGATATACAACGAGAAACAACGTTTGACAACCTTTAAACAGTTTTAATAACTATCTCAAAAATTGTCGCTCTGATGCAAACAACTGATGAGTTATCTACTTAAATTTGTTGAACAAAACGACTTACGTATTTTAAGCATGCTAACCTTTAGCCCGGTAAGCAAATTAAAAAAAAAAACGCAATATGTAGGCTACACGAGAACAGAGACGTCGAGTAACCAAAACAAATGCGTTAAACAAATTCGTACACGTTATTTATCAATTTAACTCTAGAATTAAAGGATATACAACGAGAAACAACGTTTGACAACCTTTAAACAGTTTTAATAACTATCTCAAAAATTGTCGCTCTGATGCAAACAACTGATGAGTTATCTACTTAAATTTGTTGAACAAAACGACTTACGTATTTTAAACATGCTAACCTTTAGCCCGGTAAGCAAATTAAAAAAAAAAAACGCAATATGTAGGCTACACGAGAACGGAGACGTCGAGTAACCAAAACAAATGCGTTAAACAAATTCGTACACGTTATTTATCAATTTAACTCTAGAATTAAAGGATATACAACGAGAAACAACGTTTGACAACCTTTAAACAGTTTTAGTAACTATCTCAAAAATTGTCGCTCTGATGCAAACAACTGCTGAGTTATCTACTCAAATTTGTTGAACAAAACGACTTACGTATTTTAAACATGCTAACCTTTAGCCCGGTAAGCAAATTAAAAAAAAAAACGCAATATGTAGGCTACACGAGAACGGAGACATCGAGTAACCAAAACAAATACGTTAAACAAATTCGTACACGTTATTTATCAATTTAACTCTAGAATTAAAGGATATACAACGAGAAACAACGTTTGACAACCTTTAAACAGTTTTAATAACTATCTCAAAAATTGTCGCTCTGATGCAAACAACTGATGAGTTATCTACTTAAATTTGTTGAACAAAACGACTTACGTATTTTAAACATGCTAACCTTTAGCCCGGTAAGCAAATTAAAAAAAAAACGTAATATGTAGGCTACACGAGAACGGAGACGTCGAGTAACCAAAACAAATGCGTTAAACAAATTCGTACACGTTATTTATCAATTTAACTCTAGAATTAAAGGATATACAACGAGAAACAACGTTTGACAACCTTTAAACAGTTTTAATAACTATCTCAAAAATTGTCGCTCTGATGCAAACAACTGATGAGTTATCTACTTAAATTTGTTGAACAAAACGACTTACGTATTTTAAACATGCTAACCTTTAGCCCGGTAAGCAAATTAAAAAAAAAACGCAATATGTAGGCTACACGAGAACGGAGACGTCGAGTAACCAAAACAAATGCGCTAAACTAATTCCTACACGTTATTTATCAATTTAACTCTAGAATTAAAGGATATACAACGAGAAACAACGTTTGACAACCTTTAAACAGTTTTAATAACTATCTCAAAAATTGTCGCTCTGATGCAAACAACTGATGAGTTATCTACTCAGATTTGTTGAACAAAACGACTTACGTATTTTAAACATGCTAACCTTTAGCCCGGTAAGCAAATTAAAAAAAAAACGCAATATGTAGGCTACACGAGAACGGAGACGTCGAGTAACCAAAACAAATGCGTTAAACAAGTTCGTACACGTTATTTATCAATTTAACTCTAGAATTAAAGGATATACAACGAGAAACAACGTTTGACAACCTTTAAACAGTTTTAATAACTATCTCAAAAATTGTCGCTCTGATGCAAACAACTGATGAGTTATCTACTTAAATTTGTTGAACAAAACGACTTACGTATTTTAAGCATGCTAACCTTTAGCCCGGTAAGCAAATTAAAAAAAAAACGCAATATGTAGGCTACACGAGAACGGAGACGTCGAGTAACCAACACAAATGCGTTAAACAAATTCGTACACGTTATTTATCAATTTAACTCTAGAATTAAAGGATATACAACGAGAAACAACGTTTGACAACCTTTAAACAGTTTTAATAACTATCTCAAAAATTGTCGCTCTGATGCAAACAACTGATGAGTTATCTACTCAAATTTGTTGAACAAAACGACTTACGTATGTTAAACATGCTAACCTTTAGCCCGGTAAGCAAATTAAAAAAAAAACGCAATATGTTGGCTACACGAGAACGGAGACATCGAGTAACCAAAACAAATGCGTTAAACAAATTCGTACACGTTATTTATCAATTTAACTCTAGAATTAAAGGATATACAACGAGAAACAACGTTTGACAACCTTTAAACAGTTTTAATAACTATCTCAAAAATTGTCGCTCTGATGCAAACAACTGACGAGTTATCTACTTAAATTTGTTGAACAAAACGACTTACGTATTTTAAACATGCTAACCTTTAGCCCGGTAAACAAATTAAAAAAAAAACGTAATATGTAGGCTACACGAGAACGGAGACGTCGAGTAACCAAAACAAATGCGTTAAACAAATTCGTACACGTTATTTATCAATTTAACTCTAGAATTAAAGGATATACAACGAGAAACAACGTTTGACAACCTTTAAACAGTTTTAATAACTATCTCAAAAATTGTCGCTCTGATGCAAACTACTGATGAGTTATCTACTCAGATTTGTTGAACAAAACGACTTACGTATTTTAAACATGCTAACCTTTAGCCCGGTAAGCAAATTAAAAAAAAAACGCAATATGTAGGCTACACGAGAACGGAGACGCCGAGTAACCAAAACAAATGCGTTAAACAAATTCGTACACGTTATTTATCAATTTAACTCTAGAATTAAAGGATATACAACGAGAAACAACGGTTGACAACCTTTAAACAGTTTTAATAACTATCTCAAAAATTGTCGCTCTGATGCAAACAACTGATGAGTTATCTACTTAAATTTGTTGAACAAAACGACTTACGTATTTTAAGCATGCTAACCTTTAGCCCGGTAAGCAAATTAAAAAAAAAAACGCAATATGTAGGCTACACGAGAACGGAGACGTCGAGTAACCAACACAAATGCGTTAAACAAATTCGTACATGTTATTTATCAATTTAACTCTAAAATTAAAGGATATACAACGAGAAACAACGTTTGACAACCTTTAAACTGTTTTAATAACTATCTCAAAAATTGTCGCTCTGATGCAAACAACTGATGAGTTATCTACTCAAATTTGTTGAACAAAACGACTGACGTATTTTAAACATGCTAACCTTTAGCCCGGTAAGCAAATTAAAAAAAAAACCCAATATGTTGGCTACACGAGAACGGAGACGTCGAGTAACCAAAACAAATGCGTTAAACAAATTCGTACACGTTATTTATCAATTTAACTCTAGGATTAAAGGATATACAACGAGAAACAACGTTTGACAACCTTTAAACAGTTTTAATAACTATCTCAAAAATTGTCGCTCTGATGCAATCAACTGATGAGTTATCTACTTAAATTTGATGAACAAAACGACTTACGTATTTTAAACATGCTAACCTTTAGCCCGGTAAGCAAATTTAAAAAAAAACGCAATATGTAGGCTACACGAGAACGGAGACGTCGAGTAACCGAAACAAATGCGTTAAACAAATTCGTACACGTTATTTATCAATTTAACTCTAGAATTAAAGGATATACAACGAGAAACAACGTTTGACAACCTTTAAACAGTTTTAATAACTATCTCAAAAATTATCGCTCTGATGCAAACAACTGATGAGTTATCTACTTAAATTTGATGAGCAAAACGACTTACGTATTTTAAGCATGCTAACCTTTAGCCCGGTAAGCAAATTAAAAAAAAAACGCAATATGTAGGCTACACGAGAACGGAGACGTCGAGTAACCAAACCAAATGCGTTAAACAAATTCGTACACGTTATTTATCAATTTAACTCTAGAATTAAAGGATATACAACGAGAAACAACGTTTGACAACCTTTAAACAGTTTTAATAACTATCTCAAAAATTGTCGCTCTGATGCAAACAACTTAAATTTGTTGAACAAAACGACTTACGTATTTTAAGCATGCTAACCTTTAGCCCGGTAAGCAAATTAAAAAAAAAACGCAATATGTAGGCTACACGAGAACGGAGACGTCGAGTAACCAAAACAAATGCGTTAAACAAATTCGTACACGTTATTTATCAATTTAACTCTAGAATTAAAGGATATACAACGAGAAACAACGTTTGACAACCTTTAAACAGTTTTAATAACTATCTCAAAAATTGTCGCTCTGATGCAAACAACTGATGAGTTATCTACTTAAATTTGATGAACAAAACGACTTACGTATTTTAAACATGCTAACCTTTAGCTCGGTAAGCAAATTAAAAAAAAAAACGCAATATGTTGGCTACACGAGAACAGAGACGTCGAGTAACCAAAACAAATGCGTTAAACAAATTCGTACACGTTATTTATCAATTTAACTCTAGAATTAAAGCATATACAACGAGAAACAACGTTTGACAACCTTTAAACAGTTTTAATAACTATCTCAAAAATTGTCGCTCTGATGCAAACAACTGATGAGTTATCTACTCAAATTTGTTGAACAAAACGACTTACGTATTTTAAGCATGCTAACCTTTAGCCCGGTAAGCAAATTTAAAAAAAAGCAATATGTAGGCTACACGAGAACGGAGACGTCGAGTAACCAAAACAAATGCGTTAAACAAATTCGTACACGTTATTTATCAATTTAACTCTAGAATTAAAGGATATACAACGAGAAACAACGTTTGACAACCTTTAAACAGTTTTAATAACTATCTCAAAAATTGTCGCTCTGATGCAAACAACTGATAAGTTATCTACTTAAATTTGATGAACAAAACGACTTACGTATTTTAAACATGCTAACCTTTAGCCCGGTAAGCAAATTAAAAAAAAACGCAATATGTAGGCTACACGAGAACGGAGACGTCGAGTAACCAAAACAAATGCGTTAAACAAATTCGTACACGTTATTTATCAATTTAACTCTAGAATTAAAGGATATACAACGAGAAACAACGTTTGACAACCTTTTAACAGTTTTAATAACTATCTCAAAAATTGTCGCTCTGATGCAAACAACTGATGAGTTATCTACTTAAATTTGTTGAACAAAACGACTTACGTATTTTAAACATGCTAACCTTTAGCCCGGTAATCAAATTAAAAAAAAAAACGCAATATGTAGGCTACACGAGAACGGAGACGTCGAGTAACCAAAACAAATGCGTTAAACAAATTCGTACACGTTATTTATCAATTTAACTCTAGAATTAAAGGATATACAACGAGAAACAACGTTTGACAACCTTTAAACAGTTTTAATAACTATCTCAAAAATTGTCGCTCTGATGCAAACAACAGATGAGTTATCTACTTAAATTTGTTGAACAAAACGACTTACGTATTTTAAGCATGCTAACCTTTAGCCCGGTAAGCAAATTAAAAAAAAAAAAACGCAATATGTAGGCAACACGAGAACGGAGACGTCGAGTAACCAAAACAAATGCGTTAAACAAATTCGTACACGTTATTTATCAATTTAACTCTAGAATTAAAGGATATACAACGAGAAACAACGTTTGACAACCTTTAAACAGTTTTAATAACTATCTCAAAAATTGTCGCCCTGATGCAAACAACTGATGAGTTATCTACTCAATTTTGTTGAACAAAACGACTTACGTATTTTAAGCATGCTAACCTTTAACCCGGTAAGCAAATTAAAAAAAAAAACGCAATATGTAGGCTACACGAGAACGGAGACGTCGAGTAACCAAAACATATGCGTTAAACAAATTCGTACACGTTATTTATCAATTTAACTCTAGAATTAAAGGATATACAACGAGAAACAACGTTTGACAACCTTTAAACAGTTTTAATAACTATCTCAAAAATTGTCGCTCTGATGCAAACAACTGATGAGTTATCTACTTAAATTTGTTGAACAAAACGACTTACGTATTTTAAACATGCTAACCTTTAGCCCGGTAAGCAAATTAAAAAAAAACGCAATATGTAGGCTACACGAGAACGGAGACGTCGAGTAACCAAAACAAATGCGTTAAACATATTCGTACACGTTATTTATCAATTTAACTCTAGAATTAAAGGATATACAACGAGAAACAACGTTTGACAACCTTTAAACAGTTTTAATAACTATCTCAAAAATTGTCGCTCTGATGCAAACAACTGATGAGTTATCTACTTAAATTTGATGAACAAAACGACTTACGTATTTTAAACATGCTAACCTTTAGCCCGGTAAGCAAATTAAAAAGAAAACGCAATATGTAGGCTACACGAGAACGGAGACGTCGAGTAACCAAGACAAATGTGTTAAACAAATTCGTACACGTTATTTATCAATTTAACTCTAGAATTAAAGGATATACAACGAGAAACCACGTTTGACAACCTTTAAACAGTTTCAATAACTATCTCAAAAATTGTAGCTCTGATGCAAACAACTGATGAGTTATCTACTTAAATTTGATGAACAAAACGACTTACGTATTTTAAACATGCTAACCTTTAGCCCGGTAAGCAAATTAAAAAAAAAACGCAATATGTAGGCTACACGAGAACGGAGACGTCGAGTAACCAAAACAAATGCGCTAAACAAATTCGTACACGTTATTTATCAATTTAACTCTAGAATTAAAGGATATACAACGAGAAACAACGTTTGACAACCTTTAAACAGTTTTAATAACTATCTCAAAAATTGTCGCTCTGATGCAAACAACTGATGAGTTATCTACTTAAATTTGATGAACAAAACGACTTACGTATTTTAAACATGCTAACCTTTAGCCCGGTAAGCAAATTAAAAAAAAACGCAATATGTAGGCTACACGAGAACGGAGACGTCGAGTAACCAAAACAAATGCGTTAAACAAATTCGTACACGTTATTTATCAATTTAACTCTAGAATTAAAGGATATACAACGAGAAACAACGTTTGACAACCTTTAAACAGTTTTAATAACTATCTCAAAAATTGTCGCTCTGATGCAATCAACTGATGAGTTATCTACTTAAATTTGTTGAACAAAACGACTTACGCATTTTAAACATGCTAACCTTTAGCCCGGTAAGCAAATTAAAAAAAAACGCAATATGTAGGCTACACGAGAACGGAGACGTCGAGTAACCAAAACAAATGCGGTAAACAAATTCGTACATGTTATTTATCAATTTAACTCTAGAATTAAAGGATATACAACGAGAAACAACGTTTGACAACCTTTAAACAGTTTTAATAACTATCTCAAAAATTGTCGCTCTGATGCAAACAACTGATGAGTTATCTACTCAGATTTGTTGAACAAAACGACTTACGTATTTTAAACATGCTAACCTTTAGCCCGGTAAGCAAATTAAAAAAAAAAACGCAATATGTAGGCTACACGAGAACGGAGACGTCGAGTAACCAAATCAAATGCGTTAAACAAATTCGTACACGTTATTTATCAATTTAACTCTAGAATTAAAGGATATACAACGAGAAACAACGTTTGACAACCTTTAAACAGTTTTAATAACTATCTCAAAAATTGTCGCTCTGATGCAAACAACTGATAAGTTATCTACTTAAATTTGTTGAACAAAACGACTTACGTATTTTAAACATGCTAACCTTTAGAACGGTAAGCAAATAAAAAAAAAAAACGCAATATGTAGGCTACACGAGAACGGAGACATCGAGTAACCAAAACAAATGCGTTAAACAAATTCGTACACGTTATTTATCAATTTAACTCTAGAATTAAAGGATATACAACGAGAAACAACGTTTGACAACCTTTAAACAGTTTTAATAACTATCTCAAAAATTGTCGCTCTGATGCAAACAACTGATGAGTTATCTACTCAAATTTGTTGAACAAAACGACTTACGTATTTTAAGCATGCTAACCTTTAGCAAGGTAAGCAAATTTAAAAAAAAACGCAATATGTAGGCTACACGAGAACGGAGACGTCGAGTAACCAAAACAAATGCGTTAAACAAATTCGTACACGTTATTTATCAATTTAACTCTAGAATTAAAGGATATACAACGAGAAACAACGTTTGACAACCTTTAAACAGTTTTAATAACTATCTCAAAAATTGTCGCTCTGATGCAAACAACTGATGAGTTATCTACTTAAATTTGATGAACAAAACGACTTACGTATTTTAAACATGCTAACCTTTAGCCCGGTAAGCAAATTTAAAAAAAAAACGCAATATGTAGGCTACACGAGAACGGAGACGTCGAGTAACCAAAACAAATGCGTTAAACAAATTCGTACACGTTATTTATTAATTTAACTCTAGAATTAAAGGATATACAACGAGAAACAACGTTTGACAACCTTTAAACAGTTTTAATAACTATCTCAAAAATTGTCGCTCTGATGCAAACAACTGATGAGTTATCTACTTAAATTTGATGAACAAAACGACTTCCGTATTTTAAACATGCTAACCTTTAGCCCGGTAAGCAAATTAAAAAAAAAACGCAATATGTAGGCTACACGAGAACGGAGACGTCGAGTAACCAAAACAAATGCGTTAAACAAATTCGTACACGTTATTTATCAATTTAACTCTAGAATTAAAGGATATACAACGAGAAACAACGTTTGACAACCTTTAAACAGTTTTAATAACTATCTCAAAAATTATCGCTCTGATGCAAACAACTGATGAGTTATCTACTTAGGTATGTTGAACAAAACGGTTTACGTATTTTAAGCATGCTAACCTTTAGCCCGGTAAGCAAATTAAAAAAAAAACGCAATATGTAGGCTACACGAGAACGGAGACGTCGAGTAACCAAAACAAATGCATTAAACAAATTCGTACACGTTATTTATCAATTTAACTCTAGAATTAAAGGATATACAACGAGAAACAACGTTTGACAACCTTTAAACAGTTTTAATAACTATCTCAAAAATTATCGCTCTGATGCAAACAACTGATGAGTTATCTACTTAAATTTGTTGAACAAAACGACTTACGTATTTTAAACATGCTAACCTTTAGCCCGGTAAGCAAATTAAAAAAAAAAACGCAATATGTAGGCTACACGAGAACGGAGACGTCGAGTAACCAAAACAAATGCGTTAAACAAATTCGTACACGTTATTTATCAATTTAACTCTAGAATTAAAGGATATACAGCGAGAAACAACGTTTGACAACCTTTAAACAGTTTTAATAACTATCTCAAAAATTGTCGCTCTGATGCAAACAACTGATGAGTTATCTACTCAGATTTGTTGAACAAAACGACTTACGTATTTTAAACATGCTAACCTTTAGCCCGGTAAGCAAATTAAAAAAAAACGCAATATGTAGGCTACACGAGAACGGAGACGTCGAGTAACCAAAACAAATGCGTTAAACAAATTCGTACACGTTATTTATCAATTTAACTCTAGAATTAAAGGATATACAACGAGAAACAACGTTTGACAACCTTTAAACAGTTTTAATAACTATCTCAAAAATTGTCGCTCTGATGCAAACAACTGATGAGTTATCTACTTAAATTTGTTGAACAAAACGACTTACGTATTTTAAGCATGCTAACCTTTAGCCCGGTAAGCAAATTAAAAAAAAAACGCAATATGTAGGCTACACGAGAACGGAGACGTCGAGTAACCAAAAGAAATGCGTTAAACAAATTCGTACACGTTATTTATCAATTTAACTCTAGAATTAAAGGATATACAACGAGAAACAACGTTTGACAACCTTTAAACAGTTTTAATAACTATCTCAAAAATTATCGCTCTGATGCAAACAACTGATGAGTTATCTACTTAAATTTGTTGAACAAAACGACTTACGTATTTTAAACATGCTAACCTTTAGCCCGGTAAGCAAATTAAAAAAAAAAAGAAATATGTAGGCTACACGAGAACGGAGACGTCGAGTAACCAAAACAAATGCGTTAAACAAATTCGTACACGTTATTTATCAATTTAACTCTAGAATTAAAGGATATACAACGAGAAACAACGTTTGACAACCTTTAAAGAGTTTTAATAACTATCTCAAAAATTGTCGCTCTGATGCAAACAACTGATGAGTTATCTACTTAAATTTGATAAACAAAACGACTTACGTATTTTAAACATGCTAACCTTTAGCCCGGTAAGCAAATTTAAAAAAAAACGCAATATGTAGGCTACACGAGAACAGAGACGTCGAGTAACCAAAACAAATGCGTTAAACAAATTCGTACACGTTATTTATCAATTTAACTCTAGAATTAAAGGATATACAACGAGAAACAACGTTTGACAACCTTTAAACAGTTTTAATAACTATCTCAAAAATTATCGCTCTGATGCAAACAACTGATGAGTTATCTACTTAAATATGTTGAACCAAACGACTTACGCATTTTAAGCATGCTAACCTTTAGCCCGGTAAGCAAATAAAAAAAAAACGCAATATGTAGGCTACACGAGAACGGAGACGTCGAGTAACCAAAACAAAAGCGTTAAACAAATTCGTACACGTTATTTATCAATTTAACTCTAGAATTAAAGGATACACAACGAGAAACAACGTTTGACAACCTTTAAACAGTTTTAATAACTATCTCAAAAATTATCGCTCTGATGCAAACAACTGATGAGTTATCTACTTAAATTTGTTGAACAAAACGACTTACGTATTTTAAACATGCTAACCTTTAGCCCGGTAAGCAAATTAAAAAAAAAACGCAATATGTAGGCTACACGAGAACGGAGACGTCGAGTAACCAAAACAAATGCGTTAATCAAATTCGTACACGTTATTTATCAATTTAACTCTAGAATTAAAGGATATACAACGAGAAACAACGTTTGACAACCTTTAAACAGTTTTAATAACTATCTCAAAAATTGTCGCTCTGATGCAAACAACTGATGAGTTATCTACTCAAATTTGTTGAACAAAACGACTTACGTATTTTAAACATGCTAACCTTTGGCCCGGTAAGCAAATTAAAAAAAAAACGCAATATGTAGGCTACACGAGAACGGAGACGTCGAGTAACCAAAACAAATGCGTTAAACAAATTCGTACACGTTATTTATCAATTTAACTCTAGAATTAAAGGATACACAACGAGAAACTACGTTTGACAACCTTTAAACAGTTTTAATAACTATCTCAAAAATTGTCGCTCTGATGCAAACAACTGATGAGTTATCTACTTAAATTTGTTGAACAAAACGACTTACGTATTTTAAACATGCTAACCTTTAGCCCGGTAAGCAAATTAAAAAAAAAACGCAATATGTAGGCTACACGAGAACGGAGACGTCGAGTAACCAAAACAAATGCGTTAAACAAATTCGTACACGTTATTTATCAATTTAACTCTAGAATTAAAGGATATACAACGAGAAACAACGTTTGACAACCTTTAAACAGTTTTAATAACTATCTCAAAAATTGTCGCTCTGATGCAAACAACTGATGAGTTATCTACTCAGATTTGTTGAACAAAACGACTTACGTATTTTAAACATGCTAACCTTTAGCCCGGTAAGCAAATTAAAAAAAAAACGCAATATGTAGACTACACGAGAAGGGAGACGTCGAGTAACCAAAACAAATGCGTTAAACAAATTCGTACACGTTATTTATCAATTTAACTCTAGAATTAAAGGATATACAACGAGAAACAACGTTTGACAACCTTTAAACAGTTTTAATAACTATCTCAAAAATTGTCGCTCTGATGCAAACAACTGATGAGTTATCTACTTAAATTTGTTGAACAAAACGACTTACGTATTTTAAGCATGCTAACCTTTAGCCCGGTAAGCAAATTAAAAAAAAAACGCAATATGTAGGCTACACGAGAACGGAGACGTCGAGTAACCAAAAGAAATGCGCTAAACAAATTCGTACACGTTATTTATCAATTTAACTCTAGAATTAAAGGATATACAACGAGAAACAACGTTTGACAACCTTTAAACAGTTTTAATAACTATCTCAAAAATTATCGCTCTGATGCAAACAACTAATGAGTTATCTACTTAAATTTGTTGAACAAAACGACTTACGTATTTTAAACATGCTAACCTTTAGCCCGGTAAGCAAATTAAAAAAAAAAACGCAATATGTAGGCTACACGAGAACGGAGACGTCGAGTAACCAAAACAAATGCGTTAAACAAATTCGTACACGTTATTTATCAATTTAACTCTAGAATTAAAGGATATACAACGAGAAACAACGTTTGACAACCTTTAAACAGTTTTAATAACTATCTCAAAAATTGTCGCTCTGATGCAAACAACTGATGAGTTATCTACTTAAATTTGATAAACAAAACGACTTACGTATTTTAAACATGCTAACCTTTAGCCCGGTAAGCAAATTTAAAAAAAAAACGCAATATGTAGGCTACACGAGAACAGAGACGTCGAGTAACCAAAACAAATGCGTTAAACAAATTCGTACACGTTATTTATCAATTTAACTCTAGAATTAAAGGATATACAACGAGAAACAACGTTTGACAACCTTTAAACAGTTTTAATAACTATCTCAAAAATTATCGCTCTGATGCAAACAATTGATGATTTATCTACTTAAATTTGATGAACAAAACGACTTACGTATTTTAAACATGCTAACCTTTAGCCCGGCAAGCAAATTAAAAAAAAAAACGCATTATGTAGGCTACACGAGAACGGAGACGTCGAGTAACCAAAACAAATGCGTTAAACAAATTCGTACAGGTTATTTATCAATTTAACTCTAGAATTAAAGGATATACAACGAGAAACAACGTTTGACAACCTTTAAACAGTTTTAATAACTATCTCAAAAATTATCGCTTTGATGCAAACAACTGATAGTTATCTACTTAAATTTGATGAACAAAACGACTTACGTATTTTAAACATGCTAACCTTTAGCCCGGTAAGCAAATTAAAAAAAAACGCAATATGTAGGCTACACGAGAACGGAGACGTCGAGTAACCAAAACAAATGCGTTAAACAAATTCGTACACGTTATTTATCAATTTAACTCTAGAATTAAAGGATATACAACGAGAAACAACGTTTGACAACCTTTAAACAGTTTTAATAACTATCTCAAAAATTGTCGCTCTGATGCAAACAACTGATGAGTTATCTATTTAAATTTGATGAACAAAACGACTTACGTATTTTAAACATGCTAACCTTTAGCCCGGTAAGCAAATTAAAAAAAAAACGCAATATGTAAGCTACACGAGAACGGAGAAGTCGAGTAACCAAAGCAAATGCGTTAAACAAATTCGTACACGTTATTTATCAATTTAACTCTAGATTTAAAGGATATACAACGAGAAACAACGTTTGACAACCTTTAAACAGTTTTAATAACTATCTCAAAAATTATCGCTCTGATGCAAACAACTGATGAGTTATCTACTTAAATTTGATGAACAAAACGACTTACGTATTTTAAACATGTTAAACTTTAGCCCGGTAAGCAAATTAAAAAAAAACGCAATATGTAGGCTACACGAGAACGGAGACTTCGAGTAACCAAAACAAATGCGTTAAACAAATTCGTACACGTTATTTATCAATTTAACTCTAGAGTTAAAGGATATACAACGAGAAACAACGTTTGACAACCTTTAAACAGTTTTAATAACTATCTCAAAAATTGTCGCTCTGATGCAAACAACTGATGAGTTATCTACTTAAATTTGATGAACAAAACGACTTACGTATTTTAAACATGCTAACCTTTAGCCCGGTAAGCAAATTAAAAAAAAAAACGCAATATGTAGGCTACACGAGAACGGAAACGTCGAGTAACCAAAACAAATGCGTTAAACAAATTCGTACACGTTATTTATCAATTTAACTCTAGAATTAAAGGATATACAACGAGAAACAACGTTTGACAACCTTTAAACAGTTTTAATAACTATCTCAAAAATTGTCGCTCTGATGCAAACAACTGATGAGTTATCTACTTAAATTTGTTGAGCTAAACGACTTACGTATTTTAAACATGCTAACCTTTAGCCCGGTAAGCAAATTAAAAAAAAAACGCAATATGTAGGCTACACGAGAACGGAGACGTCGAGTAACCAAAACAAATGCGTTAAACAAATTCGTACACGTTACTTATCAATTTAACTCTAGAATTAAAGTGTATACAACGAGAAACAACGTTTGACAACCTTTAAACAGTTTTAATAACTATCTCAAAAATTATCGCTCTGATGCAAACAACTGATGAGTTATCTACTTAAATTTGATGAACAAAACGACTTACGTATTTTAAACATGCTAAACTTTAGCCCGGTAAGCAAATTAAAAAAAAAAACGCAATATGTAGGCTACACGAGAACGGAGACGTCGAGTAACCAAAACAAATGCGTTAAACAAATTCGTACACGTTATTTATCAATTTAACTCTAGAATTAAAGGATATATAACGAGAAACAACGTTTGACAACCTTTAAACAGTTTTAATAACTATCTCAAAAATTGTCGCTCTGATGCAAACAACTGATGAGTTATCTACTTAAATTTGATGAACAAAACGACTTACGTATTTTAAACATGCTAACCTTTAGCCCGGTAAGCAAATTAAAAAAAAAACGCAATATGTAGGCTACACGAGAACGGAGACGTCGAGTAACCAAAACAAATGCGTTAAACAAATTCGTACACGTTATTTATCAATTTAACTCTAGAATTAAAGGATATACAACGAGAAACAACGTTTGACAACCTTTAAACAGTTTTAATAACTATCTCAAAAATTATCGCTCTGATGCAAAAAACTGATGAGTTATCTACTTAAATTTGATGAACAAAACGACTTACGTATTTTAAACATGCTAACCTTTAGCCCGGTAAGCAAATTAAAAAAAAAAACGCAATATGTAGGCTACACGAGAACGGAGACGTCGAGTAACCAAAACAAATGCGTTAAACAAATTCGTACACTTTATTTATCAATTTAACTCTAGAATTAAAGGATATACAAAGAGAAACAACGTTTGACAACCTTTAAACAGTTTTAATAACTATCTCAAAAATTGTCGCTCTGATGCAAACAACTGATGAGTTATCTACTTAAATTTGATGAACAAAACGACTTACGTATTTTAAACATGCTAACCTTTAGCCCGGTAAGCAAATTAAAAAAAAAAAACGCAATATGTAGGCTACACGAGAACGGAGACGTCGAGTAACCAAAACAAATGCGTTAAACAAATTCGTACACGTTATTTATCAATTTAACTCTAGAATTAAAGGATATACAACGAGAAACAACGTTTGACAACCTTTAAACAGTTTTAATAACTATCTCAAAAATTGTCGCTCTGATGCAAACAACTGATGAGTTATCTACTTAAATTTGATAAACAAAACGACCAACGTATTTTAAACATGCTAACCTTTAGCCCGGTAAGCAAATTTAAAAAAAAACGCAATATGTAGGCTACACGAGAACAGAGAAGTCGAGTAACCAAAACAAATGCGTTAAACAAATTCGTACACGTTATTTATCAATTTAACTCTAGAATTAAAGGATATACAACGAGAAACAACGTTTGACAACCTTTAAACAGTTTTAATAACTATCTCAAAAATTATCGCTCTGATGCAAACAACTGATGATTTATCTACTTAAATTTGATGAACAAAACGACTTACGTATTTTAAACATGCTAACCTTTAGCCCGGCAAGCAAATTAAAAAAAAAAACGCAATATGTAGGCTACACGAGAACGGAGACGTCGAGTAACCAAAACAAATGCGTTAAACAAATTCGTACAGGTTATTTATCAATTTAACTCTAGAATTAAAGGATATACAACGAGAAACAACGTTTGACAACCTTTAAACAGTTTTAATAACTATCTCAAAAATTATCGCTTTGATGCAAACAACTGATGAGTTATCTACTTAAATTTGATGAACAAAACGACTTACGTATTTTAAACATGCTAACCTTTAGCCCGGTAAGCAAATTAAAAAAAAACGCAATATGTAGGCTACACGAGAACGGAGACGTCGAGTAACCAAAACAAATGCGTTAAACAAATTCGTACACGTTATTTATCAATTTAACTCTAGAATTAAAGGATATACAACGAGAAACAACGTTTGACAACCTTTAAACAGTTTTAATAACTATCTCAAAAATTGTCGCTCTGATGCAAACAACTGATGAGTTATCTATTTAAATTTGATGAACAAAACGACTTACGTATTTTAAACATGCTAACCTTTAGCCTGGTAAGCAAATTAAAAAAAAAAACGCAATATGTAAGCTACACGAGAACGGAGACGTCGAGTAACCAAAACAAATGCGTTAAATAAATTCGTACACGTTATTTATCAATTTAACTCTAGAATTAAAGTGTATACAACGAGAAACAACGTTTGACAACCTTTAAACAGTTTTAATAACTATCTCAAAAATTATCGCTCTGATGCAAACAACTGATGAGTTATCTACTTAAATTTGATGAACAAAACGACTTACGTATTTTAAACATGCTAAACTTTAGCCCGGTAAGCAAGTTAAAAAAAAAACGCAATATGTAGGCTACACGAGAACGGAGACGTCGAGTAACCAAAACAAATGCGTTAAACAAATTCGTACACGTTATTTATCAATTTAACTCAAGAGTTAAAGGATATACAACGAGAAACAACGTTTGACAACCTTTAAACAGTTTTAATAACTATCTCAAAAATTGTCGCTCTGATGCAAACAACTGATGAGTTATCTACTTAAATTTGATGAACAAAACGACTTACGTATTTTAAACATGCTAACCTTTAGCCCGGTAAGCAAATTAAAAAAAAAACGCAATATGTAGGCTACACGAGAACGGAGACGTCGAGTAACCAAAACAAATGCGTTAAACAAATTCGTACACGTTACTTATCAATTTAACTCTAGAATTAAAGTGTATACAACAAGAAACAACGTTTGACAACCTTTAAAAAGTTTTAATAACTATCTCAAAAATTATAGCTCTGATGCAAACAACTGATGAGTTATCTACTTAAATTTGATGAACAAAACGACTTACGTATTTTAAACATGCTAAACTTTAGCCCGGTAAGCAAATTAAAAAAAAAACGCAATATGTAGGCTACACGAGAACGGAGACGTCGAGTAACCAAAACAAATGCGTTAAACAAATTCGTACAGGTTATTTATCAATTTAACTCTAGAATTAAAGGATATACAACGAGAAACAACGTTTGACAACCTTTAAACAGTTTTAATAACTATCTCAAAAATTATCGCTTTGATGCAAACAACTGATGAGTTATCTACTTAAATTTGATGAACAAAACGACTTACGTATTTTAAACATGCTAACCTTTAGCCCGGTAAGCAAATTAAAAAAAAACGCAATATGTAGGCTACACGAGAACGGAAACGTCGAGTAACCAAAACAAATGCGTTAAACAAATTCGTACACGTTATTTATCAATTTAACTCTAGAATTAAAGGATATACAACGAGAAACAACGTTTGACAACCTTTAAACAGTTTTAATAACTATCTCAAAAATTGTCGCTCTGATGCAAACAACTGATGAGTTATCTACTTAAATTTGTTGAGCTAAACGACTTACGTATTTTAAACATGCTAACCTTTAGCCCGGTAAGCAAATTAAAAAAAAAACGCAATATGTAGGCTACACGAGAACGGAGACGTCGAGTAACCAAAACAAATGCGTTAAACAAATTCGTACACGTTACTTATCAATTTAACTCTAGAATTAAAGTGTATACAACGAGAAACAACGTTTGACAACCTTTAAACAGTTTTAATAACTATCTCAAAAATTATCGCTCTGATGCAAACAACTGATGAGTTATCTACTTAAATTTGATGAACAAAACGACTTACGTATTTTAAACATGCTAAACTTTAGCCCGGTAAGCAAATTAAAAAAAAAAACGCAATATGTAGGCTACACGAGAACGGAGACGTCGAGTAACCAAAACAAATGCGTTAAACAAATTCGTACACGTTATTTATCAATTTAACTCTAGAATTAAAGGATATATAACGAGAAACAACGTTTGACAACCTTTAAACAGTTTTAATAACTATCTCAAAAATTGTCGCTCTGATGCAAACAACTGATGAGTTATCTACTTAAATTTGATGAACAAAACGACTTACGTATTTTAAACATGCTAACCTTTAGCCCGGTAAGCAAATTAAAAAAAAAACGCAATATGTAGGCTACACGAGAACGGAGACGTCGAGTAACCAAAACAAATGCGTTAAACAAATTCGTACACGTTATTTATCAATTTAACTCTAGAATTAAAGGATATACAACGAGAAACAACGTTTGACAACCTTTAAACAGTTTTAATAACTATCTCAAAAATTATCGCTCTGATGCAAAAAACTGATGAGTTATCTACTTAAATTTGATGAACAAAACGACTTACGTATTTTAAACATGCTAACCTTTAGCCCGGTAAGCAAATTAAAAAAAAAAACGCAATATGTAGGCTACACGAGAACGGAGACGTCGAGTAACCAAAACAAATGCGTTAAACAAATTCGTACACTTTATTTATCAATTTAACTCTAGAATTAAAGGATATACAAAGAGAAACAACGTTTGACAACCTTTAAACAGTTTTAATAACTATCTCAAAAATTGTCGCTCTGATGCAAACAACTGATGAGTTATCTACTTAAATTTGATGAACAAAACGACTTACGTATTTTAAACATGCTAACCTTTAGCCCGGTAAGCAAATTAAAAAAAAAAAACGCAATATGTAGGCTACACGAGAACGGAGACGTCGAGTAACCAAAACAAATGCGTTAAACAAATTCGTACACGTTATTTATCAATTTAACTCTAGAATTAAAGGATATACAACGAGAAACAACGTTTGACAACCTTTAAACAGTTTTAATAACTATCTCAAAAATTGTCGCTCTGATGCAAACAACTGATGAGTTATCTACTTAAATTTGATAAACAAAACGACCAACGTATTTTAAACATGCTAACCTTTAGCCCGGTAAGCAAATTTAAAAAAAAACGCAATATGTAGGCTACACGAGAACAGAGAAGTCGAGTAACCAAAACAAATGCGTTAAACAAATTCGTACACGTTATTTATCAATTTAACTCTAGAATTAAAGGATATACAACGAGAAACAACGTTTGACAACCTTTAAACAGTTTTAATAACTATCTCAAAAATTATCGCTCTGATGCAAACAACTGATGATTTATCTACTTAAATTTGATGAACAAAACGACTTACGTATTTTAAACATGCTAACCTTTAGCCCGGCAAGCAAATTAAAAAAAAAAACGCAATATGTAGGCTACACGAGAACGGAGACGTCGAGTAACCAAAACAAATGCGTTAAACAAATTCGTACAGGTTATTTATCAATTTAACTCTAGAATTAAAGGATATACAACGAGAAACAACGTTTGACAACCTTTAAACAGTTTTAATAACTATCTCAAAAATTATCGCTTTGATGCAAACAACTGATGAGTTATCTACTTAAATTTGATGAACAAAACGACTTACGTATTTTAAACATGCTAACCTTTAGCCCGGTAAGCAAATTAAAAAAAAACGCAATATGTAGGCTACACGAGAACGGAGACGTCGAGTAACCAAAACAAATGCGTTAAACAAATTCGTACACGTTATTTATCAATTTAACTCTAGAATTAAAGGATATACAACGAGAAACAACGTTTGACAACCTTTAAACAGTTTTAATAACTATCTCAAAAATTGTCGCTCTGATGCAAACAACTGATGAGTTATCTATTTAAATTTGATGAACAAAACGACTTACGTATTTTAAACATGCTAACCTTTAGCCTGGTAAGCAAATTAAAAAAAAAAACGCAATATGTAAGCTACACGAGAACGGAGACGTCGAGTAACCAAAACAAATGCGTTAAATAAATTCGTACACGTTATTTATCAATTTAACTCTAGAATTAAAGTGTATACAACGAGAAACAACGTTTGACAACCTTTAAACAGTTTTAATAACTATCTCAAAAATTATCGCTCTGATGCAAACAACTGATGAGTTATCTACTTAAATTTGATGAACAAAACGACTTACGTATTTTAAACATGCTAAACTTTAGCCCGGTAAGCAAGTTAAAAAAAAAACGCAATATGTAGGCTACACGAGAACGGAGACGTCGAGTAACCAAAACAAATGCGTTAAACAAATTCGTACACGTTATTTATCAATTTAACTCAAGAGTTAAAGGATATACAACGAGAAACAACGTTTGACAACCTTTAAACAGTTTTAATAACTATCTCAAAAATTGTCGCTCTGATGCAAACAACTGATGAGTTATCTACTTAAATTTGATGAACAAAACGACTTACGTATTTTAAACATGCTAACCTTTAGCCCGGTAAGCAAATTAAAAAAAAAACGCAATATGTAGGCTACACGAGAACGGAGACGTCGAGTAACCAAAACAAATGCGTTAAACAAATTCGTACACGTTACTTATCAATTTAACTCTAGAATTAAAGTGTATACAACAAGAAACAACGTTTGACAACCTTTAAAAAGTTTTAATAACTATCTCAAAAATTATAGCTCTGATGCAAACAACTGATGAGTTATCTACTTAAATTTGATGAACAAAACGACTTACGTATTTTAAACATGCTAAACTTTAGCCCGGTAAGCAAATTAAAAAAAAAACGCAATATGTAGGCTACACGAGAACGGAGACGTCGAGTAACCAAAACAAATGCGTTAAACAAATTCGTACACGTTATTTATCAATTTAACTCTAGAATTAAAGGATATATAACGAGAAACAACGTTTGACAACCTTTAAACAGTTTTAATAACTATCTCAAAAATTGTCGCTCTGATGCAAACAACTGATGAGTTATCTACTTAAATTTGATGAACAAAACGACTTACGTATTTTAAACATGCTAACCTTTAGCCCGGTAAGCAAATTAAAAAAAAAACGCAATATGTAGGCTACACGAGAACGGAGACGTCGAGTAACCAAAACAAATGCGTTAAACAAATTCGTACACGTTATTTATCAATTTAACTCTAGAATTAAAGGATATACAACGAGAAACAACGTTTGACAACCTTTAAACAGTTTTAATAACTATCTCAAAAATTATCGCTCTGATGCAAAAAACTGATGAGTTATCTACTTAAATTTGATGAACAAAACGACTTACGTATTTTAAACATGCTAACCTTTAGCCCGGTAAGCAAATTAAAAAAAAAACGCAATATGTAGGCTACACGAGAACGGAGACGTCGAGTAACCAAAACAAATGCGTTAAACAAATTCGTACACGTTATTTATCAATTTAACTCTAGAATTAAAGGATATACAAAGAGAAACAACGTTTGACAACCTTTAAACAGTTTTAATAACTATCTCAAAAATTGTCGCTCTGATGCAAACAACTGATGAGTTATCTACTTAAATTTGATGAACAAAACGACTTACGTATTTTAAACATGCTAACCTTTAGCCCGGTAAGCAAGTTAAAAAAAAAACGCAATATGTAGGCTACACGAGAACGGAGACGTCGAGTAACCAAAACAAATGCGTTAAACAAATTCGTACACGTTATTTATCAATTTAACTCTAGAATTAAAGGATATACAAGGAGAAACAACGTTTGACAATCTTTAAACAGTTTTAATAACTATCTCAAAAATTGTCGCTCTGATACAAACAACTGATGAGTTATCTACTTAAATTTGTTGAACAAAACGACTTACGTATTTTAAGCATGCTAACCTTTAGCCCGGTAAGCAAATTAAAAAAAAACGCAATATGTAGGCTACACGAGAACGGAGACGTCGAGTAACCAAAACAAATGCGTTAAACAAATTCGTACACGTTATTTATAAATTTAACTCTAGAATTAAAGGATATACAACGAGAAACAACGTTTGAATACCTTTAAACATTTTTAATAACTATCTCAAAAATTATCGCTCTGATGCAAACAACTGATGAGTTATCTACTTAAATTTGATGAAGAAAACGACTTACGTATTTTAAACATGCTAACCTTTAGCCCGGTAAGCAAATTAAAAAAAAAAACGCAATATGTAGGCTACACGAGAACGGAGACGTCGAGTAACCAAAACAAATTCGTTAAACAAATTCGTACACGTTATTTATCAATTTAACTCTAGAATTAAAGGATATACAACGAGAAACAACGTTTGACAACCTTTAAACAGTTTTAATAACTATCTCAAAAAATGTCGCTCTGATGCAAACAACTGATGAGTTATCTACTTAAATTTGATGAACAAAACGACTTACGTATTTTAAACATGCTAACCTTTAGCCCGGTAAGCAAATTAAAAAAAAAAACGCAATATGTAGGCTACAAGAGAACGGAGACGTCGAGTAACCAAAACAAATGCGTTAAACAACTTCGTACACGTTATTTATCAATTTAACTCTAGAATTAAAGGATATACAACGAGAAACAACGTTTGACAACCTTTAAACAGTTTTAATAACTATCTCAAAAATTGTCGCTCTGATGCAAACTGATGAGTTATCTACTTAGATTTGTTGAACAAAACGACTTACGTATTTTAAACATGCTAACCTTTAGCCCGGTAAGCAAATTGAAAAAAAACGCAATATGTAGGCTACACGAGAACGGAGACGTCGAGTAACCAAAACAAATGCGTTAAACAAATTCGTACACGTTATTTATCAATTTAACTCTAGAATTAAAGGATATACAACGAGAAACAACGTTTGACAACCTTTAAACAGTTTTAATAACTGTGGGATTGACAGACGGACGTAGGACAACTAGAAGCGGACATACCTTTTAATTATACACTGCACTAATTGCATCCCTGCAATAGTTAGACCGGCAACCCGAACTAGACGAAGAGAGCCTAACACAAGTTAGTTAAAAGAGACGAACGACAATCAAGTTTGAAGTGCGGTACTGACAACACGTATATAAAAGTATATGTAAATGTAATAAACGCTAATATACACGTTCTAGTAATTAACCGAGTTTTAATTGGGACCCTAGACAAAGAAATCCCACAATTGGGGGCTCGCCCGGAATTTTTTACAGTCGTTATACAAGTTAAAAAAGTTTTTCTAAAATAAAATCGGTGCAATCGTTAAATTGCTGCATAAATTAGAAACGCGAACGTGTATGTATGCACATATTATATGGGCGCACTGTAACAAGGGCAGAGGTAAATCGCAACGCACATAGCAGAAGGAGAAAAGTACCGCATCTTCGATTGTGTAAAAAGCATCAACTTTTACACATCAAACTTGGGAAAATCGTGGTGTGTAAGTAAATGCAAATTAAACCACGCGAAATAAGAGCCAGAAAAATAACGGAACGAAGAAACGGTTATACCGTGGCAAATAACGGCGTCATTCAGTGGAGATCTCGTTAGAGCAGTAGCAGAGCGCAGCCAAGCCTCAGTTGCGCGAAACAGCAAGAGTAAGCAGCGAACATTAAAATTCTGTCAGCAGCAGCAGAGAAAGATCAAACAATTGGTATAAGTTGCAATTTGAATAAGTTTGAAATTCAATTGCGTTTGGCAGAATTGTCTGCGAGTTGATAGCGAGGAAGGTTTGATCTAAGTTTTACTGCAGTGTGTATTGAAAATTGTGGCGTCGACAGAGGTTCGATAGTGAGAACAGTTGAGCTGGCACATTGTGTTCCAGGTAACGAAGGGTTACGATTGCAGTGGAAGAGTGGAAGTAAAGCAGAGCTGAGGTCAGTTAATGCGTGTTTGAGTGAAACAGAACGAAGGCGTTTGAAACAGTAGTTGGCTACAGCGACGTTACAGGCGAGATCAAACTAAATGCAGTTGTTCGAGTTATTTGCAGATAAGTTGTTATAAATATATGTACGTTTTGTGTAATACATGTATGTGCACTGTTCGATATTTCTGGTGAGCAAAGTTAAATTGGAGTTTGTATGTCTGATGACGTTTTAGACACATTCTGTCTTGAGTAAAATAATTCGATTGATTAAAATAATCATACATAATTTCGAAAGTTTAGAAATTAAATCTCAATTGCAAAATAAGTACATTGAGCTTCAGTTCAGATAAAGCCACCATTTGAGCAAAATGCATTTTGACCGCGTTTAAATATACTAATTACATTTTGTGAATTTGGGCTGAATTAAAACAAACATTCAAGCAATTTGAGTGCACTGTATCAAACTAGAGCTGTCGAATAGTTTTTAGTTGAGTGAAAAAAAAAAACATTTCTGTTTAAGTTTGTCTAAAAGTAAAGCGAAAAAAAATTTACTTCTCAAAGTTATTTTTGAAATCGATTCAAAACAAATTCAATCAAGAGTTGAATTTTAAATTAATAAACACTCAGATTTTCTTGTAAACCTTTGACTTAAGAAAATAAAGGAAACATTACTGGTTTTCCACTTTGTACGTAAATTTACACTGCGATTTACGCGGAAATAGTTCACAAAACCTGTCTACGGGAATTTCTGAGTACAACCAATATATTGACAAGAAAGAAAATCTTTTTTTGTGATTTTAAGTGTTGATACAATTTGAATACATAATATACCTCTTGAGTTGTAAACCATATTTATTGTAAAGACGTCGACATGGACGTAAACGAAATTTTAGCATTGAACTTGAACGGTCTTAGGGAAAAACTAACATCGTTAGGACTATCAACTAGGGGACGTAAACGTGAACTCCAAGATACGCTTTTAGAACACTTCGGCCTTTCCAGAGAAGAAGGTGATGATAGTTCAGATTCGGATGGAAGTTTTCAGAATAGGTTGAACAATGCGACTCATAGCTATTTTAGTCTTCGAGACATTGAGGATACTCTGTCTTCGTTTTCAGGGTGTGGGCAACCTGACATTAATCAGTGGTTGCAAGAGTTTGAGAGTAATGCAGCTGTTGTTAATTGGAATGACCTGCAAAAATTTATTTATGGAAAACAACTCCTTAAAGGTGCGGCTAAAATATTTGTTAGGAGTCAGAGAGAAATTAAGGATTGGAACTCGTTAAAGTCCATCCTTAAAGAAGAGTTTGAAGTTAAGCTTAGTGCAAATGAAATCCATCGCCGATTAAAGAACAGACGTAAGAGGGCAAATGAAAGCTTTCTAGAATATTTGTACTCGCTGATGGAAATTGCAAGCATGCTAGATATGGATGATGCCAGTATCATTGAATATTTTATTGAGGGTATACCCGATACGAGATCCAATAAACAAATTCTTTACCAAGCTCTCACTATAGCTGATTTAAAAGAGAACTTGCGCGTATATGAAAAATGTCATGGACAATTCCAAAGTTTAGGTAGTAGAGCGGTTCCACAACCACCTCAAGGGAAAAATACAGACAAAAGTGAAACCCACGGCAGCAAAGCGTGTTTTAAGTGTGGAAAAGTAGGGCATCTGGCTAGGCATTGCAATCGTTCGGCTGTTCGGTGCTTTAAGTGTAGTCAAGTTGGTCATAAAGCCAATGATTGTAAGCAGCAGACATCGCGTACTGAAGAGAACAGCGAAAACAAGAAGGTTCATGTAGTTACCGACGGCAAAGAACAAGCAAATATTAAGCCAGTTGCGCGAGATACATGCCTATTTAGAGATTTAGAAATCAACGGGCACACATTTTCAGCTCTTTTAGACACGGGTAGTGACATTTGCGCGATAAGATACGACACTCTAGTGAACATTGGATATGTTGATCTACAACCAAAAATTAAAACCTTGTATGGCATCGGTAACAAAATGATTAAAACTATCGGATGTTTCACCGCGCGTATGAGTTTAGATGAAGTCGAAGTCGACATCGACTTTCATGTCACTAAAGAGAGCGATATTTTGTACGACGCTATCTTGGGTAAAAACATTTTGAGTCAAGTCGATATAGCCATAAATGATGAAGGTGTAAGATTTTTAAAGAAAAGAATTGCAACTCAGGAACTCGAGAATAGAGAGAAAACACCAGTTAGCAAGAAATTAGTTGTGAGTAAGGAAGCGAATATAGGCGAATTGGAGAAAGAGGTTGAGGCAATGTTGCAAATTGGGGTTAGCGTGAGCGTAGAGCCACAGTGTGAGCTTGATCATTTACAACCCGATACAAAAGCAAGTGTACTAGGTCTGATTACAAACTACAGATGTGTGAAGGAAAAACCATCGCCAATTGAGATGAAGATTATTTTGTCGGATGAAGTGCCCATTTACCAAAGACCGCGCCGACTGTCCTATGCAGATCAAGCCGTTGTCGAAAAACAAATTGAGGAGTGGTTAGCCGACAATATTATCCAGGCCAGCACATCCGAGTATGCGTCACCGATAGTTCTCGTTTCAAAGAAAGATGGTACAAAACGATTGTGCTGCGATTATCGTAAATTAAATGGAAAAATTATACGCGACAACTTCCCCATGCCGTTGATTGACGACGTGCTGCAAAGACTTCAATCGGCAACTTTCTACACAACATTAGATCTTCGTAACGGATTTTTCCATGTACCATTAGACATTGCGTCACGGAAGTATACGGCTTTTGTCACACACAATGGGCAATATGAGTTTCTATATGCTCCATTCGGTATTCGTAACTCCCCAGCAGTTTTCACGAGATATATTCATGCGGTGTTAGGAGAGCTTATCCGCAATAAAACAATTATTGTATACATGGACGACATAATTATTCCTTCAAAGAGTGTGGAGGATGGGTTGACTAGTCTGAAAAGCGTGTTGGTGACAGCAGAGTTGTACGGGTTACAAATAAAATGGGAAAAATGCCAAATATTGAAGAGGCGAGTTACTTTCTTGGGCTACGTTGTTGAGGCATCAACTATAACACCGTCTCAGGAAAAGACTCAGGCAGTACAGAATTTCCCTGTTCCGACTGACATTAAAACGTTGCAACGCTTTTTGGGACTCACATCGTATTTTAGGCGTTTCATTCCGAACTATTCGTTGGTGGCTAAGCCGCTGACTGATCTTTTGGGAAATCATGCAGAGTTTCGAATGGAAAACGAGCAAATAGCCTCAGTCCAACAATTAAAGACTGCGTTAGTGAATCCACCAGTACTCCGACTATTCGATCCAGCATTGCAAACGGAAATACACACGGATTCTTCTATGCAGGGATATGGCGCAGTCTTGCTGCAAAGAGACTCGCAGGATAGATGTCTGCATCCCATCGAATACATGAGCAGGAAGACTACAACCGCGGAACAGAAATACCACTCATATGAATTGGAAGTTTTAGCCATCGTAGCAGCGCTCAAAAAGTGGAGGGTATACTTAATGGGAATCAAATTTAAGATCATTACGGATTGTAATGCGTTTGCGCTTACAATGAAAAGACAAGAAGTACCCTTACGAATTTCGCGTTGGGCTATGTACCTTCAGGATTACCAATATGAGATAGAGCACCGTTCAGGAAAACAGATGAGGCATGTGGATGCGTTAAGCCGTATGCATTGTCTAATGATGACTGATAGTTTACGACACAGAATACAGGAAGAACAGCTTAAGGATGACAAGCTGGCAGCGATACGGAAAGTTTTGGAACATGAAAATTATCACGATTTTTATATAAAGCATGGTATTATCCATAAAGATATCGCTAAAGAACTTATGGTAGTACCAGCACCTATGGAACGAGAAATCATCGAGATAGCTCACAGACAAGGACATTACGCATCCAAGAAGACACAAGATTTGGTTGAGAGAGATTTCTTTATCTACGATATAGCACCCAAGGTTACACACGTCGTGAAAAGCTGTGTAGAATGCCTAGTCGCGGAGGCCAAAGCCGGGAAAAAGGAAGGAATGCTAAACCCCATCAATAAAGAGGACAAACCGCTTGTGACATTTCATCTAGACCACGTCGGTCCTATGGAAGAAACAAAAAAGCGATACAACTATATTTTAGTGATCATCGACGCGTTTTCTAAATTTGTTTGGCTTTACCCCACCAAAAGCACAGGTAGCGACGAAGTGTTAGATCGTTTAGAGAAACAATCGGCGATATTTGGAAACCCATCCAGGATTATAACGGATAGAGGGACTGGTTTTACATCAAATGCTTTCGAAGACTACTGTAGAAGTCAGCACATTCAGCATCTAGTTATAACCACTGGTGTGCCACGCGGTAACGGACAAGTGGAGAGGGTCCATAAAATAGTTATGCCAATGTTGACGAAGCTTTGCATCGAAAATCCCAAGTTGTGGTATAAGCACGTAGACAGAGTTCAACAACTAATAAATTCCACGCCGACGCGAAGCACCCAGCGTTCTCCGTTCAAACTCTTAACTGGTGTCGATATGCGCGTTAACGCAAACCATGACATTCGAAGGTTGTTAGAAGATTCAGTTATAGAAGAGCTGGAGGCAGAGAGGAACACAGTGCGGGAGGAAGCGCGTGAAAACATATCTCGCATACAAAAGGAAAATATGAGAAACTTCAACAAGAACCGCAGGAAAGCAACAGAGTATGAAGTCGGAGAGTTGGTCGCAATTAAGCGCACACAGTATGGAGCAGGACTTCGACTGAAACAAAAATTTTTCGGACCATACAAAATAAAAGAGAAACAAGATCACGGTAGCTATATTGTACATAAAGTTGGTGACGTCGAAGGTCCGAGAATAACACACACAGTGGCAGAGTACATGAAGCCATGGAATCCTTCATCCGAGTCGAATGAAGCATCAGGATGGCCGAATGTGGGATTGACAGACGGACGTAGGACAACTAGAAGCGGACATACCTTTTAATTATACACTGCACTAATTGCATCCCTGCAATAGTTAGACCGGCAACCCGAACTAGACGAAGAGAGCCTAACACAAGTTAGTTAAAAGAGACGAACGACAATCAAGTTTGAAGTGCGGTACTGACAACACGTATATAAAAGTATATGTAAATGTAATAAACGCTAATATACACGTTCTAGTAATTAACCGAGTTTTAATTGGGACCCTAGACAAAGAAATCCCACATAACTATCTCAAAAATTGTCGCTCTGATGCAAACAACTGATGAGTTATCTACTTAAATTTGATGAACAAAACGACTTACGTATTTTAAACATGCTAACCTTTAGCCCGGTAAGCAAATTAAAAACAAAACGCAATATGTAGGCTACACGAGAACGGAGACGTCGAGTAACCAAAACAAATGCGTTAAACAAATTCGTACACGTTATTTATCAATTTAACTCTAGAATTAAAGGATATACAACGAGAAACAACGTTTGACAACCTTTAAACAGTTTTAATAACTATCTCAAAAATTATCGCTCTGATGCAAACAACTGATGAGTTATCTACTTAAATTTGATTAACAAAACGACTTACGTATTTTAAACATGCTAACCTTTAGCCCGGTAAGCAAATTAAAAAAAACGCAATATGTAGGATACACGAGAACGGAGACGTCGAGTAACCAAAACAAATGGGTTAAACAAATTCGTACACGTTATTTATCAATATAACTCTAGAATTAAAGGATATACAACGAGAAACAACGTTTGACAACCTTTAAACAGTTTTAATAACTATCTCAAAAATTGTCGCTCTGATGCAAACAACTGATGAGTTATCTACTTAAATTTGATGAACAAAACGACTTACGTATTTTAAACATGCTAACCTTTAGCCCGGCAAGCAAATTAAAAAAAAACGCAATATGTAGGCTACACGAGAACGGAGACGTCGAGTAACCAAAACAAATGCGTTAAACAAATTCGTACACGTTATTTATCAATTTAACTCTAGAATTAAAGGATATACAACGAGAAACAACGTTTGACAACCTTTAAACAGTTTTAATAACTATCTCAAAAATTATCGCTCTGATGCAAACAGCTGATGAGTTATCTACTTAAATTTGATGAACAAAACGACTTACGTATTTTAAACATGCTAACCTTTAGCCCGGTAAGCAAATTAAAAACAAAACGCAATATGTAGGCTACACGAGAACGGAGACGTCGAGTAACCAAAACAAATGCGTTAAACAAATTCGTACACGTTATTTATCAATTTAACTCTAGAATTAAAGGATATTCAACGAGAAACAACGTTTGACAACCTTTAAACAGTTTTAATAACTATCTCAAAAATTATCGCTCTGATGCAAACAACTGATGAGTTATCTACTTAAATTTGATGAACAAAACGAATTACGTATTTTAAACATGCTAACCTTTAGCCCGGTAAGCAAATTAAAAAAAACGCAATATGTAGGCTACACGAGAACGGAGACGTCGAGTAACCAAAACAAATGCGTTAAACAAATTCGTACACGTTATTTATCAATTTAACTCTAGAATTAAAGGATATACAACGAGAAACAACGTTTGACAACCTTTAAACAGTTTTAATAATTATCTCAAAAATTGTCGCTCTGATGCAAACAACTGATGAGTTATCTACTTAAATTTGATGAACAAAACGACTTACGTATTTTAAACATGCTAACCTTTAGCCCGGTAAGCAAATTAAAAAAAAAACGCAATATGTAGGCTACACGAGAACGGAGACGTCGGGTAACCAAAACAAATGCGTTAAACAAATTCGTACACGTTATTTATCAATTTAACTCTAGAATTAAAGGATATACAACGAGAAACAACGTTTGACAATCTTTAAACAGTTTTAATAACTATCTCAAAAATTGTCGCTCTGATGCAAACAACTGATGAGTTATCTACTTAAATTTGTTGAACAAAACGACTTACGTATTTTAAGCATGCTAACCTTTAGCCCGGTAAGCAAATTAAAAAAAAAACGCAATATGTAGGCTACACGAGAACGGAGACGTCGAGTAACCAAAACAAATGCGTTAAACAAATTCGTACACGTTATTTATCAATTTAACTCTAGAATTAAAGGATATACAACGAGAAACAACGTTTGACAATCTTTAAAACGTTTTAATAACTATCTCAAAAATTGTCGCTCTGATGCAAACAACTGATGAGTTATCTACTTAAATTTGATGAACAAAACGACTTACGTATTTTAAACATGCTAACCTTTAGCCCGGTAAGCAAATTAAAAAAAAAACGCAATATGTAGGCTACACGAGAACGGAGACGTCGAGTAACCAAAACAAATGCGTTAAACAAATTCGTACACGTTATTTATCAATTTAACTCTAGAATTAAAGGATATACAACGAGAAACAACGTTTGACAACCTTTAAACAGTTTTAATAACTATCTCAAAAATTATCGCTCTGATGCAAACAACTGATGAGTTATCTACTTAAATTTGATGAACAAAACGACTTACGTATTTTAAACATGCTAACCTTTAGCCCGGTAAGAAAATTAAAAAAAAAACGCAATATGTAGGCTACACGAGAACGGAGACGTTGAGTAACCAAAACAAATGCGTTAAACAAATTCGTACACGTTATTTATCAATTTAACTCTAGAATTAAAGGATATACAACGAGAAACAACGTTTGACAACCTTTAAACAGTTTTAATAACTATCTCAAAAATTGTCGCTCTGATGCAAACAGCTGATGAGTTATCTACTTAAATTTGATGACCAAACCAATTACGTATTTTAAACATGCTAACCTTTAGCCCGGTAAGCAAATTAAAAAGAAAAAACGCAATATGTAGGCTACACGAGAACGGAGACGTCGAGTAACCAAAACAAATGCGTTAAACAAATTCGTACACGTTATTTATCAATTTAACTCTAGAATTAAAGGATATACAACGAGAAACAACGTTTGACAACCTTTAAACAGTTTTAATAACTATCTCAAAAATTGTCGCTCTGATGCAAACAACTGATGAGTTATCTACTTAAATTTGTTGAACAAAACGACTTACGTATTTTAAACATGCTAACCTTTAGCCCGGTAAGCAAATTTAAAAAAAACGCAATGTGTAGGCTACACGAGAACGGAGACGTCGAGTAACCAAAACAAATGCGTTAAACAAACTCGTACACGTTATTTATCAATTTAACTCTAGAATTAAAGGATATACAACGAGAAACAACGTTTGACAACCTTTAAACAGTTTTAATAACTATCTCAAAAATTGTCGCTCTGATGCAAACAACTGATGAGTTATCTACTTAAATTTGATGATCAAAACGACTTACGTATTTTAAACATGCTAACCTTTAGCCCGGTAAGCAAATTAAAAAAAAAACGCAATATGTAGGATACACGAGAACGGAGACGTCCAGTAACCAAAACAAATGCGTTAAACAAATTCGTACACGTTATTTATCAATTTAACTCTAGAATTAAAGGATATACAACGAGAAACAACGTTTGAAAACCTTTAAACATTTTTAATAACTATCTCAAAAATTATCGCTCTGATGCAAACAACTGATGAGTTATCTACTTAAATTTGATAAACAAAACGACTTACGTATTTTAAACATGCTAACCTTTAGCCCGGTAAGCAAATTAAAAAAAAAACGCAATATGTAGGCTACACGAGAACGGAGACGTCGAGTAACCAAAACAAATGCGTTAAACAAATTCGTACACGTTATTTATCAATTTAACTCTAGAATTAAAGGATATACAACGAGAAACAACGTTTGACAACCTTTAAACAGTTTTAATAACTATCTCAAAAATTGTCGCTCTGATGCAAACAACTGATGAGTTATCTACTTAAATTTAATGAACAAAACGACTTACGTATTTTAAACATGCTAACCTTTAGCCCGGTAAGCAAATTAAAAAAAAAAACGCAATATGTAGGCTACAAGAGAACGGAGACGTCGAGTAACCAAAACAAATGCGTTAAACAAATTCGTACACGTTATTTATCAATTTAACTCTAGAATTAAAGGATATACAACGAGAAACAACGTTTGACAACCTTTAAACAGTTTTAATAACTATCTCAAAAATTGTCGCTCTGATGCAAACAACTGATGAGTTATCTACTTAAATTTGTTGAACAAAACGACTTACGTATTTTAAACATGCTAACCTTTAGCCCGGTAAGCAAATTAAAAAAAAAAAAAAACGCAATATGTAGGCTACACGAGAACGGAGACGTCGAGTAACCAAAAAAATTCGTTAAACAAATTCGTACACGTTATTTATCAATTTAACTCTAGAATTAAAGGATATACAACGAGAAACAACGTTTGACAACCTTTAAACAGTTTTAATAACTATCTCAAAAATTGTCGCTCTGATGCAAACAACTGATGAGTTATCTACTTAAATTTGATGAACAAAACGACTTACGTATTTTAAACATGCTAACCTTTAGCCCGGTAAGCAAATTAAAAAAAAAAACGCAATATGTAGGATACACGAGAACGGAGACGTCGAGTAACCAAAACAAATGGGTTAAACAAATTCGTACACGTTATTTATCAATATAACTCTAGAATTAAAGGATATACAACGAGAAACAACGTTTGACAACCTTTAAACAGTTTTAATAACTATCTCAAAAATTGTCGCTCTGATGCAAACAACTGATGAGTTATCTACTTAAATTTGATGAACAAAACGACTTACGTATTTTAAACATACTAACCTTTAGCCCGGTAAGCAAATTAAAAAAAAAAAAACGCAATATGTAGGCTACACGAGACGGAGACGTCGAGTAACCAAAACAAATGCGTTAAACAAATTCGTACACGTTATTTATCAATTTAACTCTAGAATTAAAGGATATACAACGAGAAACAACGTTTGACAACCTTTAAACAGTTTTAATAACTATCTCAAAAATTATCGCTCTGATGCAAACAACTGATGAGTTATCTACTTAAATTTGATGAAGAAAACGACTTACGTATTTTAAACATGCTAACCTTTAGCCCGGCAAGCAAATTAAAAAAAAACGCAATATGTACGCTACACGAGAACGGAGACGTCGAGTAACCAAAACAAATGCGTTAAACAAATTCGTACACGTTATTTATCAATTTAACTCTAGAATTAAAGGATATACAACGAGAAACAACGTTTGACAACCTTTAAACAGTTTTAATAACTATCTCAAAAATTATCGCTCTGATGCAAACAACTGATGAGTTATCTACTTAAATTTGATGAACAAAACGACTTACGTATTTTAAACATGCTAACCTTTAGCCCGGTAAGCAAATTAAAAACAAAACGCAATATGTAGGCTACACGAGAACGGAGACGTCGAGTAACGAAAACAAATGCGTTAATCAAATTCGTACCCGTTATTTATCAATTTAACTCTAGAATTAAAGGATATACAACGAGAAACAACGTTTGACAACCTTTAAACAGTTTTAATAACTATCTCAAAAATTATCGCTCTGATGCAAACAACTGATGAGTTATCTACTTAAATTTGATGAACAAAACGACTTACGTATTTTAAACATGCTAACCTTTAGCCCGGTAAGCAAATTAAAAAAAAACGCAATATGTAGGCTACACGAGAACGGAGACGTCGAGTAACCAAAACAAATGCGCTAAACAAATTCGTACACGTTATTTATCAATTTAACTCTAGAATTAAAGGATATACAACGAGAAACAACGTTTGACAACCTTTAAACAGTTTTAATAACTATCTCAAAAATTGTCGCTCTGATGCAAACAACTGATGAGTTATCTACTTAAATTTGATGAACAAAACGACTTACGTATTTTAAACATGCTAACCTTTAGCCCGGTAAGCAAATTAAAAAAAAAACGCAATATGTAGGCTACACGAGAACGGAGACGTCGAGTAACCAAAATATATGCGTTAAACAAATTCGTACACGTTATTTATCAATTTAACTCTAGAATTAAAGGATATACAACGAGAAACAACGTTTGACAACCTTTAAACAGTTTTAATAACTATCTCAAAAATTGTCGCTCTGATGCAAACAACTGATGAGTTATCTACTTAAATTTGTTGAACAAAACGACTTACGTATTTTAAACATGCTAACCTTTAGCCCGGTAAGCAAATTTAAAAAAAAACGCAATATGTAGGCTACACGAGAACGGAGACGTCGAGTAACCAAAACAAGTGCGTTAAACAAATTCGTACACGTTATTTATCAATTTAACTCTAGAATTAAAGGATATACAACGAGAAACAACGTTTGACAACCTTTAAACTGTTTTAATAACTATCTCAAAATTTGTCGCTCTGATGCAAACAACTGATGAGTTATCTACTTAAATTTGATGATCAAAACGACTTACGTATTTTAAACATGCTAACCTTTAGCCCGGTAAGCAAATTAAAAAAAAAAACGCAATGTGTAGGATACACGAGAACGGAGACGTCGAGTAACCAAAAAAAATGCGTTAAACAAATTCGTACACGTTATTTATCAATTTAACTCTAGAATTAAAGGATATACAACGAGAAACAACGTTTGCCAACCTTTAAACAGTTTTAATAACTATCTCAAAAATTGTCGCTCTGATGCAAACAACTGATGAGTTATCTACTTAAATTTGATGAACAAAACGACTTACGTATTTTAAACATGCTAACCTTTAGCCCGGTAAGCAAATTAAAAAAAAAACGCAATATGTAGGCTACACGAGAACGGAGACGTTGAGTAACCAAAACAAATGCGTTAAACAAATTCGTACCCGTTATTTATCAATTTAACTCTAGAATTAAAGGATATACAACGAGAAACAACGTTTGACAACCTTTAAACAGTTTTAATAACTATCTCAAAAATTATCGCTCTGATGCAAACAACTGATGAGTTATCTACTTAAATTTGATGAACAAAACGACTTACGTATTTTAAACATGCTAACCTTTAGCCCGGTAAGCAAATTAAAAAAAAACGCAATATGTAGGCTACACGAGAACGGAGACGTCGAGTAACCAAAACAAATGCGCTAAACAAATTCGTACACGTTATTTATCAATTTAACTCTAGAATTAAAGGATATACAACGTGAAACAACGTTTGACAACCTTTAAACAGTTTTAATAACTATCTCAAAAATTGTCGCTCTGATGCAAACAACTGATGAGTTATCTACCTAAATTTGATGAACAAAACGACTTACGTATTTTAAACATGCTAACCTTTAGCCCGGTAAGCAAATAAAAAAAAAAACGCAATATGTAGGCTACACGAGAACGGAGACGTCGAGTAACCAAAACATATGCGTTAAACAAATTCGTACACGTTATTTATCAATTTAACTCTAGAATTAAAGGATATACAACGAGAAACAACGTTTGACAACCTTTAAACAGTTTTAATAACTATCTCAAAAATTGTCGCTCTGATGCAAACAATTGATGAGTTATCTACTTAAATTTGTTGAACAAAACGACTTACGTATTTTAAACATGCTAACCTTTAGCCCGGTAAGCAAATTAAAAAAAAAACGCAATATGTAGGCTACACGAGAACGGAGACGTCGAGTAACCAAAACAAGTGCGTTAAACAAATTCGTACACGTTATTTATCAATTTAACTCTAGAATTAAAGGATATACAACGAGAAACAACGTTTGACAACCTTTAAACTGTTTTAATAACTATCTCAAAAATTGTCGCTCTGATGCAAACAACTGATGAGTTATCTACTTAAATTTGATGATCAAAACGACTTACGTATTTTAAACATGCTAACCTTTAGCCCGGTAAGCAAATTAAAAAAAAAACGCAATATGTAGGATACACGAGAACGGAGACGTCGAGTAACCAAAACAAATGCGTTAAACAAATTCGTACACGTTATTTATCAATTTAACTCTAGAATTAAAGGATATACAACGAGAAACAACGTTTGACAACCTTTAAACAGTTTTAATAACTATCTCAAAAATTGTCGCTCTGATGCAAACAACTGATGAGTTATCTACTTAAATTTGATGAACAAAACGACTTACGTATTTTAAACATGCTAACCTTTAGCCCGGTAAGCAAATTAAAAAAAAAACGCAATATGTAGGCTACACGAGAACGGAGACGTCGAGTAACCAAAACAAATGCGTTAAACAAATTCGTACACGTTATTTATCAATTTAACTCTAGAATTAAAGGATATACAACGAGAAACAACGTTTGACAACCTTTAAACAGTTTTAATAACTATCTCAAAAATTGTCGCTCTGATGCAAACAACTGATGAGTTATCTACTTAAATTTGTTGAACAAAACGACTTACGTATTTTAAGCATGCTAACCTTTAGCCCGGTAAGCAAATTAAAAAAAAAAACGCAATATGTAGGCTACACGAGAACGGAGACGTCGAGTAACCAAAACAAATGCGTTAAACAAATTCGTACACGTTATTTATCAATTTAACTCTAGAATTAAAGGATATACAACGAGAAACAACGTTTGACAACCTTTAAACAGTTTTAATAACTATCTCAAAAATTGTCGCTCTGATGCAAACAACTGATGAGTTATCTACTTAAATTTGTTGAACAAAACGACTTACGTATTTTAAGCATGCTAACCTTTAGCCCGGTAAGCAAATTAAAAAAAAAACGCAATATGTAGGCTACACGAGAACGGAGACGTCGAGTAACCAAAACAAATGCGTTAAACAAATTCGTACACGTTATTTATCAATTTAACTCTAGAATTAGAGGATATACAACGAGAAACAACGTTTGACAACCTTTAAACAGTTTTAATAACTATCTCAAAAATTATCGCTCTGATGCAAACAACTGATGAGTTATCTACTTAAATTTGATGAACAAAACGACTTACGTATTTTAAACATGCTAACCTTTAGCCCGGTAAGCAAATTAAAAAAAAACGCAATATGTAGGCTACACGAGAACGGAGACGTCGAGTAACCAAAACAAATGCGTTAAACAAATTCGGACACGTTATTTATCAATTTAACTCTAGAATTAAAGGATATACAACGAGAAACAACGTTTGACAACCTTTAAACAGTTTTAATAACTATCTCAAAAATTGTCGCTCTGATGCAAACAACTGATGAGTTATCTACTTAAATTTGATGAACAAAATGACTTACGTATTTTAAACATGCTAACCTTTAGCCCGGTAAGCAGATTAAAAAAAAAAACGCAATATGTAGGATACACGAGAACGGAGACGTCGAGTAACCAAAACAAATGGGTTAAACAAATTCGTACACGTTATTTATCAATATAACTCTAGAATTAAAGGATATACAACGAGAAACAACGTTTGACAACCTTTAAACAGTTTTAATAACTATCTCAAAAATTGTCGCTCTGATGCAAATAACTGATGAGTTATCTACTTAAATTTGATGAACAAAACGACTTACGTATTTTAAACATGCTAACCTTTAGCCCGGTAAGCAAATTAAAAAAAAAAACGCAATATGTACAACGAGAAACAACGTTTGACAACCTTTAAACAGTTTTAATAACTATCTCAAAAATTGTCGCTCTGATGCAAACAACTGATGAGTTATCTACTTAAATTTGATGAACAAAACGACTTACGTATTTTAAACATGCTAACCTTTAGCCCGGTAAGCAAATTAAAAAAAAAACGCAATATGTACGCTACACGAGAACGGAAACGTCGAGTAACCAAAACATATGCGTTAAACAAATTCGTACACGTTATTTATCAATTTAACTCTAGAATTAAAGGATATACAACGAGAAACAACGTTTGACAACCTTTAAACAGTTTTAATAACTATCTCAAAAATTGTCGCTCTGATGCAAACAACTGATGAGTTATCTACTTAAATTTGTTGAACAAAACGACTTACGTATTTTAAACATGCTAACCTTTAGCCCGGTAAGCAAATTAAAAAAAAACGCAATATGTAGGCTACACGAGAACGGAGACGTCGAGTAACCAAAACAAGTGCGTTAAACAAATTCGTACACGTTATTTATCAATTTAACTCTAGAATTAAAGGATATACAACGAGAAACAACGTTTGACAACCTTTAAACAGTTTTAATAACTATCTCAAAAATTGTCGCTCTGATGCAAACAACTGATGAGTTATCTACTTAAATTTGATGATCAAAACGACTTACGTATTTTAAACATGCTAACCTTTAGCCCGGTAAGCAAATTAAAAAAAAACGCAATATGTAGGATACACGAGAACGGAGACGTCGAGTAACCAAAACAAATGCGTTAAACAAATTCGTACACGTTATTTATCAATTTAACTCTAGAATTAAAGGATATACAACGAGAAACAACGTTTGACAACCTTTAAACAGTTTTAATAACTATCTCAAAAATTGTCGCTCTGATGCAAACAACTGATGAGTTATCTACTTAAATTTGATGAACAAAACGACTTACGTATTTTAAACATGCTAACCTTTAGCCCGGTAAGCAAATTAAAAAAAAAACGCAATATGTAGGCTACACGAGAACGGAGACGTCGAGTAACCAAAACAAATGCGTTAAACAAATTCGTACACGTTATTTATCAATTTAACTCTAGAATTAAAGGATATACAACGAGAAACAACGTTTGACAACCTTTAAACAGTTTTAATAACTATCTCAAAAATTGTCGCTCTGATGCAAACAACTGATGAGTTATCTACTTAAATTTGTTGAACAAAACGACTTACGTATTTTAAGCATGCTAACCTTTAGCCCGGTAAGCAAATTAAAAAAAAACGCAATATGTAGGCTACACGAGAACGGAGACGTCGAGTAACCAAAACAAATGCGTTAAACAAATTCGTACACGTTATTTATCAATTTAACTCTAGAATTAAAGGATATACAACGAGAAACAACGTTTGACAACCTTTAAACAGTTTTAATAACTATCTCAAAAATTGTCGCTCTGATGCAAACAACTGATGAGTTATCTACTTAAATTTGTTGAACAAAACGACTTACGTATTTTAAGCATGCTAACCTTTAGCCCGGTAAGCAAATTAAAAAAAAAACGCAATATGTAGGCTACACGAGAAATGAGACGTCGAGTAACCAAAACAAATGCTTTAAACAAATTCGTACACGTTATTTATCAATTTAACTCTAGAATTAGAGGATATACAACGAGAAACAACGTTTGACAACCTTTAAACAGTTTTAATAACTATCAAACGACTTACGTATTTTAAACATGCTAACCTTTAGCCCGGTAAGCAGATTAAAAAAAAAACGCAATATGTAGGATACACGAGAACGGAGACGTCGAGTAACCAAAACAAATGGGTTAAACAAATTCGTACACGTTATTTATCAATATAACTCTAGAATTAAAGGATATACAACGAGAAACAACGTTTGACAACCTTTAAACAGTTTTAATAACTATCTCAAAAATTGTCGCTCTGATGCAAATACCTGATGAGTTATCTACTTAAATTTGATGAACAAAACGACTTACGTATTTTAAACATGCTAACCTTTAGCCCGGTAAGCAAATTAAAAAAAAAACGCAATATGTACAACGAGAAACAACGTGTGACAACCTTTAAACAGTTTTAATAACTATCTCAAAAATTGTCGCTCTGATGCAAACAACTGATGAGTTATCTACTTAAATTTGATGAACAAAACGACTTACGTATTTTAAACATGCTAACCTTTAGCCCGGTAAGCAAATTAAAAAAAAAACGCAATATGTAGGCTACACGAGAACGGAGACGTCGAGTAACCAAAACAAATGCGTTAAACAAATTCGTACACGTTATTTATCAATTTAACTCTAGAATTAAAGGATATACAACGAGTAACAACGTTTGACAACCTTTAAACAGTTTTAATAACTATCTCAAAAATTGTCGCTCTGATGCAAACAACTGATGAGTTATCTACTTAAATGTGTTGAACAAAACGACTTACGTATTTTAAGCATGCTAACCTTTAGCCCGGTAAGCAAATTAAAAAAAAACGCAATATGTAGGCTACACGAGAACGGAGACGTCGAGTAACCAAAACAAATGCGTTAAACAAATTCGTACACGTTATTTATCAATTTAACTCTAGAATTAAAGGATATACAACGAGAAACAACGTTTGACAACCTTTAAACAGTTTTAATAACTATCTCAAAAATTGTCGCTCTGATGCAAACAACTGATGAGTTATCTACTTAAATTTGTTGAACAAAACGACTTACGTATTTTAAGCATGCTAACCTTTAGCCCGGTAAGAAAATTAAAAAAAAAACGCAATATGTAGGCTACACGAGAACGGAGACGTCGAGAAACCAAAACAAATGCGTTAAACAAATTCGTACACGTTATTTATCAATTTAACTCTAGAATTAGAGGATATACAACGAGAAACAACGTTTGACAACCTTTAAACAGTTTTAATAACTATCTCAAAAATTATCGCTCTGATGCAAACAACTGATGAGTTATCTACTTAAATTTGATGAACAAAACGACTTACGTATTTTAAACATGCTAACCTTTAGCCCGGTAAGCAAATTAAAAAAAAACGCAATATGTAGGCTACACGAGAACGGAGACGTCGAGTAACCAAAACAAATGCGTTAAACAAATTCGGACACGTTATTTATCAATTTAACTCTAGAATTAAAGGATATACAACGAGAAACAACGTTTGACAACCTTTAAACAGTTTTAATAACTATCTCAAAAATTGTCGCTCTGATGCAAACAACTGATGAGTTATCTACTTAAATTTGATGAACAAAACGACTTACGTATTTTAAACATGCTAACCTTTAGCCCGGTAAGCAGATTAAAAAAAAAACGCAATATGTAGGATACACGAGAACGGAGACGTCGAGTAACCAAAACAAATGGGTTAAACAAATTCGTACACGTTATTTATCAATATAACTCTAGAATTAAAGGATATACAACGAGAAACAACGTTTGACAACCTTTAAACAGTTTTAATAACTATCTCAAAAATTGTCGCTCTGATGCAAATAACTGATGAGTTATCTACTTAAATTTGATGAACAAAACGACTTACGTATTTTAAACATGCTAACCTTTAGCCCGGTAAGCAAATTAAAAAAAAAAACGCAATATGTAGGCTACACGAGAACGGAGACTTCGAGTAACCAAAACAAATGCGTTAAACAAATTCGTACACGTTATTTATCAATTTAACTCTAGAATTAAAGGATATACAACGAGAAACAACGTTTGACAACCTTTAAACGGTTTTAATAACTATCTCAAAAATTATCGCTCTGATGCAAACAACTGATGAGTTATCTACTTAAATTTGATGAACAAAACGACTTACGTATTTTAAACATGCTAACCTTTAGCCCGGCAAGCAAATTTAAAAAAAAACGCAATATGTAGGCTACACGAGAACGGAGACGTCGAGTAACCAAAACAAATGCGTTAAACAAATTCGTACACGTTATTTATCAATTTAACTCTAGAATTAAAGGATATACAACGAGAAACAACGTTTGACAACCTTTAAACAGTTTTAATAACTATCTCAAAAATTATCGCTCTGATGCAAACAACTGATGAGTTATCTACTTAAATTTGATGAACAAAACGACTTACGTATTTTAAACATGCTAACCTTTAGCCCGGTAAGCAAATTAAAAACAAAACGCAATATGTAGGCTACACGAGAACGGAGACGTCGAGTAACCAAAACAAATGCGTTAAACAAATTCGTACAAGTTATTTATTAATTTAACTATAGAATTAAAGGATATACAACGAGAAACAACGTTTGACAACCTTTAAACAGTTTTAATAACTATCTCAAAAATTATCGCTCTGATGCAAACAACTGATGAGTTATCTACTTAAATTTGATGAACAAAACGACTTACGTATTTTAAACATGCTAACTTTTAGCCCGGTAAGCAAATTAAAAAAAAACGCAATATGTAGGCTACACGAGAACGGAGACGTCGAGTAACCAAAACAAATGCGTTAAACAAATTCGTACACGTTATTTATAAATTTAACTCTAGAATTAAAGGATATACAACGAGAAACAACGTTTGACAACCTTTAAACAGTTTTAATAACTATCTCAAAAATTGTCGCTCTGGTGCAAACAACTGATGAGTTATCTACTTAAATTTGATGAACAAAACGACTTACGTATTTTAAACATGCTAACCTTTAGCCCGGTAAGCAAATTAAAAAAAAAAACGCAATATGTAGGCTACACGAGAACGGAGACGTCGAGTAACCAAAACAAATGCGTTATACAAATTCGTACACGTTATTTATCAATTTAACTCTAGAATTAAAGGATATACAACGAGAAACAACGTTTGACAATCTTTAAACAGTTTTAATAACTATCTCAAAAATTTTCGCTCTGATGCAAACAACTGATGAGTTATCTACTTAAATTTGTTGAACAAAACGACTTACGTATTTTAAGCATGCTAACCTTTAGCCCGGTAAGCAAATTAAAAAAAAAACGCAATATGTAGGCTACACGAGAACGGAGACGTCGAGTAACCAAAACAAATGCGTTAAACAAATTCGTACACGTTATTTATCAATTTAACTCTAGAATTAAAGGATATACAAGAGAAACAACGTTTGACAACCTTTAAACAGTTTTAATAATTATCTCAAAAATTATCGCTCTGATGCAAACAACTGATGAGTTATCTACTTAAATTTGATGAACAAAACGACTTACGTATTTTAAACATGCTAACCTTTAGCCCGGTAAGAAAATTAAAAAAAAAAACGCAATATGTAGGCTACACGAGAACGGAGACGTCGAGTAACCAAAACAAATGCGTTAAACAAATTCGTACACGTTATTTATCAATTTATCTCTATAATTAAAGGATATACAACGAGAAACAACGTTTGACAACCTTTAAACAGTTTTAATAACTATCTCAAAAATTGTCGCTCTGATGCAAACAACTGATGAGTTATCTACTTAAATTTGATGAACAAAACGACTTACGTATTTTAAACATGCTAACCTTTAGCCCGGTAAGCAAATTAAAAAAAAAACGCAATATGTAGGCTACACGAGAACGGAGACGTCGAGTAACCAAAACAAATGCGTTAAACAAATTCGTACACGTTATTTATCAATTTAACTCTAGAATTAAAGGATATACAACGAGAAACAACGTTTGACGACCGTTAAACAGTTTTAATAACTATCTCAAAAATTGTCGCTCTGATGCAAACAACTGATGAGTTATCTACTTAAATTTGTTGAACAAAACGACTTACGTATTCTAAACATGCTAACCTTTAGCCCGGTAAGCAAATTAAAAAAAAAACGCAATATGTAGGCTACACGAGAACGGAGACGTCGAGTAACCAAAACAAATGCGTTAAACAAATTCGTACACGTTATTTATCAATTTAACTCTAGAATTAAAGGATATACAACGAGAAACAACGTTTGACAACTTTTAAACAGTTTTAATAACTATCTCAAAAATTGTCGCTCTGATGCAAACAACTGATGAGTTATCTACTTAAATTTGATGATCAAAACGACTTACGTATTTTAAACATGCTAACCTTTAGCCCGGTAAGCAAATTAAAAAAAAAAACTCAATATGTAGGATACACGAGAACGGAGACGTCGAGTAACCAAAACAAATGCGTTAAACAAATTCGTACACGTTATTTATCAATTTAACTCTAGAATTAAAGGATATACAACGAGAAACAACGTTTGACAACCTTTAAACAGTTTTAATAACTATCTCAAAAATTGTCGCTCTGATGCAAACAACTGATGAGTTATCTACTTAATTTGATGAACAAAACGACTTACGTATTTTAAACATGCTAACCTTTAGCCCGGTAAGCAAATTAAAAAAAAAACGCAATATGTAGGCTACACGAGAACGGAGACGTCGAGTAACCAAAACAAATGCGTTAAGCAAATTCGTACACGTTATTTATCAATTTAACTCTAGAATTAAAGGATATACAACGAGAAACAACGTTTGACAACCTTTAAACAGTTTTAATAACTATCTCAAAAATTGTCGCTCTGATGCAAACAACTGATGAGTTATCTACTTAAATTTGTTGAACAAAACGACTTACGTATTTTAAGCATGCTAACCTTTAGCCCGGTAAGCAAATTAAAAAAACGCAATATGTAGGCTACACGAGAACGGAGACGTCGAGTAACCAAAACATATGCGTTAAACAAATTCGTACACGTTATTTATCAATTTAACTCTAGAATTAAAGGATATACAACGGGAAACAACGTTTGACAACCTTTAAACAGTTTTAATAACTATCTCAAAAATTGTCGCTCTGATGCAAACAACTGATGAGTTATCTACTTAAATTTGTTGAACAAAACGACTTACGTATTTTAAGCATGCTAACCTTTAGCCCGGTAAGCAAATTAAAAAAAAAAACGCAATATGTAGGCTACACGAGAACGGAGACGTCGAGTAACCAAAACAAATGCGTTAAACAAATTCGTACAAGTTATTTATCAATTTAACTCTAGAATTAAAGGATATACAACGAGAAACAACGTTTGACAACCTTTAAACAGTTTTAATAACTATCTCAAAAATTGTCGCTCTGATGCAAACAACTGATGAGTTGTCTACTTAAATTTGTTGAACAAAACGACTTACGTATTTTAAGCATGCTAACCTTTAACCCGGTAAGCAAATTAAAAAAAAAACGCAATATGTAGGCTACACGAGAACGGAGACGTCGAGTAACCAAAACAAATGCGTTAAACAAATTCGTACACGTTATTTATCAATTTAACTCTAGAATTAAAGGATATACAACGAGAAACAACGTTTGACAACCTTTAAACAGTTTTAATAACTATCTCAAAAATTGTCGCTCTGATGCAAACAACTGATGAGTTATCTACTTAAATTTGATGAACAAAACGACTTACGTATTTTAAACATGCTAACCTTTAGCCCGGTAAGCAAATTAAAAAAAAAAAACGCAATGTGTAGGCTACACGAGAACAGAGACGTCGAGTAACCAAAACAAATGCGTTAAACAAATTCGTACACGTTATTTATCAATTTAACTCTAGAATTAAAGGATATACAACGAGAAACAACGTTTGACAACCTTTAAACAGTTTTAATAACTATCTCAAAAATTATCGCTCTGATGCAAACAACTGATGAGTTATCTACTTAAATTTGTTGAACAAAACGACTTACGTATTTTAAACATGCTAACCTTTAGCCCGGTAAGCAAATTAAAAAAAAAAACACAATATGTAGGCTACACGAGAACAGAGACGTCGAGTAACCAAAACAAATGCATTAAACAAATTCGTACACGTTATTTATCAATTTAACTCTAGAATTAAAGGATATACAACGAGAAACAACGTTTGACAACCTTTAAACAGTTTTAATAACTATCTCAAAAATTGTCGCTCTGATGCAAACAACTGATGAGTTATCTACTTAAATTTGTTGAACAAAACGACTTACGTATTTAAGCATGCTAACCTTTAGCCCGGTAAGCAAATTAAAAAAAAAACGCAATATGTAGGCTACACGAGAACGGAGACGTCGAGTAACCAAAACAAATGCGTTATACAAATTCGTACACGTTATTTATCAATTTACCTCTAGAATTAAAGGATATACAACGAGAAACAACGTTTGACAACCTTTAAACAGTTTTAATAATTATCTCAAAAATTATCGCTCTGATGCAAACAACTGATGAGTTATCTACTTAAATTTGATGAACAAAACGACTTACGTATTTTAAACATGCTAACCTTTAGCCCGGTAAGAAAATTAAAAAAAAAAACGCAATATGTAGGCTACACGAGAACGGAGACGTCGAGTAACCAAAACAAATGCGTTAAACAAATTCGTACACGTTATTTATAAATTTAACTCTATAATTAAAGGATATACAACGAGAAACAACGTTTGACAACCTTTAAACAGTTTTAATAACTATCTCAAAAATTGTCGCTCTGATGCAAACAACTGATGAGTTATCTACTTAAATTTGATGAACAAAACGACTTACGTATTTTAAACATGCTAACCTTTAGCCCGGTAAGCAAATTAAAAAAAAAACGCAATATGTAGGCTACACGAGTACGGAGACGTCGAGTAACCAAAACAAATGCGTTAAACAAATTCGTACACGTTATTTATCAATTTAAATCTAGAATTAAAGGATATACAACGAGAAACAACGTTTGACGACCGTTAAACAGTTTTAATAACTATCTCAAAAATTGTCGCTCTGATGCAAACAACTGATGAGTTATCTACTTAAATTTGTTGAACAAGACGACTTACGTATTCTAAACATGCTAACCTTTAGCCCGGTAAGCAAATTAAAAAAAAAACGCAATATGTAGGCTACACGAGAACGGAGACGTCGAGTAACCAAAACAAATGCGTTAAACAAATTCGTACACGTTATTTATCAATTTAACTCTAGAATTAAAGGATATACAACGAGAAACAACGTTTGACAACCTTTAAACAGTTTTAATAACTATCTCAAAAATTGTCGCTCTGATGCAAACAACTGATGAGTTATCTACTTAAATTTGATGATCAAAACAACTTACGTATTTTAAACATGCTAACCTTTAGCCCGGTAAGCAAATTAAAAAAAAAAACGCAATATGTAGGATACACGAGAACGGAGACGTCGAGTAACCAAAACAAATGCGTTAAACAAATTCGTACACGTTATTTATCAATTTAACTCTAGAATTAAAGGATATACAACGAGAAACAACGTTTGACAACCTTTAAACAGTTTTAATAACTATCTCAAAAATTGTCGCTCTGATGCAAACAACTGATGAGTTATCTACTTAAATTTGTTGAACAAAACGACTTACGTATTTTAAGCATGCTAACCTTTAGCCCGGTAAGCAAATTAAAAAAACGCAATATGTAGGCTACACGAGAACGGAGACGTCGAGTAACCAAAACATATGCGTTAAACAAATTCGTACACGTTATTTATCAATTTAACTCTAGAATTAAAGGATATACAACGAGAAACAACGTTTGACAACCTTTAAACAGTTTTAATAACTATCTCAAAAATTGTCGCTCTGATGCAAACAACTGATGAGTTATCTACTTAAATTTGTTGAACAAAACGACTTACGTATTTTAAGCATGCTAACCTTTAGCCCGGTAAGCAAATTAAAAAAAAAAAATGCAATATGTAGGCTACACGAGAACGGAGACGTCGAGTAACCAAAACAAATGCGTTAAACAAATTCGTACAAGTTATTTATCAATTTAACTCTAGAATTAAAGGATATACAACGAGAAACAACGTTTGACAACCTTTAAACAGTTTTAATAACTATCTCAAAAATTGTCGCTCTGATGCAAACAACTGATGAGTTATCTACTTAAATTTGTTGAACAAAACGACTTACGTATTTTAAGCATGCTAACCTTTAACCCGGTAAGCAAATTAAAAAAAAAACGCAATATGTAGGCTACACGAGAACGGAGACGTCGAGTAACCAAAACAAATGCGTTAAACAAATTCGTACACGTTATTTATCAATTTAACTCTAGAATTAAAGGATATACAACGAGAAACAACGTTTGACAACCTTTAAACAGTTTTAATAACTATCTCAAAAATTGTCGCTCTGATGCAAACAACTGATGAGTTATCTACTTAAATTTGATGAACAAAACGACTTACGTATTTTAAACATGCTAACCTTTAGCCCGGTAAGCAAATTAAAAAAAAAAAAACGCAATGTGTAGGCTACACGAGAACAGAGACGTCGAGTAACCAAAACAAATGCGTTAAACAAATTCGTACACGTTATTTATCAATTTAACTCTAGAATTAAAGGATATACAACGAGAAACAACGTTTGACAACCTTTAAACAGTTTTAATAACTATCTCAAAAATTATCGCTCTGATGCAAACAACTGATGAGTTATCTACTTAAATTTGTTGAACAAAACGACTTACGTATTTTAAACATGCTAACCTTTAGCCCGGTAAGCAAATTAAAAAAAAAAACACAATATGTAGGCTACACGAGAACAGAGACGTCGAGTAACCAAAACAAATGCATTAAACAAATTCGTACACGTTATTTATCAATTTAACTCTAGAATTAAAGGATATACAACGAGAAACAACGTTTGACAACCTTTAAACAGTTTTAATAACTATCTCAAAAATTGTCGCTCTGATGCAAACAACTGATGAGTTATCTACTTAAATTTGTTGAACAAAACGACTTACGTATTTAAGCATGCTAACCTTTAGCCCGGTAAGCAAATTAAAAAAAAAACGCAATATGTAGGCTACACGAGAACGGAGACGTCGAGTAACCAAAACAAATGCGTTAAACAAATTCGTACACGTTATTTATCAATTTAACTCTAGAATTAAAGGATATACAACGAGAAACAACGTTTGACAACCTTTAAACAGTTTTAATAACTATCTCAAAAATTGTCGCTCTGATGCAAACAACTGATGAGTTATCTACTTAAATTTGATGAACAAAACGACTTACGTATTTTAAACATGCTAACCTTTAGCCCGGTAAGCAAATTAAAAAAAAAACGCAATATGTAGGCTACACGAGAACGGAGACGTCGAGTAACCAAAACAAATGCGTTAAACAAATTCGTACACGTTATTTGTCAATTTAACTCTAGAATTAAAGGATATACAACGAGAAACAACGTTTGACAACCTTTAAACAGTTTTAATAACTATCTCAAAAATTGTCGCTCTGATGCAAACAACTGATGAGTTATCTACTTAAATTTGATGAACAAAACGACTTACGTATTTTAAACATGCTAACCTTTAGCCCGGTAAGCAAATTAAAAAAAAAAAACGCAATGTGTAGGCTACACGAGAACAGAGACGTCGAGTAACCAAAACAAATGCGTTAAACAAATTCGTACACGTTATTTGTCAATTTAACTCTAGAATTAAAGGATATACAACGAGAAACAACGTTTGACAACCTTTAAACAGTTTTAATAACTATCTCAAAAATTGTCGCTCTGATGCAAACAACTGATGAGTTATCTACTTAAATTTGATGAACAAAACGACTTACGTATTTTAAACATGCTAACCTTTAGCCCGGTAAGCAAATTAAAAAAAAAAACGCAATATGTAGGCTACACGAGAACAGAGACGTCGAGTAACCAAAACAAATGCGTTAAACAAATACGTACACGTTATTTATCAATTTAACTCTAGAATTAAAGGATATACAACGAGAAACAACGTTTGACAACCTTTAAACAGTTTTAATAACTATCTCAAAAATTGTCTCTCTGATGCAAACAACTGATGAGTTATCTAGTTAAATTTGTTGAACAAAACGACTTACGTATTTTAAACATGCTAACCTTTAGCCCGGTAAGCAAATTAAAAAAAAAAAACGCAATATGTAGGCTACACGAGAACGGAGACGTCGAGTAACCAAAACAAATGCGTTAAACAAATTCGTACACGTTATTTATCAATTTAACTCTGGAATTAAAGGATATACAACGAGAAACAACGTTTGACAACCTTTAAACAGTTTTAATAACTATCTCAAAAATTGTCGCTCTGATGCAAACAACTGATGAGTTATCTACTTAAATTTGTTGAACAAAACGACTTACGTATTTTAAACATGCTAACCTTTGGCCCGGTAAGCAAATTAAAAAAAAACGCAATATGTAGGCTACACGAGAACGGAGACGTCGAGTAACCAAAACAAATGCGTTAAACAAATTCGTACACGTTATTTATCAATTTAACTCTAGAGTTAAAGGATATACAACGAGCAACAACGTTTGACAACCTTTAAACAGTTTTAATAACTATCTCAAAAATTATCGCTCTGATGCAAACAACTGATGAGTTATCTACTTAAATTTGATGAACAAAACGACTTACGTATTTTAAACATGCTAACCTTTAGCCCGGTAAGCAAATTAAAAAAAAACGCAATATGTAGGCTACACGAGAACGGAGACGTCGAGTAACTAACACAAATGCGGTAAACAAATTCGTACACGTTATTTATCAATTTAACTTTAGAATTAAAGGATATACAACGAGAAACAACGTTTGACAACCTTTAAACAGTTTTAATAACTATCTCAAAAATTATCGCTCTGATGCAAACAACTGATGAGTTATCTACTTAAAATTGTTGAACAAAACGACTTACGTATTTTAAGCATGCTAACCTTTAGCCCGGTAAGCAAATTTAAAAAAAACGCAATATGTAGGCTACACGAGAACGGAGACGTCGAGTAACCAAAACAAATGCGTTAAACAAATTCGTACACGTTATTTATCAATTTAACTCTAGAATTAAAGGATATACAACGAGAAACAACGTTTGACAACCTTTAAACAGTTTTAATAACTATCTCAAAAATTATCGCTCTGATGCAAACAACTGATGAGTTATCTACTTAAATTTGATGAACAAAACGACTTACGTATTTTAAACATGCTAACCTTTAGCCCGGTAAGCAAATTAAAAAAAAAACGCAATATGTAGGCTACACGAGAACAGAGACGTCGAGTAACCAAAACAAATGCGTTAAACAAATTCGTACACGTTATTTATCAATTTAACTCTAGAATTAAAGGATATACAACGAGAAACAACGTTTGACAACCTTTAAACAGTTTTAATAACTATCTCAACAATTGTCGCTCTGATGCAAACAACTGATGAGTTATCTACTCAAATTTGTTGAACAAAACGACTTACGTATTTTAAACATGTTAACCTTTAGCCCGGTAAGCAAATTAAAAAAAAAAAACGCAATATGTAGGCTACACGAGAACGGAGACGTCGAGTAACCAAAAGAAATGCGTTAAACAAATTCGTACACGTTATTTATCAATTTAACTCTAGAATTAAAGGATATACAACGAGAAACAACGTTTGACAACCTTTAAACAGTTTTAATAACTATCTCAAAAATTGTCGCTCTGATGCAAACAACTGATGAGTTATCTACTTAAATTTGATGAACAAAACGACTTACGTATTTTAAACATGCTAACCTTTAGCCCGGTAAGCAAATTAAAAAAAAACGCAATATGTAGGCTACACGAGAACGGAGACGTCGAGTAACCAAAACAAATGCGTTAAACAAATTCGTACACGTTATTTATCAATTTAACTCTAGAGTTAAAGGATATACAACGAGAAACAACGTTTGACAACCTTTAAACTGTTTTAATAACTATCTCAAAAATTATCGCTCTGATGCAAACAACTGATGAGTTATCTACTTAAATTTGATGAACAAAACGACTTACGTATTTTAAACATGCTAACCTTTAGCCCGGTAAGCAAATTAAAAAAAAAACGCAATATGTAGGCTACACGAGAACGGAGACGTCGAGTAACCAAAACAAATGCGTTAAACAAATTCGTACACGTTATTTATCAATTTAACTCTAGAATTAAAGGATATACAACGAGAAACAACGTTTGACAACCTTTAAACAGTTTTAATAACTATCTCAAAAATTGTCGCTCTGATGCAAACAACTGATGAGTTATCTACTTAAATTTGATGAACAAAACGACTTACGTATTTTAAACATGCTAACCTTTAGCCCGGTAAGCAAATTAAAAAAAAAAAAACGCAATATGTAGGCTACACGAGAACAGAGACGTCGAGTAACCAAAACAAATGCGTTAAACAAATTCGTACACGTTATTTATCAATTTAACTCTAGAATTAAAGGATATACAACGAGAAACAACGTTTGACAACCTTTAAACAGTTTTAATAACTATCTCAAAAATTATCGCTCTGATGCAAACAACTGATGAGTTATCTACTTAAATTTTTTGAACAAAACTACTTACGTATTTTAAACATGCTAACCTTTAGCCCGGTAAGCAAATTAAAAAAAAAAACACAATATGTAGGCTAAACGAGAACAGAGACGTCGAGTAACCAAAACAAATGCGTTAAACAAATTTGTACACGTTATTTATCAATTTAACTCTAGAATTACAGGATATACAACGAGAAACAACGTTTGAAAACCTTTAAACAGTTTTAATAACTATCTCAAAAATTGTCGCTCTGATGCAAACAACTGATGAGTTATCTACTTAAATTTGTTGAACAAAACGACTTACGTATTTTAAGCATGCTAACCTTTAGCCCGGTAAGCAAATTAAAAAAAAAACACAATATTTAGGCTACACGAGAACGGAGACGTCGAGTAACCAAAACAAATGCGTTAAACAAATTCGTACACGTTATTTATCAATTTAACTCTAGAATTAAAGGATATACAACGAGAAACAACGTTTGACAACCTTTAAACAGTTTTAATAACTATCTCAAAAATTGTCGCTCTGATGCAAACAACTGATGAGTTATCTACTTAAATTTGATGAACAAAACGACTTACGTATTTTAAACATGCTAACCTTTAGCCCGGTAAGCAAATTAAAAAAAAAACGCAATATGTAGGCTACACGAGAACGGAGACGTCGAGTAACCAAAACAAATGCGTTAAACAAATTCGTACACGTTATTTGTCAATTTAACTCTAGAATTAAAGGATATACAACGAGAAACAACGTTTGACAACCTTTAAACAGTTTTAATAACTATCTCAAAAATTGTCGCTCTGATGCAAACAACTGATGAGTTATCTACTTAAATTTGATGAGCAAAACGACTTACGTATTTTAAACATGCTAACCTTTAGCCCGGTAAGCAAATTAAAAAAAAAAACGCAATATGTAGGCTACACGAGAACAGAGACGTCGAGTAACCAAAACAAATGCGTTAAACAAATACGTACACGTTATTTATCAATTTAACTCTAGAATTAAAGGATATACAACGAGAAACAACGTTTGACAACCTTTAAACAGTTTTAATAACTATCTCAAAAATTGTCTCTCTGATGCAAACAACTGATGAGTTATCTACTTAAATTTGTTGAACAAAACGACTTACGTATTTTAAACATGCTAACCTTTAGCCCGGTAAGCAAATTAAAAAAAAAACGCAATATGTAGGCTACACGAGAACGGAGACGTCGAGTAACCAAAACAAATGCGTTAAACAAATTCGTACACGTTATTTATCAATTTAACTCTAGAATTAAAGGATATACAACGAGAAACAACGTTTGACAACCTTTAAACAGTTTTAATAACTATCTCAAAAATTGTCGCTCTGATGCAAACAACTGATGAGTTATCTACTTAAATTTGTTGAACAAAACGACTTACGTATTTTAAACATGCTAACCTTTAGCCCGGTAAGCAAATTAAAAAAAAACGCAATATGTAGGCTACACGAGAACGGAGACGTCGAGTAACCAAAACAAATGCGTTAAACAAATTCGTACACGTTATTTATCAATTTAACTCTAGAGTTAAAGGATATACAACGAGCAACAACGTTTGACAACCTTTAAACAGTTTTAATAACTATCTCAAAAATTATCGCTCTGATGCAAACAACTGATGAGTTATCTACTTAAATTTGATGAACAAAACGACTTACGTATTTTAAACATGCTAACCTTTAGCCCGGTAAGCAAATTAAAAAAAAAACGCAATATGTAGGCTACACGAGAACGGAGACGTCGAGTAACTAACACAAATGCGTTAAACAAATTCGTACACGTTATTTATCAATTTAACTTTAGAATTAAAGGATATACAACGAGAAACAACGTTTGACAACCTTTAAACAGTTTTAATAACTATCTCAAAAATTATCGCTCTGATGCAAACAACTGATGAGTTATCTACTTAAATTTGATGAACAAAACGACTTACGTATTTTAAACATGCTAACCTTTAGCCCGGTAAGCAAATTAAAAAAAAAAACGCAATATGTAGGCTACACGAGAACAGAGACGTCGATTAACCAAAACAAATGCGTTAAACAAATTCGTACACGTTATTTATCAATTTAACTTTAGAATTAAAGGATATACAACGAGAAACAACGTTTGACAACCTTTAAACAGTTTTAATAACTATCTCAACAATTGTCGCTCTGATGCAAACAACTGATGAGTTATCTACTCAAATTTGTTGAACAAAACGACTTACGTATTTTAAACATGTTAACCTTTAGCCCGGTAAGCAAATTAAAAAAAAAACGCAATATGTAGGCTACACGAGAACGGAGACGTTGAGTAACCAAAAGAAATGCGTTAAACAAATTCGTACACGTTATTTATCAATTTAACTCTAGAATTAAAGGATATACAACGAGAAACAACGTTTGACAACCTTTAAACAGTTTTAATAACTATCTCAAAAATTGTCGCTCTGATGCAAACAACTGATGAGTTATCTACTTAAATTTGATGAACAAAACGACTTACGTATTTTAAACATGCTAACCTTTAGCCCGGTAAGCAAATTAAAAAAAAACGCAATATGTAGGCTACACGAGAACGGAGACGTCGAGTAACCAAAACAAATGCGTTAAACAAATTCGTACACGTTATTTATCAATTTAACTCTAGAGTTAAAGGATATACAACGAGAAACAACGTTTGACAACCTTTAAACAGTTTTAATAACTATCTCAAAAATTATCGCTCTGATGCAAACAACTGATGAGTTATCTACTTAAATTTGATGAACAAAACGACTTACGTATTTTAAACATGCTAACCTTTAGCCCGGTAAGCAAATTAAAAAAAAAACGCAATATGTAGGCTACACGAGAACGGAGACGTCGAGTAACTAACAAAAATGCGTTAAACAAATTCGTACAAGTTATTTATCAATTTAACTTTAGAATTAAAGGATATACAACGAGAAACAACGTTTGACAACCTTTAAACAGTGTTAATAACTATCTCAAAAATTATCGCTCTGATGCAAACAACTGATGAGTTATCTACTTAAATTTGTTGAACAAAACGACTTACGTATTTTAAGCATGCTAACCTTTAGCCCGGTAAGCAAATTTAAAAAAAAACGCAATATGTAGGCTACACGAGAACGGAGACGTCGAGTAACCAAAACAAATGCGTTAAACAAATTCGTACACGTTATTTATCAATTTAACTCTAGAATTAAAGGATATACAACGAGAAAAAACGTTTGACAACCTTTAAACAGTTTTAATAACTATCTCAAAAATTATCGCTCTGATGCAAACAACTGATGAGTTATCTACTTAAATTTGATGAACAAAACGACTTACGTATTTTAAACATGCTAACCTTTAGCCCGGTAAGCAAATTAAAAAAAAAACGCAATATGTAGGCTACACGAGAACAGAGACGTCGAGTAACCAAAACAAATGCGTTAAACAAATTCGTACACGTTATTTATCAATTTAACTCTAGAATTAAAGGATATACAACGAGAAACAACGTTTGACAACCTTTAAACAGTTTTAATAACTATCTCAACAATTGTCGCTCTGATGCAAACAACTGATGAGTTATCTACTCAAATTTGTTGAACAAAACGACTTACGTATTTTAAACATGTTAACCTTTAGCCCGGTAAGCAAATTAAAAAAAAAACGCAATATGTAGGCTACACGAGAACGGAGACGTCGAGTAACCAAAACAAATGCGTTAAACAAATTCGTACACGTTATTTATCAATTTAACTATAGAATTAAAGGATATACAACGAGAAACAACGTTTGACAACCTTTAAACAGTTTTAATAACTATCTCAAAATTGTCGCTCTGATGCAAACAACTGATGAGTTATCTACTTAAATTTGATGAACAAAACGACTTACGTATTTTAAACATGCTAACCTTTAGCCCGGTAAGCAAATTAAAAAAAACGCAATATGTAGGCTACACGAGAACGGAGACGTCGAGTAACCAAAACAAATGCGTTAAACAAATTCGTACACGTTATTTATCAATTTAACTCTAGAATTAAAGGATATACAACGAGAAACAACGTTTGACAACCTTTAAACAGTTTTAATAACTATCTCAAAAATTGTCGCTCTGATGCAAACAACTGATGAGTTATCTACTTAAATTTGATGAACAAAACGACTTACGTATTTTAAACATGCTAACCTTTAGCCCGGTAAGCAAATTAAAAAAAAAACGCAATATGTAGGCTACACGAGAACGGAGACGTCGAGTAACCAAAACAAATGCGTTAAACAAATTCGTACACGTTATTTATCAATCTAACTCTAGAATTAAAGGATATACATCGAGAAACAACGTTTGACAACCTTTAAACAGTTTTAATAACTATCTCAAAAATTGTCGCTCTGATGCAAACAACTGATGAGTTATCTACTTAAATTTGTTGAACAAAACGACTTACGTATTTTAAACATGCTAACCTTTAGCCCGGTAAGCAAATTAAAAAAAAAACGCAATATGTAGGCTACACGTGAACGGAGACGTCGAGTAACTAAAACAAATACGTTAAACAAATTCGTACATGTTATTTATCAATCTAACTCTAGAATTAAAGGATATACAACGAGAAACAACGTTTGACAACCTTTAAACAGTTTTAATAACTATCTCAAAAATTATCGCTCTGATGCAAACAACTGATGAGTTATCTACTTAAATTTGATGAACAAAACGACTTACGTATTTTAAACATGCTAACCTTTAGCCCGGTAAGCAAATTAAAAAAAAAACGCAATATGTAGGCTACACGAGAACGGAGACGTCGAGTAACCAAAACAAATGCGTTAAACAAATTTGTACACGTTATTTATCAATTTAACTCTAGAATTAAAGGATATGCAACGAGAAACAACGTTTGACAATCTTTAAACAGTTTTAATAACTATCTCAAAAATTGTCGCTCTGATGCAAACAACTGACGAGTTATCTACTTAAATTTGTTGAACAAAACGACTTACGTATTTTAAACATGCTAACCTTTAGCCCGGTAAGCAAATTAAAAAAAAAACGCAATATGTAGACTACACGAGAACGGAGACGTCGAGTAACCAAAACAAATGCGTTAAACAAATTCGTACACGTTATTTATCAATTAAACTCTAGAATTAAAGGATATACAACGAGAAACAACGTTTGACAACCTTTAAACAGTTTTAATAACTATCTCAAAAATTGTCGCTCTGATGCAAACAACTGATGAGTTATCTACTTAAATTTGATGAACAAAACGACTTACGTATTTTAAACATGCTAACCTTTAGCCCGGTAAGCAAATTAAAAAAAACCGCAATATGTAGGCTACACGAGAACGGAGACGTCGAGTAACCAAAACAAATGCGTTAAACAAATTCGTACACGTTATTTATCAATTTAACTCTAGAATTAAAGGATATACAACGAGAAACAACGTTTGACAACCTTTAAACAGTTTTAATAACTATCTCAAAAATTGTCGCTCTGATGCAAACAACTGCTGAGTTATCTACTCAAATTTGTTGAACAAAACGACTTACGTATTTTAAACATGCTAACCTTTAGCCCGGTAAGCAAATTTAAAAAAAAACGCAATATGTAGGCTACACGAGAACGGAGACGTCGAGTAACCAAAATAAATGCGTTAAACAAATTCGTACACGTTATTTATAAATTTAACTCTAGAATTAAAGGATATACAACGAGAAACAACGTTTGACAACCTTTAAACAGTTTTAATAACTATCTCAAAAATTGTCGCCCTGATGCAAACAACTGATGAGTTATCTACTTAAATTTGATGAACAAAACGACTTACGTATTTTAAACATGCTAACCTTTAGCCCGGTAAGCAAATTAAAAAAAAAACGCAATATGTAGGCTACACGAGAACGGAGACGTCGAGTAACCAAAACAAATGCGTTAAACAAATTCGTACACGTTATTTATCAATTTAACTCTAGAATTAAAGGATATACAACGAGAAACAACGTTTGACAACCTTTAAACAGTTTTAATAACTATCTCAAAAATTGTCGCTCTGATGCAAACAACTGATGAGTTATCTACTTAAATTTGTTGAACAAAACGACTTACGTATTTTAAACATGCTAACCTTTAGCCCGGTAAGCAAATTAAAAAAAAAAACGCAATATGTAGGCTACACGAGAACGGAGACGTCGAGTAACCAAAACAAATGCGTTAAACAAATTCGTACACGTTATTTATCAATTTAACTCTAGAATTAAAGGATATACAACGAGAAACAACGTTTGACAACCTTTAAACAGTTTTAATAACTATCTCAAAAATTGTCGCTCTGATGCAAACAACTGCTGAGCTATCTACTCAAATTTGTTGAACAAAACGACTTACGTATTTTAAGCATGCTAACCTTTAGCCCGGTGAGCAAATTAAAAAAAAAAACGCAATATGTAGGCTACACGAGGACGGAGACTTCGAGTAACCAAAACAAATGCGTTAAACAAATTCGTACACGTTATTTATCAATTTAACTCTAGAATTAAAGGATATACAACGAGAAACAACGTTTGACAACCTTTAAACAGTTTTAATAACTATCTCAAAAATTGTCGCTCTGATGCAAACAACTGATGAGTTATCTACTTAAATTTGATGAACAAAACGACTTACGTATTTTAAACATGCTAACCTTTAGCCCGGTAAGCAAATTAAAAAAAAAACGCAATATGTAGGCTACACGAGAACGGAGACGTCGAGTAACCAAAACAAATGCGTTAAACAAATTCGTACACGTTATTTATCAATTTAACTCTAGAATTAAAGGATATACAACGAGAAAAAACGTTTGACAACCTTTAAACAGTTTTAATAACTATCTCAAAAATTATCGCTCTGATGCAAACAACTGATGAGTTATCTACTCAAATTTGTTGAACAAAACGACTTACGTATTTTAAACATGCTAACCTTTAGCCCGGTAAGCAAATTAAAAAAAAACGCAATATGTAGGCTACACGAGAACGGAGACGTCGAGTAACCAAAACAAATGCGTTAAACAAATTCGTACACGTTATTTATCAATTTAACTCTAGAATTAAAGGATATACAACGAGAAACAACGTTTGACAACCTTTAAACAGTTTTAATAACTATCTCAAAAATTATCGCTCTGATGCAAACAACTGGTGAGTTATCTATTTAAATTTGTTGAACAAAACGACTTACGTATTTTAAGCATGCTAACCTTTAGCCCGGTAAGCAAATTAAAAAAAAAAACGCAATATGTAGGCTACACGAGAACGGAGACGTCGAGTAACCAAAACAAATGCGTTAAACAAATTCGTACACGTTATTTATCAATTTAACTCTAGAATTAAAGGATATACAACGAGAAACAACGTTTGACAACCTTTAAACAGTTTTAATAACTTTCTCAAAAATTGTCGCTCTGATGCAAACAACTGATGAGTTATCTACTTAAATTTGATGAACAAAACGACTTACGTATTTTAAACATGCTACCCCTTAGCCCGGTAAGCAAATTAAAAAAAAAACGCAATATGTAGGCTACACGAGAATGGAGACGTCGAGTAACCAAAACAAATGCGTTAAACAAATTCGTACACGTTATTTATCAATTTAACTCTAGAATTAAAGGATATACAACGAGAAACAATGTTTGACAACCTTTAAACAGTTTTAATAACTATCTCAAAAATTGTCGCTCTGATGCAAACAACTGCTGAGTTATCTACTCAAATTTGTTGAACAAAACGACTTACGTATTTTAAGCATGCTAACCTTTAGCCCGGTAAACAAGTTAAAAAAAAAACGCAATATGTAGGCTACACGAGGACGGAGACGTCGAGTAACCAAAACAAATGCGTTAAACAAATTCGTACACGTTATTTATCAATTTAACTCTAGAATTAAAGGATATACAACGAGAAACAACGTTTGACAACCTTTAAACAGTTTTAATAACTATCTCAAAAATTGTCGCTCTGATGCAAACAACTGATGAGTTATCTACTTAAATTTGTTGAACAAAACGACTTACGTATTTTAAACATGCTAACCTTTAGCCCGGTAAGCAAATTAAAAAAAAAACGCAATATGTAGGCTACACGAGAACGGAGACGTCGAGTAACCAAAACAAATGCGTTAAACAAATTCGTACACGTTATTTATCAATTTAACTCTAGAATTAAAGGATATACAACGAGAAACAACGTTTGACAACCTTTAAACAGTTTTAATAACTATCTCAAAAATTATCGCTCTGATGCAAACAACTGATGAGTTATCTACTTAAATTTGTTGAACAAAACGACTTACGTATTTTAAGCATGCTAACCTTTAGCCCGGTAAGCAAATTAAAAAAAAAACGCAATATGTACGCTACACGAGAATGGAGACGTCGAGTAACCAAAACAAATGCGTTAAACAAATTCGTACACGTTATTTATCAATTTAACTCTAGAATTAAAGGATATACAACGAGAAACAACGTTTGACAACCTTTAAACAGTTTTAATAACTATCTCAAAAATTGTCGCTCTGATGCAAACAACTGCTGAGTTATCTACTCAAATTTGTTGAACAAAGCGACTTACGTATTTTAAACATGCTAACCTTTAGCCCGGTAAGCAAATTAAAAAAAAAAACGCAATATGTAGGCTACACGAGGACGGAGACGTCGAGTAACCAAAACAAATGCGTTAAACAAATTCGTACACGTTATTTATCAATTTAACTCTAGAATTAAAGGATATACAACGAGAAACAACGTTTGACAACCTTTAAACAGTTTTAATAACTATCTCAAAAATTGTCGCTCTGATGCAAACAACTGATGAGTTATCTACTTAAATATGTTGAACAAAACGACTTACGTATTTTAAACATGCTAACCTTTAGCTCGGTAAGCAAATTAAAAAAAAAACGCAATATGTAGGCTACACGAGAACGGAGACGTCTAGTAACCAAAACAAATTCGCACACGTTATTTATCAATTTAACTCTAGAATTAAAGGATATACAACGAGTAACAACGTTTGACAACCTTTAAACAGTTTTAATAACTATCTCAAAAATTGTCGCTCTGATGCAAACAACTGCTGAGTTATCTACTCAAATTTGTTCAACAAAACGACTTACGTATTTTAAGCATGCTAACCTTTAGCCCGGTAAACAAGTTAAAAAAAAAACGCAATATGTAGGCTACGCGAGAACGGAGACGTCTAGTAACCAAAACAAATGCGTTAAACAAATTCGTACACGTTATTTATCAATTTAACTCTAGAATTAAAGGATATACAACGAGAAACAACGTTTGACAACCTTTAAACAGTTTTAATAACTATCTCAAAAATTGTCGCTCTGATGCAAACAACTGCTGAGTTATCTACTCAAATTTGTTGAACAAAACGACTTACGTATTTTAAACATGCTAACCTTTCGCCCGGTAAGCAAATTAAAAAAAAAAAACGCAATATGTAGGCTACACGAGAACGGAGACGTCGAGTAACCAAAATAAATGCGTTAAACAAATTCGTACACGTTATTTATAAATTTAACTCTAGAATTAAAGGATATACAACGAGAAACAACGTTTGACAACCTTTAAACAGTTTTAATAACTATCTCAAAAATTGTCGCTCTGATGCAAACAACTGATGAGTTATCTACTTAAATTTGATGAACAAAACGACTTACGTATTTTAAACATGCTAACCTTTAGCCCGGTAAGCAAATTAAAAAAAAACGCAATATGTAGGCTACACGAGAACGGAGACGTCGAGTAACCAAAACAAATGCGTTAAACAAATTCGTACACGTTATTTATCAATTTAACTCTAGAATTAAAGGATATACAACGAGAAACAACGTTTGACAACCTTTAAACAGTTTTAATAACTATCTCAAAAATTGTCGCTCTGATGCAAACAACTGATGAGTTATCTACTTAAATTTGTTGAACAAAACGACTTACGTATTTTAAACATGCTAACCTTTAGCCCGGTAAGCAAATTAAAAAAAAACGCAATATGTAGGCTACACGAGAACGGAGACGTCGAGTAACCAAAACAAATGCGTTAAACAAATTCGTACACGTTATTTATCAATTTAACTCTAGAATTAAAGGATATACAACGAGAAACAACGTTTGACAACCTTTAAACAGTTTTAACAACTATCTCAAAAATTGTCGCTCTGATGCAAACAACTGCTAAGTTATCTACTCAAATTTGTTGAACAAAACGACTTACGTATTTTAAGCATGCTAACCTTTAGCCCGGTGAGCAAATTAAAAAAAAAAAACGCAATATGTAGGCTACACGAGGACGGAGACGTCGAGTAACCAAAACAAATGCGTTAAACAAATTCGTACACGTTATTTATCAATTTAACTCTAGAATTAAAGGATATACAACGAGAAACAACGTTTGACAACCTTTAAACAGTTTTAATAACTATCTCAAAAATTGTCGCTCTGATGCAAACAACTGATGAGTTATCTACTTAAATTTGATGAACAAAACGACTTACGTATTTTAAACATGCTAACCTTTAGCCCGGTAAGCAAATTAAAAAAAAAACGCAATATGTAGGCTACACGAGAACGGAGACGTCGAGTAACCAAAACAAATGCGTTAAACAAATTCGTACACGTTATTTATCAATTTAACTCTAGAATTAAAGGATATACAACGAGAAACAACGTTTGACAACCTTTAAACAGTTTTAATAACTATCTCAAAAATTGTCGCTCTGATGCAAACAACTGATGAGTTATCTACTTAAATTTGATGAACAAAACGACTTACGTATTTTAAACATGCTAACCTTTAGCCCGGTAAGCAAATAAAAAAAAAACGCAATATGTAGGCTACACGAGAACAGAGACGCCGAGTAACCAAAACAAATGCGTTAAACAAATTCGTACACGTTATTTATCAATTTAACTCTAGAATTAAAGGATATACAACGAGAAACAACGTTTGACAACCTTTAAACAGTTTTAATAACTATCTCAAAAATTATCGCTCTGATGCAAACAACTGATGAGTTATCTACTTAAATTTGTTGAACAAAACGACTTACGTATTTTAAGCATGCTAACCTTTAGCCCGGTAAGCAAATTAAAAAAAAAACGCAATATGTAGGCTACACGAGAACGGAGACGTCGAGTAACTAAAACAAATGCGTTAAACAAATTCGTACACGTTATTTATCAATTTAACTCTAGAATTAAAGGATATACAATGAGAAACAACGTTTGACAACCTTTAAACAGTTTTAATAACTATCTCAAAAATTGTCGCTCTGATGCAAACAACTGATGAGTTATCTACTTAAATTTGATGAACAAAACGACTTACGTATTTTAAACATGCTAACCTTTAGCCCGGTAAGCAAATTAAAAAAAAAACGCAATATGTAGGCTACACGAGAACGGAGACGTCGAGTAACCAAAACAAATGCGTTAAACAAATTCGTACACGTTATTTATCAATTTAACTCAAGAATTAAAGGATATACAACGAGAAACAACGTTTGACAACCTTTAAACAGTTTTAATAACTATCTCAAAAATTGTCGCTCTGATGCAAACAACTGATGAGTTATCTACTTAAATATGTTGAACAAAACGACTTACGTATTTTAAACATGCTAACCTTTAGCCCGGTAAGCAAATTAAAAAAAAAACGCAATATGTAGGCTACACGAGAACGGAGACGTCTAGTAACCAAAACAAATGCGTTAAACAAATTCGTACACGTTATTTATCAATTTAACTCTAGAATTAAAGGATATACAACGAGTAACAAAGTTTGACAACCTTTAAACAGTTTTAATAACTATCTCAAAAATTGTCGCTCTGATGCAAACAACTGCTGAGTTATCTACTCAAATTTGTTGAACAAAACGACTTACGTATTTTAAGCATGCTAACCTTTAGCCCGGTAAACAAGTTAAAAAAAAACGCAATATGTAGGCTACACGAGAACGGAGACGTCGAGTAACCAAAACAAATGCGTTAAACAAATTCGTACACGTTATTTATCAATTTAACTCTAGAATTAAAGGATATACAACGAGAAACAACGTTTGACAACCTTTAAACAGTTTTAATAACTATCTCAAAATTGTCGCTCTGATGCAAACAACTGCTGAGTTATCTACTCAAATTTGTTGAACAAAACGACTTACGTATTTTAAGCATGCTAACCTTTAGCCCGGTGAGCAAATTAAAAAAAAAAAAACGCAATATGTAGGCTACACGAGGACGGAGACGTCGAGTAACCAAAACAAATGCGTTAAACAAATTCGTACACGTTATTTATCAATTTAACTCTAGAATTAAGGGATATACAACGAGAAACAACGTTTGACAACCTTTAAACAGTTTTAATAACTATCTCAAAAATTGTCGCTCTGATGCGAACAACTGATGAGTTATCTACTTAAATTTGATGAACAAAACGACTTACGTATTTTAAACATGCTAACCTTTAGCCCGGTAAGCAAATTAAAAAAAAAAACGCAATATGTAGGCTACACGAGAACGGAGACGTCGAGTAACCAAAACAAATGCGTTAAACAAATTCGTACACGTTATTTATCAATTTAACTCTAGAATTAAAGGATATACAACGAGAAACAACGTTTGACAACCTTTAAACAGTTTTAATAACTATCTCAAAAATTATCGCTCTGATGCAAACAACTGATGAGTTATCTACTCAAATTTGTTGAACAAAACGACTTACGTATTTTAAACATGCTAACCTTTAGCCCGGTAAGCAAATTGAAAAAAAAAACGCAATATGTAGGCTACACGAGAACGGAGACGTCGAGTAACCAAAACAAATGCGTTAAACAAATTCGTACACGTTATTTATCAATTTAACTCTAGAATTAAAGGATATACAACGAGAAACAACGTTTGACAACCTTTAAACAGTTTTAATAACTATCTCAAAAATTATCGCTCTGATGCAAACAACTGGTGAGTTATCTACTTAAATTTGTTGAACAAAACGACTTACGTATTTTAAGCATGCTAACCTTTAGCCCGGTAAGCAAATTAAAAAAAAAAAACGCAATATGTAGGCTACACGAGAACGGAGACGTCGAGTAACCAAAACAAATGCGTTAAACAAATTCGTACACGTTATTTATCAATTTAACTCTAGAATTAAAGGATATACAACGAGAAACAACGTTTGACAACCTTTAAACAGTTTTAATAACTTTCTCAAAAATTGTCGCTCTGATGCAAACAACTGATGAGTTATCTACTTAAATTTGATGAACAAAACGACTTACGTATTTTAAACATGCTACCCCTTAGCCCGGTAAGCAAATTAAAAAAAAAAACGCAATATGTAGGCTACACGAGAATGGAGACGTCGAGTAACTAAAACAAATGCGTTAAACAAATTCGTACACGTTATTTATCAATTTAACTCTAGAATTAAAGGATATACAACGAGAAACAACGTTTGACAACCTTTAAACAGTTTTAATAACTATCTCAAAAATTGTCGCTCTGATGCAAACAACTGCTGAGTTATCTACTCAAATTTGTTGAACAAAACGACTTACGTATTTTAAACATGCTAACCTTTAGCCCGGTAAGCAAATTAAAAAAAAAAACGCAATATGTAGGCTACACGAGAACGGAGACGTCGAGTAACCAAAACAAATGCGTTAAACAAATTCGTACACGTTATTTATCAATTTAACTCTAGAATTAAAGGATATACAACGAGAAACAACGTTTGACAACCTTTAAACAGTTTTAATAACTATCTCAAAAATTATCGCTCTGATGCAAACAACTGATGAGTTATCTACTTAAATTTGTTGAACAAAACGACTTACGTATTTTAAGCATGCTAACCTTTAGCCCGGTAAGCAAATTAAAAAAAAAACCCAATATGTACGCTACACGAGAACGGAGACGTCGAGTAACCAAAACAAATGCGTTAAACAAATTCGTACACGTTATTTATCAATTTAACTCTAGAATTAAAGGATATACAACGAGAAACAACGTTTGACAACCTTTAAACAGTTTTAATAACTTTCTCAAAAATTGTCGCTCTGATGCAAACAACTGATGAGTTATCTACTTAAATTTGATGAACAAAACGACTTACGTATTTTAAACATGCTACCCTTTAGCCCGGTAAGCAAATTAAAAAAAAAACGCAATATGTAGGCTACACCAGAACGGAGACGTCGAGTAACCAAAACAAATGCGTTAAACAAATTCGTACACGTTATTTATCAATTTAACTCTAGAATTAAAGGATATACAACGAGAAACAACGTTTGACAACCTTTAAACAGTTTTAGTAACTATCTCAAAAATTGTCGCTCTGATGCAAACAACTGCTGAGTTATCTACTCAAATTTGTTGAACAAAACGACTTACGTATTTTAAACATGCTAACCTTTAGCCCGGTAAGCCAATTAAAAAAAAAACGCAATATGTAGGCTACACGAGAACGGAGACGTCGAGTAACCAAAACAAATGCGTTAAACAAATTTGTACACGTTATTTATCAATTTAACTCTAGAATTAAAGGATATACAACGAGAAACAACGTTTGACAACCTTTAAACAATTTTAATAACTATCTCAAAAATTGTCGCTCTGATGCAAACAACTGCTGAGTTATCTACTCAAATTTGTTGAACAAAACGACTTACGTATTTTAAACATGCTAACCTTTAGCCCGGTAAGCAAATTAAAAAAAAACGCAATATGTAGGCTACACGAGAACGGAGACGTCGAGTAACCAAAACAAATGCGTTACACAAATTCGTACACGTTATTTATCAATTTAACTCTAGAATTAAAGGATATACAACGAGAAACAACGTTTGACAACCTTTAAACAGTTTTAATAACTATCTCAAAAATTGTCGCTCTGATGCAAACAACTGATGAGTTATCTACTTAAATTTGATGAACAAAACGACTTACGTATTTTAAACATGCTAACCTTTAGCCCGGTAAGCAAATTAAAAAAAAAAAACGCAATATGTAGGCTACACGAGAACAGAGACGTCGAGTAACCAAAACAAATGCGTTAAACAAATTCGTACACGTTATTTATCAATTTAACTCTAGAATTAAAGGATATACAACGAGAAACAACGTTTGACAACCTTTAAACAGTTTTAATAACTATCTCAAAAATTATCGCTCTGATGCAAACAACTGATGAGTTATCTACTTAAATTTGATGAACAAAACGACTTACGTATTTTAAACATGCTAACCTTTAGCCCGGTAAGCAAATTAAAAAAAAAACGCAATATGTAGGCTACACGAGAACGGAGACGTCGAGTAACCAAAACAAATACGTTAAACAAATTCGTACACGTTATTTATCAATTTAACTCTAGAATTAAAGGATATACAACGAGAAACAACGTTTGACAACCTTTAAACAGTTTTAATAACTATCTCAAAAATTATCGCTCTGATGCAAACAACTGATGAGTTATCTACTTAAATTTGTTGAACAAAACTACTTACGTATTTTAAACATGCTAACCTTTAGCCCGGTAAGCAAATTAAAAAAAACGCAATATGTAGGCTACACGAGAACGGAGACGTCGAGTAACCAAAACAAATGCGTTAAACAAATTCGTACACGTTATTTATCAATTTAACTCTAGAATTAAAGGATATACAACGAGAAACAACGTTTGACAACCTTTAAACAGTTTTAATAACTATCTCAAAAATTATCGCTCTGATGCAAACAACTGATGAGTTATCTACTTAAATTTGTTGAACAAAACTACTTACGTATTTTAAACATGCTAACCTTTAGCCCGGTAAGCAAATTAAAAAAAAACGCAATATGTAGGCTACACGAGAACGGAGACGTCGAGTAACCAAAACAAATGCGTTAAACAAATTCGTACACGTTATTTATAAATTTAACTCTAGAATTAATGGATATACAACGAGAAACAAAGTTTGACAAACTTTAAACAGTTTTAATAACTATCTCAAAAATTATCGCTCTGATGCAAACAACTGATGAGTTATTTACTTAAATTTGTTGAACAAAACGACTTACGTATTTTAAGCATGCTAACCTTTAGCCCGGTAAGCAAATTAAAAAAAAAACGCAATATGTAGGCTACACGAGAACGGAGACGTCGAGTAACCAAAACAAATGCGTTAAACAAATTCGTACACGTTATTTATCAATTTAACTCTAGAATTAAAGGATATACAACGAGAAACAACGTTTGACAACCTTTAAACAGTTTTAATAACTATCTCAAAAATTGTCGCTCTGATGCAAACAACTGATGAGTTATCTACTTAAATTTGTTGAACAAAACGACTTACGTATTTTAAGCATGCTAACCTTTCGCCCGGTAAGCAAATTAAAAAAAAAACGCAATATGTAGGCTACACGAGAACGGAGACGTCGAGTAACTAAAACAAATGCGTTAAACAAATTCGTACACGTTATTTATCAATTTAACTCTAGAATTAAAGGATATACAACGAGAAACAACGTTTGACAACCTTTAAACAGTTTTAATAACTATCTCAAAAATTGTCGCTCTGATGCAAACAACTGATGAGTTATCTACTTAAATTTGATGAACAAAACGACTTACGTATTTTAAGCATGCTAACCTTTCGCCCGGTAAGCAAATTAAAAAAAAAACGCAATATGTAGGCTACACGAGAACGGAGACGTCGAGTAACCAAAACAAATGCGTTAAACAAATTCGTACACGTTATTTATCAATTTAACTCTAGAATTAAAGGATATACAACGAGAAACAACGTTTGACAACCTTTAAACAGTTTTAATAACTATCTCAAAAATTGTCGCTCTGATGCAAACAACTGATGAGTTATCTACTTAAATTTGATGAACAAAACGACTTACGTATTTTAAACATGCTAACCTTTAGACCGGTAAGCAAATTAAAAAAAAAACGCAATATGTAGGCTACACGAGAACGGAGACGTCGAGTAACCAAAACAAATGCGTTAAACAAATTCGTACACGTTATTTTTCAATTTAACTCTAGAATTAAAGGATATACAACGAGAAACAACGTTTGACAACCTTTAAACAGTTTTAATAACTATCTCAAAAATTGTCGCTCTGATGCAAACAACTGATGAGTTATCTACTTAAATTTGATGAACAAAACGACTTACGTATTTTAAACATGCTAACCTTTAGACCGGTAAGCAAATTAAAAAAAAAAACGCAATATGTAGGCTACACGAGAACGGAGACGTCGAGTAACCAAAACAAATGCGTTAAACAAATTCGTACACGTTATTTATCAATTTAACTCTAGAATTAAAGGATATACAACGAGAAACAACGTTTGACAACCTTTAAACAGTTTTAATAACTATCTCAAAAATTGTCGCTCTGATGCAAACAACTGCTGAGTTATCTACTCAAATTTGTTGAACAAAACGACTTACGTATTTTAAACATGCTAACCTTTAGCCCGGTAAGCAAATTAAAAAAAAAAAACGCAATATGTAGGCTACACGAGAACGGAGACGTCGAGTAACCAAAATAAATGCGTTAAACAAATTCGTACACGTTATTTATAAATTTAACTCTAGAATTAAAGGATATACAACGAGAAACAACGTTTGACAACCTTTAAACAGTTTTAATAACTATCTCAAAAATTGTCGCTCTGATGCAAACAACTGATGAGTTATCTACTTAAATTTGATGAACAAAACGACTTACGTATTTTAAACATGCTAACCTTTAGCCCGGTAAGCAAATTAAAAAAAAACGCAATATGTAGGCTACACGAGAACGGAGACGTCGAGTAACCAAAACAAATGCGTTAAACAAATTCGTACACGTTATTTATCAATTTAACTCTAGAATTAAAGGATATACAACGAGAAACAACGTTTGACAACCTTTAAACAGTTTTAATAACTATCTCAAAAATTGTCGCTCTGATGCAAACAACTGATGAGTTATCTACTTAAATTTGTTGAACAAAACGACTTACGTATTTTAAACATGCTAACCTTTAGCCCGGTAAGCAAATTAAAAAAAAACGCAATATGTAGGCTACACGAGAATGGAGACGTCGAGTAACCAAAACAAATGCGTTAAACAAATTCGTACACGTTATTTACCAATTTAACTCTAGAATTAAAGGATATACAACGAGAAACAACGTTTGACAACCTTTAAACAGTTTTAATAACTATCTCAAAAATTGTCGCTCTGATGCAAACAACTGCTGAGTTATCTACTCAAATTTGTTGAACAAAACGACTTACGTATTTTAAGCATGCTAACCTTTAGTCCGGTGAGCAAATTAAAAAAAAAAACGCAATATGTAGGCTACACGAGGGCGGAGACGTCGAGTAACCAAAACAAATGCGTTAAACAAATTCGTACACGTTATTTATCAATGTAACTCTAGAATTAAAGGATATACAACGAGAAACAACGTTTGACAACCTTTAAACAGTTTTAATAACTATCTCAAAAATTGTCGCTCTGATGCAAACAACTGATGAGTTATCTACTTAAATTTGATGAACAAAACGACTTACGTATTTTAAACATGCTAACCTTTAGCCCGGTAAGCAAATTAAAAAAAAAACGCAATATGTAGGCTACACGAGAACGGAGACGTCGAGTAACCAAAACAAATGCGTTAAACAAATTCGTACACGTTATTTATCAATTTAACTCTAGAATTAAAGGATATACAACGAGAAACAACGTTTGACAACCTTTAAACAGTTTTAATAACTATCTCAAAAATTATCGCTCTGATGCAAACAACTGATGAGTTATCTACTCAAATTTGTTGAACAAAACGGCTTACGTATTTTAAACATGCTAACCTTTAGCCCGGTAAGCAAATTGAAAAAAAAACGCAATATGTAGGGTACACGAGAACGGAGACGTCGAGTAACCAAAACAAATGCGTTAAACAAATTCGTACACGTTATTTATCAATTTAACTCTAGAATTAAAGGATATACAACGAGAAACAACGTTTGACAACCTTTAAACAGTTTTAATAACTATCTCAAAAATTATCGCTCTGATGCAAACAACTGGTGGTTTATCTACTTAAATTTGTTGAACAAAACGACTTACGTATTTTAAGCATGCTAACCTTTAGCCCGGTAAGCAAATTAAAAAAAAAACGCAATATGTAGGCTACACGAGAACGGAGACGTCGAGTAACCAAAACAAATGCGTTAAACAAATTCGTACACGTTATTTATCAATTTAACTCTAGAATTAAAGGATATACAACGAGAAACAACGTTTGACAACCTTTAAACAGTTTTAATAACTTTCTCAAAAATTGTCGCTCTGATGCAAACAACTGATGAGTTATCTACTTAAATTTGATGAACAAAACGACTTACGTATTTTAAACATGCTACCCCTTAGCCCGGTAAGCAAATTAAAAAAAAAAACGCAATATGTAGGCTACACGAGAATGGAGACGTCGAGTAACCAAAACAAATGCGTTAAACAAATTCGTACACGTTATCTATCAATTTAACTCTAGAATTAAAGGATATACAACGAGAAACAACGTTTGACAACCTTTAAACAGTTTTAATAACTATCTCAAAAATTGTCGCTCTGATGCAAACAACTGCTGAGTTATCTACTCAAATTTGTTGAACAAAACGACTTACGTATTTTAAACATGCTAACCTTTAGCCCGGTAACCAAATTAAAAAAAAACGCAATATGTAGGCTACACGAGAACGGAGACGTCGAGTAACCAAAACAAATGCGTTAAACAAATTCGTACACGTTATTTATCAATTTAACTCTAGAATTAAAGGATATACAACGAGAAACAACGTTTGACAACCTTTAAACAGTTTTAATAACTATCTCAAAAATTGTCGCTCTGATGCAAACAACTGATGAGTTATCTACTTAAATTTGATGAACAAAACGACTTACGTATTTTAAACATGCTAACCTTTAGCCCGGTAAGCAAATAAAAAAAAAAACGCAATATGTAGGCTACACGAGAACAGAGACGCCGAGTAACCAAAACAAATGCGTTAAACAAATTCGTACACGTTATTTATCAATTTAACTCTAGAATTAAAGGATATACAACGAGAAACAACGTTTGACAACCTTTAAACAGTTTTAATAACTATCTCAAAAATTATCGCTCTGATGCAAACAACTGATGAGTTATCTACTTAAATTTGTTGAACAAAACGACTTACGTATTTTAAGCATGCTAACCTTTAGCCCGGTAAGCAAATTAAAAAAAAAACGCAATATGTAGGCTACACGAGAACGGAGACGTCGAGTAACCAAAACAAATGCGTTAAACAAATTCGTACACGTTATTTATCAATTTAACTCTAGAATTAAAGGATATACAATGAGAAACAACGTTTGACAACCTTTAAACAGTTTTAATAACTATCTCAAAAATTGTCGCTCTGATGCAAACAACTGATGAGTTATCTACTTAAATTTGATGAACAAAACGACTTACGTATTTTAAACATGCTAACCTTTAGCCCGGTAAGCAAATTAAAAAAAAAACGCAATATGTAGGCTACACGAGAACGGAGACGTCGAGTAACCAAAACAAATGCGTTAAACAAATTCGTACACGTTATTTATCAATTTAACTCAAGAATTAAAGGATATACAACGAGAAACAACGTTTGACAACCTTTAAACCGTTTTAATAACTATCTCAAAAATTGTCGCTCTGATGCAAACAACTGATGAGTTATCTACTTAAATATGTTGAACAAAACGACTTACGTATTTTAAACATGCTAACCTTTAGCCCGGTAAGCAAATTAAAAAAAAAACGCAATATGTAGGCTACACGAGAACGGAGACGTCTAGTAACCAAAACAAATGCGTTAAACAAATTCGTACACGTTATTTATCAATTTAACTCTAGAATTAAAGGATATACAACGAGTAACAAAGTTTGACAACCTTTAAACAGTTTTAATAACTATCTCAAAAATTGTCGCTCTGATGCAAACAACTGCTGAGTTATCTACTGAAATTTGTTGAACAAAACGACTTACGTATTTTAAGCATGCTAACCTTTAGCCCGGTAAACAAGTTAAAAAAAAAACGCAATATGTAGGCTACACGAGAACGGAGACGTCGAGTAACCAAAACAAATGCGTTAAACAAATTCGTACACGTTATTTATCAATTTAACTCTAGAATTAAAGGATATACAACGAGAAACAACGTTTGACAACCTTTAAACAGTTTTAATAACTATCTCAAAAATTGTCGCTCTGATGCAAACAACTGCTGAGTTATCTACTCAAATTTGTTGAACAAAACGACTTACGTATTTTAAGCATGCTAACCTTTAGCCCGGTGAGCAAATTAAAAAAAAAAAACGCAATATGTAGGCTACACGAGGACGGAGACGTCGAGTAACCAAAACAAATGCGTTAAACAAATTCGTACACGTTATTTATCAATTTAACTCTAGAATTAAAGGATATACAACGAGAAACAACGTTTGACAACCTTTAAACAGTTTTAATAACTATCTCAAAAATTGTCGCTCTGATGCAAACAACTGATGAGTTATCTACTTAAATTTGATGAACAAAACGACTTACGTATTTTAAACATGCTAACCTTTAGCCCGGTAAGCAAATTAAAAAAAAAAAAGCAATATGTAGGCTACACGAGAACGGAGACGTCGAGTAACCAAAACAAATGCGTTAAACAAATTCGTACACGTTATTTATCAATTTAACTCTAGAATTAAAGGATATACAACGAGAAACAACGTTTGACAACCTTTAAACAGTTTTAATAACTATCTCAAAAATTATCGCTCTGATGCAAACAACTGATGAGTTATCTACTCAAATTTGTTGAACAAAACGACTTACGTATTTTAAACATGCTAACCTTTAGCCCGGTAAGCAAATTGAAAAAAAAACGCAATATGTAGGCTACACGAGAACGGAGACGTCGAGTAACCAAAACAAATGCGTTAAACAAATTCGTACACGTTATTTATCAATTTAACTCTAGAATTAAAGGATATACAACGAGAAACAACGTTTGACAACCTTTAAACAGTTTTAATAACTATCTCAAAAATTATCGCTCTGATGCAAACAACTGGTGAGTTATCTACTTAAATTTGTTGAACAAAACGACTTACGTATTTTAAGCATGCTAACCTTTAGCCCGGTAAGCAAATTAAAAAAAAAAACGCAATATGTAGGCTACACGAGAACGGAGACGTCGAGTAACCAAAACAAATGCGTTAAACAAATTCGTACACGTTATTTATCAATTTAACTCTAGAATTAAAGGATATACAACGAGAAACAACGTTTGACAACCTTTAAACAGTTTTAATAACTTTCTCAAAAATTGTCGCTCTGATGCAAACAACTGATGAGTTATCTACTTAAATTTGATGAACAAAACGGCTTACGTATTTTAAACATGCTACCCCTTAGCCCGGTAAGCAATTTAAAAAAAAAAACGCAATATGTAGGCTACACGAGAATGGAGACGTCGAGTAACCAAAACAAATGCGTTAAACAAATTCGTACACGTTATTTATCAATTTAACTCTAGAATTAAAGGATATACAACGAGAAACAACGTTTGACAACCTTTAAACAGTTTTAATAACTATCTCAAAAATTGTCGCTCTGATGCAAACAACTGTTGAGTTATCTACTCAAATTTGTTGAACAAAACGACTTACGTATTTTAAACATGCTAACCTTTAGCCCGGTAAGCAAATTAAAAAAAAAACGCAATATGTAGGCTACACGAGAACGGAGACGTCGAGTAACCAAAACAAATGCGTTAAACAAATTCGTACACGTTATTTATCAATTTAACTCTAGAATTAAAGGATATACAACGAGAAACAACGTTTGACAACCTTTAAACAGTTTTAATAACTATCTCAAAAATTGTCGCTCTGATGCAAACAACTGATGAGTTATATACTTAAATTTGATGAACAAAACGACTTACGTATTTTAAACATGCTAACCTTTAGCCCGGTAAGCAAATAAAAAAAAAAACGCAATATGTAGGCTACACGAGAACAGAGACGCCGAGTAACCAAAACAAATGCGTTAAACAAATTCGTACACGTTATTTATCAATTTAACTCTAGAATTAAAGGATATACAACGAGAAACAACGTTTGACAACCTTTAAACAGTTTTAATAACTATCTCAAAAATTATCGCTCTGATGCAAACAACTGATGAGTTATCTACTTAAATTTGTTGAACAAAACGACTTACGTATTTTAAGCATGCTAACCTTTAGCCCGGTAAGCAAATTAAAAAAAAAACGCAATATGTAGGCTACACGAGAACGGAGACGTCGAGTAACCAAAACAAATGCGTTAAACAATTTCGTACACGTTATTTATCAATTTAACTCTAGAATTAAAGGATATACAACGAGAAACAACGTTTGACAACCTTTAAACAGTTTTAATAACTATCTCAAAAATTGTCGCTCTGATGCAAACAACTGATGAGTTATCTACTTTAATTTGATGAACAAAACGACTTACGTATTTTAAACATGCTAACCTTTAGCCCGGTAAGCAAATTAAAGAAAAAACGCAATATGTAGGCTACACGAGAACGGAGACGTCGAGTAACCAAAACAAATGCGTTAAACAAATTCGTACCCGTTATTTATCAATTTAACTCAAGAATTAAAGGATATACAACGAGAAACAACGTTTGACAACCTTTAAACAGTTTTAATAACTATCTCAAAAATTGTCGCTCTGATGCAAACAACTGATGAGTTATCTACTTAAATATGTTGAACAAAACGACTTACGTATTTTAAACATGCTAACCTTTAGCCCGGTAAGCAAATTAAAAAAAAAACGCAATATGTAGGCTACACGAGAACGGAGACGTCTCGTAACCAAAACAAATGCGTTAAACAAATTCGTACACGTTATTTATCAATTTAACTCTAGAATTAAAGGATATACAACGAGTAACAACGTTTGACAACCTTTAAACAGTTTTAATAACTATCTCAAAAATTGTCGCTCTGATGCAAACAACTGCTGAGTTATCTACTCAAATTTGTTGAACAAAACGACTTACGTATTTTAAGCATGCTAACCTTTAGCCCGGTAAACAAGTTAAAAAAAAAACGCAATATGTAGGCTACACGAGGACGGAGACGTCGAGTAACCAAAACAAATGCGTTAAACAAATTCGTACACGTTATTTATCAATTTAACTCTAGAATTAAAGGATATACAACGAGAAACAACTTTTGACAACCTTTAAACAGTTTTAATAACTATCTCAAAAATTGTCGCTCTGATGCAAACAACTGATGAGTTATCTACTTAAATTTGATGAACAAAACGACTTACGTATTTTAAACATGCTAACCTTTAGCCCGGTAAGCAAATTAAAAAAAAAACGCAATATGTAAGCTACACGAGAACGGAGACGTCGAGTAACCAAAACAAATGCGTTAAACAAATTCGTACACGTTATTTATCAATTTAACTCTAGAATTAAAGGATATACAACGAGAAATAACGTTTGACAACCTTTAAACAGTTTTAATAACTATCTCAAAAATTATCGCTCTGATGCAAACAACTGATGAGTTATCTACTCAAATTTGTTGAACAAAACGACTTACGTATTTTAAACATGCTAACCTTTAGCCAGGTAAGCAAATTAAAAAAAAAACGCAATATGTAGGCTACACGAGAACGGAGACGTCGAGTAACCAAAACAAATGCGTTAAACAAATTCGTACACGTTATTTATCAATTTAACTCTAGAATTAAAGGATATACAACGAGAAACAACGTTTGACAACCTTTAAACAGTTTTAATAACTATCTCAAAAATTATCGCTCTGATGCAAACAACTGATGAGTTATCTACTTAAATTTGTTGAACAAAACGACTTACGTATTTTAAGCATGCTAACCTTTAGCCCGGTAAGCAAATTAAAAAAAAAACGCAATATGTACGCTACACGAGAACGGAGACGTCGAGTAACCAAAACAAATGCGTTAAAGAAATTCTTACACGTTATTTATCAATTTAACTCTAGAATTAAAGGATATACAACGAGAAACAACGTTTGACAACCTTTAAACAGTTTTAATAACTTTCTCAAAAATTGTCGCTCTGATGCAAACAACTGATGAGTTATCTACTTAAATTTGATGAACAAAACGACTTACGTATTTTAAACATGCTACCCTTTAGCCCGGTAAGCAAATTAAAAAAAAAACGCAATATGTAGGCTACACCAGAACGGAGACGTCGAGTAACCAAAACAAATGCGTTAAACAAATTCGTACACGTTATTTATCAATTTAACTCTAGAATTAAAGGATATACAACGAGAAACAACGTTTGACAACCTTTAAACAGTTTTAGTAACTATCTCAAAAATTGTCGCTCTGATGCAAACAACTGCTGAGTTATCTACTCAAATTTGTTGAACAAAACGACTTACGTATTTTAAACATGCTAACCTTTAGCCCGGTAAGCCAATTAAAAAAAAAACGCAATATGTAGGCTACACGAGAACGGAGACGTCGAGTAACCAAAACAAATGCGTTAAACAAATTTGTACACGTTATTTATCAATTTAACTCTAGAATTAAAGGATATACAACGAGAAACAACGTTTGACAACCTTTAAACAATTTTAATAACTATCTCAAAAATTGTCGCTCTGATGCAAACAACTGCTGAGTTATCTACTCAAATTTGTTGAACAAAACGACTTACGTATTTTAAACATACTAACCTTTAGCCCGGTAAGCAAATTAAAAAAAAAACGCAATATGTAGGCTACACGAGAACGGAGACGTCGAGTAACCAAAACAAATGCGTTAAACAAATTCGTACACGTTATTTATCAATTTAACTCTAGAATTAAAGGATATACAACGAGAAACAACGTTTGACAACCTTTAAACAGTTTTAATAACTATCTCAAAAATTGTCGCTCTGATGCAAACAACTGATGAGTTATCTACTTAAATTTGATGAACAAAACGACTTACGTATTTTAAACATGCTAACCTTTAGCCCGGTAAGCAAATTAAAAAAAAAAACGCAATATGTAGGCTACACGAGAACAGAGACGTCGAGTAACCAAAACAAATGCGTTAAACAAATTCGTACACGTTATTTATCAATTTAACTCTAGAATTAAAGGATATACAACGAGAAACAACGTTTGACAACCTTTAAACAGTTTTAATAACTATCTCAAAAATTGTCGCTCTGATGCAAACAACTGATGAGTTATCTACTTAAATTTGTTGAACAAAACGACTTACGTATTTTAAGCATGCTAACCTTTAGCCCGGTAAGCAAATTAAAAAAAAACGCAATATGTAGGCTACACGAGAACGGAGACGTCGAGTAACCAAAACAAATGCGTTAAACAAATTTGTACACGTTATTTATCAATTTAACTCTAGAATTAAAGGATATACAACGAGAAACAACGTTTGACAACCTTTAAACAATTTTAATAACTATCTCAAAAATTGTCGCTCTGATGCAAACAACTGCTGAGTTATCTACTCAAATTTGTTGAACAAAACGACTTACGTATTTGAAACATTCTAACCTTTAGCCCGGTAAGCAAATTAAAAAAAAACGCAATATGTAGGCTACACGAGAACGGAGACGTCGAGTAACCAAAACAAATGCGTTAAACAAATTCGTACACGTTATTTATCAATTTAACTCTAGAATTAAAGGATATACAACGAGAAACAACGTTTGACAACCTTTAAACAGTTTTAATAACTATCTCAAAAATTGTCGCTCTGATGCAAACAACTGATGAGTTATCTACTTAAATTTGTTGAACAAAACGACTTACGTATTTTAAGCATGCTAACCTTTAGCCCGGTAAGCAAATTAAAAAAAAACGCAATATGTAGGCTACACGAGAACGGAGACGTCGAGTAACCAAAACAAATGCGTTAAACAAATTCGTACACGTTATTTATCAATTTAACTCTAGAATTAAAGGATATACAACGAGAAACAACGTTTGACAATCCTTAAAGAGTTTTAATAACTATCTCAAAAATTGTCGCTCTGATGCAAACAACTGATGAGTTATCTACTTAAATTTGATGAACAAAACGACTTACGTATTTTAAACATGCTAACCTTTAGCCCGGTAAGCAAATTAAAAAAAAAAACGCAATATGTAGGCTACACGAGAACGGAGACGTCGAGTAATCAAAACAAATACGTTAAACAAATTCGTACACGTTATTTATCAATTTAACTCTAGAATTAAAGGATATACAACGAGAAACAACGTTTGACAACCTTTAAACAGTTTTAATAACTATCTCAAAAATTATCGCTCTGATGCAAACAACTGATGAGTTATCTACTTAAATTTGTTGAACAAAACTACTTACGTATTTTAAACATGCTAACCTTTAGCCCGGTAAGCAAATTAAAAAAAACGCAATATGTAGGCTACACGAGAACGGAGACGTCGAGTAACCAAAACAAATGCGTTAAACAAATTCGTACACGTTATTTATCAATTTAACTCTAGAATTAAAGGATATACAACGAGAAACAACGTTTGACAACCTTTAAACAGTTTTAATAACTATCTCAAAAATTATCGCTCTGATGCAAACAACTGATGAGTTATCTACTTAAATTTGTTGAACAAAACTACTTACGTATTTTAAACATGCTAACCTTTAGCCCGGTAAGCAAATTAAAAAAAAACGCAATATGTAGGCTACACGAGAACGGAGACGTCGAGTAACCAAAACAAATGCGTTAAACAAATTCGTACACGTTATTTATAAATTTAACTCTAGAATTAATGGATATACAACGAGAAACAACGTTTGACAAACTTTAAACAGTTTTAATAACTATCTCAAAAATTATCGCTCTGATGCAAACAACTGATGAGTTATTTACTTAAATTTGTTGAACAAAACGACTTACGTATTTTAAGCATGCTAACCTTTAGCCCGGTAAGCAAATTAAAAAAAAAACGCAATATGTAGGCTACACGAGAACGGAGACGTCGAGTAACCAAAACAAATGCGTTAAACAAATTCGTACACGTTATTTATCAATTTAACTCTAGAATTAAAGGATATACAACGAGAAACAACGTTTGACAACCTTTAAACAGTTTTAATAACTATCTCAAAAATTGTCGATCTGATGCAAACAACTGATGAGTTATCTACTTAAATTTGATGAACAAAACGACTTACGTATTTTAAGCATGCTAACCTTTCGCCCGGTAAGCAAGTTCAAAAAAAAACGCAATATGTAGGCTACACGAGAACGGAGACGTCGAGTAACCAAAACAAATGCGTTAAACAAATTCGTACACGTTATTTATCAATTTAACTCTAGAATTAAAGGATATACAACGAGAAACAACGTTTGACAACCTTTAAACAGTTTTAATAACTAACTCAAAAATTGTCGCTCTGATGCAAACAACTGATGAGTTATCTACTTAAATTTGATGAACAAAACGACTTACGTATTTTAAGCATGCTAACCTTTCGCCCGGTAAGCAAATTAAAAAAAAAACGCAATATGTAGGCTACACGAGAACGGAGACGTCGAGTAACCAAAACAAATGCGTTAAACAAATTCGTACACGTTATTTATCAATTTAACTCTAGAATTAAAGGATATACAACGAGAAACAACGTTTGACAACCTTTAAACAGTTTTAATAACTATCTCAAAAATTGTCGCTCTGATGCAAACAACTGATGAGTTATCTACTTAAATTTGATGAACAAAACGACTTACGTATTTTAAACATGCTAACCTTTAGACCGGTAAGCAAATTAAAAAAAAAAACGCAATATGTAGGCTACACGAGAACGGAGACGTCGAGTAACCAAAACAAATGCGTTAAACAAATTCGTACACGTTATTTTTAAATTTAACTCTAGAATTAAAGGATATACAACGAGAAACAACGTTTGACAACCTTTAAACAGTTTTAATAACTATCTCAAAAATTGTCGCTCTGATGCAAACAACTGATGAGTTATCTACTTAAATTTGATGAACAAAACGACTTACGTATTTTAAACATGCTAACCTTTAGACCGGTAAGCAAATTAAAAAAAAAACGCAATATGTAGGCTACACGAGAACGGAGACGTCGAGTAACCAAAACAAATGCGTTAAACAAATTCGTACACGTTATTTTTCAATTTAACTCTAGAATTAAAGGATATACAACGAGAAACAACGTTTGACAACCTTTAAACAGTTTTAATAACTATCTCAAAAATTGTCGCTCTGATGCAAACAACTGATGAGTTATCTACTTAAATTTGTTGAACAAAACGACTTACGTATTTTAAGCATGCTAACCTTTAGCCCGGTAAGCAAATTAAAAAAAAAAAACGCAATATGTAGGCTACACGAGAACGGAGACGTCGAGTAACCAAAACAAATGCGTTAAACAAATTCGTACACGTTATTTATCAATTTAACTCTAGAATTAAAGGATATACAACGAGAAACAACGTTTGACAACCTTTAAACAGTTTTAATAACTATCTCAAAAATTGTCGCTCTGATACAAACAACTGCTGAGTTATCTACTCAAATTTGTTGAACAAAACGACTTACGTATTTTAAACATGCTAACCTTTAGTCCGGTAAGCAAATAAAAAAAAACACGCAATATGTAGGTTACACGAGAACGGAGACGTCGAGTAACCAAAACAAATGCGTTAAACAAATTCGTACACGTTATTTATCAATTTAACTCTAGAATTAAAGGATATACAAGGAGAAACAACTTTTGACAACCTTTAAACAGTTTTAATAACTATCTCAAAAATTATCGCTCTGATGCAAACAACTGATGAGTTATCTACTTAAATATGTTGAACAAAACGACTTACGTATTTTAAGCATGCTAACCTTTAGCCCGGTAAGCAAATTAAAAAAAAACGCAATATGTAGGCTACACGAGAACAGAGACGTCGAGTAACCAAAACAAATGCGTTAAACAAATTCGTACACGTTATTTATCAATTTAACTCTAGAATTAAAGGATATACAACGAGAAACAACGTTTGACAACCTTTAAACAGTTTTAATAACTATCTCAAAAATTGTCGCTCTGATGCAAACAACTGATGAGTTATCTACTTAAATTTGATGAACAAAACGACTTACGTATTTTAAACATGCTAACCTTTAGCCCGGTAAGCAAATTAAAAAAAAAAACGCAATATGTAGGCTACACGAGAACGGAGACGTCGAGTAACCAAAACAAATGCGTTAAACAAATTCGTATACGTTATTTATCAATTTAACTCTAGAATTAAAGGATATACAACGAGAAACAACGTTTGACAACCTTTAAATAGTTTTAATAACTATCTCAAAAATTGTCGCTCTGATGCAAACAACTGATGAGTTATCTACTTAAATTTGATGAACAAAACGACTTACGTATTTTAAACATGCTAACCTTTAGCCCGGTAAGCAAATTAAAAAAAAAACGCAATATGTAGGCTACACGAGAACGGAGACGTCGAGTAACCAAAACAAATGCGTTAAACAAATTCGTACACGTTATTTATCAATTTAACTCTAGAATTAAAGGATATACAACGAGAAACAACGTTTGACAACCTTTAAACAGTTTTAATAACTATCTCAAAAATTGTCGCTCTGATGCAAACAACTGATGAGTTATCTACTTAAATTTGATGAACAAAACGACTTACGTATTTTAAACATGCTAACCTTTAGACCGGTAAGCAAATTAAAAAAAAAAACGCAATATGTAGGCTACACGAGAACGGAGACGTCGAGTAACCAAAACAAATGCGTTAAACAAATTCGTACACGTTATTTTTCAATTTAACTCTAGAATTAAAGGATATACAACGAGAAACAACGTTTGACAACCTTTAAACAGTTTTAATAACTATCTCAAAAATTGTCGCTCTGATGCAAACAACTGATGAGTTATCTACTTAAATTTGTTGAACAAAACGACTTACGTATTTTAAGCATGCTAACCTTTAGCCCGGTAAGCAAATTAAAAAAAAAACGCAATATGTAGGCTACACGAGAACGGAGACGTCGAGTAACCAAAACAAATGCGTTAAACAAATTCGTACACGTTATTTATCAATTTAACTCTAGAATTAAAGGATATACAACGAGAAACAACGTTTGACAACCTTTAAACAGTTTTAATAACTATCTCAAAAATTGTCGCTCTAATACAAACAACTGCTGAGTTATCTACTCAAATTTGTTGAACAAAACGACTTACGTATTTTAAACATGCTAACCTTTAGTCCGGTAAGCAAATAAAAAAAAAAACGCAATATGTAGGTTACACGAGAACGGAGACGTCGAGTAACAAAACAAATGCGTTAAACAAATTCGTACACGTTATTTATCAATTTAACTCTAGAATTAAAGGATATACAACGAGAAACAATGTTTGACAACCTTTAAACAGTTTTAATAACTATCTCAAAAATTATCGCTCTGATGCAAACAACTGATGAGTTATCTACTTAAATTTGTTGAACAAAACGACTTACGTATTTTAAGCATGCTAACCTTTAGCCCGGTAAGCAAATTAAAAAAAAAAAAAACGCAATATGTAGGCTACACGAGAACGGAGACGTCGAGTAACCATCACAAATGCGTTAAACAAATTCGTACACGTCATTTATCAATTTAACTCTAGAATTAAAGGATATACAACGAGAAACAACGTTTGACAACCTTTAAACAGTTTTAATAACTATCTCAAAAATTGTCGCTCTGATGCAAACAACTGATGAGTTATCTACTTAAATTTGATGAACAAAACGACTTACGTATTTTAAACATGCTAACCTTTAGCCCGGTAAGCAAATTAAAAAAAAAAAACGCAATATGTAGGCTACACGAGAACGGAGACGTCGAGTAACCAAGACAAATGCGTTAAACAAATTCGTACACGTTATTTATCAATTTAACTCTAGAATTAAAGGATATACAACGAGAAACAACGTTTGACAACCTTTAAACAGTTTTAATAACTATCTCAAAAATTGTCGCTCTGATGCAAACAACTGATGAGTTATCTACTTAAATTTGATGAACAAAACGACTTACGTATTTTAAACATGCTAACCTTTAGCCCGGTAAGCAAATTAAAAAAAAAGCGCAATATGTAGGCTACACGAGAACGGAGACGTCGAGTAACAAAAACAAATGCGTTAAACAAATTCGTACACGTTATTTATCAATTTAACTCTAGAATTAAAGGATATACAACGAGAAACAACTTTTGACACCTTTAAACAGTTTTAATAACTATCTCAAAAATTGTCGCTCTGATGCAAACAACTGATGAGTTATCTACTTAAATTTGTTGAACAAAACGACTTACGTATTTTAAACATGCTAACCTTTAGCCCGGTAAGCAAATTAAAAAAAAAACGCAATATGTAGGCTACACGAGAACGGAGACGTCGAGTAACCAAAACAAATGCGTTAAACAAATTCGTACACGTTATTTATCAATTTAACTTTAGAATTAAAGGATATACAACGAGAAACAACGTTTGACAACCTTTAAACAGTTTTAATAACTATCTCAAAAATTGTCGCTCTGATGCAAACAACTGATGAGTTATCTACTTAAATTTGTTGAACAAAACGACTTACGTATTTTAAACATGCTAACCTTTAGCCCGGTAAGCAAATTAAAAAAAAAAACGCAATATGTAGGCTACACGAGAACGGAGACGTCGAGTAACCAAAACAAATGCGTTAAACAAATTCGTACACGTTATTTATCAATTTAACTCTAGAATTAAAGGATATACAAGGAGAAACAACTTTTGACAACCTTTAAACAGTTTTAATAACTATCTCAAAAATTATCGCTCTGATGCAAACAACTGATGAGTTATCTACTTAAATATGTTGAACAAAACGACTTACGTATTTTAAGCATGCTAACCTTTAGCCCGGTAAGCAAATTAAAAAAAAAAACGCAATATGTAGGCTACACGAGAACAGAGACGTCGAGTAACCAAAACAAATGCGTTAAACAAATTCGTACACGTTATTTATCAATTTAACTCTAGAATTAAAGGATATACAACGAGAAACAACGTTTGACAACCTATAAACAGTTTTAATAACTATCTCAACAATTGTCGCTCTGATGCAAACAACTGATGAGTTATCTACTTAAATTTGATGAACAAAACGACGTACGTATTTTAAACATGCTAACCTTAACCCTGTAAGCAAATTAAAAAAAAACGCAATATGTAGGCTACACGAGAACGGAGACGTCGAGTAACCAAAACAAATGCGTTAAACAAATTCGTACACGTTATTTATCAATTTAACTCTAGAATTAAAGGATATACAACGAGAAACAACGTTTGACAACCTTTAAACAGTTTTAATAACTATCCCAAAAATTATCGCTCTGATGCAAACAACTGATGAGTTATCTACTTAAATTTGTTGAACAAAACGACTTACGTATTTTAAACATGCTAACCTTTAGCCCGGTAAGCAAATTAAAAAAAAAACGCAATATGTAGGCTACACGAGAACAGAGACGTAGAGTAACCAAAACAAATGCGTTAAACAAATTCGTACACGTTATTTATCAATCTAACTCTAGAATTAAAGGATATACAACGAGAAACAACGTTTGACAACCTTTAAACAGTTTTAATAACTATCTCAAAAATTGTCGCTCTGATGCAAACAACTGATGAGTTATCTACTTAAATTTGTTGAACAAAACGACTTACGTATTTTAAACATGCTAACCTTTAGCCCGGTAAGCAAATTAAAAAAGAAACGCAATATGTAGGCTACACGAGAACGGAGACGTCGAGTAACCAAAACAAATGCGTGAAACAAATTCGTACACGTTATTTATCAATTTAACTCTAGAATTAAAGGATATACAACGAGAAACAACGTTTGACAACCTTTAAACAGTTTTAATAACTATCTCAAAAATTGTCGCTCTGATGCAAACAACTGATGAGTTATCTACTTAAATTTGATGAACAAAACGACTTACGTATTTTAAACATGCTAACCTTTAGCCCGGTAAGCAAATTAAAAAAAAAACGCAATATATAGGCTACACGAGAACGGAGACGTCGAGTAACCAAAACAAATGCGTTAAACAAATTCGTACACGTTATTTATCAATTTAACTCTAGAATTAAAGGATATACAACGAGAAACAACGTTTGGCAACCTTTAAACAGTTTTAATAACTATCTCAAAAATTGTCGCTCTGATGCAAACAACTGATGAGTTATCTACTTAAATTTGATGAACAAAACGACTTACGTATTTTAAACATGCTAAACTTTAGCCCGGTAAGCAAATTAAAAAAAAAAAAACGCAACATGTAGGCTACACGAGAACGGAGACGTCGAGTAACCAAAACAAATGCGTTAAACAAATTCGTACACGTTATTTATCAATTTAACTCTAGAATTAAAGGATATACAACGAGAAACAACTTTTGACAACATTTAAACAGTTTTAATAGCTATCTCAATAATTATCGCTCTGATGCAAACAACTGATGAGTTATCTACTTAAATTTTATGAACAAAACGACTTACGTATTTTAAGCATGCTAACCTTTAGCCCGGTAAGCAAATTAAAAAAAAAACGCAATATGTAGGCTACACGAGAACGGAGGCGTCGAGTAACCAAAACAAATGCGTTAAACTAATTCGTACACGTTATTTATCAATTTAACTCTAGAATTAAAGGATATACAACGAGAAACAACGTTTGACAACCTTTAAACAGTTTTAATAACTATCTCAAAAATTGTCGCTCTGATGCAAACAACTGATGAGTTATCTACTTAAATTTGTTGATCAAAACGACTTACGTATTTTAAACATGCTAACCTTTAGCCCGGTAAGCAAATTAAAAAAAAAAACGCAATATGTAGGCTACACGAGAACGGGAACGGAGACGTCGAGTAACCAAAACAAATGCGTTAAACAAATTCGTACACGTTATTTATCAATTTAACTCTAGAAGTAAGGATATACAACGAGAAACAACGTTTGACAACCTTTAAACAGTTTTAATAACTATCTCAAAAATTGTCGCTCTGATGCAAACAACTGATGAGTTATCTACTTAAATTTGATGAACAAAACGACTTACGTATTTTAAACATGCTAACCTTTAGCCCGGTAAGCAAATTAAAAAAAAAAACGCAATATGTAGGCTACACGAGAACGGAGACGTCGAGTAACCAAAACAAATGCGTTAAACAAATTCGTACACGTTATTTATCAATTTAACTCTAGAATTAAAGGATATACAACGAGAAACAACGTTTGCCAACCTTTAAAGAGTTTTAATAACTATCTCAAAAATTATCGCTCTGATGCAAACAACTGATGAGTTATCTACTTAAATTTGTTGAACAAAACGACTTACGTATTTTAAACATGCTAACCTTTAGCCCGGTAAGCAAATTAAAAAAAAAAACGCAATATGTAAGCTGCACGAGAACGGAGACGTCGAGTAACCAAAACAAATGCGTTAAACAAATTCGTACACGTTATTTATCAATTTAACTCTAGAATTAAAGGATATACAACGAGAAACAACGTTTGACAATCTTTAAACAGTTTTAATAACTATCTCAAAAATTGTCGCTGGATATACAACGAGAAACAACGTTTGACAACCTTTATACAGTTTTAATAACTATCTCAAAAATTATCGCTCTGATGCAAGCAACTGATGAGTTATCTACTTAAATTTGATGAACAAAACGACTTACGTATTTTAAACATGCTAACCTTTAGCCCGGTAAGCAAATTAAAAAAAAACGCAATATGTAGGCTACACGAGAACGGAGACGTCGAGTAACCAAAACAAATGCGTTAAAAAAATTCGTACACGTTATTTATCAATTTAACTCTAGAATTAAAGGATATACAACGAGAAACAACTTTTGACAACCTTTAAACAGTTTTAATAACTATCTCAAAAATTATCGCTCTGATGCAAACAACTGATGAGTTATCTACTCAAATTTGTTGAACAAAACGACTTACGTATTTTAAACATGCTAACCTTTAGCCCGTTAAGCAAATTAAAAAAAAAACGCAATATGTAGGCTACACGAGAACGGAGACGTCGAGTAACCAAAACAAATGCGTTAAACAAATTCGTACACGTTATTTATCAATTTAACTCTAGAATTAAAGGATATACAACGAGAAACAACCTTTAAACAGTTTTAATAACTATCTCAAAAATTGTCGCTCTGATGCAAACAACTGCTGAGTTATCTACTCAAATTTGTTGAACAAAACGACTTACGTATTTTAAACATGCTAACCTTTAGCCCGGTAAGCAAATTAAAAAAAAAAAACGCAATATGTAGGCTACACGAGAACGGAGACGTCGAGTAACCAAAACAAATGCGTTAAACAAATTCGTACACGTTATTTATCAATTTAACTCTAGAATTAAAGGATATACAGCGAGAAACAACGTTTGACAACCTTTAAACAGTTTTAATAACTATCTCAAAAATTGTCGCTCTGATGCAAACAACTGATGAGTTATCTACTCAAATTTGTTGAACAAAACGGCTTACGTATTTTAAGCATGCCAACCTTTAGCCCGGTAAGCAAATTAAAAAAAAAACGCAATATGTAGGCTACACGAGAACGGAGACGTCGAGTAACCAAAACAAATGCGTTAAACAAATTCGTACACGTTATTTATCAATTTAACTCTAGAATTAAAGGATATACAACGAGAAACAACGTTTGACAACCTTTAAACAGTTTTAATAACTATCTCAAAAATTGTCGCTCTGATGCAAAAAACTGATGAGTTATCTACTTAAATTTGCTGAACAAAACGACTTACGTATTTTAAACATGCTAACCTTTAGCCCGGTAAACATATTAAAAAAAAACGCAATATGTAGGCTACACGAGAACGGAGACGTCAAGTAACCAAAACAAATGCGTTAAACAAATTCGTACACGTTATTTATCAATTTAACTCTAGAATTAAAGGATATACAACGAGAAACAACGTTTGACAACCTTTAAACAGTTTTAATAACTATCTCAAAAATTATCGCTCTGATGCAAACAACTGATGAGTTATCTACTTAAATTTGTTGAACAAAACGACTTACGTATTTTAAGCATGCTAACCTTTAGCCCGGCAAGCAAATTAAAAAAAAAAACGCAATATGTAGGCTACACGAGAGCAGAGACGTCGAGTAACCAAAACAAATGCGTTAAACAAATTCGTACACGTTATTTATCAATTTAACTCTAGAATTAAAGGATATACAACGAGAAACAACGTTTGACAACCTTTAAACAGTTTTAATAACTATCTCAAAAATTATCGCTCTGATGCAAACAACTGATGAGTTATCTACTTAATTTGATGAACAAAACGACTTACGTATTTTAAGCATGCTAACCTTTAGCCCGGTAAGCAAATTAAAAAAAAAAAGCAATATGTAGGCTACACGAGAACAGAGACGTCGAGTAACCAAAACAAATGCGTTAAACAAATTCGTACACGTTATTTATCAATTTAACTCTAGAATTAAAGGATATACAACGAGAAACAACGTTTGACAACCTTTAAACAGTTTTAATAACTATCTCAAAAATTATCGCTCTGATGCAAACAACTGATGAGTTATCTACTTAAATTTGTTGAACAAAACGACTTACGTATTTTAAGCATGCTAACCTTTAGCCCGGTAAGCAAATTAAAAAAAAAACGCAATATGTAGGCTACACGAGAACGGAGACGTCGAGTAACCAAAACAAATGCGTTAAACAAATTCGTACACGTTATTTATCAATTTAACTCTAGAATTAAAGGATATACAACGAGAAACAACGTTTGACAACCTTTAAACAGTTTTAATAACTATCTCAAAAATTGTCGCTCTGATGCAAACAACTGCTGAGTTATCTACTTAAATTTGATGAACAAAACGACTTACGTATTTTAAACATGCTAACCTTTAGCCTGGTAAGCAAATTAAAAAAAAAAAACGCAATATGTAGGCTACACGAGAACGGAGACGTCGAGTAACCAAAACAAATACGTTAAACAAATTCGTACACGTTATTTATCAATTTAACTCTAGAATTAAAGGATATACAACGAGAAACAACGTTTGACAACCTTTAAACAGTTTTAATAACTATCTCAAAAATTGTCGCTCTGATGCAAACAACTGATGAGTTATCTACTTAAATTTGATGAACAAAACGACTTACGTATTTTAAACATGCTAACCTTTCGTACACGTTATTTATCAATTTAACTCTAGAATTAAAGGATATACAACGAGAAACAACGTTTGACAACCTTTAAACAGTTTTAATAACTATCTCAAAAATTGTCGCTCTGATGCCAACAACTGCTGAGTTATCTACTTAAATTTGATGAACAAAACGGCTTACGTATTTTAAACATGCTAACCTTTAGCCCGGTAAGCAAATTAAAAAAAAAAAGCAATATGTAGGCTACACGAGAACGGAGACGTCGAGTAACCAAAACAAATGCGTTAAACAAATTCGTACACGTTATTTATCAATTTAACTCTAGAATTAAAGGATATACAACGAGAAACAACGTTTGACAACCTTTAAACAGTTTTAATAACTATCTCAAAAATTGTCGCTCTGATGCAAACAACTGCTGAGTTATCTACTCAAATTTGTTGAACAAAACGACTTACGTATTTTAAACATGCTAACCTTTAGCCCGGTAAGCAAATTAAAAAAAAAACGCAATATGTAGGCTACACGAGAACGGAGACGTCGAGTAACCAAAACAAATGCGTTAAACAAATTCGTACACGTTATTTATCAATTTAACTCTAGAATTAAAGGATATACAACGAGAAACAACGTTTGACAACCTTTAAACAGTTTTAATAACTATCTCAAAAATTGTCGCTCTGATGCAAACAACTGATGAGTTATCTACTTAAATTTGATGAACAAAACGACTTACGTATTTTAAACATGCTAACCTTTATCCCGGTAAGCAAATTAAAAAAAAAACGCAATATGTAGGCTACACGAGAACGGAGACGTCGAGTAACCAAAACAAATGCGTTAAACAAATTCGTACACGTTATTTATCAATTTAACTCTAGAATTAAAGGATATACAACGAGAAACAACGTTTGACAACCTTTAAACAGTTTTAATAACTATCTCAAAAATTGTCGCTCTGATGCAAACAACTGATGATTTATCTACTTAAATTTGATGAACAAAACGACTTACGTATTTTAAACATGCTAACCTTTAGCCCGGTAAGCAAATTAAAAAAAAAAACGCAATATGTAGGCTACACGAGAACGGAGACGTCGAGTAACCAAAACAAATACGATAAACAAATTCGTACACGTTATTTATCAATTTAACTCTAGAATTAAAGGATATACAACGAGAAACAACGTTTGACAACCTTTAAACAGTTTTAATAACTATCTCAAAAATTGTCGCTCTGATGCAAACAACTGATGAGTTATCTACTTAAATTTGTTGAACAAAACGACTTACGTATTTTAAACATGCTAACCTTTAGCCCGGTAAGCAAATTAAAAAAAAAACGCAATATGTAGGCTACACGAGAACGGAGACATTGAGTAACCAAAACAAATGCGTTAAACAAATTCGTACACGTTATTTATCAATTTAACTCTAGAATTAAAGGATATACAACGAGAAACAACGTTTGACAACCTTTAAACAGTTTTAATAACTATCTCAAAAATTATCGCTCTGATGCAAACAACTGATGAGTTATCTACTTAAATTTGTTGAACAAAACGACTTACGTATTTGAAGCATGCTAACCTTTAGCCCGGTAAGCAAATTAAAAAAAAAAAACGCAATATGTAGGCTACACGAGATCGGAGACGTCGAGTAACCAAAACAAATGCGTTAAACAAATTCGTACACGTTATTTATCAATTTAACTCTAGAATTAAAGGATATACAACGAGAAACAACGTTTGACAACCTTTAAACAGTTTTACTAACTATCTCAAAAATTGTCGCTCTGATGCAAACAACTGATGAGTTATCTACTCAAATTTGTTGAACAAAACGACTTACGTATTTTAAGCATGCTAACCTTTAGCCCGGTAAGCAAATTAAAAAAAAACACAATATGTAGGCTACACGAGAACGGAGACGTCGAGTAACCAAAACAAATGCGTTAAACAAATTCGTACACGTTATTTATCAATTTAACTCTAGAATTAAAGGATATACAACGAGAAACAACGTTTGACAACCTTTAAACAGTTTTAATAACTATCTCAAAAATTGTCGCTCTGATGCAAACAACTGCTGAGTTATCTACTCAAATTTGTTGAACAAAACGACTTACGTATTTTAAACATGCTAACCTTTAGCCCGGTAAGCAAATTAAAAAAAAAACGCAATATGTAGGCTACACGAGAACGGAGACGTCGAGTAACCAAAACAAATGCGTTAAACAAATTCGTACACGTTATTTATCAATTTAACTCTAGAATTAAAGGATATACAACGAGAAAGAACGTTTGACAACCTTTAAACAGTTTTAATAACTATCTCAAAAATTGTCGCTCTGATGCAAACAACTGATGAGTTATCTACTTAAATTTGATGAACAAAACGACTTACGTATTTTAAACATGCTAACCTTTAGCCCGGTAAGCAAAAAAAAAAAAAAACGCAATATGTAGGCTACACGAGAACAGAGACGCCGAGTAACCAAAACAAATGCGTTAAACAAATTCGTACACGTTATTTATCAATTTAACTCTAGAATTAAAGGATATACAACGAGAAACAACGTTTGACAACCTTTAAACAGTTTTAATAACTATCTCAAAAATTATCGCTCTGATGCAAACAACTGATGAGTTATCTACTTAAATTTGTTGAACAAAACGACTTACGTATTTTAAGCATGCTAACCTTTAGCCCGGTAAGCAAATTAAAAAAAAAACGCAATATGTAGGCTACACGAGAACGGAGACGTCGAGTAACCAAAACAAATGCGTTAAACAAATTCGTACACGTTATTTATCAATTTAACTCTAGAATTAAAGGATATACAATGAGAAACAACGTTTGACAACCTTTAAACAGTTTTAATAACTATCTCAAAAATTGTCGCTCTGATGCAAACAACTGATGAGTTATCTACTTAAATTTGATGAACAAAACGACTTACGTATTTTAAGCATGCTAACCTTTAGCATGGTAAACAAGTTAAAAAAAAAAACGCAATATGTAGGCTACACGAGAACGGAGACGTCTAGTAACCAAAACAAATGCGTTAAACAAATTCGTACACGTTATTTATCAATTTAACTCTAGAATTAAAGGATATACAACGAGTAACAACGTTTGACAACCTTTAAACAGTTTTAATAACTATCTCAAAAATTATCGCTCTGATGCAAACAACTGATGAGTTATCTACTCAAATTTGTTGAACAAAACGACTTACGTATTTCAAACATGCTAACCTTTAGCCCGGTAAGCAAATTGAAAAAAAAAACGCAATATGTAGGCTACACGAGAACGGAGACGTCGAGTAACCAAAACAAATGCGTTAAACAAATTCGTACACGTTATTTATCAATTTAACTCTAGAATTAAAGGATATACAACGAGAAACAACGTTTGACAACCTTTAAACAGTTTTAATAACTATCTCAAAAATTATCGCTCTGATGCAAACAACTGGTGAGTTATCTACTTAAATTTGTTGAACAAAACGACTTACGTATTTTAAGCATGCTAACCTTTAGCCCGGTAAGCAAATTAAAAAAAAAAAACGCAATATGTGGGCTACACGAGAACGGAGACGTCGAGTAACCAAAACAAATGCGTTAAACAAATTCGTACACGTTATTTATCAATTTAACTCTAGAATTAAAGGATATACAACGAGAAACAACGTTTGACAACCTTTAAACAGTTTTAATAACTTTCTCAAAAATTGTCGCTCTGATGCAAACAACTGATGAGTTATCTACTTAAATTTGATGAACAAAACGACTTACGTATTTTAAACATGCTACCCCTTAGCCCGGTAAGCAATTTAAAAAAAAAAAACGCAATATGTAGGCTACACGAGAATGGAGACGTCGAGTAACCAAAACAAATGCGTTAAACAAATTCGTACACGTTATTTATAAATTTAACTCTAGAATTAAAGGATATACAACGAGAAACACGTTTGACAACCTTTAAACAGTTTTAATAACTATCTCAAAAATTGTCGCTCTGATGCAAACAACTGCTGAGTTATCTACTCAAATTTGTTGAACAAAACGACTTACGTATTTTAAACATGCTAACCTTTAGCCCGGTAAGCAAATTAAAAAAAAAACGCAATATGTAGGCTACACGAGAACGGAGACGTCGAGTAACCAAAACAAATGCGTTAAACAAATTCGTACACGTTATTTATCAATTTAACTCTAGAATTAAAGGATATACAACGAGAAACAACGTTTGACAACCTTTAAACAGTTTTAATAACTATCTCAAAAATTGTCGCTCTGATGCAAACAACTGATGAGTTATATACTTAAATTTGATGAACAAAACGACTTACGTATTTTAAACATGCTAACCTTTAGCCCGGTAAGCAAATAAAAAAAAAAACGCAATATGTAGGCTACACGAGAACAGAGACGCCGAGTAACCAAAACAAATGCGTTAAACAAATTCGTACACGTTATTTATCAATTTAAACTCTAGAATTAAAGGATATACAACGAGAAACAACGTTTGACAACCTTTAAACAGTTTTAATAACTATCTCAAAAATTATCGCTCTGATGCAAACAACTGATGAGTTATCTACTTAAATTTGTTGAACAAAACGACTTACGTATTTTAAGCATGCTAACCTTTAGCCCGGTAAGCAAATTAAAAAAAACGCAATATGTAGGGCTACACGAGAACGGAGACGTCGAGTAACCAAAACAAATGCGTTAAACAATTTCGTACACGTTATTTATCAATTTAACTCTAGAATTAAAGGATATACAACGAGAAACAACGTTTGACAACCTTTAAACAGTTTTAATAACTATCTCAAAAATTGTCGCTCTGATGCAAACAACTGATGAGTTATCTACTTAAATTTGATGAACAAAACGACTTACGTATTTTAAACATGCTAACCTTTAGCCCGGTAAGCAAATTAAAGAAAAAACGCAATATGTAGGCTACACGAGAACGGAGACGTCGAGTAACCAAAACAAATGCGTTAAACAAATTCGTACACGTTAATTTATCAATTTAACTCAAGAATTAAAGGATATACAACGAGAAACAACGTTTGACAACCTTTAAACAGTTTTAATAACTATCTCAAAATTGTCGCTCTGATGCAAACAACTGATGAGTTATCTACTTAAATATGTTGAACAAAACGACTTACGTATTTTAAACATGCTAACCTTTAGCCCGGTAAGCAAATTAAAAAAAAAAACGCAATATGTAGGCTACACGAGAACGGAGACGTCTAGTAACCAAAACAAATGCGTTAAACAAATTCGTACACGTTATTTATCAATTTAACTCTAGAATTAAAGGATATACAACGAGTAACAACGTTTGACAACCTTTAAACAGTTTTAATAACTATCTCAAAAATTGTCGCTCTGATGCAAACAACTGCTGAGTTATCTACTCAAATTTGTTGAACAAAACGACTTACGTATTTTAAGCATGCTAACCTTTAGCCCGGTAAACAAGTTAAAAAAAAAAACGCAATATGTAGGCTACACGAGGACGGAGACGTCGAGTAACCAAAACAAATGCGTTAAACAAATACGTACACGTTATTTATCAATTTAACTCTAGAATTAAAGGATATACAACGAGAAACAACGTTTGACAACCTTTAAACAGTTTTAATAACTATCTCAAAAATTGTCGCTCTGATGCAAACAACTGATGAGTTATCTACTTAAATTTGATGAACAAAACGACTTACGTATTTTAAACATGCTAACCTTTAGCCCGGTAAGCAAATTAAAAAAAAAACGCAATATGTAAGCTACACGAGAACGGAGACGTCGAGTAACCAAAACAAATGCGTTAAACAAATTCGTACACGTTATTTATCAATTTAACTCTAGAATTAAAGGATATACAACGAGAAATAACGTTTGACAACCTTTAAACAGTTTTAATAACTATCTCAAAAATTATCGCTCTGATGCAAACAACTGATGAGTTATCTACTCAAATTTGTTGAACAAAACGACTTACGTATTTTAAACATGCTAACCTTTAGCCAGGTAAGCAAATTAAAAAAAAAACGCAATATGTAGGCTACACGAGAACGGAGACGTCGAGTAACCAAAACAAATGCGTTAAACAAATTCGTACACGTTATTTATCAATTTAACTCTAGAATTAAAGGATATACAACGAGAAACAACGTTTGACAACCTTTAAACAGTTTTAATAACTATCTCAAAAATTATCGCTCTGATGCAAACAACTGATGAGTTATCTACTTAAATTTGTTGAACAAAACGACTTACGTATTTTAAGCATGCTAACCTTTAGCCCGGTAAGCAAATTAAAAAAAAAAACGCAATATGTACGCTACACGAGAACGGAGACGTCGAGTAACCAAAACAAATGCGTTAAAGAAATTCTTACACGTTATTTATCAATTTAACTCTAGAATTAAAGGATATACAACGAGAAACAACGTTTGACAACCTTTAAACAGTTTTAATAACTTTCTCAAAAATTGTCGCTCTGATGCAAACAACTGATGAGTTATCTACTTAAATTTGATGAACAAAACGACTTACGTATTTTAAACATGCTACCCTTTAGCCCGGTAAGCAAATTAAAAAAAAAACGCAATATGTAGGCTACACCAGAACGGAGACGTCGAGTAACCAAAACAAATGCGTTAAACAAATTCGTACACGTTATTTATCAATTTAACTCTAGAATTAAAGGATATACAACGAGAAACAACGTTTGACAACCTTTAAACAGTTTTAGTAACTATCTCAAAAATTGTCGCTCTGATGCAAACAACTGCTGAGTTATCTACTCAAATTTGTTGAACAAAGCGACTTACGTATTTTAAACATGCTAACCTTTAGCCCGGTAAGCCAATTAAAAAAAAAACGCAATATGTAGGCTACACGAGAACGGAGACGTCGAGTAACCAAAACAAATGCGTTAAACAAATTTGTACACGTTATTTATCAATTTAACTCTAGAATGAAAGGATATACAACGAGAAACAACGTTTGACAACCTTTAAACAATTTTAATAACTATCTCAAAAATTGTCGCTCTGATGCAAACAACTGCTGAGTTATCTACTCAAATTTGTTGAACAAAACGACTTACGTATTTTAAACATACTAACCTTTAGCCCGGTAAGCAAATTAAAAAAAAAACGCAATATGTAGGCTACACGAGAACGGAGACGTCGAGTAACCAAAACAAATGCGTTAAACAAATTCGTACACGTTATTTATCAATTTAACTCTAGAATTAAAGGATATACAACGAGAACCAACGTTTGACAACCTTTAAACAGTTTTAATAACTATCTCAAAAATTGTCGCTCTGATGCAAACAATTGATGAGTTATCTACTTAAATTTGATGAACAAAACGACTTACGTATTTTAAACATGCTAACCTTTAGCCCGGTAAGCAAATAAAAAAAAAAAACGCAATATGTAGGCTACACGAGAACAGAGACGTCGAGTAACCAAAACAAATGCGTTAAACAAATTCGTACACGTTATTTATCAATTTAACTCTAGAATTAAAGGATATACAACGAGAAACAACGTTTGACAACCTTTAAACAGTTTTAATAACTATCTCAAAAATTGTCGCTCTGATGCAAACAACTGATGAGTTATCTACTTAAATTTGTTGAACAAAACGACTTACGTATTTTAAGCATGCTAACCTTTAGCCCGGTAAGCAAATTAAAAAAAAACGCAATATGTAGGCTACACGAGAACGGAGACGTCGAGTAACCAAAACAAATGCGTTAAACAAATTTGTACACGTTATTTATCAATTTAACTCTAGAATTAAAGGATATACAACGAGAAACAACGTTTGACAACCTTTAAACAATTTTAATAACTATCTCAAAAATTGTCGCTCTGATGCAAACAACTGCTGAGTTATCTACTCAAATTTGTTGAACAAAACGACTTACGTATTTTAAACATGCTAACCTTTAGCCCGGTAAGCAAATTAAAAAAAAACGCAATATGTAGGCTACACGAGAACGGAGACGTCGAGTAACCAAAACAAATGCGTTAAACAAATTCGTACACGTTATTTATCAATTTAACTCTAGAATTAAAGGATATACAACGAGAAACAACGTTTGACAACCTTTAAACAGTTTTAATAACTATCTCAAAAATTGTCGCTCTGATGCAAACAACTGATGAGTTATCTACTTAAATTTGTTGAACAAAACGACTTACGTATTTTAAGCATGCTAACCTTTAGCCCGGTAAGCAAATTAAAAAAAAACGCAATATGTAGGCTACACGAGAACGGAGACGTCGAGTAACCAAAACAAATGCGTTAAACAAATTCGTACACGTTATTTATCAATTTAACTCTAGAATTAAAGGATATACAACGAGAAACAACGTTTGACAATCCTTAAACAGTTTTAATAACTATCTCAAAAATTGTCGCTCTGATGCAAAAAACTGATGAGTTATCTACTTAAATTTGATGAACAAAACGACTTACGTCTTTTAAACATGCTAACCTTTAGCCCGGTAAGCAAATTAAAAAAAAAACGCAATATGTAGGCTACACGAGAACGGAGACGTCGAGTAACCAAAACAAATACGTTAAACAAATTCGTACACGTTATTTATCAATTTAACTCTAGAATTAAAGGATATACAACGAGAAACAACGTTTGACAACCTTTAAACAGTTTTAATAACTATCTCAAAAATTATCGCTCTGATGCAAACAACTGATGAGTTATCTACTTAAATTTGTTGAACAAAACTACTTACGTATTTTAAACATGCTAACCTTTAGCCCGGTAAGCAAATTAAAAAAAACGCAATATGTAGGCTACACGAGAACGGAGACGTCGAGTAACCAAAACAAATGCGTTAAACAAATTCGTACACGTTATTTATCAATTTAACTCTAGAATTAAAGGATATACAACGAGAAACAACGTTTGACAACCTTTAAACAGTTTTAATAACTATCTCAAAAATTATCGCTCTGATGCAAACAACTGATGAGTTATCTACTTAAATTTGTTGAACAAAACTACTTACGTATTTTAAACATGCTAACCTTTAGCCCGGTAAGCAAATTAAAAAAAAACGCAATATGTAGGCTACACGAGAACGGAGACGTCGAGTAACCAAAACAAATGCGTTAAACAAATTCGTACACGTTATTTATAAATTTAACTCTAGAATTAATGGATATACAACGAGAAACAACGTTTGACAAACTTTAAACAGTTTTAATAACTATCTCAAAAATTATCGCTCTGATGCAAACAACTGATGAGTTATTTACTTAAATTTGTTGAACAAAACGACTTACGTATTTTAAGCATGCTAACCTTTAGCCCGGTAAGCAAATTAAAAAAAAAACGCAATATGTAGGCTACACGAGAACGGAGACGTCGAGTAACCAAAACAAATGCGTTAAACAAATTCGTACACGTTATTTATCAATTTAACTCTAGAATTAAAGGATATACAACGAGAAACAACGTTTGACAACCTTTAAACAGTTTTAATAACTATCTCAAAAATTGTCGATCTGATGCAAACAACTGATGAGTTATCTACTTAAATTTGATGAACAAAACGACTTACGTATTTTAAGCATGCTAACCTTTCGCCCGGTAAGCAAATTCAAAAAAAAACGCAATATGTAGGCTACACGAGAACGGAGACGTCGAGTAACCAAAACAAATGCGTTAAACAAATTCGTACACGTTATTTATCAATTTAACTCTAGAATTAAAGGATATACAACGAGAAACAACGTTTGACAACCTTTATAACAGTTTTAATAACTATCTCAAAAATTGTCGATCTGATGCAAACAACTGATGAGTTATCTACTTAAATTTGATGAACAAAACGACTTACGTATTTTAAGCATGCTAACCTTTCGCCCGGTAAGCAAATTCAAAAAAAAACGCAATATGTAGGCTACACGAGAACGGAGACGTCGAGTAACCAAAACAAATGCGTTAAACAAATTCGTACACGTTATTTATCAATTTAACTCTAGAATTAAAGGATATACAACGAGAAACAACATTTGACAACCTTTAAACAGTTTTAATAACTATCTCAAAAATTGTCGCTCTGATGCAAACAACTGATGAGTTATCTACTTAAATTTGATGAACAAAACGACTTACGTATTTTAAACATGCTAACCTTTAGACCGGTAAGCAAATTAAAAAAAAAAACGCAATATGTAGGCTACACGAGAACGGAGACGTCGAGTAACCAAAACAAATGCGTTAAACAAATTCGTACACGTTATTTATCAATTTAACTCTAGAATTAAAGGATATACAACGAGAAACAACGTTTGACCTTACCGGGCTAAAGGTTAGCATGCTTAAAATACGTAAGTCGTTTTGTTCAACAAATTTAAGTAGATAACTTATCAGTTGTTTGCATCAGAGCGATAATTTTTGAGATAGTTATTAAAACTGTTTAAAAATTGTCAAAAGTTGTTTCTCGTTGTATATCCTTTAATTCTAGAGTTAAATTGATAAATAACGTGTACGAATTTGTTTAACGTATTTGTTTTGGTTACTCGACGCCTCCGTTCTCGTGTAGCCTACATATTGCGTTTTTTTTTAATTTGCTTACCGGGCTAAAGGTTAGCATGCTTAAAATACGTAGTCGTTTTGTTCAACAAATTTAAGTAGATAACTCATCAGTTGTTTGCATCAGAGCGATAATTTTTGAGATAGTTATTAAAACTGTTTTAAAGGTTGTCAAACGTTGTTTCTCGTTGTATATCCTTTAATTCTAGAGTTAAATTGATAAATAACGTGTACGAATTAGTTTAACGCATTTGTTTTGGTTACCCGACGTCTCCGTTCTCATGTAGCCTACATATTGCGTTTTTTTTTAATTTGCTTACCGGGCTAAAGGTTAGCATGTTTAAAATACGTAAGTCGTTTTGTTCAACAAATTTGAGTAGATAACTCAGCAGTTGTTTGCATCAGAGCGACAATTTTTGAGATAGTTATTAAAACTGTTTAAAGGTTGTCAAACGTTGTTTCTCGTTGTATATCCTTTAATTCTATAGTTAAATTGATAAATAACGTGTACGAATTTGTTTAACGCATTTGTTTTGGTTACTCGACGTCTCCGTTCTCGTGTAGCCTACATATTGCGTTTTTTTTTTAATTTGCTTACTGGGCTAAAGGTTAGCATGTTTAAAATACGTAAGTCGTTTTGTTCAACAAATTTAAGTAGATAACTAATCAGTTGTTTGCATCAGAGCGACAATTTTTGAGATAGTTATTAAAACTGTTTAAAGGTTGTCAAACGTTGTTTCTCGTTGTATATCCTTTAATTCTAGAGTTAAATTGATAAATAACGTGTACGAATTTGTTTAACGCATTTGTTTTGGTTACTCGACGTCTCCGTTCTCGTGTAGCCTACATATTGCGTTTTTTTTTTAATTTGCTTACCGGGCTAAAGGTTAGCATGTTTAAAATACGTAAGTCGTTTTGTTCAACAAATTTGAGTAGATAACTCATCAGTTGTTTGCATCAGAGCGACAATTATTGAGATAGTTATTAAAACTGTTTAAAGGTTGTCAAACGTTGTTCCTCGTTGTATATCCTTTAATTCTACAGTTAAATTGATAAATAACGTGTACGAATTTGTTTAACGCATTTGTTTTGGTTACTCGACGTCTCCGTTCTCGTCTAGCCTACATATTGCGTTTTTTTTTTAATTTGCTTACCGGGCTAAAGGTTAGCATGTTTAAAGTACGTAAGTCGTTTTGTTCATCAAATTTAAGTAGATAACTCATCAGTTGTTTGCATCAGAGCGACCATTTTTGAGATAGTTATTAAAACTGTTTAAAGGTTGTCAAACGTTGTTTCTCGTTGTATATCCTTTAATTCTAGAGTTAAATTGATAAATAACGTGTACGAATTTGTTTAACGTATTTGTTTTGGTTACTCGACGTCTCCGTTCTCGTGTAGCCTACATATTGCGTTTTTTTTTAATTTGCTTACCGGGCTAAAGGTCAGGATGCTTAAAATACGTAAGTCGTTTTGTTCAACAAATCTAAGTAGATAACTCATCAGTTGTTTGCATCAAAGCGATAATTTTTGAGATAGTTATTAAAATTGTTTAAAGGTTGTCAAACGTTGTTTCTCGTTGTATATCCTTTAATTCTAGAGTTAAATTGATAAATAACATGTACGAATTTGTTTAACGCATTTGTTTTGGTTACTCGACGTCTCCGTTCTCGTGTAGCCTACATATTGCGTTTTTTTTTTTAATTTGCTTACCGGGCTAAAGGTAGCATGTTTAAAATACGTAAGTCGTTTTGTTCAACAAATTTAAGTAGATAACTCATCAGTTGTTTGCATCAGAGCGACAATTTTTGAGATAATTATTAAAACTGTTTAAAGGTTGTCAAACGTTGTTTCTCGTTGTATATCCTTTAATTCTAGAGTTAAATTGATAAATAACGTGTACGAATTTTTTTAACGCATTTGTTTTGGTTACTCGACGTCTCCGTTCTCGTGTAGCCTACATATTGCTTTTTTTTTTAATTTGCTTACCGGGCTAAAGGTTAGCATGTTTAAAATACGTAAGTCGTTTTGTTCAACAAATTTGAGTAGATAACTCAGCAGTTGTTTGCATCAGAGCGACAATTTTTGAGATAGTTATTAAAACTGTTTAAAGGTTGTCAAACGTTGTTTCTCGTTGTATATCCTTTAATTCTAGAGTTAAATTGATAAACAACGTGTACGAATTTGTTTAACGGATTTGTTTTGATTACTCGACGTCTCCGTTCTCGTGTAGCCTACATATTGCGCTTTTTTTAATTTGCTTACCGGGCTAAAGGTTAGCATGTTTAAAATACGTAAGTCGTTTTGTTCAACAAATTTGAGTAGATAACTCATCAGTTGTTTGCATCAGAGCGACAATTTTTGAGATAGTTATTAAAACTGTTTAAAGGTTGTCAAACGTTGTTTTTCGTTGTATATCCTTTAATTCTAGAGTTAAATTAATAAATAACGTGTACGAATTTGTTTAACGCATTTTTTTTGGTTACTCGACGTCTCCGTTCTCGTGTAGCCTACATATTGCGTTTTTTTTTTAATTTGCTTACCGGGCTAAAGGTTAGCATGTTTAAAATACGTAAGTCGTTTTGTTCATCAAATTTAAGTAGATAACTCATCAGTTGTTTGCATCAGAGCAACAATTTTTGAGATAGTTATTAAAACTGTTTAAAGGTTTTCAAACGTTGTTTCTCGTTGTATATCCTTTAATTCTAGAGTTAAATTGATAAATAACGTGTACGAATTTGTTTATCGCATTTGTTTTGGTTACTCGACGTCTCCGTGCTCGTGTAGCCTACATATTGCGTTTTTTTTTTTTTAATTTGCTTACCGGGCTAAAGGTTAGCATGTTTAAAATACGTAAGTCGTTTTGTTCAACAAATTTGAGTAGATAACTCATCAGTTGTTTGCATCAGATCGACAATTTTTGAGATAGTTATTAAAACTGTTTAAAGGTTGTCAAACGTTGTTTCCCGTTGTATATCCTTTAATTCTAGAGTTAAATTGATAAATAACGTGTACGAATTTGTTTAACGCATTTGTTTTGGTTACTCGACGTCTCCGTTCTCGTGTAGCCTACATATTGCGTTTTTTTTTAATTTGCTTACCGGGCTAAAGGTTAGCATGTTTAAAATACGTAAGGCGTTTTGTTCATCAAATTTAAGTAGATAACTCATCAGTTGTTTGCATCAGAGCGATAATTTTTGAGATAGTTATTAAAACTCTTTAAACGTTGTCAAACGTTGTTTCTCGTTGTATATCCTTTACTTCTAGAGTTAAATTGATAAATAACGTGTACGAATTTGTTTAACGCATTTGTTTTGGTTACTCGACGTCTCCGTGCTCGTGTAGCCTACATATTGCGTTTTTTTTTTAATTTGCTTACCGGGCTAAAGGTTAGCATGTTTAAAATACGTAAGTCGTTTTGTTCATCAAACTTAAGTAGATAACTCATCAGTTGTTTGCATCAGAGCGACAATTTTTGAGATAGTTATTAAAACTGTTTAAAGGTTGTCAAACGTTGTTTCTCGTTGTATATCCTTTAATTCTAGAGTTAAATTGATAAATAACGTGCACGAATTTGTTTAACGCATTTATTTTGGTTACTCGACGTCTCCGTTCTCGTGTAGCCTACATATTGCGTTTTTTTTTTTTAATTTGCTTACCGGGCTAAAGGTAAGCATGTTTAAAATACGTAAGTCGTTTTGTTCAACAAATTTGAGTAGATAACTCATCAGTTGTTTGCATCAGAGCGACAATTTTTGAGATAGTTATTAAAACTGTTTAAAGGTTGTCAAACGTTGTTCTCGTTGTATATTCTTTAATTCTAGAGTTAAATTGATAAATAACGTGTACGAATTTGTTTAACGCATTTGTTTTGGTTACTCGACGTCTCTGTTCTCGTGTAGCCTACATATTGCGTTTTTTTTTAATTTGCTTACCGGGCTAAAAGTTAGCATGTTTAAAATACGTAAGTCGTTTTGTTCATCAAATTTAAGTAGATAACTCATCAGTTGTTTGCATCAGAGCGACAATTTTTGAGATAGTTATTAAAACTGTTTAAAGGTTGTCAAACGTTGTTTCTCGTTGTATATCCTTTAATTCTAGAGTTAAATTGATAAATAACGTGTACGAATTTGTTTAACGCATTTGTTTTGGTTACTCGACGTCTCCGTTCTCGTGAAGCCTACATATTGCGTTTTTTTTTTAATTTCCTTACCGGGCTAAAGGTTAGCATGCTTAAAATACGTAAGTCGTTTTGTTCAACAAATTTAAGTAGATAACTCTCAGTTGTTTGCATCAGAGCGATAATTTTTGAGATAGTTATTAAAACTGTTTAAAGGTTGTCAAACGTTGTTTCTCGTTGTATATCCTTTAATTCTAGAGTTAAATTGATAAATAACGTGTAAGAATTTGTTTAACGCATTTGTTTTGGTTACTCGACGTCTCCGTTCTCGTGTAGCCAACATATTGCGTTTTTTTTTAATTTGCTTACCGGGCTAAAGGTTAGCATGTTTAAAATACGTAAGTCGTTTTGTTCATCAAATTTAAGTAGATAACTCATCAGGTGTTTGCATCAGAGCGACAATTTTTGAGATAGTTATTAAAACTGTTTAAAGGTTGTCAAACGTTGTTTCTCGTTGTATATCCTTTAATTCTAGAGTTAAATTGATAAATAACGTGTACGAATTTGTTTAACGCATTTGTTTTGGTTACTCGACGTCTCCGTTCTCGTGTAGCCTACATATTGCGTTTTTTTTTAATTTGCTTACCGGGCTAAAGGTTAGCATGCTTAAAATACGTAAGTCGTTTTGTTCAACAAATTTAAGTAGATAACTCATCAGTTGTTTGCATCAGAGCGATAATTTTTGAGATAGTTATTAAAACTCTTTAAAGGTTGTCAAACGTTGTTTCTCGTTGTATATCCTTTAATTCGAGAGTTAAATTGATAAATAACGTGTACGAATTTGTTTAACGCATTTGTTTTGGTTAATCGACGTGTCCGTTCTCGTGTAGCCTACATATTGCGTTTTTTTTTAATTTGCTTTCCGGGCTAAAGGTTAGCGTGCTTAAAATACGTAAGTCGTTTTGTTCAACAAATTTAAGTAGATAACTCATCAGTTGTTTGCATCAGAGCGATAATTTTTGAGATAGTTATTAAAACTGTTTAAAGGTTGTCAAACGTTGTTTCTCGTTGTATATCCTTTAATTCTAGAGTTAAATTGATAAATAACGTGTACGAATTTGTTTAACGCATTTGTTTTGGTTACTCGACGTCTCCGTTCTCGTGTAGCCTACATATTGCGTTTTTTTTTTAATTTGCTTACCGGGCTAAAGGTTAGCATGCTTAAAATACGTAAGTCGTTTTGTTCAACAAATTTAAGTAGATAACTCATCAGTTGTTTTCATCAGAGCGACAATTTTTGAGATAGTTATTAAAACTGTTTAAAGGTTGTCAAACGTTGTTTCTCGTTGTATATCCTTTAATTCTAGAGTTAAATTGATAAATAACGTGTACGAATTTGTTTAACGCATTTGTTTTGCTTACTCGACGTCTCCGTTCTCGTGTAGCCTACATATTGCGTTTTTTTTTTAATTTGCTTACCGGGCTAAAGGTTAGCATGCTTAAAATACGTAAGTCGTTTTGTTCAACAAATTTGAGTAGATAACTCATCAGTTGTTTGCATAGAGCGACAATTTTTGAGATAGTTATTAAAACTGTTTAAAGGTTGTCAAACGTTGTTTCTCGTTGTATATCCTTTAATTCTAGAGTTAAATTGATAAATAACGTGTACGAATTTGTTTAACGCATTTGTTTTGGTTACTCGACGTCTCCGTTCTCGTGTAGCCTACATATTGCGTTTTTTTTTTAATTTGCTTTCCGGGCTAAAGGTTAGCATGCTTAAAATACGTAAGTCGTTTTGTTCAACAAATTTGAGTAGATAACTCATCAGTTGTTTGCATCAGAGCGACAATTTTTGAGATAGTTATTAAAACTGTTTAAAGGTTGTCAAACGTTTTTTCTCGTTGTATATCCTTTAATTCTAGAGTTAAATTGATAAATAACGTGTACGAATTTGTTTAACGCATTTGTTTTGGTTTCTCGACGTCTCCGTTCTCGTGTAGCCTACATATTGCGTTTTTTTTTAATTTGCTTACCGGTCTAAAGGTTAGCAACTTAAAATACGTAAGTCGTTTTGTTCAACAAATTTGAGTAGATAACTCATCAGTTGTTTGCATCAGAGCGACAATTTTTGAGATAGTTATTAAAACTGTTTGAAGGTTGTCAAACGTTGTTTCTCGTTGTATGTCCTTTAATTCTAGAGTTAAATTGATAAATAACGTGTACGAATTTGTTTAACGTATTTGTTTTGGTTACTCGACGTCTCCGTTCTCGTGTAGCCTACATATTGCGTTTTTTTTTTAATTTGCTTACCGGGCTAAAGGTTAGCATGTTTAAGATACGTAAGTCGTTTTGTTCAACAAATTTAAGTAGATAACTCATCAGTTGTTTGCATCAGAGCGACAATTTTTGAGATAGCTATTAAAACTGTTTAAAGGTTGTCAAACGTTGTTTCTCGTTGTATATCCTTTAATTCTAGAGTTAAATTGATAAATAACGTGTACGAATTTCTTTAACGCATTTGTTTTGGTTACTCGACGTCTCCGTTCTCGTGTAGCCTACATATTGCGTTTTTTTTTAATTTGCTTACCGGGCTAAAGGTTAGCATGTTTAAAATACGTAAGTCGTTTTGTTCAACAAATTTGAGTAGATAACTCATCAGTTGTTTGCATCAGAGCGATAATTTTTGAGATAGTTATTAAAACTGTTTAAAGGTTGTCAAACGTTGTTTCTTGTTGTATATCCTTTAATTCTAGAGTTAAATTGATAGATAACGTGTACGAATTTGTTTAACGCATTTGTTTTGGTTACTCGACGTCTCCGTTCTCGTGTAGCCTACATATTGCGTTTTTTTTTAATTTGCTTACCGGGCTAAAGGTTAACATGTTTAAAATACGTAAGTCGTTTTGTTCATCAAATTTAAGTAGATAACTCATCAGTTTTTTGCATCAGAGCGACAATTTTTAGATAGTTATTAAAACTGTTTAAAGGTTGTCAAACGTTGTTTCTCGTTGTATATCCTTTAATTCTAGAGTTAAATTGATAAATAACGTGTACGAATTTGTTTAACGCATTTGTTTTGGTTACTCGACGTCTCCGTTCTCGTGTAGCCTACATATTGCGCTTTTTTTTAATTTGCTTACCGGGCTAAAGGTTAGCATGTTTAAAATACGTAAGTCGTTTTGTTCAACAAATTTAAGTAGATAACTCATCAGTTGTTTGCATCAGAGCGACAATTTTTGAGATAGTTATTAAAACTGTTTAAAGGTTGTCAAACGTTGTTTCTCGTTGTATATCCTTTAATTCTACAGTTAAATTGATAAATAACGTGTACGAATTTGTTTAACGCATTTGTTTTGGTTACTCGACGTCTCCGTTCTCGTGTAGCCTACATATTGCGTTTTTTTTTTAATTTGCTTACCGGGCTAAAGGTTAGCATGTTTAAAATACGTAAGTCGTTTTGTTCATCAAATTTAAGTAGATAACTCATCAGTTGTTTGCATCAGAGTGATAATTTTTGAGATAGTTATTAAAACTGTTTAAAGGTTGTCAAACGTTGTTTCTCGTTGTATATCCTTTAATTCTAGAGTTAAATTGATAAATAACGTGTACGAATTTGTTTAACGCATTTGTTTTGGTTACTCGACGTCTCCGCTCTCGTGTAGCCTACATATTGCTTTTTTTTTAATTTGCTTACCGGGCTAAAGGTCAGCATGCTTAAAATACGTAAGTCGTTTTGTTCAACAAATTTAAGTAGATAACTCATCAGTTGTTTGCATCAGAGCGATAATTTTTGAGATAGTTATTAAAACTGTTTAAAGGTTGTCAAACGTTGTTTCTCGTTGTATATCCTTTAATTCTAGAGTTAAATTGATAAATAACGTGTACGAATTTGTTTAACGCATTTGTTTTGGTTACTCGACGTCTCCGTTCTCGTGTAGCCTACATATTGCGTTTTTTTTTTTTTAATTTGCTTACCGGGCTAAAGGTTAGCAATTTTAAAATACGAAAGTCGTTTTTTTCATCAAATTTAAGTAGATAACTCATCAGTTGTTTGCATCAGAGTGACAATTTTTGAGATAGTTATTAAAACTGTTTAAAGGTTGTCAAACGTTGTTTCTCGTTGTATATCCTTTAATTCTAGAGTTAAATTGATAAATAACGTGTACGAATTTGTTTAACGCATTTGTTTTGGTTACTCGATGTCTCCGTTCTCGTGTAGCCTACATATTGCGTTTTTTTTTTAATTTGCTTACCGGACTAAAGGTTAGCATGCTTAAAATACGTAAGTCGTTTTGTTCAACAAATTTAAGTAGATAACTCATCAGTTGTTTGCATCAGAGCGATAATTTTTGAGATAGTTATTAAAACTGTTTAAAGGTTGTCAAACGTTGTTTCTCGTTGTATATCCTTTAATTCTAGAGTTAAATTGATAAATAACGTGTACGAATTTGTTTAACGCATTTGTTTTGGTTACTCGACGTCTCCGTTCTCGTGTAGCCTACATATTGCGTTTTTTTTTTAATTTGCTTACCGGGCTAAAGGTTAGCATGCTTAAAATACGTAAGTCGTTTTGTTCAACAAATTTAAGTAGATAACTCATCAGTTGTTTTCATCAGAGCGACAATTTTTGAGATAGTTATTAAAACTGTTTAAAGGTTGTCAAACGTTGTTTCTCGTTGTATATCCTTTAATTCTAGAGTTAAATTGATAAATAACGTGTACGAATTTGTTTAACGCATTTGTTTTGCTTACTCGACGTCTCCGTTCTCGTGTAGCCTACATATTGCGTTTTTTTTTTAATTTGCTTACCGGGCTAAAGGTTAGCATGCTTAAAATACGTAAGTCGTTTTGTTCAACAAATTTGAGTAGATAACTCATCAGTTGTTTGCATAGAGCGACAATTTTTGAGATAGTTATTAAAACTGTTTAAAGGTTGTCAAACGTTGTTTCTCGTTGTATATCCTTTAATTCTAGAGTTAAATTGATAAATAACGTGTACGAATTTGTTTAACGCATTTGTTTTGGTTACTCGACGTCTCCGTTCTCGTGTAGCCTACATATTGCGTTTTTTTTTTAATTTGCTTTCCGGGCTAAAGGTTAGCATGCTTAAAATACGTAAGTCGTTTTGTTCAACAAATTTGAGTAGATAACTCATCAGTTGTTTGCATCAGAGCGACAATTTTTGAGATAGTTATTAAAACTGTTTAAAGGTTGTCAAACGTTTTTTCTCGTTGTATATCCTTTAATTCTAGAGTTAAATTGATAAATAACGTGTACGAATTTGTTTAACGCATTTGTTTTGGTTTCTCGACGTCTCCGTTCTCGTGTAGCCTACATATTGCGTTTTTTTTTAATTTGCTTACCGGTCTAAAGGTTAGCAACTTAAAATACGTAAGTCGTTTTGTTCAACAAATTTGAGTAGATAACTCATCAGTTGTTTGCATCAGAGCGACAATTTTTGAGATAGTTATTAAAACTGTTTGAAGGTTGTCAAACGTTGTTTCTCGTTGTATGTCCTTTAATTCTAGAGTTAAATTGATAAATAACGTGTACGAATTTGTTTAACGTATTTGTTTTGGTTACTCGACGTCTCCGTTCTCGTGTAGCCTACATATTGCGTTTTTTTTTTAATTTGCTTACCGGGCTAAAGGTTAGCATGTTTAAGATACGTAAGTCGTTTTGTTCAACAAATTTAAGTAGATAACTCATCAGTTGTTTGCATCAGAGCGACAATTTTTGAGATAGCTATTAAAACTGTTTAAAGGTTGTCAAACGTTGTTTCTCGTTGTATATCCTTTAATTCTAGAGTTAAATTGATAAATAACGTGTACGAATTTCTTTAACGCATTTGTTTTGGTTACTCGACGTCTCCGTTCTCGTGTAGCCTACATATTGCGTTTTTTTTTAATTTGCTTACCGGGCTAAAGGTTAGCATGTTTAAAATACGTAAGTCGTTTTGTTCAACAAATTTGAGTAGATAACTCATCAGTTGTTTGCATCAGAGCGATAATTTTTGAGATAGTTATTAAAACTGTTTAAAGGTTGTCAAACGTTGTTTCTTGTTGTATATCCTTTAATTCTAGAGTTAAATTGATAGATAACGTGTACGAATTTGTTTAACGCATTTGTTTTGGTTACTCGACGTCTCCGTTCTCGTGTAGCCTACATATTGCGTTTTTTTTTAATTTGCTTACCGGGCTAAAGGTTAACATGTTTAAAATACGTAAGTCGTTTTGTTCATCAAATTTAAGTAGATAACTCATCAGTTTTTTGCATCAGAGCGACAATTTTTAGATAGTTATTAAAACTGTTTAAAGGTTGTCAAACGTTGTTTCTCGTTGTATATCCTTTAATTCTAGAGTTAAATTGATAAATAACGTGTACGAATTTGTTTAACGCATTTGTTTTGGTTACTCGACGTCTCCGTTCTCGTGTAGCCTACATATTGCGCTTTTTTTTAATTTGCTTACCGGGCTAAAGGTTAGCATGTTTAAAATACGTAAGTCGTTTTGTTCAACAAATTTAAGTAGATAACTCATCAGTTGTTTGCATCAGAGCGACAATTTTTGAGATAGTTATTAAAACTGTTTAAAGGTTGTCAAACGTTGTTTCTCGTTGTATATCCTTTAATTCTACAGTTAAATTGATAAATAACGTGTACGAATTTGTTTAACGCATTTGTTTTGGTTACTCGACGTCTCCGTTCTCGTGTAGCCTACATATTGCGTTTTTTTTTTAATTTGCTTACCGGGCTAAAGGTTAGCATGTTTAAAATACGTAAGTCGTTTTGTTCATCAAATTTAAGTAGATAACTCATCAGTTGTTTGCATCAGAGTGATAATTTTTGAGATAGTTATTAAAACTGTTTAAAGGTTGTCAAACGTTGTTTCTCGTTGTATATCCTTTAATTCTAGAGTTAAATTGATAAATAACGTGTACGAATTTGTTTAACGCATTTGTTTTGGTTACTCGACGTCTCCGCTCTCGTGTAGCCTACATATTGCTTTTTTTTTAATTTGCTTACCGGGCTAAAGGTCAGCATGCTTAAAATACGTAAGTCGTTTTGTTCAACAAATTTAAGTAGATAACTCATCAGTTGTTTGCATCAGAGCGATAATTTTTGAGATAGTTATTAAAACTGTTTAAAGGTTGTCAAACGTTGTTTCTCGTTGTATATCCTTTAATTCTAGAGTTAAATTGATAAATAACGTGTACGAATTTGTTTAACGCATTTGTTTTGGTTACTCGACGTCTCCGTTCTCGTGTAGCCTACATATTGCGTTTTTTTTTTTTTAATTTGCTTACCGGGCTAAAGGTTAGCAATTTTAAAATACGAAAGTCGTTTTTTTCATCAAATTTAAGTAGATAACTCATCAGTTGTTTGCATCAGAGTGACAATTTTTGAGATAGTTATTAAAACTGTTTAAAGGTTGTCAAACGTTGTTTCTCGTTGTATATCCTTTAATTCTAGAGTTAAATTGATAAATAACGTGTACGAATTTGTTTAACGCATTTGTTTTGGTTACTCGATGTCTCCGTTCTCGTGTAGCCTACATATTGCGTTTTTTTTTTAATTTGCTTACCGGACTAAAGGTTAGCATGCTTAAAATACGTAAGTCGTTTTGTTCAACAAATTTAAGTAGATAACTCATCAGTTGTTTGCATCAGAGCGATAATTTTTGAGATAGTTATTAAAACTGTTTAAAGGTTGTCAAACGTTGTTTCTCGTTGTATATCCTTTAATTCTAGAGTTAAATTGATAAATAACGTGTACGAATTTGTTTAACGCATTTGTTTTGGTTACTCGACGTCTCTGTTCTCGTGTAGCCTACATATTGCGTTTTTTTTTAATTTGCTTACCGGGCTAAAAGTTAGCATGTTTAAAATACGTAAGTCGTTTTGTTCATCAAATTTAAGTAGATAACTCATCAGTTGTTTGCATCAGAGCGACAATTTTTGAGATAGTTATTAAAACTGTTTAAAGGTTGTCAAACGTTGTTTCTCGTTGTATATCCTTTAATTCTAGAGTTAAATTGATAAATAACGTGTACGAATTTGTTTAACGCATTTGTTTTGGTTACTCGACGTCTCCGTTCTCGTGAAGCCTACATATTGCGTTTTTTTTTTAATTTCCTTACCGGGCTAAAGGTTAGCATGCTTAAAATACGTAAGTCGTTTTGTTCAACAAATTTAAGTAGATAACTCTCAGTTGTTTGCATCAGAGCGATAATTTTTGAGATAGTTATTAAAACTGTTTAAAGGTTGTCAAACGTTGTTTCTCGTTGTATATCCTTTAATTCTAGAGTTAAATTGATAAATAACGTGTAAGAATTTGTTTAACGCATTTGTTTTGGTTACTCGACGTCTCCGTTCTCGTGTAGCCAACATATTGCGTTTTTTTTAATTTGCTTACCGGGCTAAAGGTTAGCATGTTTAAAATACGTAAGTCGTTTTGTTCATCAAATTTAAGTAGATAACTCATCAGGTGTTTGCATCAGAGCGACAATTTTTGAGATAGTTATTAAAACTGTTTAAAGGTTGTCAAACGTTGTTTCTCGTTGTATATCCTTTAATTCTAGAGTTAAATTGATAAATAACGTGTACGAATTTGTTTAACGCATTTGTTTTGGTTACTCGACGTCTCCGTTCTCGTGTAGCCTACATATTGCGTTTTTTTTTAATTTGCTTACCGGGCTAAAGGTTAGCATGCTTAAAATACGTAAGTCGTTTTGTTCAACAAATTTAAGTAGATAACTCATCAGTTGTTTGCATCAGAGCGATAATTTTTGAGATAGTTATTAAAACTCTTTAAAGGTTGTCAAACGTTGTTTCTCGTTGTATATCCTTTAATTCGAGAGTTAAATTGATAAATAACGTGTACGAATTTGTTTAACGCATTTGTTTTGGTTAATCGACGTCTCCGTTCTCGTGTAGCCTACATATTGCGTTTTTTTTTAATTTGCTTTCCGGGCTAAAGGTTAGCGTGCTTAAAATACGTAAGTCGTTTTGTTCAACAAATTTAAGTAGATAACTCATCAGTTGTTTTCATCAGAGCGACAATTTTTGAGATAGTTATTAAAACTGTTTAAAGGTTGTCAAACGTTGTTTCTCGTTGTATATCCTTTAATTCTAGAGTTAAATTGATAAATAACGTGTACGAATTTGTTTAACGCATTTGTTTTGCTTACTCGACGTCTCCGTTCTCGTGTAGCCTACATATTGCGTTTTTTTTTTAATTTGCTTACCGGGCTAAAGGTTAGCATGCTTAAAATACGTAAGTCGTTTTGTTCAACAAATTTGAGTAGATAACTCATCAGTTGTTTGCATAGAGCGACAATTTTTGAGATAGTTATTAAAACTGTTTAAAGGTTGTCAAACGTTGTTTCTCGTTGTATATCCTTTAATTCTAGAGTTAAATTGATAAATAACGTGTAGGAATTTGTTTAACGCATTTGTTTTGGTTACTTGACGTCTCCGTTCTCGTGTAGCCTACATATTGCGTTTTTTTTTTTAATTTGCTTTCCGGGCTAAAGGTTAGCATGCTTAAAATACGTAAGTCGTTTTGTTCAACAAATTTGAGTAGATAACTCATCAGTTGTTTGCATCAGAGCGACAATTTTTGAGATAGTTATTAAAACTGTTTAAAGGTTGTCAAACGTTTTTTCTCGTTGTATATCCTTTAATTCTAGAGTTAAATTGATAAATAACGTGTACGAATTTGTTTAACGCATTTGTTTTGGTTTCTCGACGTCTCCGTTCTCGTGTAGCCTACATATTGCGTTTTTTTTTTAATTTGCTTACCGGTCTAAAGGTTAGCAACTTAAAATACGTAAGTCGTTTTGTTCAACAAATTTGAGTAGATAACTCATCAGTTGTTTGCATCAGAGCGACAATTTTTGAGATAGTTATTAAAACTGTTTGAAGGTTGTCAAACGTTGTTTCTCGTTGTATGTCCTTTAATTCTAGAGTTAAATTGATAAATAACGTGTACGAATTTGTTTAACGTATTTGTTTTGGTTACTCGACGTCTCCGTTCTCGTGTAGATTACATATTGCGTTTTTTTTTTAATTTGCTTACCGGGCTAAAGGTTAGCATGTTTAAGATACGTAAGTCGTTTTGTTCAACAAATTTAAGTAGATAACTCATCAGTTGTTTGCATCAGAGCGACAATTTTTGAGATAGCTATTAAAACTGTTTAAAGGTTGTCAAACGTTGTTTCTCGTTGTATATCCTTTAATTCTAGAGTTAAATTGATAAATAACGTGTACGAATTTCTTTAACGCATTTGTTTTGGTTACTCGACGTCTCCGTTCTCGTGTAGCCTACATATTGCGTTTTTTTTTAATTTGCTTACCGGGCTAAAGGTTAGCATGTTTAAAATACGTAAGTCGTTTTGTTCAACAAATTTGAGTAGATAACTCATCAGTTGTTTGCATCAGAGCGATAATTTTTGAGATAGTTATTAAAACTGTTTAAAGGTTGTCAAACGTTGTTTCTTGTTGTATATCCTTTAATTCTAGAGTTAAATTGATAGATAACGTGTACGAATTTGTTTAACGCATTTGTTTTGGTTACTCGACGTCTCCGTTCTCGTGTAGCCTACATATTGCGTTTTTTTTTAATTTGCTTACCGGGCTAAAGGTTAACATGTTTAAAATACGTAAGTCGTTTTGTTCATCAAATTTAAGTAGATAACTCATCAGTTTTTTGCATCAGAGCGACAATTTTTAGATAGTTATTAAAACTGTTTAAAGGTTGTCAAACGTTGTTTCTCGTTGTATATCCTTTAATTCTAGAGTTAAATTGATAAATAACGTGTACGAATTTGTTTAACGCATTTGTTTTGGTTACTCGACGTCTCCGTTCTCGTGTAGCCTACATATTGCGCTTTTTTTTAATTTGCTTACCGGGCTAAAGGTTAGCATGTTTAAAATACGTAAGTCGTTTTGTTCAACAAATTTAAGTAGATAACTCATCAGTTGTTTGCATCAGAGCGACAATTTTTGAGATAGTTATTAAAACTGTTTAAAGGTTGTCAAACGTTGTTTCTCGTTGTATATCCTTTAATTCTACAGTTAAATTGATAAATAACGTGTACGAATTTGTTTAACGCATTTGTTTTGGTTACTCGACGTCTCCGTTCTCGTGTAGCCTACATATTGCGTTTTTTTTTTAATTTGCTTACCGGGCTAAAGGTTAGCATGTTTAAAATACGTAAGTCGTTTTGTTCATCAAATTTAAGTAGATAACTCATCAGTTGTTTGCATCAGAGTGATAATTTTTGAGATAGTTATTAAAACTGTTTAAAGGTTGTCAAACGTTGTTTCTCGTTGTATATCCTTTAATTCTAGAGTTAAATTGATAAATAACGTGTACGAATTTGTTTAACGCATTTGTTTTGGTTACTCGACGTCTCCGCTCTCGTGTAGCCTACATATTGCTTTTTTTTTAATTTGCTTACCGGGCTAAAGGTCAGCATGCTTAAAATACGTAAGTCGTTTTGTTCAACAAATTTAAGTAGATAACTCATCAGTTGTTTGCATCAGAGCGATAATTTTTGAGATAGTTATTAAAACTGTTTAAAGGTTGTCAAACGTTGTTTCTCGTTGTATATCCTTTAATTCTAGAGTTAAATTGATAAATAACGTGTACGAATTTGTTTAACGCATTTGTTTTGGTTACTCGACGTCTCCGTTCTCGTGTAGCCTACATATTGCGTTTTTTTTTTTTAATTTGCTTACCGGGCTAAAGGTTAGCAATTTTAAAATACGAAAGTCGTTTTTTTCATCAAATTTAAGTAGATAACTCATCAGTTGTTTGCATCAGAGTGACAATTTTTGAGATAGTTATTAAAACTGTTTAAAGGTTGTCAAACGTTGTTTCTCGTTGTATATCCTTTAATTCTAGAGTTAAATTGATAAATAACGTGTACGAATTTGTTTAACGCATTTGTTTTGGTTACTCGATGTCTCCGTTCTCGTGTAGCCTACATATTGCGTTTTTTTTTTAATTTGCTTACCGGACTAAAGGTTAGCATGCTTAAAATACGTAAGTCGTTTTGTTCAACAAATTTAAGTAGATAACTCATCAGTTGTTTGCATCAGAGCGATAATTTTTGAGATAGTTATTAAAACTGTTTAAAGGTTGTCAAACGTTGTTTCTCGTTGTATATCCTTTAATTCTAGAGTTAAATTGATAAATAACGTGTACGAATTTGTTTAACGTATTTGTTTTGGTTACTCGACGTCTCCGTTCTCGTGTAGCCTACATATTGCGTTTTTTTTTAATTTGCTTACCGGGCTAAAGGTCAGGATGCTTAAAATACGTAAGTCGTTTTGTTCAACAAATCTAAGTAGATAACTCATCAGTTGTTTGCATCAGAGCGATAATTTTTGAGATAGTTATTAAAATTGTTTAAAGGTTGTCAAACGTTGTTTCTCGTTGTATATCCTTTAATTCTAGAGTTAAATTGATAAATAACATGTACGAATTTGTTTAACGCATTTGTTTTGGTTACTCGACGTCTCCGTTCTCGTGTAGCCTACATATTGCGTTTTTTTTTTTAATTTGCTTACCGGGCTAAAGGTAGCATGTTTAAAATACGTAAGTCGTTTTGTTCAACAAATTTAAGTAGATAACTCATCAGTTGTTTGCATCAGAGCGACAATTTTTGAGATAATTATTAAAACTGTTTAAAGGTTGTCAAACGTTGTTTCTCGTTGTATATCCTTTAATTCTAGAGTTAAATTGATAAATAATGTGTACGAATTTTTTTAACGCATTTGTTTTGGTTACTCGACGTCTCCGTTCTCGTGTAGCCTACATATTGCTTTTTTTTTTAATTTGCTTACCGGGCTAAAGGTTAGCATGTTTAAAATACGTAAGTCGTTTTGTTCAACAAATTTGAGTAGATAACTCAGCAGTTGTTTGCATCAGAGCGACAATTTTTGAGATAGTTATTAAAACTGTTTAAAGGTTGTCAAACGTTGTTTCTCGTTGTATATCCTTTAATTCTAGAGTTAAATTGATAAACAACGTGTACGAATTTGTTTAACGGATTTGTTTTGATTACTCGACGTCTCTGTTCTCGTGTAGCCTACATATTGCGCTTTTTTTAATTTGCTTACCGGGCTAAAAGTTAGCATGTTTAAAATACGTAAGTCGTTTTGTTCAACAAATTTGAGTAGATAACTCATCAGTTGTTTGCATCAGGGCGACAATTTTTGAGATAGTTATTAAAACTGTTTAAAGGTTGTCAAACGTTGTTTCTCGTTGTATATCCTTTAATTCTAGAGTTAAATTAATAAATAACGTGTACGAATTTGTTTAACGCATTTTTTTTGGTTACTCGACGTCTCCGTTCTCGTGTAGCCTACATATTGCGTTTTTTTTTTAATTTGCTTACCGGGCTAAAGGTTAGCATGTTTAAAATACGTAAGTCGTTTTGTTCATCAAATTTAAGTAGATAACTCATCAGTTGTTTGCATCAGAGCAACAATTTTTGAGATAGTTATTAAAACTGTTTAAAGGTTTTCAAACGTTGTTTCTCGTTGTATATCCTTTAATTCTAGAGTTAAATTGATAAATAACGTGTACGAATTTGTTTAACGCATTTGTTTTGGTTACTCGACGTCTCCGTGCTCGTGTAGCCTACATATTGCGTTTTTTTTTTTTTAATTTGCTTACCGGGCTAAAGGTTAGCATGTTTAAAATACGTAAGTCGTTTTGTTCAACAAATTTGAGTAGATAACTCATCAGTTGTTTGCATCAGATCGACAATTTTTGAGATAGTTATTAAAACTGTTTAAAGGTTGTCAAACGTTGTTTCCCGTTGTATATCCTTTAATTCTAGAGTTAAATTGATAAATAACGTGTACGAATTTGTTTAACGCATTTGTTTTGGTTACTCGACGTCTCCGTTCTCGTGTAGCCTACATATTGCGTTTTTTTTTAATTTGCTTACCGGGCTAAAGGTTAGCATGTTTAAAATACGTAAGTCGTTTTGTTCATCAAATTTAAGTAGATAACTCATCAGTTGTTTGCATCAGAGCGATAATTTTTGAGATAGTTATTAAAACTCTTTAAAGGTTGTCAAACGTTGTTTCTCGTTGTATATCCTTTACTTCTAGAGTTAAATTGATAAATAACGTGTACGAATTTGTTTAACGCATTTGTTTTGGTTACTCGACGTCTCCGTGCTCGTGTAGCCTACATATTGCGTTTTTTTTTTAATTTGCTTACCGGGCTAAAGGTTAGCATGTTTAAAATACGTAAGTCGTTTTGTTCATCAAACTTAAGTAGATAACTCATCAGTTGTTTGCATCAGAGCGACAATTTTTGAGATAGTTATTAAAACTGTTTAAAGGTTGTCAAACGTTGTTTCTCGTTGTATATCCTTTAATTCTAGAGTTAAATTGATAAATAACGTGCACGAATTTGTTTAACGCATTTATTTTGGTTACTCGACGTCTCCGTTCTCGTGTAGCCTACATATTGCGTTTTTTTTTTTTAATTTGCTTACCGGGCTAAAGGTAAGCATGTTTAAAATACGTAAGTCGTTTTGTTCAACAAATTTGAGTAGATAACTCATCAGTTGTTTGCATCAGAGCGACAATTTTTGAGATAGTTATTAAAACTGTTTAAAGGTTGTCAAACGTTGTTTCTCGTTGTATATTCTTTAATTCTAGAGTTAAATTGATAAATAACGTGTACGAATTTGTTTAACGCATTTGTTTTGGTTACTCGACGTCTCCGTTCTCGTGTAGCCTACATATTGCGTTTTTTTTTAATTTGCTTACCGGGCTAAAAGTTAGCATGTTTAAAATACGTAAGTCGTTTTGTTCATCAAATTTAAGTAGATAACTCATCAGTTGTTTGCATCAGAGCGACAATTTTTGAGATAGTTATTAAAACTGTTTAAAGGTTGTCAAACGTTGTTTCTCGTTGTATATCCTTTAATTCTAGAGTTAAATTGATAAATAACGTGTACGAATTTGTTTAACGCATTTGTTTTGGTTACTCGACGTCTCCGTTCTCGTGAAGCCTACATATTGCGTTTTTTTTTTAATTTCCTTACCGGGCTAAAGGTTAGCATGCTTAAAATACGTAAGTCGTTTTGTTCAACAAATTTAAGTAGATAACTCTCAGTTGTTTGCATCAGAGCGATAATTTTTGAGATAGTTATTAAAACTGTTTAAAGGTTGTCAAACGTTGTTTCTCGTTGTATATCCTTTAATTCTAGAGTTAAATTGATAAATAACGTGTAAGAATTTGTTTAACGCATTTGTTTTGGTTACTCGACGTCTCCGTTCTCGTGTAGCCAACATATTGCGTTTTTTTTTAATTTGCTTACCGGGCTAAAGGTTAGCATGTTTAAAATACGTAAGTCGTTTTGTTCATCAAATTTAAGTAGATAACTCATCAGGTGTTTGCATCAGAGCGACAATTTTTGAGATAGTTATTAAAACTGTTTAAAGGTTGTCAAACGTTGTTTCTCGTTGTATATCCTTTAATTCTAGAGTTAAATTGATAAATAACGTGTACGAATTTGTTTAACGCATTTGTTTTGGTTACTCGACGTCTCCGTTCTCGTGTAGCCTACATATTGCGTTTTTTTTTAATTTGCTTACCGGACTAAAGGTTAGCATGCTTAAAATACGTAAGTCGTTTTGTTCAACAAATTTAAGTAGATAACTCATCAGTTGTTTGCATCAGAGCGATAATTTTTGAGATAGTTATTAAAACTCTTTAAAGGTTGTCAAACGTTGTTTCTCGTTGTATATCCTTTAATTCGAGAGTTAAATTGATAAATAACGTGTACGAATTTGTTTAACGCATTTGTTTTGGTTAATCGACGTCTCCGTTCTCGTGTAGCCTACATATTGCGTTTTTTTTTAATTTGCTTTCCGGGCTAAAGGTTAGCGTGCTTAAAATACGTAAGTCGTTTTGTTCAACAAATTTAAGTAGATAACTCATCAGTTGTTTGCATCAGAGCGATAATTTTTGAGATAGTTATTAAAACTGTTTAAAGGTTGTCAAACGTTGTTTCTCGTTGTATATCCTTTAATTCTAGAGTTAAATTGATAAATAACGTGTACGAATTTGTTTAACGCATTTGTTTTGGTTACTCGACGTCTCCGTTCTCGTGTAGCCTACATATTGCGTTTTTTTTTTAATTTGCTTACCGGGCTAAAGGTTAGCATGCTTAAAATACGTAAGTCGTTTTGTTCAACAAATTTAAGTAGATAACTCATCAGTTGTTTTCATCAGAGCGACAATTTTTGAGATAGTTATTAAAACTGTTTAAAGGTTGTCAAACGTTGTTTCTCGTTGTATATCCTTTAATTCTAGAGTTAAATTGATAAATAACGTGTACGAATTTGTTTAACGCATTTGTTTTGCTTACTCGACGTCTCCGTTCTCGTGTAGCCTACATATTGCGTTTTTTTTTTAATTTGCTTACCGGGCTAAAGGTTAGCATGCTTAAAATACGTAAGTCGTTTTGTTCAACAAATTTGAGTAGATAACTCATCAGTTGTTTGCATAGAGCGACAATTTTTGAGATAGTTATTAAAACTGTTTAAAGGTTGTCAAACGTTGTTTCTCGTTGTATATCCTTTAATTCTAGAGTTAAATTGATAAATAACGTGTACGAATTTGTTTAACGCATTTGTTTTGGTTACTCGACGTCTCCGTTCTCGTGTAGCCTACATATTGCGTTTTTTTTTTTAATTTGCTTTCCGGGCTAAAGGTTAGCATGCTTAAAATACGTAAGTCGTTTTGTTCAACAAATTTGAGTAGATAACTCATCAGTTGTTTGCATCAGAGCGACAATTTTTGAGATAGTTATTAAAACTGTTTAAAGGTTGTCAAACGTTTTTTCTCGTTGTATATCCTTTAATTCTAGAGTTAAATTGATAAATAACGTGTACGAATTTGTTTAACGCATTTGTTTTGGTTTCTCGACGTCTCCGTTCTCGTGTAGCCTACATATTGCGTTTTTTTTTTAATTTGCTTACCGGTCTAAAGGTTAGCAACTTAAAATACGTAAGTCGTTTTGTTCAACAAATTTGAGTAGATAACTCATCAGTTGTTTGCATCAGAGCGACAATTTTTGAGATAGTTATTAAAACTGTTTGAAGGTTGTCAAACGTTGTTTCTCGTTGTATGTCCTTTAATTCTAGAGTTAAATTGATAAATAACGTGTACGAATTTGTTTAACGTATTTGTTTTGGTTACTCGACGTCTCCGTTCTCGTGTAGCCTACATATTGCGTTTTTTTTTTAATTTGCTTACCGGGCTAAAGGTTAGCATGTTTAAGATACGTAAGTCGTTTTGTTCAACAAATTTAAGTAGATAACTCATCAGTTGTTTGCATCAGAGCGACAATTTTTGAGATAGCTATTAAAACTGTTTAAAGGTTGTCAAACGTTGTTTCTCGTTGTATATCCTTTAATTCTAGAGTTAAATTGATAAATAACGTGTACGAATTTCTTTAACGCATTTGTTTTGGTTACTCGACGTCTCCGTTCTCGTGTAGCCTACATATTGCGTTTTTTTTTAATTTGCTTACCGGGCTAAAGGTTAGCATGTTTAAAATACGTAAGTCGTTTTGTTCAACAAATTTGAGTAGATAACTCATCAGTTGTTTGCATCAGAGCGATAATTTTTGAGATAGTTATTAAAACTGTTTAAAGGTTGTCAAACGTTGTTTCTTGTTGTATATCCTTTAATTCTAGAGTTAAATTGATAGATAACGTGTACGAATTTGTTTAACGCATTTGTTTTGGTTACTCGACGTCTCCGTTCTCGTGTAGCCTACATATTGCGTTTTTTTTTAATTTGCTTACCGGGCTAAAGGTTAACATGTTTAAAATACGTAAGTCGTTTTGTTCATCAAATTTAAGTAGATAACTCATCAGTTTTTTGCATCAGAGCGACAATTTTTGAGATAGTTATTAAAACTGTTTAAAGGTTGTCAAACGTTGTTTCTCGTTGTATATCCTTTAATTCTAGAGTTAAATTGATAAATAACGTGTACGAATTTGTTTAACGCATTTGTTTTGGTTACTCGACGTCTCCGTTCTCGTGTAGCCTACATATTGCGTTTTTTTTTAATTTGCTTACCGGGCTAAAGGTTAGCATGTTTAAAATACGTAAGTCGTTTTGTTCAACAAATTTAAGTAGATAACTCATCAGTTGTTTGCATCAGAGCGACAATTTTTGAGATAGTTATTAAAACTGTTTAAAGGTTGTCAAACGTTGTTTCTCGTTGTATATCCTTTAATTCTACAGTTAAATTGATAAATAACGTGTACGAATTTGTTTAACGCATTTGTTTTGGTTACTCGACGTCTCCGTTCTCGTGTAGCCTACATATTGCGTTTTTTTTTTTAATTTGCTTACCGGGCTAAAGGTTAGCATGTTTAAAATACGTAAGTCGTTTTGTTCATCAAATTTAAGTAGATAACTCATCAGTTGTTTGCATCAGAGTGATAATTTTTGAGATAGTTATTAAAACTGTTTAAAGGTTGTCAAACGTTGTTTCTCGTTGTATATCCTTTAATTCTAGAGTTAAATTGATAAATAACGTGTAAGAATTTGTTTAACGCATTTGTTTTGGTTACTCGACGTCTCCGTTCTCGTGTAGCCAACATATTGCGTTTTTTTTTAATTTGCTTACCGGGCTAAAGGTTAGCATGTTTAAAATACGTAAGTCGTTTTGTTCATCAAATTTAAGTAGATAACTCATCAGGTGTTTGCATCAGAGCGACAATTTTTGAGATAGTTATTAAAACTGTTTAAAGGTTGTCAAACGTTGTTTCTCGTTGTATATCCTTTAATTCTAGAGTTAAATTGATAAATAACGTGTACGAATTTGTTTAACGCATTTGTTTTGGTTACTCGACGTCTCCGTTCTCGTGTAGCCTACATATTGCGTTTTTTTTTAATTTGCTTACCGGGCTAAAGGTTAGCATGCTTAAAATACGTAAGTCGTTTTGTTCAACAAATTTAAGTAGATAACTCATCAGTTGTTTGCATCAGAGCGATAATTTTTGAGATAGTTATTAAAACTCTTTAAAGGTTGTCAAACGTTGTTTCTCGTTGTATATCCTTTAATTCGAGAGTTAAATTGATAAATAACGTGTACGAATTTGTTTAACGCATTTGTTTTGGTTAATCGACGTCTCCGTTCTCGTGTAGCCTACATATTGCGTTTTTTTTTAATTTGCTTTCCGGGCTAAAGGTTAGCGTGCTTAAAATACGTAAGTCGTTTTGTTCAACAAATTTAAGTAGATAACTCATCAGTTGTTTGCATCAGAGCGATAATTTTTGAGATAGTTATTAAAACTGTTTAAAGGTTGTCAAACGTTGTTTCTCGTTGTATATCCTTTAATTCTAGAGTTAAATTGATAAATAACGTGTACGAATTTGTTTAACGCATTTGTTTTGGTTACTCGACGTCTCCGTTCTCGTGTAGCCTACATATTGCGTTTTTTTTTTAATTTGCTTACCGGGCTAAAGGTTAGCATGCTTAAAATACGTAAGTCGTTTTGTTCAACAAATTTAAGTAGATAACTCATCAGTTGTTTTCATCAGAGCGACAATTTTTGAGATAGTTATTAAAACTGTTTAAAGGTTGTCAAACGTTGTTTCTCGTTGTATATCCTTTAATTCTAGAGTTAAATTGATAAATAACGTGTACGAATTTGTTTAACGCATTTGTTTTGCTTACTCGACGTCTCCGTTCTCGTGTAGCCTACATATTGCGTTTTTTTTTTAATTTGCTTACCGGGCTAAAGGTTAGCATGCTTAAAATACGTAAGTCGTTTTGTTCAACAAATTTGAGTAGATAACTCATCAGTTGTTTGCATAGAGCGACAATTTTTGAGATAGTTATTAAAACTGTTTAAAGGTTGTCAAACGTTGTTTCTCGTTGTATATCCTTTAATTCTAGAGTTAAATTGATAAATAACGTGTACGAATTTGTTTAACGCATTTGTTTTGGTTACTCGACGTCTCCGTTCTCGTGTAGCCTACATATTGCGTTTTTTTTTTTAATTTGCTTTCCGGGCTAAAGGTTAGCATGCTTAAAATACGTAAGTCGTTTTGTTCAACAAATTTGAGTAGATAACTCATCAGTTGTTTGCATCAGAGCGACAATTTTTGAGATAGTTATTAAAACTGTTTAAAGGTTGTCAAACGTTTTTTCTCGTTGTATATCCTTTAATTCTAGAGTTAAATTGATAAATAACGTGTACGAATTTGTTTAACGCATTTGTTTTGGTTTCTCGACGTCTCCGTTCTCGTGTAGCCTACATATTGCGTTTTTTTTTTAATTTGCTTACCGGTCTAAAGGTTAGCAACTTAAAATACGTAAGTCGTTTTGTTCAACAAATTTGAGTAGATAACTCATCAGTTGTTTGCATCAGAGCGACAATTTTTGAGATAGTTATTAAAACTGTTTGAAGGTTGTCAAACGTTGTTTCTCGTTGTATGTCCTTTAATTCTAGAGTTAAATTGATAAATAACGTGTACGAATTTGTTTAACGTATTTGTTTTGGTTACTCGACGTCTCCGTTCTCGTGTAGCCTACATATTGCGTTTTTTTTTTAATTTGCTTACCGGGCTAAAGGTTAGCATGTTTAAGATACGTAAGTCGTTTTGTTCAACAAATTTAAGTAGATAACTCATCAGTTGTTTGCATCAGAGCGACAATTTTTGAGATAGCTATTAAAACTGTTTAAAGGTTGTCAAACGTTGTTTCTCGTTGTATATCCTTTAATTCTAGAGTTAAATTGATAAATAACGTGTACGAATTTCTTTAACGCATTTGTTTTGGTTACTCGACGTCTCCGTTCTCGTGTAGCCTACATATTGCGTTTTTTTTTAATTTGCTTACCGGGCTAAAGGTTAGCATGTTTAAAATACGTAAGTCGTTTTGTTCAACAAATTTGAGTAGATAACTCATCAGTTGTTTGCATCAGAGCGATAATTTTTGAGATAGTTATTAAAACTGTTTAAAGGTTGTCAAACGTTGTTTCTTGTTGTATATCCTTTAATTCTAGAGTTAAATTGATAGATAACGTGTACGAATTTGTTTAACGCATTTGTTTTGGTTACTCGACGTCTCCGTTCTCGTGTAGCCTACATATTGCGTTTTTTTTTAATTTGCTTACCGGGCTAAAGGTTAACATGTTTAAAATACGTAAGTCGTTTTGTTCATCAAATTTAAGTAGATAACTCATCAGTTTTTTGCATCAGAGCGACAATTTTTGAGATAGTTATTAAAACTGTTTAAAGGTTGTCAAACGTTGTTTCTCGTTGTATATCCTTTAATTCTAGAGTTAAATTGATAAATAACGTGTACGAATTTGTTTAACGCATTTGTTTTGGTTACTCGACGTCTCCGTTCTCGTGTAGCCTACATATTGCGTTTTTTTTTAATTTGCTTACCGGGCTAAAGGTTAGCATGTTTAAAATACGTAAGTCGTTTTGTTCAACAAATTTAAGTAGATAACTCATCAGTTGTTTGCATCAGAGCGACAATTTTTGAGATAGTTATTAAAACTGTTTAAAGGTTGTCAAACGTTGTTTCTCGTTGTATATCCTTTAATTCTACAGTTAAATTGATAAATAACGTGTACGAATTTGTTTAACGCATTTGTTTTGGTTACTCGACGTCTCCGTTCTCGTGTAGCCTACATATTGCGTTTTTTTTTTTAATTTGCTTACCGGGCTAAAGGTTAGCATGTTTAAAATACGTAAGTCGTTTTGTTCATCAAATTTAAGTAGATAACTCATCAGTTGTTTGCATCAGAGTGATAATTTTTGAGATAGTTATTAAAACTGTTTAAAGGTTGTCAAACGTTGTTTCTCGTTGTATATCCTTTAATTCTAGAGTTAAATTGATAAATAACGTGTACGAATTTGTTTAACGCATTTGTTTTGGTTACTCGACGTCTCCGCTCTCGTGTAGCCTACATATTGCTTTTTTTTTTAATTTGCTTACCGGGCTAAAGGTTAGCATGCTTAAAATACGTAAGTCGTTTTGTTCAACAAATTTAAGTAGATAACTCATCAGTTGTTTGCATCAGAGCGATAATTTTTGAGATAGTTATTAAAACTGTTTAAAGGTTGTCAAACGTTGTTTCTCGTTGTATATCCTTTAATTCTAGAGTTAAATTGATAAATAACGTGTACGAATTTGTTTAACGCATTTGTTTTGGTTACTCGACGTCTCCGTTCTCGTGTAGCCTACATATTGCGTTTTTTTTTTTAATTTGCTTACCGGGCTAAAGGTTAGCAATTTTAAAATACGAAAGTCGTTTTTTTCATCAAATTTAAGTAGATAACTCATCAGTTGTTTGCATCAGAGTGACAATTTTTGAGATAGTTATTAAAACTGTTTAAAGGTTGTCAAACGTTGTTTCTCGTTGTATATCCTTTAATTCTAGAGTTAAATTGATAAATAACGTGTACGAATTTGTTTAACGCATTTGTTTTGGTTACTCGATGTCTCCGTTCTCGTGTAGCCTACATATTGCGTTTTTTTTTTAATTTGCTTACCGGACTAAAGGTTAGCATGCTTAAAATACGTAAGTCGTTTTGTTCAACAAATTTAAGTAGATAACTCATCAGTTGTTTGCATCAGAGCGATAATTTTTGAGATAGTTATTAAAACTGTTTAAAGGTTGTCAAACGTTGTTTCTCGTTGTATATCCTTTAATTCTAGAGTTAAATTGATAAATAACGTGTACGAATTAGTTTAACGCATTTGTTTTGGTTACTCGAAGTCTCCGTTCTCGTGTAGCCTACATATTGCGTTTTTTTTTTTAATTTGCTTACCGGGCTAAAGGTTAGCATGTTTAAAATACGTAAGTCGTTTTGTTCAACAAATTTGAGTAGATAACTCAGCAGTTGTTTGCATCAGAGCGACAATTTTTGAGATAGTTATTAAAACTGTTTAAAGGTTGTCAAACGTTGTTTCTCGTTGTATATCCTTTAATTCTAGAGTTAAATTGATAAATAACGTGTACGAATTTGTTTAACGCATTTGTTTTGGTTACTCGAAGTCTCCGTTCTCGTGTAGCCTACATATTGCGTTTTTTTTTTTAATTTGCTTACCGGGCTAAAGGTTAGCATGTTTAAAATACGTAAGTCGTTTTGTTCAACAAATTTAAGTAGATAACTCATCAGTTGTTTGCAACAGAGCGATAATTTTTGAGATATTTATTAAAACTGTTTAAAGGTTGTCAAACGTTGTTTCTCGTTGTATATCCTTTAATTCTAGAGTTAAATTGATAAATAACGTGTACGAATTTGTTTAACGCATTTGTTTTGGTTACTCGACGTCTCCGTTCTCGTGTAGCCTACATATTGCGTTTTTTTTTTAATTTGCTTACCGGGCTAAAGGTTAGCATGTTTAAAATACGTAAGTCGTTTTGTTCAACAAATTTGAGTAGATAACTCAGCAGTTGTTTGCATCAGAGCGACAATTTTTGAGATAGTTATTAAAACTGTTTAAAGGTTGTCAAACGTTGTTTCTCGTTGTATATCCTTTAATTCTAGAGTTAAATTGATAAATAACGTGTACGAATTTGTTTAACGCATTTGTTTTGGTTACTCGACGTCTCCGTTCTCGTGTAGCCTACAGATTGCGTTTTTTTTTTAATTTGCTTACCGGGCTAAAGGTTAGTATGTTTAAAATACGTAAGTCGTTTTGTTCAACAAATTTGAGTAGATAATTCAGCAGTTGTTTGCATCAGAGCGACAATTTCTGAGATAGTTATTAAAACTGTTTAAAGGTTGTCAAACGTTGTTTCTCGTTGTATATCCTTTAATTCTATAGTTAAATTGATAAATAACGAGTACGAATTTGTTTAACGCATTTGTTTTGGTTACTCGACGTCTCCGTTCTCGTGTAGCCTACATATTGCGTTTTTTTTTAATTTGCTTACCGGGCTAAAGGTTAGCATGCTTAAAATACGTAAGTCGTTTTGTTCAACAAATTTAAGTAGATAACTCATCAGTTGTTTGCATCAGAGCGATAATTTTTGAGATAGTTATTAAAACTGTTTAAAGGTTGTCAAACGTTGTTTCTCGTTGTATATCCTTTAATTCTAGAGTTAAATTGATAAATAACGTGTACGAATTTGTTTAACGCATTTGTTTTGGTTACTCGACGTCTCCGTTCTCGTGAAGCCTACATATTGCGTTTTTTTTAATTTGCTTACCGGGCTAAAGGTTAGCATGTTTAAAATACGTAAGTCGTTTTGTTCATCAAATTTAAGTAGATAACTCATCAGTTGTTTGCATCAGAGCGACAATTTTTGAGATAGTTATTAAAACTGTTTAAAGGTTGTCAAACGTTGTTTCTCGTTGTATATCCTTTAAGTCTAGAGTTAAATTGATAAATAACGTGTACGAATTTGTTTAACGTATTTGTTTTGGTTACTCGACGTCTCCGTTCTCGTGTAGCCTACATATTGCGTTTTTTTTTAATTTGCTTACCGGGCTAAAGGTTAGCATGCTTAAAATACGTAAGTCGTTTTGTTCAACAAATTTAAGTAGATAACTCATCAGTTGTTTGCATCAGAGCGATAATTTTTGAGATAGTTATTAAAACTGTTTAAAGGTTGTCAAACGTTGTTTCTCGTTGTATATCCTTTAACTCTAGAGTTAAATTGATAAATAACGTGTAGGAATTTGTTTAACGCATTTGTTTTGGTTACTCGACGTCTCCGTTCTCGTGTAGCCTACATATTGCGTTTTTTTTTTAATTTGCTTACCGGGCTAAAGGTTAGCATGTTTAAAATACGTAAGTCGTTTTGTTCAACAAATTTGAGTAGATAACTCAGCAGTTGTTTGCATCAGAGCGACAATTTTTGAGATAGTTATTAAAACTGTTTAAAGGTTGTCAAACGTTGTTTCTCGTTGTATATCCTTTAATTCTAGAGTTAAATTGATAAATAACGTGTACGAATTTGTTTAACGCATTTGTTTTGGTTACTCGACGTCTCCGTTCTCGTGTAGCCTACATATTGCGTTTTTTTTTTTTAATTTGCTTACCGGGCTAAAGGTTAGCATGTTTAAAATACGTAAGTCGTTTTGTTCAACAAATTTAAGTAGATAACTCATCAGTTGTTTGCATCAGAGCGACAATTTTTGAGATAGTTATTAAAACTGTTTAAAGGTTGTCAAACGTTGTTCCTCGTTGTATATCCTTTAATTCTAGAGTTAAATTGATAAATAACGTGTACGAATTTGTTTAACGCATTTGTTTTGATTACTCGACGTCTCCGTTATCGTGTAGCCTACATATTGCGTTTTTTTTTTAATTTGCTTACCGGGCTAAAGGTTAGCATGTTTAAAATACGTAAGTCGTTTTGTTCAACAAATTTGAGTAGATAACTCATCAGTTGTTTGCATTAGAGCGACAATTTTTGAGATAGTTATTAAAACTGTTTAAAGGTTGTCAAACGTTGTTTCTCGTTGTATATCCTTTAATTCTAGAGTTAAATTGATAAATAACGTGTACGAATTTGTTTAGCGCATTTGTTTTCGTTACTCGACGTCTCCGTTCTCGTGTAGCCTACATATTGCGTTTTTTTTTTTTTAATTTGCTTACCGGGCTAAAGGTTAGCATGTTTAAAATACGTAAGTCGTTTTGTTCATCAAATTTAAGTAGATAACTCATCAGTTGTTTGCATCAGAGTGACAATTTTTGAGATAGTTATTAAAACTGTTTAAAGGTTGTCAAACGTTGTTTCTCGTTGTATATCCTTTAATTCTAGAGTTAAATTGATAAATAACGTCTACGAATTTGTTTAACGTATTTGTTTTGGTTACTCGACGTCTCCGTTCTCGTGTAGCATACATATTGCGTTTTTTTTTAAATTTGCTTACCGGGCTAAAGGTTAGCATGCTTAAAATACGTAAGTCGTTTTGTTCAACAAATTTGAGTAGATAACTCATCAGTTGTTTGCATCAGAGCGACAATTTTTGAGATAGTTATTAAAACTGTTTAAAGGTTGTCAAACCGTGTTTCTCGTTGTATATCCTTTAATTCTAGAGTTAAATTGATAAATAACGTGTACGAATTTGTTTAACGCATTTGTTTTGGTTACTCGACGTCTCCGTTCTCGTGTAGCCTACATATTGCGTTTTTTTTTTAATTTGCTTACCGGGCTAAAGGTTAGTATGTTTAAAATACGTAAGTCGTTTTGTTCAACAAATTTGATTAGATAACTCATCAGTTGTTTGCATTAGAGCGACAATTTTTGAGATAGTTATTAAAACTGTTTGAAGGTTGTCAAACGTTGTTTCTCGTTGTATATCCTTTAATTCTAGAGTTAAATTGATAAATAACGTGTACGAATTTGTTTAACGCATTTGTTTTGGTTACTCGACGTCTCCGTTCTCGTGTAGCCTACATATTGCGTTTTTTTTAATTTGCTTACCGGGCTAAAGGTTAGCATGCTTAAAATACGTAAGTCGTTTTGTTCAACAAATTTAAGTTGATAACTCATCAGTTGTTTGCATCAGAGCGATAATTTTTGAGATAGTTATTAAAACTGTTTAAAGGTTGTCAAACGTTGTTTCTCGTTGTATATCCTTTAATTCTAGAGTTAAATTGATAAATAACGTGTACGAATTTGTTTAACGCATTTGTTTTGGTTACTCGACGTCTCCGTTTTCGTGTAGCCTACATATTGCGTTTTTTTTTTTTTAATTTGCTTACCGGGCTAAAGGTTAGCATGTTTAAAATACGTAAGTCGTTTTGTTCAACAAATTTAAGTAGATAACTCATCAGTTGTTTGCATCAGAGCGACAATTTTTGAGATAGTTATTAAAACTGTTTAAAGGTTGTCAAACGTTGTTTCTCGTTGTATATCCTTTAATTCTAGAGTTAAATTGATAAATAACGTGTACGAATTTGTTTAACGCATTTGTGATGGTTACTCGACGTCTCCGTTCTCGTGTAGCCTACATATTGCGTTTGTTTTTTAAATTGGTTACCGGGCTATAAGTTAGCATGTTTGAAATACGTAAGTCGTTTTGTTCAACAAATTTGAGTAGATAACTCAGCAGTTGTTTGCATCAGAGCGACAATTTTTGAGATAGTTATTAAAACTGTTTAAAGGTTGTCAAACGTTGTTTCTCGTTGTATATCCTTTAATTCTAGAGTTAAATTGATAAATCACGTGTACGAATTTGTTTAACGCATTTGTTTTGGTTACTCGACGGCTCCGTTCTCGTGTAGCCTACATATTGCGTTTTTTTTTTTATTTGCTTACCGGGCTAAAGGTTAGCATATTTAAAATACGTAAGTCGTTTTGTTCAACAAATTTGAGTAGATAACTCAGCAGTTGTTTGCATTAGAGCGATAATTTTTGAGATAGTTATTAAAACTTTTTAAAGGTTGTCAAACGTTGTTTCTCGTTGTATATCCTTTAATTCTAGAGTTAAATTGATAAATAACGTGTACGAATTTGTTTAACGCATTTGTTTTGGTTACTCGACGTCTCCGTTCTCGTGAAGCCTACATATTGCGTTTTTTTTTTAACTTGCTTACCGGGCTAAAGGTTAGCATGTTTAAAATACGTAAGCCGTTTTGTTCATCAAATTTAAGTAGATAACTCATCAGTTGTTTGCATCAGAGCGACAATTTTTGAGATAGTTATTAAAACTGTTTAAAGGTTGTCAAACGTTGTTTCTAGTTGTATATCCTTTAATTCTAGAGTTAAATTGATAAATAACGAGTACGAATTTGTTTAACGCATTTGTTTTGGTTACTCGACGTCTCCGTTCTCGTGTAGCCTACATATTGCGTTTTTTTTTAATTTGCTTACCGGGCTAAAGGTTAGCATGCTTAAAATACGTAAGTCGTTTTGTTAAACAAATTCAAGTAGATAACTCATCAGTTGTTTGCATCAGAGCGATAATTTTTGAGATAGTTATTAAAACTGTTTAAAGGTTGTCAAACGTTGTTTCTCGTTGTATATCCTTTAATTCTAGAGTTAAATTGATAAATAACGTGTACGAATTTGTTTAACGCATTTGTTTTGGTTACTCGACGTCTCCGTTCTCGTGTAGCCTACATATTGCGTTTTTTTTTTAATTGGCTTACCGGGCTAAATGTTAGCATGCTTAAAATACGTAAGTCGTTTTGTTCAACAAATTTAAGTAGATAACTCATCAGTTGTTTGCATCAGAGCGATAATTTTTGAGATAGTTATTAAAACTGTTTAAAGGTTGTCAAACGTTGTTTCTCGTTGTATATCCTTTAATTCTAGAGTTAAATTGATAAATAACGTGTACGAATTTGTTTAACGTATTTGTTTTGGTTACTCGACGTCTCCGTTCTCGTGTAGCCTACATATTGCGTTTTTTTTTTTAATTTGCTTACCGGGCTAAAGGTTAACATGCTTAAAATACGTAAGTCGTTTTGTTCAACAAATTTAAGTAGATAACTCATCAGTTGTTTGCATCAGAGCGATAATTTTTGAGATAGTTATTAAAACTGTTTAAAGGTTGTCAAACGTTGTTTCTCGTTGTATATCCTTTAATTCTAGAGTTAAATTGATAAATAACGTGTACGAATTAGTTTAACGCATTTGTTTTGGTTACTCGACGTCTCCGTTCTCGTGTAGCCTACATATTGCGTTTTTTTTTTAATTTGCTTACCGGGCTAAAGGTTAGCATGTTTAAAATACGTAAGTCGTTTTGTTCAACAAATTTGAGTAGATAACTCAGCAGTTGTTTGCATCAGAGCGACAATTTTTGAGATAGTTATTAAAACTGTTTAAAGGTTGTCAAACGTTGTTTCTCGTTGTATATCCTTTAATTCTAGAGTTAAATTGATAAATAACGTGTACGAATTTGTTTAACGCATTTGTGATGGTTACTCGACGTCTCCGTTCTCGTGTAGCCTACATATTGCGTTTGTTTTTTAAATTGGTTACCGGGCTATAAGTTAGCATGTTTGAAATACGTAAGTCGTTTTGTTCAACAAATTTGAGTAGATAACTCAGCAGTTGTTTGCATCAGAGCGACAATTTTTGAGATAGTCATTAAAACTGTTTAAAGGTTGTCAAACGTTGTTTCTCGTTGTATATCCTTTAATTCTAGAGTTAAATTGATAAATCACGTGTACGAATTTGTTTAACGCATTTGTTTTGGTTACTCGACGGCTCCGTTCTCGTGTAGCCTACATATTGCGTTTTTTTTTTTTTATTTGCTTACCGGGCTAAAGGTTAGCATATTTAAAATACGTAAGTCGTTTTGTTCAACAAATTTGAGTAGATAACTCAGCAGTTGTTTGCATTAGAGCGACAATTTTTGAGATAGTTATTAAAACTTTTTAAAGGTTGTCAAACGTTGTTTCTCGTTGTATATCCTTTAATTCTAGAGTTAAATTGATAAATAACGTGTACGAATTTGTTTAACGCATTTGTTTTGGTTACTCGACGTCTCCGTTCTCGTGAAGCCTACATATTGCGTTTTTTTTTTAACTTGCTTACCGGGCTAAAGGTTAGCATGTTTAAAATACGTAAGTCGTTTTGTTCATCAAATTTAAGTAGATAACTCATCAGTTGTTTGCATCAGAGCGACAATTTTTGAGATAGTTATTAAAACTGTTTAAAGGTTGTCAAACGTTGTTTCTCGTTGTATATCCTTTAATTCTAGAGTTAAATTGATAAATAACGTGTACGAATTTGTTTAACGCATTTGTTTTGGTTACTCGACGTCTCCGTTCTCGTGTAGCCTACATATTGCGTTTTTTTTTAATTTGCTTACCGGGCTAAAGGTTAGCATGCTTAAAATACGTAAGTCGTTTTGTTCAACAAATTCAAGTAGATAACTCATCAGTTGTTTGCATCAGAGCGATAATTTTTGAGATAGTTATTAAAACTGTTTAAAGGTTGTCAAACGTTGTTTCTCGTTGTATATCCTTTAATTCTAGAGTTAAATTGATAAATAACGTGTACGAATTTGTTTAACGCATTTGTTTTGGTTACTCGACGTCTCCGTTCTCGTGTAGCCTACATATTGCGTTTTTTTTTTAATTGGCTTACCGGGCTAAATGTTAGCATGCTTAAAATACGTAAGTCGTTTTGTTCAACAAATTTAAGTAGATAACTCATCAGTTGTTTGCATCAGAGCGATAATTTTTGAGATAGTTATTAAAACTGTTTAAAGGTTGTCAAACGTTGTTTCTCGTTGTATATCCTTTAATTCTAGAGTTAAATTGATAAATAACGTGTACGAATTTGTTTAACGTATTTGTTTTGGTTACTCGACGTCTCCGTTCTCGTGTAGCCTACATATTGCGTTTTTTTTTTTAATTTGCTTACCGGGCTAAAGGTTAACATGCTTAAAATACGTAAGTCGTTTTGTTCAACAAATTTAAGTAGATAACTCATCAGTTGTTTGCATCAGAGCGATAATTTTTGAGATAGTTATTAAAACTGTTTAAAGGTTGTCAAACGTTGTTTCTCGTTGTATATCCTTTAATTCTAGAGTTAAATTGATAAATAACGTGTACGAATTAGTTTAACGCATTTGTTTTGGTTACTCGACGTCTCCGTTCTCGTGTAGCCTACATATTGCGTTTTTTTTTTAATTTGCTTACCGGGCTAAAGGTTAGCATGTTTAAAATACGTAAGTCGTTTTGTTCAACAAATTTGAGTAGATAACTCAGCAGTTGTTTGCATCAGAGCGACAATTTTTGAGATAGTTATTAAAACTGTTTAAAGGTTGTCAAACGTTGTTTCTCGTTGTATATCCTTTAATTCTAGAGTTAAATTTATAAATAACGTGTACGAATTTGTTTAACGCATTTGTTTTGGTTACTCGACGTCTCCGTTCTCGTGTAGCCTACATATTGCGTTTTTTTTTTTAATTTGCTTACCGGGCTAAAGGTTAGCATGTTTAAAATACGTAAGTCGTTTTGTTCAACAAATTTGAGTAGATAACTCAGCAGTTGTTTGCATCAGAGCGACAATTTTTGAGATAGTTATTAAAACTGTTTAAAGGTTGTCAAACGTTGTTTCTCGTTGTATATCCTTTAATTCTATAGCTAAATTGATAAATAACGTGTACGAATTTGTTTAACGCATTTGTTTTGGTTACTCGACGTCTCCGTTCTCGTGTAGCCTACATATTGCGTTTTTTTTTTAATTTGCTTACCGGGCTAAAGGTTAGCATGTTTAAAATACGTAAGTCGTTTTTTTCAACAAATTTAAGTAGATAACTCATCAGTTGTTTGCATCAGAGCGACAATTTTTGAGATAGTTATTAAAACTGTTTAAAGGTTGTCAAACGTTGTTTCTCGTTGTATATCCTTTAATTCTAGAGTTAAATTGATAAATAACGTGTACGAATTTGTTTAACGCATTTGTTTTGGTTACTCGACGTCTCCGTTCTCGTGTAGCCTACATATTGCGTTTTTTTTTTTAATTTGCTTACCGGGCTAAATGTTAGCATGTTTAAAATACGTAAGTCGTTTTGTTCAACAAATTTGAGTAGATAACTCACCAGTTGTTTGCATCAGAGCGACAATTTTTGAGATAGTTATTAAAACTGTTTAAAGGTTGTCAAACGTTATTTCTCGTTGTATATCCTTTAATTCTAGAGTTAAATTGACAAATAACGTGTACGAATTTGTTTAACGCATTTGTTTTGGTTACTCGACCTCTCCGTTCTCGTGTAGCCTACATATTGCGTTTTTTTTTTTAATTTGCTTACCGGGCTAAAGGTTAGCATGTTTAAAGTACGTAAGTCGTTTTGTTCATCAAATTTAAGTAGATAACTCATCAGTTGTTTGCATCAGAGCGACAATTTTTGAGATAGTTATTAAAACTGTTTAAAGGTTGTCAAACGTTGTTTCTCGTTGTATATCCTTTAATTCTAGAGTTAAATTGATAAATAACGTGTACGAATTTGTTTAACGTATTTGTTTTGGTTACTCGACGTCTCCGTTCTCGTGTAGCCTACATATTGCGTTTTTTTTTAATTTGCTTACCGGGCTAAAGGTTAGCATGCTTAAAATACGTAAGTCGTTTTGTTCAACAAATCTAAGTAGATAACTCATCAGTTGTTTACATCAGAGCGATAATTTTTGAGATAGTTATTAAAACTGTTTAAAGGTTGTCAAACGTTGTTTCTCGTTGTATATCCTTTAATTCTAGAGTTAAATTGATAAACACCGTGTACGAATTTGTTTAACGGATTTGTTTTGGTTACTCGACGTCTCCGTTCTCGTGTAGCCTACATATTGCGTTTTTTTTTTTAATTTGCTTACCGGGCTAAAGGTTAGCATGTTTAAAATACGTAAGTCGTTTTGTTCATCAATTTAAGTAGATAACTCATCAGTTGTTTGCATCAGAGCGATAATTTTTGAGATAGTTATTAAAACTGTTTAAAGGTTGTCAAACGTTGTTTCTCGTTGTATATCCTTTAATTCTAGAGTTAAATTGATAAATAACGTGTACGAATTTGTTTAACGCATTTGTTTTGGTTACTCGACGTCTCCGTTCTCGTGTAGCCTACATATTGCGTTTTTTTTTTAATTTGCTTACCGGGCTAAAGGTTAGCATGTTTAAAATACGTAAGTCGTTTTGTTCAACAAATTTGAGTAGATAACTCATCAGTTGTTTGCATTAGAGCGACAATTTTTGAGATAGTTATTAAAACTGTTTAAAGGTTGTCAAACGTTGTTTTTCGTTGTATATCCTTTAATTCTAGAGTTAAATTGATAAATAACGTGTACGAATTTGTTTAACGCATTTGTTTTGGTTACTCGACGTCTCCGTTCTCGTGTAGCCTACACATTGCGTTTTTTTTAAATTTGCTTACCGGGCTAAAGGTTAGCATGTTTAAAATACGTAAGTCGTTTTGTTCATCAAATTTAAGTAGATAACTCATCAGTTGTTTGCATTAGAGCGACAATTTTTGAGATAGTTATTAAAACTGTTTAAAGGTTGTCAAACGTTGTTTCTCGTTGTATATCCTTCAATTCTAGAGTTAAATTGATAAATAACGTGTACGAATTTGTTTAACGCATTTATTTTGGTTACTCGACGTCTCCGTTCTCGTGTAGCCTACATATTGCGTTTTTTTTTTTTAATTTGCTTACCGGGCTAAAGGTTAGCATGCTTAAAATACGTAAGTCGTTTTGTTCAACAAATTTAAGTAGATAACTCATCAGTTGTTTGCATCAGAGCGATAATTTTTGAGATAGTTATTAAAACTGTTTAAAGGTTGTCAAACGTTGTTTCTCGTTGTATATCCTTTAATTCTAGAGTTAAATTGATAAATAACGTGTAAGAATTTGTTTAACGCATTTGTTTTGGTTACTCGACGTCTCCGTTCTCGTGTAGCCTACATATTGCGTTTTTTTTTTAATTTGCTTACCGGGATAAAGGTTAGCATGTTTAAAATACGTAAGTCGTTTTGTTCATCAAATTTAAGTAGATAACTCATCAGGTGTTTGCATCAGAGCGACAATTTTTGAGATAGTTATTAAAACTGTTTAAAGGTTGTCAAACGTTGTTTCTCGTTGTATATCCTTTAATTCTAGAGTTAAATTGATAAATAACGTGTACGAATTTGTTTAACGCAATTGTTTTGGTTACTCGACGTCTCCGTTCTCGTGTAGCCTACATATTGGGTTTTTTTTTAATTTGCTTACCGGGCTAAAGGTTAGCATGCTTAAAATACGTAAGTCGTTTTGTTCAACAAATTTAAGTAGATAACTCATCAGTTGTTTGCATCAGAGCGATAATTTTTGAGATAGTTATTAAAACTGTTTAAAGGTTGTCAAACGTTGTTTCTCGTTGTATATCCTTTAATTCGAGAGTTAAATTGATAAATAACGTGTACGAATTTGTTTAACGCATTTGTTTTGGTTACTCGACGTCTCCGTTCTCGTGTAGCCTACATATTGCGTTTTTTTTTAATTTGCTTTCCGGGCTAAAGGTTAGCATGCTTAAAATACGTAAGTCGTTTTGTTCAACAAATTTGAGTAGATAACTCATCAGTTGTTTGCATCAGAGCGACAATTTTTGAGATAGTTATTAAGACTGTTTAAAGGTTGTCAAACGTTGTTTCTCGTTGTATATCCTTTAATTCTAGAGTTAAATTGATAAATAACGTGTACGAATTTGTTTAACGCATTTGTTTTGGTTACTCGACGTCTCCGTTCTCGTGTAGCCTACATATTGCGTTTTTTTTTTAATTTGCTTACCGGGCTAAAGGTTAGCATGCTTAAAATACTAAGTCGTTTTGTTCAACAAATTTGAGTAGATAACTCATCAGTTGTTTGCATCAGAGCGACAATTTTTGAGATAGTTATTAAAACTGTTTAAAGGTTGTCAAACGTTGTTTCTCGTTGTACATCCTTTAATTCTAGAGTTAAATTGATAAATAACGTGTACGAATTTGTTTAACGCATTTGTTTTGGTTACTCGACGTCTCCGTTCTCGTGTAGCCTACATATTGCGTTTTTTTTTTAATTTGCTTTCCGGGCTAAAAGTTAGCATGCTTAAAATACGTAAGTCGTTTTGTTCAACAAATTTAAGTAGATAACTCATCAGTTGTTTGCATCAGAGCGATAATTTTTGAGATAGTTATTAAAACTGTTTAAAGGTTGTCAAACGTTGTTTCTCGTTGTATATCCTTTAATTCTAGAGTTAAATTGATAAATAACGTGTAAGAATTTGTTTAACGCATTTGTTTTGGTTACTCGACGTCTCCGTTCTCGTGTAGCCTACATATTGCGTTTTTTTTTTAATTTGCTTTCCGGGCTAAAGGTTAGCATGCTTAAAATACGTAAGTCGTTTTGTTCAACAAATTTGAGTAGATAACTCATCAGTTGTTTGCATCAGAGCGCTAATTTTTGAGATAGTTATTAAGACTGTTTAAAGGTTGTCAAACGTTGTTTCTCGTTGTATATCCTTTAATTCTAGAGTTAAATTGATAAATAACGTGTACGAATTTGTTTAACGCATTTGTTTTGGTTACTCGACGTCTCCGTTCTCGTGTAGCCTACATATTGCGTTTTTTTTTTTAATTTGCTTACCGGGCTAAAGGTTAGCATGTTTAAAATACGTAAGTCGTTTTGTTCAACAAATTTAAGTAGATAACTCATCAGTTGTTTTCATCAGAGCGACAATTTTTGAGATAGTTATTAAAACTGTTTAAAGGTTGTCAAACGTTGTTTCTCGTTGTATATCCTTTAATTCTAGAGTTAAATTGATAAATAACGTGTACGAATTTGTTTAACGCATTTGTTTTGGTTACTCGACGTCTCCGTTCTCGTGTAGCCTACATATTGCGTTTTTTTTTTAATTTGCTTACCGGGCTAAAGGTTAGCATGCTTAAAATACTAAGTCGTTTTGTTCAACAAATTTGAGTAGATAACTCATCAGTTGTTTGCATCAGAGCGACAATTTTTGAGATAGTTATTAAAACTGTTTAAAGGTTGTCAAACGTTGTTTCTCGTTGTACATCCTTTAATTCTAGAGTTAAATTGATAAATAACGTGTACGAATTTGTTTAACGCATTTGTTTTGGTTACTCGACGTCTCCGTTCTCGTGTAGCCTACATATTGCGTTTTTTTTTTAATTTGCTTTCCGGGCTAAAAGTTAGCATGCTTAAAATACGTAAGTCGTTTTGTTCAACAAATTTGAGTAGATAACTCATCAGTTGTTTGCATCAGAGCGACAATTTTTGAGATAGTTATTAAAACTGTTTAAAGGTTGTCAAACGTTGTTTCTCGTTGTATATCCTTTAATTCTAAAGTTAAATTGATAAATAACGTGTACGAATTTGTTTAACGCATTTGTTTTGGTTTCTCGACGTCTCCGTTCTCGTGTAGCCTACATATTGCGTTTTTTTTTAATTTGCTTACCGGGCTAAAGGTTAGCAACTTAAAATACGTAAGTCGTTTTGTTCAACAAATTTTAGTAGATAACTCATCAGTTGTTTGCATCAGAGCGACAATTTTTGAGATAGTTATTAAAACTGTTTAAAGGTTGTCAAACGTTGTTTCTCGTTGTATATCCTTTAATTCTAGAGTTAACTTGATAAATAACGTGTACGAATTTGTTTAACGTATTTGTTTTGGTTACTCGACGTCTCCGTTCTCGTGTAGCCTACATATTGCGTTTTTTTTTTAATTTGCTTACCGGGCTAAAAGTTAGCATGTTTAAAATACGTAAGTCGTTTTGTTCAACAAATTTAAGTAGATAACTCATCAGTTGTTTGCATCAGAGCGACAATTTTTGAGATAGTTATTAATACTGTTTAAAGGTTGTCAAACGTTGTTTCTCGTTGTATATCCTTTAATTCTAGAGTTAAATTGATAAATAACGTGTACGAATTTGTTTAACGCATTTGTTTTGGTTACTCGACGTCTCCGTTCTCGTGTAGCCTACATATTGCCTTTTTTTTTAATTTGCTTACCGGGCTAAAGGTTAGCATGTTTAAAATACGTAAGTCGTTTTTTGTTCATCAAATTTAAGTAGATAACTACTGATGAGTGCATCAGAGCGACAATTTTTGAGATAGTTATTAAAACTGTTTAAAGGTTGTCAAACGTTGTTTCTCGTTGTATATCCTTTAATTCTAGAGTTAAATTGATAAATAACGTGTACGAATTTGTTTAACGCATTTGTTTTGGTTACTCGACGTCTCCGTTCTCGTGTAGCCTACATATTGCGTTTTTTTTTTAATTTGCTTACCGGGCTAAAGGTTAGCATGCTTAAAATACTAAGTCGTTTTGTTCAACAAATTTGAGTAGATAACTCATCAGTTGTTTGCATCAGAGCGACAATTTTTGAGATAGTTATTAAAACTGTTTAAAGGTTGTCAAACGTTGTTTCTCGTTGTATATCCTTTAATTCTAGAGTTAAATTGATAAATAACGTGTACGAATTTGTTTAACGCATTTGTTTTGGTTACTCGACGTCTCCGTTCTCGTGTAGCCTACATATTGCGTTTTTTTTTTTAATTTGCTTTCCGGGCTAAAAGTTAGCATGCTTAAAATACGTAAGTCGTTTTGTTCAACAAATTTGAGTAGATAACTCATCAGTTGTTTGCATCAGAGCGACAATTTTTGAGATAGTTATTAAAACTGTTTAAAGGTTGTCAAACGTTGTTTCTCGTTGTATATCCTTTAATTCTAAAGTTAAATTGATAAATAACGTGTACGAATTTGTTTAACGCATTTGTTTTGGTTTCTCGACGTCTCCGTTCTCGTGTAGCCTACATATTGCGTTTTTTTTTAATTTGCTTACCGGGCTAAAGGTTAGCAACTTAAAATACGTAAGTCGTTTTGTTCAACAAATTTTAGTAGATAACTCATCAGTTGTTTGCATCAGAGCGACAATTTTTGAGATAGTTATTAAAACTGTTTAAAGGTTGTCAAACGTTGTTTCTCGTTGTATATCCTTTAATTCTAGAGTTAACTTGATAAATAACGTGTACGAATTTGTTTAACGTATTTGTTTTGGTTACTCGACGTCTCCGTTCTCGTGTAGCCTACATATTGCATTTTTTTTTTAATTTGCTTACCGGGCTAAAAGTTAGCATGTTTAAAATACGTAAGTCGTTTTGTTCAACAAATTTAAGTAGATAACTCATCAGTTGTTTGCATCAGAGCGACAATTTTTGAGATAGTTATTAATACTGTTTAAAGGTTGTCAAACGTTGTTTCTCGTTGTATATCCTTTAATTCTAGAGTTAAATTGATAAATAACGTGTACGAATTTGTTTAACGCATTTGTTTTGGTTACTCGACGTCTCCGTTCTCGTGTAGCCTACATATTGCCTTTTTTTTTAATTTGCTTACCGGGCTAAAGGTTAGCATGTTTAAAATACGTAAGTCGTTTTTTGTTCATCAAATTTAAGTAGATAACTACTGATGAGTGCATCAGAGCGACAATTTTTGAGATAGTTATTAAAACTGTTTAAAGGTTGTCAAACGTTGTTTCTCGTTGTATATCCTTTAATTCTAGAGTTAAATTGATAAATAACGTGTACGAATTTGTTTAACGCATTTGTTTTGGTTACTCGACGTCTCCGTTCTCGTGTAGACTACATATTGCGTTTTTTTTTTAATTTGCTTACCGGGCTAAAGGTTAGCATGCTTAAAATACGTAAGACGTTTTGTTCAACAAATTTAGTAGATAACTCATCAGTTGTTTGCATCAGAGCGATAATTTTTGAGATAGTTATTAAGACGGTTTAAAGGTTGTCAAACGTTGTTTCTCGTTGTATATCCTTTAATTCTAGAGTTAAATTGATAAATAACGTGTAAGAATTTGTTTAACGCATTAGTTTTGGTTACTCGACGTCTCCGTTCTCGTGTAGCCTACATATTACGTTTTTTTTTTTAATTTGCTTACCGGGATAAAGGTTAGCATGTTTAAAATACGTAAGTCGTTTTGTTCATCAAATTTAAGTAGATAACTCATCAGGTGTTTGCATCAGAGCGACAATTTTTGAGATAGTTATTAAAACTGTTTAAAGGTTGTCAAACGTTGTTTCTCGTTGTATATCCTTTAATTCTAGAGTTAAATTGATAAATAACGTGTACGAATTTGTTTAACGCATTTGTTTTGGTTACTCGAAGTCTCCGTTCTCGTGTAGCCTACATATTGCGTTTTTTTTTTTAATTTGCTTACCGGGTTAAAGGTTAGCATGCTTAAAATACGTAAGTCGTTTTGTTCAACAAATTTAAGTAGATAACTCATCAGTTGTTTGCATCAGAGCGATAATTTTTGAGATAGTTATTAAAACTGTTTAAAGGTTGTCAAACGTTGTTTCTCGTTGTATATCCTTTAATTCGAGAGTTAAATTGATAAATAACGTGTACGAATTTGTTTAACGCATTTGTTTTGGTTACTCGGCGTCTCCGTTCTCGTGTAGCCTACATATTGCGTTTTTTTTTAATTTGCTTTCCGGGCTAAAGGTTAGCATGCTTAAAATACGTAAGTCGTTTTGTTCAACAAATTTGAGTAGATAACTCATCAGTTGTTTGCATCAGAGCGATAATTTTTGAGATAGTTATTAAAACTGTTTAAAGGTTGTCAAACGTTGTTTCTCGTTGTATATCCTTTAATTCTAGAGTTAAATTGATAAATAACGTGTACGAATTTGTTTAACGCATTTGTTTTGGTTACTCGACGTCTCCGTTCTCGTGTAGCCTACATATTGCGTTTTTTTTTTTTAATTTGCTTACCGGGCTAAAGGTTAGCATGTTTAAAATACGTAAGTCGTTTTGTTCAACAAATTTAAGTAGATAACTCATCAGTTGTTTTCATCAGAGCGACAATTTTTGAGATAGTTATTAAAACTGTTTAAAGGTTGTCAAACGTTGTTTCTCGTTGTATATCCTTTAATTCTAGAGTTAAATTGATAAATAACGTGTACGAATTTGTTTAACGTATTTGTTTTGGTTACCCGACGTCTCCGTTCTCGTGTAGCCTACATATTGCGTTTTTTTTTTTTAATTTGCTTACCGGGCTAAAGGTTAGCATGCTTAAAATACGTAAGTCGTTTTGTTCAACAAATTTGAGTAGATAACTCATCAGTTGTTTGCATCAGAGCGACAATTTTTGAGATAGTTATTAAAACTGTTTAAAGGTTGTCAAACGTTGTTTCTCGTTGTATATCCTTTAATTCTAGAGTTAAATTGATAAATAACGTGTACGAATTTGTTTAACGCATTTGTTTTGGTTACTCGACGTCTCCGTTCTCGTGTAGCCTACATATTGCGTTTTTTTTTTAATTTGCTTTCCGGGCTAAAGGTTAGCATGCTTAAAATACGTAAGTCGTTTTGTTCAACAAATTTGAGTAGATAACTCATCAGTTGTTTGCATCAGAGCGACAATTTTTGAGATAGTTATTAAAACTGTTTAAAGGTTGTCAAACGTTGTTTCTCGTTGTATATCCTTTAATTCTAGAGTTAAATTGATAAATAACGTGTACGAATTTGTTTAACGCATTTGTTTTGGTTTCTCGACGTCTCCGTTCTCGTGTAGCCTACATATTGCGTTTTTTTTTTAAATTTGCTTACCGGGCTAAAGGTTAGCAACTTAAAATACGTAAGTCGTTTTGTTCTACAAATTTTAGTAGATAACTCATCAGTTGTTTGCATCAGAGCGACAATTTTTGAGATAGTTATTAAAACTGTTTAAAGGTTGTCAAACGTTGTTTCTCGTTGTATATCCTTTAATTCTAGAGTTAAATTGATAAATAACGTGTACGAATTTGTTTAACGTATTTGTTTTGGTTACTCGACGTCTCCGTTCTCGTGTAGCCTACATATTGCGTTTTTTTTTTTAATTTGCTTACCGGGCTAAAGGTTAGCATGTTTAAAATACGTAAGTCGTTTTGTTCAACAAATTTAAGTAGATAACTCATCAGTTGTTTGCATCAGAGCGACAATTTTTGAGATAGTTATTAAAACTGTTTAAAGGTTGTCAAACGTTGTTTCTCGTTGTATATCCTTTAATTCTAGAGTTAAATTGATAAATAACGTGTACGAATTTGTTTAACGCATTTGTTTTGGTTACTCGACGTCTCCGTTCTCGTGTAGCCTACATATTGCGTTTTTTTAATTTGCTTACCGGGCTAAAGGTTAGCATGCTTAAAATACGTAAGTCGTTTTGTTCAACAAATTTAAGTAGATAACTCATCAGTTGTTTGCATTAGAGCGATAATTTTTGAGATAGTTATTAAAACTGTTTAAAGGTTGTCAAACGTTGTTTCTCGTTGTATATCCTTTAATTCTAGAGTTAAATTGATAAATAACGTGTACGAATTTGTTTAACGCATTTTTTTTGGTTACTCGACGTCTCCGTTCTCGTGTAGCCTACATATTGTGTTTTTTTTTTAATTTGCTTACCGGGCTAAAGGTTAGCATGTTTAAAATACGTAAGTCGTTTTGTTCATCAAATTTAAGTAGATAACTCATCAGTTGTTTGCATCAGAGTGACAATTTTTGAGATAGTTATTAAAACTGTTTAAAGGTTGTCAAACGTTGTTTCTCGTTGTATATCCTTTAATTCTAGAGTTAAATTGATAAATAACGTGTACGAATTTCTTTAACGCATTTGTTTTGGTTACTCGACGTCTCCGTTCTCGTGTAGCCTACATATTGCGTTTTTTTTTTTTAATTTGCTTACCGGGCTAAAGGTTAGCATGCTTAAAATTCGTAAGTCGTTTGTTTCAACAAATTTAAGTAGATAACTCATCAGTTGTTTGCATCAGAGCGATAATTTTTGAGATAGTTATTAAAACTGTTTAAAGGTGGTCAAACGTTGTTTCTCGTTGTATATCCTTTAATTCTAGAGTTAAATTGATAAATAACGTGTACGAATTTGTTTAACGCATTTGTTTTGGTTACTCAAAGTCTCCGTTCTCGTGTAGCCTACATATTGCGTTTTTTTTTTAATTTGCTTACCGGGCTAAAGGTTAGTATGTTTAAAATACGTAAGTCGTTTTGTTCAACAAATTTGAGTAGATAACTCATGAGTTGTTTGCATCAGAGCGATAATTTTTGAGATAGTTATTAAAACTGTTTAAAGGTTGTTAAACGTTGTTTCTCGTTGTATATCCTTTAATTCTAGAGTTAAATTGATAAATAACGTGTACGAATTTGTTTAACGCATTTGTTTTGGTTACTCGACGTCTCAGTTCTCGTGTAGCTTACATATTGCGTTTTTTTTTTTAATTTGCTTACCGGGCTAAAGGTTAGCATGCTTAAAATACGTAAGTCGTTTTGTTCAACAAATTTAAGTAGATAACTCATCAGTTGTTTGCATCAGAGCGATAATTTTTGAGATAGTTATTAAAACTGTTTAAAGGTTGTCAAACGTTGTTTCTCGTTGTATATCCTTTAATTCTAGAGTTAAATTGATAAATAACGTGTACGAATTTGTTTAACGCATTTGTTTTGGTTACTCGACGTCTCCGTTCTCGTGTAGCCTACATATTGCGTTTTTTTTTAATTTGCTTACCGGGCTAAAGGTTAGCATGTTTAAAATACACAAGTCGTTTTGTTCATCAAATTTAAGTAGATAACTCATCAGTTTTTTGCATCAGAGCGACAATTTTTGAGATAGTTATTAAAACTGTTTAAAGGTTGTCAAACGTTGTTTCTCGTTGTATATCCTTTAATTCTAGAGTTAAATTGATAAATAACGTGTACGAATTTGGTTAACGCATTTGTTTTGGTTACTCGACGTCTCCGTTCTCGTGTAGCCTACATATTGCGTTTTTTTTTTAATTTGCTTACCGGGCTAAAGGTTAGCATGTTTAAAATACGTAAGTCGTTTTGTTCAACAAATTTAAGTAGATAACTCATCAGTTGTTTGCATCAGAGCGACAATTTTTGAGATAGTTATTAAAACTGTTTAAAGGTTGTCAAACGTTGTTTCTCGTTGTATATCCTTTAATTCTAGAGTTAAATTGATAAATAACGTGTACGAATTTGTTTAACGCATTTGTTTTGGTTACTCGACGTCTCCGTTCTCGTGTAGCCTACATATTGGGTTTTTTTTTTTTTGCTTACCGGGCTAAAGGTTAGCATGTTTAAAATACGTAAGTCGTTTTGTTCATCAAATTTAAGTAGATAACTCATCAGTTGTTTGCATCAGAGCGATAATTTTTGAGATAGTTATTAAAACTGTTTAAAGGTTGTCAAACGTGGTTTCTCGTTGTATATCCTTTAATTCTAGAGTTAAATTGATAAATAACGTGTACGAATTTGTTTAACGCATTTGTTTTGGTTATTCGACGTCTCCGCTCTCGTGTAGCCTACATATTGGGTTTTTTTTTTAATTTGCTTACCGGGCTAAAGGTTAGCATGCTTAAAATACGTAAGTCGTTTTGTTCAACAAATTTAAGTAGATAACTCATCAGTTGTTTGCATCAGAGCGATAATTTTTGAGATAGTTATTAAAACTGTTTAAAGGTTGTCAAACGTTGTTTCTCGTTGTATATCCTTTAATTCTAGAGTTAAATTGATAAATAGCGTGTACGAATTTGTTTAACGCATTTGTTTTGGTTACTCGACGTCTCCGTTCTCGTGTAGCCTACATATTCCTTTTTTTTTTTAATTTGCTTACCGGGCTAAAGGTTAGCATGTTTAAAATACGTACGTCGTTTTGTTCATCAAATTTAAGTAGATAACTCATCAGTTGTTTGCACCAGAGCGACAATTTTTGAGATAGTTATTAAAACTGTTTAAAGGTTGTCAAACGTTGTTTCTCGTTGTATATCCTTTAATTCTAGAGTTAAATTGATAAATAACGTGTACGAATTTGTTTAACGCATTTGTTTTGGTTACTCGACGTCTCCTTTCTCGTGTAGCCTACATATTGCGTTTTTTTTTTAATTTGCTTACCGGGCTAAAGGTTAGCATGCTTAAAATACGTAAGTCGTTTTGTTCAACAAATTTGAGTAGATAACTCATCAGTTGTTTGCATCAGAGCGACAATTTTTGAGATAGTTATTAAAACTGTTTAAAGGTTGTCAAACGTTGTTTCTCGTTGTATATCCTTTAATTCTAGAGTTAAATTGATAAATAACGTGTACGAATTTGTTTAACGCATTTGTATTGGTTACTCGACGTCTCCGTTCTCGTGTAGCCTACATATTGCGTTTTTTTTTTAATTTGCTTACCGGGCTAAAGGTTAGCATGCTTAAAATACGTAAGTCGTTTTGTTCAACAAATTTGAGTAGATAACTCATCAGTTGTTTGCATCAGAGCGACAATTTTTGAGATAGTTATTAAAACTGTTTAAAGGTTGTCAAACGTTGTTTCTCGTTGTATATCCTTTAATTCTAGAGTTAAATTGATAAATAACGTGTACGAATTTGTTTAACGCATTTGTTTTGGTTACTCGACGTCTCCGTTCTCGTGTAGCCTACATATTGCGTTTTTTTTAATTTGCTTACCGGGCTAAAGGTTAGCATGTTTAAAATACGTAAGTCGTTTTGTTCAACAAATTTAAGTAGATAACTCATCAGTTGTTTGCATCAGAACGACAATTTTTGAGATAGTTATTAAAACTGTTTAAAGGTTGTCAAACGTTGTTTCTCGTTGTATATCCTTTAATTCTAGAGTTAAATTGATAAATAACGTGTACGAATTTGTTTAACGCATTTGTTTTGGTTACTCGACGTCTCCGTTCTCGCGTAGCCTACATATTGCGTTTTTTTTTAATTTGCTTACCGGGCTAAAGGTTAGCATGCTTAAAATACGTAAGTCGTTTTGTTCAACAAATTTGAGTAGATAACTCATCAGTTGTTTGCATCAGAGCGACAATTTTTGAGATAGTTATTAAAACTGTTTAAAGGTTGTCAAACGTTGTTTCTCGTTGTATATCCTTTAATTCTAGAGTTAAATTGATAAATAACGTGTACGAATTTGTTTAACGCATTTGTTTTGGTTACTCGACGTCTCCGTTCTCGTGTAGCCTACATATTGCGTTTTTTTTTAATTTGCTTACCGGGCTAAAGGTTAGCATGCTTAAAATACGTAAGTCGTTTTGTTCAACAAATTTGAGTAGATAACTCATTAGTTGTTTGCATCAGAGCGACAATTTTTGAGATACTTATTAAAACTGTTTAAAGGTTGTCAAACGTTGTTTCTCGTTGTATATCCTTTAATTCTAGAGTTAAATTGATAAATAACGTGTACGAATTTGTTTAACGCATTTGTTTTGGTTACTCGACGTCTCCGTTCTCGTATAGCCTACATATTGCGTTTTTTTTTTAATTTGCTTACCGGGCTAAAGGTTAGCATGCCTAAAATACGTAAGTCGTTTTGTTCAACAAATTTGAGTAGATAACTCATCAGTTGTTTGCATCAGAGCGACAATTTTTGAGATAGTTATTAAAACTGTTTAAAGGTTGTCAAACGTTGTTTCTCGTTGTATATCCTTTAATTCTAGAGTTAAATTGATAAATAACGTGTACGAATTTGTTTAACGTATTTGTTTTGGTTACTCGACGTGTCCGTTCTCGTGTAGCCTACATATTGCGTTTTTTTTTTTTAAATTTGCTTACCGGGTTAAAGGTTAGCATGTTTAAAATACGTAAGTCGTTTTGTTCAACAAATTTGAGTAGATAACTCAGCAGTTGTTTGCATCAGAGCGACAATTTTTGAGATAGTTATTAAAACTGTTTAAAGGTTGTTAAACGTTGTTTCTCGTTGTATATCCTTTAATTCTAGAGTTAAATTGATAAATAACGTGTACGAATTTGTTTAACGCATTTGTTTTGGTTACTCGACGTTTCCGTTCTCGTGTAGCCTACATATTGCGTTTTTTTTTTAATTTGCTTACCGGGCTAAAGGTTAGCATGCTTAAAATACGTAAGTCGTTTTGTTCAACAAATTTAAGTAGATAACTCATCAGTTGTTTGCATCAGAGCGATAATTTTTGAGATAGTTATTAAAACTGTTTAAAGGTTGTCAAACGTTGTTTCTCGTTGTATGTCCTTTAATTCTAGAGTTAAATTGATAAATAACGTGTACGAATTTGTTTAACCCATTTGTTTTGGTTACTCGACGTCTCCGTTCTCGTGTAGCCTACATATTGCGTTTTTTTTTAATTTGCTTACCGGGCTAAAGGTTAGCATGTTTAAAATACGTAAGTCGTTTTCTTCAACAAATTTAAGTAGATAACTCATCAGTTGTTTGCATGAGAGCGACAATTTTTGAGATAGTTATTAAAACTGTTTAAAGGTTGTCAACCGTTGTTTCTCGTTGTATATCCTTTAATTCTAGAGTTAAATTGATAAATAACGTGTACGAATTTGTTTAACGCATTTGTGATGGTTACTCGACGTCTCCGTTCTCGTGTAGCCTACATATTGCGTTTTTTTTTTAATTTGCTTACCGGGCTAAAGGTTAGCATGTTTAAAATACGTAAGTCGTTTTGTTCATCAAATTTAAGTAGATAACTCATCAGTTGTTTGCATCAGAGCGACAATTTTTGAGATAGTTATTAAAACTGTTTAAAGGTTGTCAAACATTGTTTCTCGTTGTATATCCTTTAATTCTAGAGTCAAATTGATAAATAACGTGTACGAATTTGTTTAACGCATTTGTGATGGTTACTCGACGTCTCCGTTCTCGTGTAGCCTACATATTGCGTTTTTTTTTAAATTTGCTTACCGGGCTAAAGGTTAGCATGTTTAAAATACGTAAGTCGTTTTGTTCAACAAATTTGAGTAGATAACTCATCAGTTGTTTGCATCAGAGCGACAATTTTTGAGATAGTTATTAAAACTGTTTAAAGGTTGTCAAACGTTGTTTCTCGTTGTATATCCTTTAATTCTAGAGTTAAATTGATAAATAACGTGTACGAATTTGTTTAACGCATTTGTTTTGGTTACTCGACGTCTCCGTTCTCGTGTAGCCTACATATTGCGTTTTTTTTTTTTAATTTGCCTACCGGGCTAAAGGTTAGCATGTTTAAAATACGTAAGTCGTTTTGTTCAACAAATTTGAGTAGATAACTCATCAGTTGTTTGCATCAGAGCGACAATTTTTGAGATAGTTATTAAAACTGTTTAAAGGTTGTCAAACGTTGTTTCTCGTTGTATATCCTTTAATTCTAGAGTTATATTGATAAATAACGTGTACGAATTTGTTTAACGCATTGTTTTTGGTTACTCGACGTCTCCGTTCTCGTGTAGCCTACATATTGCGTTTTTTTTTTAATTTGCTTACCGGGCTAAAGGTTAGCATGTTTAAAATACGTAAGTCGTGTTGTTCAACAAATTTAAGTAGATAACTCATCAGTTGTTTGCATCAGAGCGATAGTTTTTGAGATAGTTATTAAAACTGTTTAAAGGTTGTCAAACGTTGTTTCTCGTTGTATATCCTTTAATTCTAGAGCTAAATTGATAAATAACGTGTACGAATTTGTTTAACGCATTTGTTTTGGTTACTCGACGTCTCCGTTCTCGTGTAGCCTACATATTGCGTTTTTTTTTAATTTGCTTACCGGGCTAAAGGTTAGCATGTTTAAAATACGTAAGTCGTTTTGTTCAACAAATTTAAGTAGATAACTCATCAGTTGTTTGCATCAGAGCGACAATTTTTGAGATAGTTATTAAAACTGTTTAAAGGTTGTCAAGCGTTATTTCTCGTTGTATATTCTTTAATTCTAGAGTTAAATTGATAAATAAAGTGTACGAATTTGTTTAACGCATTTGTTTTGGTTACTCGACGTCTCCGTTCTCGTGTAGCCTACATATTGCGTTTTTTTTTTAATTTGCTTACCGGGCTAAAGGTTAGCATGTTTAAAATACGTAAGTCGTTTTGTTCATCAAATTTAAGTAGATAACTCATCAGTTGTTTGCATCAGAGCGATAATTTTTGAGATAGTTATTAAAACTGTTTAAAGGTTGTCAAACGTTGTTTCTCGTTGTATATCCTTTAATTCTAGAGTTAAATTGATAAATAACGTGTACGAATTTGTTTAACGCATTTGTTTTGGTTACTCGACGTCTCCGTTCTCGTGTAGCCTACATATTGCGTTTTTTTTTTTAATTTGCTTACCGGGCTAAAGGTTAGCATGTTTAAAATACGTAAGTCGTTTTGTTCATCAAATTTAAGTAGATAACTCATCAGTTGTTTGCATCAGAGCGATAATTTTTGAGATAGTTATTAAGACTGTTTAAAGGTTGTCAAACGTTGTTTCTCGTTGTATGTCCTTTAATTCTAGAGTTAAATTGATAAATAACGTCTACGAATTTGTTTAACCCATTTGTTTTGGTTACTCGACGTCTCCGTTCTCGTGTAGCCTACATATTGCGTTTTTTTTTTAATTTGCTTACCGGGCTAAAGGTTAGCATGTTTAAAATACGTAAGTCGTTTTCTTCAACAAATTTAAGTAGATAACTCATCAGTTGTTTGCATCAGAGCGACAATTTTTGAGATAGTTATTAAAACTGTTTAAAGGTTGTCAAACGTTGTTTCTCGTTGTATATCCTTTAATTCTAGAGTTAAATTGATAAATAACGTGTACGAATTTGTTTAACGCATTTGTGATGGTTACTCGACGTCTCCGTTCTCGTGTAGCCTACATATTGCGTTTTTTTTTTTAATTTGCTTACCGGGCTAAAGGTTAGCATGTTTAAAATACGTAAGTCGTTTTGTTCAACAAATTTAAGTAGATAACTCATCAGTTGTTTGCATCAGAACGACAATTTTTGAGATAGTTATTAAAACTGTTTAAAGGTTGTCAAACGTTGTTTCTCGTTGTATATCCTTTAATTCTAGAGTTAAATTGATAAATAACGTGTACGAATTTGTTTAACGCATTTGTTTTGGTTACTCGACGTCTCCGTTCTCGTGTAGCCTACATATTGCGTTTTTTTTTTTTAATTTGCTTACCGGGCTAAAGGTTAGCATGTTTAAAATACGTATGTCGTTTTGTTCAACAAATTTGAGTAGATAACTCATCAGTTGTTTGCATCAGAGCGACAATTTTTGAGATAGTTATTAAAACTGTTTAAAGGTTGTCAAACGTTGTTTCTCGTTGTATATCCTTTAATTCTAGAGTTATATTGATAAATAACGTGTACGAATTTGTTTAACGCATTTGTTTTGGTTACTCGACGTCTCCGTTCTCGTGTAGCTTACATATTGCGTTTTTTTTTTAATTTGCTTACCGGGCTAAAGGTTAGCATGCTTAAAATACGTAAGTCGTTTTGTTCAACAAATTTAAGTAGATAACTCATCAGTTGTTTGCATCAGAGCGATAATTTTTGAGATAGTTATTAAAACTGTTTAAAGGTTGTCAAACGTTGTTTCTCGTTGTATGTCCTTTAATTCTAGAGTTAAATTGATAAATAACGTGTACGAATTTGTTTAACCCATTTGTTTTGGTTACTCGTCGTCTCCGTTCTCGTGTAGCCTACATATTGAGTTTTTTTTTTAATTTGCTTACCGGGCTAAAGGTTAGCATGTTTAAAATACGTAAGTCGTTTTCTTCAACAAATTTAAGTAGATAACTCATCAGTTGTTTGCATCAGAGCGACAATTTTTGAGATAGTTATTAAAACTGTTTAAAGGTTGTCAACCGTTGTTTCTCGTTGTATATCCTTTAATTCTAGAGTTAAATTGATAAATAACGTGTACGAATTTGTTTAACGCATTTGTGATGGTTACTCGACGTCTCCGTTCTCGTGTAGCCTACATATTGCGTTTTTTTTTTAATTTGCTTACCGGGCTAAAGGTTAGCATGTTTAAAATACGTAAGTCGTTTTGTTCATCAAATTTAAGTAGATAACTCATCAGTTGTTTGCATCAGAGCGACAATTTTTGAGATAGTTATTAAAACTGTTTAAAGGTTGTCAAACATTGTTTCTCGTTGTATATCCTTTAATTCTAGAGTCAAATTGATAAATAACGTGTACGAATTTGTTTAACGCATTTGTGATGGTTACTCGACGTCTCCGTTCTCGTGTAGCCTACATATTGCGTTTTTTTTTAAATTTGCTTACCGGGCTAAAGGTTAGCATGTTTAAAATACGTAAGTCGTTTTGTTCAACAAATTTAAGTAGATAACTCATCAGTTGTTTGCATCAGAGCGACAATTTTTGAGATAGTTATTAAAACTGTTTAAAGGTTGTCAAACGTTGTTTCTCGTTGTATATCCTTTAATTCTAGAGTTAAATTGATAAATAACGTGTACGAATTTGTTTAACGCATTTGTTTTGGTTACTCGACGTCTCCGTTCTCGTGTAGCCTACATATTGCGTTTTTTTTTTTAATTTGCCTACCGGGCTAAAGGTTAGCATGTTTAAAATACGTAAGTCGTTTTGTTCAACAAATTTGAGTAGATAACTCATCAGTTGTTTGCATCAGAGCGACAATTTTTGAGATAGTTATTAAAACTGTTTAAAGGTTGTCAAACGTTGTTTCTCGTTGTATATCCTTTAATTCTAGAGTTATATTGATAAATAACGTGTACGAATTTGTTTAACGCATTTGTTTTGGTTACTCGACGTCTCCGTTCTCGTGTAGCCTACATATTGCGTTTTTTTTTAATTTGCTTACCGGGCTAAAGGTTAGCATGTTTAAAATACGTAAGTCGTGTTGTTCAACAAATTTAAGTAGATAACTCATCAGTTGTTTGCATCAGAGCGATAGTTTTTGAGATAGTTATTAAAACTGTTTAAAGGTTGTCAAACGTTGTTTCTCGTTGTATATCCTTTAATTCTAGAGCTAAATTGATAAATAACGTGTACGAATTTGTTTAACGCATTTGTTTTGGTTACTCGACGTCTCCGTTCTCGTGTAGCCTACATATTGCGTCTTTTTTTAATTTGCTTACCGGGCTAAAGGTTAGCATGTTTAAAATACGTAAGTCGTTTTGTTCAACAAATTTAAGTAGATAACTCATCAGTTGTTTGCATCAGAGCGACAATTTTTGAGATAGTTATTAAAACTGTTTAAAGGTTGTCAAGCGTTATTTCTCGTTGTATATCCTTTAATTCTAGAGTTAAATTGATAAATAAAGTGTACGAATTTGTTTAACGCATTTGTTTTGGTTACTCGACGTCTCCGTTCTCGTGTAGCCTACATATTGCGTTTTTTTTTTAATTTGCTTACCGGGCTAAAGGTTAGCATGTTTAAAATACGTAAGTCGTTTTGTTCATCAAATTTAAGTAGATAACTCATCAGTTGTTTGCATCAGAGCGATAATTTTTGAGATAGTTATTAAAACTGTTTAAAGGTTGTCAAACGTTGTTTCTCGTTGTATATCCTTTAATTCTAGAGTTAAATTGATAAATAACGTGTACGAATTTGTTTAACGCATTTGTTTTGGTTACTCGACGTCTCCGTTCTCGTGTAGCCTACATATTGCGTTTTTTTTTTTAATTTGCTTACCGGGCTAAAGGTTAGCATGTTTAAAATACGTAAGTCGTTTTGTTCATCAAATTTAAGTAGATAACTCATCAGTTGTTTGCATCAGAGCGATAATTTTTGAGATAGTTATTAAGACTGTTTAAAGGTTGTCAAACGTTGTTTCTCGTTGTATGTCCTTTAATTCTAGAGTTAAATTGATAAATAACGTGTACGAATTTGTTTAACCCATTTGTTTTGGTTACTCGACGTCTCCGTTCTCGTGTAGCCTACATATTGCGTTTTTTTTTTAATTTGCTTACCGGGCTAAATGTTAGCATGTTTAAAATACGTAAGTCGTTTTCTTCAACAAATTTAAGTAGATAACTCATCAGTTGTTTGCATCAGAGCGACAATTTTTGAGATAGTTATTAAAACTGTTTAAAGGTTGTCAAACGTTGTTTCTCGTTGTATATCCTTTAATTCTAGAGTTAAATTGATAAATAACGTGTACGAATTTGTTTAACGCATTTGTGATGGTTACTCGACGTCTCCGTTCTCGTGTAGCCTACATATTGCGTTTTTTTTTAATTTGCTTACCGGGCTAAAGGTTAGCATGTTTAAAATACGTAAGTCGTTTTGTTCATCAAATTTAAGTAGATAACTCATCAGTTGTTTGCATCAGAGCGACAATTTTTGAGATAGTTATTAAAACTGTTTAAAGGTTGTCAAACGTTGTTTCTCGTTGTATATCCTTTAATTCTAGAGTTAAATTGATAAATAACGTGTACGAATTTGTTTAACGCATTTGTGATGGTTACTCGACGTCTCCGTTCTCGTGTAGCCTACATATTGCGTTTTTTTTTTTTAATTTGCTTACCGGGCTAAAGGTTAGCATGTTTAAAATACGTAAGTCGTTTTGTTCAACAAATTTAAGTAGATAACTCATCAGTTGTTTGCATCAGAGCGACAATTTTTGAGATAGTTATTAAAACTGTTTAAAGGTTGTCAAACGTTGTTTCTCGTTGTATATCCTTTAATTCTAGAGTTAAATTGATAAATAACGTGTACGAATTTGTTTAACGCATTTGTTTTGGTTACTCGACGTCTCCGTTCTCGTGTAGCCTACATATTGCGTTTTTTTTTTTTAATTTGCTTACCGGGCTAAAGGTTAGCATGTTTAAAATACGTAAGTCGTTTTGTTCAACAAATTTGAGTAGATAACTCATCAGTTGTTTGCATCAGAGCGACAATTTTTGAGATAGTTATTAAAACTGTTTAAAGGTTGTCAAACGTTGTTTCTCGTTGTATATCCTTTAATTCTAGAGTTATATTGATAAATAACGTGTACGAATTTGTTTAACGCATTTGTTTTGGTTACTCGACGTCTCCGTTCTCGTGTAGCTTACATATTGCGTTTTTTTTTTAATTTGCTTACCGGGCTAAAGGTTAGCATGTTTAAAATACGTAAGTCGTGTTGTTCAACAAATTTAAGTAGATAACTCATCAGTTGTTTGCATCAGAGCGATAGTTTTTGAGATAGTTATTAAAACTGTTTAAAGGTTGTCAAACGTTGTTTCTCGTTGTATATCCTTTAATTCTAGAGCTAAATTGATAAATAACGTGTACGAATTTGTTTAACGTATTTGTTTTGGTTACTCGACGTCTCCGTTCTCGTGTAGCCTACATATTGCGTTTTTTTTTTAATTTGCTTACCGGGCTAAAGGTTAGCATGTTTAAAATACGTAAGTCGTTTTGTTCAACAAATTTAAGTAGATAACTCATCAGTTGTTTGCATCAGAGCGATAATTTTTGAGATAGTTATTAAAACTGTTTAAAGGTTGTCAAACGTTGTTTCTCGTTGTATATCCTTTAATTCTAGAGTTAAATTGATAAATAACGTGTACGAATTTGTTTAACGCATTTGTTTTGGTTACTCGACGTCTCCGTTCTCGTGTAGCCTACATATTGCGTTTTTTTTTTAATTTGCTTACCGGGCTAAAGGTTAGCATGTTTAAAATACGTAAGTCGTTTTGTTCATCAAATTTAAGTAGCTAACTCATCAGTTGTTTGCATCAGAGCGACAATTTTTGAGATAGTTATTAAAACTGTTTAAAGGTTGTCAAACGTTCTTTCTCGTTGTATATCCTTTAATTCTAGAGTTAAATTGATAAATAACGTGTAAGAATTTGTTTAAGGCATTTGTTTTGGTTACTCGACGTCTCCGTTCTCGTGTAGCCTACATATTGCGTTTTTTTTTTTTTAATTTGCTTACCGGGCTAAAGGTTAGCATGCTTAAAATACGTAAGTCGTTTTGTTCAACAAATTTGAGTAGATAACTCATCAGTTGTTTGCATCAGAGCGACAATTTTTGAGATAGTTATTAAAACTGTTTAAAGGTTGTCAAACGTTGTTTCTCGTTGTATATCCTTTAATTCTAGAGTTAAATTGATAAATAACGTGTACGAATTTGTTTAACGCATTTGTTTTGGTTACTCGATGCTCCGTTCTCGTGTAGCCTACATATTGCGTTTTTTTTTTTATTTGCTTACCGGGCTAAAGGTTAGCATGTTTAAAATACGTAAGTCGTTTTGTTCAAAAATTTGAGTAGATAACTCATCAGTTGTTTGCATCAGAGCGATAATTTTTGAGATAGTTATTAAAACTGTTTAAAGGTTGTCAAACGTTGTTTCTCGTTGTATATCCTTTAATTCTAGAGTTAAATTGATAAATAACGTGTACGAATTTGTTTAACGCATTTGTGATGGTTACTCGACGTCTCCGTTCTCGTGTAGCCTACATATTGCGTTTTTTTTTTTAATTTGCTCACCGGGCTAAAGGTTAGCATGTTTAAAATACGTAAGTCGTTTTGTTCAACAAATTTAAGTAGATAACTCATCAGTTGTTTGCATCAGAGCGACAATTTTTGAGATAGTTATTAAAACTGTTTAAAGGTTGTCAAACGTTGTTTCTCGTTGTATATCCTTTAATTCTAGAGTTAAATTGATAAATAACGTGTACGAATTTGTTTAACGCATTTGTTTTGGTTACTCGACGTCTCCGTTCTCGTGTAGCCTACATATTGCGTTTTTTTTTTTAATTTGCCTACCGGGCTAAAGGTTAGCATGTTTAAAATACGTAAGTCGTTTTGTTCAACAAATTTGAGTAGATAACTCATCAGTTGTTTGCATCAGAGCGACAATTTTTGAGATAGTTATTAAAACTGTTTAAAGGTTGTCAAACGTTGTTTCTCGTTGTATATCCTTTAATTCTAGAGTTATATTGATAAATAACGTGTACGAATTTGTTTAACGCATTTGTTTTGGTTACTCGACGTCTCCGTTCTCGTGTAGCCTACATATTGCGTTTTTTTTTAATTTGCTTACCGGGCTAAAGGTTAGCATGTTTAAAATACGTAAGTCGTGTTGTTCAACAAATTTAAGTAGATAACTCATCAGTTGTTTGCATCAGAGCGATAGTTTTTGAGATAGTTATTAAAACTGTTTAAAGGTTGTCAAACGTTGTTTCTCGTTGTATATCCTTTAATTCTAGAGCTAAATTGATAAATAACGTGTACGAATTTGTTTAACGCATTTGTTTTGGTTACTCGACGTCTCCGTTCTCGTGTAGCCTACATATTGCGTTTTTTTTTAATTTGCTTACCGGGCTAAAGGTTAGCATGTTTAAAATACGTAAGTCGTTTTGTTCAACAAATTTAAGTAGATAACTCATCAGTTGTTTGCATCAGAGCGACAATTTTTGAGATAGTTATTAAAACTGTTTAAAGGTTGTCAAGCGTTATTTCTCGTTGTATATCCTTTAATTCTAGAGTTAAATTGATAAATAAAGTGTACGAATTTGTTTAACGCATTTGTTTTGGTTACTCGACGTCTCCGTTCTCGTGTAGCCTACATATTGCGTTTTTTTTTTTAATTTGCTTACCGGGCTAAAGGTTAGCATGTTTAAAATACGTAAGTCGTTTTGTTCATCAAATTTAAGTAGATAACTCATCAGTTGTTTGCATCAGAGCGATAATTTTTGAGATAGTTATTAAAACTGTTTAAAGGTTGTCAAACGTTGTTTCTCGTTGTATATCCTTTAATTCTAGAGTTAAATTGATAAATAACGTGTACGAATTTGTTTAACGCATTTGTTTTGGTTACTCGACGTCTCCGTTCTCGTGTAGCCTACATATTGCGTTTTTTTTTTTAATTTGCTTACCGGGCTAAAGGTTAGCATGTTTAAAATACGTAAGTCGTTTTGTTCATCAAATTTAAGTAGATAACTCATCAGTTGTTTGCATCAGAGCGATAATTTTTGAGATAGTTATTAAGACTGTTTAAAGGTTGTCAAACGTTGTTTCTCGTTGTATGTCCTTTAATTCTAGAGTTAAATTGATAAATAACGTGTACGAATTTGTTTAACCCATTTGTTTTGGTTACTCGACGTCTCCGTTCTCGTGTAGCCTACATATTGCGTTTTTTTTTTTAATTTGCTTACCGGGCTAAATGTTAGCATGTTTAAAATACGTAAGTCGTTTTCTTCAACAAATTTAAGTAGATAACTCATCAGTTGTTTGCATCAGAGCGACAATTTTTGAGATAGTTATTAAAACTGTTTAAAGGTTGTCAAACGTTGTTTCTCGTTGTATATCCTTTAATTCTAGAGTTAAATTGATAAATAACGTGTACGAATTTGTTTAACGCATTTGTGATGGTTACTCGACGTCTCCGTTCTCGTGTAGCCTACATATTGCGTTTTTTTTTAATTTGCTTACCGGGCTAAAGGTTAGCATGTTTAAAATACGTAAGTCGTTTTGTTCATCAAATTTAAGTAGATAACTCATCAGTTGTTTGCATCAGAGCGACAATTTTTGAGATAGTTATTAAAACTGTTTAAAGGTTTTCAAACGTTGTTTCTCGTTGTATATCCTTTAATTCTAGAGTTAAATTGATAAATAACGTGTACGAATTTGTTTAACGCATTTGTGATGGTTACTCGACGTCTCCGTTCTCGTGTAGCCTACATATTGCGTTTTTTTTTTTAATTTGCTTACCGGGCTAAAGGTTAGCATGTTTAAAATACGTAAGTCGTTTTGTTCAACAAATTTAAGTAGATAACTCATCAGTTGTTTGCATCAGAGCGACAATTTTTGAGATAGTTATTAAAACTGTTTAAAGGTTGTCAAACGTTGTTTCTCGTTGTATATCCTTTAATTCTAGAGTTAAATTGATAAATAACGTGTACGAATTTGTTTAACGCATTTGTTTTGGTTACTCGACGTCTCCGTTCTCGTGTAGCCTACATATTGCGTTTTTTTTTTTTAATTTGCTTACCGGGCTAAAGGTTAGCATGTTTAAAATACGTAAGTCGTTTTGTTCAACAAATTTGAGTAGATAACTCATCAGTTGTTTGCATCAGAGCGACAATTTTTGAGATAGTTATTAAAACTGTTTAAAGGTTGTCAAACGTTGTTTCTCGTTGTATATCCTTTAATTCTAGAGTTATATTGATAAATAACGTGTACGAATTTGTTTAACGCATTTGTTTTGGTTACTCGACGTCTCCGTTCTCGTGTAGCTTACATATTGCGTTTTTTTTTTAATTTGCTTACCGGGCTAAAGGTTAGCATGTTTAAAATACGTAAGTCGTGTTGTTCAACAAATTTAAGTAGATAACTCATCAGTTGTTTGCATCAGAGCGATAGTTTTTGAGATAGTTATTAAAACTGTTTAAAGGTTGTCAAACGTTGTTTCTCGTTGTATATCCTTTAATTCTAGAGCTAAATTGATAAATAACGTGTACGAATTTGTTTAACGTATTTGTTTTGGTTACTCGACGTCTCCGTTCTCGTGTAGCCTACATATTGCGTTTTTTTTTTAATTTGCTTACCGGGCTAAAGGTTAGCATGTTTAAAATACGTAAGTCGTTTTGTTCAACAAATTTAAGTAGATAACTCATCAGTTGTTTGCATCAGAGCGATAATTTTTGAGATAGTTATTAAAACTGTTTAAAGGTTGTCAAACGTTGTTTCTCGTTGTATATCCTTTAATTCTAGCGTTAAATTGATAAATAACGTGTACGAATTTGTTTAACGCATTTGTTTTGGTTACTCGACGTCTCCGTTCTCGTGTAGCCTACATATTGCGTTTTTTTTTTAATTTGCTTACCGGGCTAAAGGTTAGCATGTTTAAAATACGTAAGTCGTTTTGTTCATCAAATTTAAGTAGCTAACTCATCAGTTGTTTGCATCAGAGCGACAATTTTTGAGATAGTTATTAAAACTGTTTAAAGGTTGTCAAACGTTCTTTCTCGTTGTATATCCTTTAATTCTAGAGTTAAATTGATAAATAACGTGTAAGAATTTGTTTAACGCATTTGTTTTGGTTACTCGACGTCTCCGTTCTCGTGTAGCCTACATATTGCGTTTTTTTTTTTTTAATTTGCTTACCGGGCTAAAGGTTAGCATGCTTAAAATACGTAAGTCGTTTTGTTCAACAAATTTGAGTAGATAACTCATCAGTTGTTTGCATCAGAGCGACAATTTTTGAGATAGTTATTAAAACTGTTTAAAGGTTGTCAAACGTTGTTTCTCGTTGTATATCCTTTAATTCTAGAGTTAAATTGATAAATAACGTGTACGAATTTGTTTAACGCATTTGTTTTGGTTACTCGATGCTCCGTTCTCGTGTAGCCTACATATTGCGTTTTTTTTTTTTATTTGCTTACCGGGCTAAAGGTTAGCATGTTTAAAATACGTAAGTCGTTTTGTTCAAAAATTTGAGTAGATAACTCATCAGTTGTTTGCATCAGAGCGATAATTTTTGAGATAGTTATTAAAACTGTTTAAAGGTTGTCAAACGTTGTTTCTCGTTGTATATCCTTTAATTCTAGAGTTAAATTGATAAATAACGTGTACGAATTTGTTTAACGCATTTGTTTTGGTTACTCGACGTCTCCGTTCTCGTGTAGCCTACATATTGCGTTTTTTTTTTTTAATTTGCTTACCGCGCTAAAGGTTAGCATGCTTAAAATACATAAGTCGTTTTGTTCAACAAATTTAAGTAGATAACTCATCAGTTGTTTGCATCAGAGCGACAATTTTTGAGATAGTTATTAAAACTGTTTAAAGGTTGTCAAACGTTGTTTCTCGTTGTATATCCTTTAATTCTAGAGTTAAATTGATAAATAACGTGTACGAATTTGTTTAACGCATTTGTTTTGGTTACTCGACGTCTCCGTTCTCGTGTAGCCTACATATTGCGTTTTTTTTTTAATTTGCTTACCGGGCTAAAGGTTAGCATGCTTAAAATACGTAAGTCGTTTTGTTCAACAAATTTAAGTTGATAACTCATCAGTTGTTTGCATCATAGCGACAATTTTTGAGATAGTTATTAAAACTGTTTAAAGGTTGTCAAACGTTGTTTCTCGTTGTATATCCTTTAATTCTAGAGTTAAATTGATAAATAACGTGTACGAATTTGTTTAACGCATTTGTTTTGGTTACTCGACGTCTCCGTTCTCGTGTAGCCTACATATTGCGTTTTTTTTTTAATTTGCTTACCGCGCTAAAGGTTAGCATGCTTAAAATACGTAAGTCGTTTTGTTCAACAAATTTAAGTAGATAACTCATCAGTTGTTTGCATCAGAGCGATAATTTTTGAGATAGGTATTAAAACTGTTTAAAGGTTGTCAAACGTTGTTTCTCGTTGTATATCCTTTAATTCTAGAGTTAAATTGATAAATAACGTGTACGAATTTGTTTAACGCATTTGTTTTGGTTACTCGACGTCTCCGTTCTCGTGTAGCCTACATATTGCGTTTTTTTTTAATTTGCTTACCGGGCTAAAGGTTAGCATGTTTAAAATACGTAAGTCGTTTTGTTCAACAAATTTAAGTAGATAACTCATCAGTTGTTTGCATCAGAGCGACAATTTTTGAGATAGTTATTAAAACTGTTTAAAGGTTGTCAAACGTTGTTTCTCGTTGTATATCTTTTAATTCTAGAGTTAAATTGATAAATAACGTGTACGAATTTGTTTAACGCATTTGTGATGGTTACTCGACGTCTCCGTTCTCGTGTAGCCTACATATTGCGTTTTTTTTTTTTTAATTTGCTTACCGGGCTAAAGGTTAGCATGTTTAAAATACGTAAGTCGTTTTGTCCATCAAATTTAAGTAGATAACTCATCAGTTGTTTGCATCAGAGCTACAATTTTTGAGATAGTTATTAAAACTGTTTAAAGGTTGTCAAACGTTGTTTCTCGTTGTATATCCTTTAATTCTAGAGTTAAATTGATAAATAACGTGTACGAATTTGTTTAACGCATTTGTTTTGGTTACTCGACGTCTCCGTTCTCGTGTAGCCTACATATTGCGTTTTTTTTTTTTTTAATTTGCTTACCGGGCTAAAGGTTAGCATGCTTAAAATACGTAAGTCGTTTTGTTCAACAAATTTAAGTAGATAACTCATCAGTTGTTTGCATCAGAGCGATCATTTTTGAGATAGTTATTAAAACTGTTTAAAGGTTGTCAAATGTTGTTTCTCGTTGTATATCCTTTAATTCTAGAGTTAAATTGATAAATAACGTGTACGAATTTGTTTAACGTATTTGTTTTGGTTACTCGACGTCTCCGTTCTCGTGTAGCCTACATATTGCGTTTTTTTTTTAATTTGCTTACCGGGCTAAAGGTTAGCATGTTTAAAATACGTAAGTCTTTTTGTTCAACAAATTTAAGTAGATAACTCATCAGTTGTTTGCATCAGAGCGACAATTTTTGAGATAGTTATTAAAACTGTTTAAAGGTTGTCAAACGTTGTTTCTCGTTGTATATCCTTTAATTCTAGAGTTAAATTCATAAATAACGTGTATGAATTTGTTTAACGCATTTGTTTTGGTTACTCGACGTCTCCGTTCTCGTGTAGCCTACATATTGCGTTTTTTTTTTAATTT